>NW_026848254.1:0-585044 GCF_030867565.1 Colletotrichum costaricense | reverse complement strand
TTGTAAATCTCAAATTGTTCTTTGACTCGCTAATAGTGAGTAAAAAGCTGGCTGAGGCAGTAGGCATTTGAGATTTATAAATTCTAAAATTTCCTTTTAAGCCTAACCCTTCGGTACTTAATTGATACCATGAGGCTCTTGGCAGCGATTCACGTTGGGAACAAAGACTTCCAAGAAGCTGAGACTCTTTTGCTGGAGATCTTAGCAGCGTCGCCGCAGGTCTATGGGACAACCCGCCCTGACATGGCCTGTCGCGTCCATCATCTACTGGGACAGGTTTACGGAAATACCGATAAGGCCCAAGAGTCCGTCGAGAACCATAGCTTAGCAGTAGATCTGGCTCGTCAAGCGCTCGGCGAAGATGCAGAGGAGACTATGTGGTTTACGGAGAGCCTCATCAGTGCGAAGTTGGCGACTCAGTCGTTTCGAGAGGCACTCCAGCTTGCTGAAGAGCTTCTGGCACATTCCGAGGAAGAACTCGGCGAATTCCACGAACTTTCACTCGCAGTCAAGCAAAGCCTTCTCATCATCTACCAAAAACTAGGAATGTGGCCAGAGTCAGAGCGCCTCCATCGGGAATTCCTCCACTCTTTCGAAGAAACTGGGGTTGAGTCCCCCGACGAATATGCCTTTCTCTATCGATCCCTATCAAATGCATGCACCAAGCAAGGCTTCCACAGAGACGCAGAAGTCTTCCTTTCGAAATTCTGGGATTGGTTTCAAAACAGCGAACCAGACCAAGAAGAAGAAACGGTCGAGGTTATGGCCGAGTTGGCACGAGCTTACGCAAGAATGGGAAATTTTGACGTCGCGAATCAGTTCATATCCCGCATGCAGGCCATAAGCGAGTCTCTCTTTCCTGACGATGACTATGATTATGAAGATAATCGGGACATTCTTTGCGCATCTGCGCGTGCAGATGTCATGTTCCTGGCCTGTCAACGGGAGCAAGCTGCAGACTTGAAGCAGAAATACGTGGACCTTCAACCCACCGACTTGGATGCGGTACTCGCCTTATTAGACATGTACGAGACAACAGGCGATTATTCTAAAGCGGCAAAGGCTCTGCCTTTAGCCATTGGCGCTGCTTGGATCCTCAAGACGCAGTCAAGCCCGGAGGTTCACCAAGTGGCGATCGCCAAGGTTGCTACTTATGATTCAAGGATACATACAGCAATAGGCGATTTTGAACTTGCCCAAGAACAGGCTACATTGGCAGTGAATCGGGCATCAAAGTGGGATCTCGGCAACTTCACCTACGCCGAAACATATCGAAACGCTCTCCAAGCCATGATGACGTTGTATGAGACACTCGGACGGGACAGAGAGAGGGAGGAGACAAGACTTAAGGTCAGTGATGGTCTTTGTATTTGGGTACCTTCTCTAGCTAAACATTCATGCAGCTTATGAAAGAACTTCGCCGACAGGAAGAAGCCAGGGACAACCACTTGGATGGATTGGCACGAGACCGGGCGAAGGTGAAAAGCTTTTTGACAGGAATGCTTTCAGTAGGACATCCTTAGGAACCTAGACAGGATATACAGGAAGGCTTGAGACGACTTTCTGTCTTTCTAATCTTTTACCTCTGTCCTCGGCCCGGTGTCCGTTTCCTCAACCGAAATGTAATTACGTCTTTGTCCTAGTATAGAGACTTCTTATTTCCTCTTTTACCTACTAAATCCAGACTTCTTAGCCTTCTTTGTGACGTACGTAGTGCATTAAAATTGTTGAAGTCAAATAGTTCATGTGCTTGTTCAAGATTCAAAGAAATGATAGTCGAATAGCTTGCCTAGCTACCTTAACCTAGTCTACTTGATACGACTTTGAAATCCCTCCTACAAACGTACCTCTGATATTCCTCGCGGATATCTCCTCGTCCTCATCTTAGACAGAAGCGTGTTCATCTAATTACCTACTCAGGGGTAGTCGAAGGTAAGGTATCTAGTCTGACGTGACTGAATCCCAACTCTAAACTTTTCGGGTTCGGAAAGTCGGACAAAAGTCTCCACCAAACCCCATAATCCCGACCCCGAACCCCCCGCAATTCCACCCACGGCCCCGAGCCCGAACCCGAACTTCGCGGCCCGTGCCTCCATACTCTCTTATCCAAGTGCATAGGTGAACACCATCTCAAACCAGTAGACATTCAAATTTGAGGCATGCTCTGCTCAGACATTGGTTCGCATGCAAGGAGGGAAGTTCCTTTGGGTAGTAGCTCTGCCATTTCAACCCAAAGTGCTCGGTTCTCCGACCGACCGAACAATCTCACGTAAGACTCACTTCCCGAATCAAGCGCAATGAGCCTCCACGATGGCATACCAACGATAGCCATCAAAACTAGCGATGAAGCAATTAGATCGATTGGGTACCGCAAATGCGCGGGGTCGGCTTACAGGGGAAATGTCTTACCTACTTACTACTTCCTATTGTGGCTACGCCAGTGGCAATTCGACCTGGTGCCAACACATGAATGGAGAACGCCTTCAGATCAGCGTCTGACAAAGGAACCCCGCCAACATCATCACTCACAAGGCAATAAAAGATGAGATTGAACCCGTCTACATCGTGAATCCTAAGTCACACTCACGCAACCCATCGTGATATCTTTCCATCTGACCCAATTCCCCCAACCCAAATCTCCAACCGCCAAAATGCCCTACTTCTCCCGAAACCCCTCCTTCAACCTCTTCTACCTAGACGAAGGCCCTCGTACGGCATCCCACACAGTCCTCCTCATCACAGGCCTCTCGTGCGAAATGCACGACTGGTCCTGGCAGGTCCCCTTCCTCCTTTCCCACAACCTCCGCGTAATCTCCATCGACAGCCGCGGTCAGGGCAAATCCTCCGCCCCGGCGCCGGACCCCAAAATCCGCACCTGGCCCGGCGTCGAGAAATCCGCCGACGGGGAGGTGATAGACTACTACCCGCAATCCACAGCCGAAGACATGCTCGCCATTCTATCACACCTAGGCATCACCAAGAACCTCATCGTCATCTCGCATTCCCTAGGTGAAGCGGCAGGGTACTACATTGCCACCACTCGTCCGGACCTCGTGAAAGCATCCATCGGCGTAGACCCAATCCACGCCTTCCCCAATGCCATCCGCGAACGCGACACCTACCTCTTTAACGACCCCGAAGCCCAGGACAAGATCATCCCGACTCTCATCGAATTCTTCGGCACATACTGCTACTCCCCGGAATGTCCAGCCTGGCAAAAGACGTGGCACCTCCGCCGCATGGCACAGTTCGACAAGGCCGTCATGTACGCCCTGTGTTGGGGTGGCTGGGGAGACGCGCAGAGCCTGGGCAGGCAAGAGAATGCAGTCAAGGCCTTTGCGGGAAAGCTCAAGTGCCCGCGCCTAACGCTAGGTTCGAACGAATGGTATGTTGGTACTGACCGTGATCATCTGCCGAAGGGCGATGAGGCGCTAGATAAGATTGTGGTGATCGAGGGCAAGGGCCACTGGTTTCACCAGCTCGAGAGCGAGGAGTTTAATGGGCATTTAGAGAGGTGGTTTCAAAAGATCGGCGTGCTCCCGGCGGTAGAAGCTGGCACGGCGTCATGAGTGCAAGGCCGTGTTCCAGCTTTCTAGTCAAGTGTGTTGGGTGGTTTGGAAGGGGCTCAGATTCAAGTGCCGGCGGCGGCGTTCATAGTGTACGGACTGTCAGCCGCGACGCGGACGGTAAAGGGTCCTTCACGGGATGGTGTGGGACGCACCGTGACGGGGCTGTGAGAGGGGACTGCCGGCCCCATTCTCGGCCCTGCTTCTCGTAACCTTAAACAACCTTGATCTCGCCCTAAACACAGGCACAAACACAATAAAGGGGTTCGGTTCCTCACGAGTCTGTGTCGTGCATCCTGGAATGTAGTTGACTAGTTGTTCTGCAAATGAGTCGGACTCCCGTCCATTGAGTTATCCGGCAATTGGGATTTCCAACACACATGACTTGGAGTGGAAGTGATGTCTTTTCAGCTCTGCCGACCGAAGCGGCTTTAGGGTTTCACGGGATGGTAGTTGAGTCCGTCGCCGATGGAGGATAGGGCCAGTAGCCGGCGCTGGAAACTGGTGACGGACTGCTTGACATCGGAAGCGCGATAGAGTTGGGCGTGTAAGAGCCGCTCATCGTGGACATCGCCGAGGCCCCACAGTTCCGGCCAGCATTGCCGTCAAACGCCGGCACGCACTCACTGTTGCGGCGTCAATCAGCGGCAAAGGCGGGGATGGATCATGGAGGAGGACTAGGCGGGCTTCCAATGTGAGTGAGGTGGCTGAAGCGTTGGCTGCGTTGTGTGTGTGAACGGACGACTGGGCAGCAAAACGGCAACCCGCCGGCGGCGGTGCAGTGGCCGTGAGAATGCCGTCCGTCCAATTGGATGTGTCATGTCGCATGAATAACTTGCCGACTAAGTCCGTCGGCGATGAGGTCGGCCTGTGGCGGCCCTGTCTAGGATCCCGTCGCAAACTCTGGACGAGTCCGCTGCCGTCCCTCTCCATGGTTGCGTTGCGAGGATCCGAGCTCTTCGCTTCTTGTGATGTGCGCGCCGTCAAGGTCGGGGAAAGTTGGGGAATTTCGTCTGTGCTGCTCCATCCACGGGGAGATCATACTCATGGGTAAGGGTGGAAGAAGATGAGGGGTTCAACATCAGACCCAAGCTCCTTTTCTGCCCTCTCACCCCTCGCGGAATTCCAATGCAACGGCTTCTCTCCCACCATAGCTATGAGGAATCCTTGACGTCAGACTCTATGGCTCAAAGCAGAGGTCCAGTAACGGCATCGAGGGGAAGGTTGCTGACGACGCTAAAAGCCTGTCCCGCCTTGCTCCATAGGTTTTCCATGGGACGAAAGGCATCCTCTCTCGAGTAAGTGGTATTGCTTGATCCTTGAATCGCCGAATAAGATGCAAAGGGAATCTCGATGCTAGTGTCAGCTCGCACTATCAGCTGCTTTTGGGAACCCCATGGATGATAGTTGGGTATTACATGTTGCGCCATCAGCCAACTCTGGTAAACTTCGTACCTGATTTACAAACATAGTGATATGGCCTAGTCAGAAATTCCACCCCCTCGGTGCCTGGCAAGGTTCGACAAGCCTCGATTTCATACGAATGCCGCGTTTTGGCATCCGAGACTTTGCCATCCATCCATCCAACGGAAGAGACTTTGCCATGGCTGAACAGCCTTCTGGTTGGAAATAGTAGCAATGGGGTCTTGGCTCGTCGTGGCTTGTGGATCCAGCGGCATCGTATGCCGCAGATCATCTGGCTGCTGTCAGGGTCCAATGTCCTGCAGCTCGATGGGGGCACGCGCCAACGTATCAAGAACCTTTCAACGCGTGTGAGCGATTATCCAACAGGCAGAGACCCTGATGCACGAAATCAAGGTGTCGTCTGTGCAGCTTAAGCCTCATGTTCAAGTCTGAGCTCAGGGTTTTTCGGCCTTAGACTCGGCGTATCATGGGTTCCTTTGACACCTCGGCTTGCCTTCTCAATACGGTTAGAATTGCAGGTTTGGCATTGGGCTCAGCATCCCTCTGCGCCAGCAAAGTCTGTCCTCAAGGTCGAATTGCTGACGACCATGTGTGGGACAGCTCAGTCCACAGCTGGATTCCCAACAAGAAAGAAGAGCCAACGAACAAAGACAGCTAGGTAACCGGAACCTGCCCCGGAGGATTCTTCGAGTGCGCCGTGTGAGACATTGGGCGCCCTAGTAACAAGCGCGGCGCGCTACTTGTGCGCTTTTAGAGTTTGACCGGTTCGGGGCAGGTCAAAGTGACGTCTCAGTCACTTCCGCCACCACCGGACGGACACCAATAGGCTTTGTCCTGACCCAACTCACCGAGGTCGTTCCCCGGGCCTAGGGGCTACTGCACGCGCCGTGTTCGCCCGCGTTGCCAATGATGGATGAGTGGTCGACCTCGACTACATGGGATATGCCGCTACGACTACGAGCGATCTTAACCGGGATCAGCCAGATCAAACTTTCTCCAAATTTCCACATTTATCGTGGGGAGCTTCCCCAACCTTGCCATTACGATTTGACCTCTTTACATAGCTTCAATGTCCGCAATTTCCCTTCAAGCGCGTCAGCTTTGGTCCTGTTGGGGTACTGCTGATGAAAGAGTCGCTCGAATGTCGAGCCCACACCGCCGCTGGATTGACGAGACCTAGTCGCCATGGCCAGCTTGGCCAAATCACAACAGGGCCATTCGAGGGTCGAGGAGAAGCGCATGACAGTAAGCCTCGGAGACCCCGGCGATGAGATGATATTAGCCAGGCTGATTTGTGAATGAAGCGCGACGGCCCCCAGCCACGAAGAGCATTCATCTCTGCGTCCCAACAACGACGGTCTTCCGGGTATCCAGCATCATGGACATCTAGATGGAAACACCGCCAGCAACCTCCATCAATCCGATATCAGACTGAACCGCAGGACAGCTCACCTGGGCCGCCGGTCCTTATTCGAAGAGAATCCTCCCAAACACTGCTGGATTCGGATGAGGAGCCGGAGCTCGTCCTTCCGAAATCCATCCAAGTCGGCCCAGAAGTATTATCGGTGAACCGCTTCTACACCAACTATGCCGCGCAAGCGAGTATCATGATTTTCAGTCGGCTTCCCGAGTACTACGATGTCGATCTCTCTGATGCCAGTCACGCACGACACGCCACACACGCTGTGGCTTTAGCGAGTGCCTCTCGATCACTCCGTCAGTCAGGGCTCATGGTCGAAGCTCGTCGACATTACGGCAAAGCCATTTCGACTCTGAACCAAGCCCTGCAAGACCCAGTTGCTGTGCGAGACGATGCCAACCTGGTCACGTTGTTTTTGTTTGGCATGTTCGAGGTATGCCTGAGTTGATCCCTTGGAAGCTAACGCCTATTATGTTTCGGGCTACTTTCCGAGTGTGCCTTAGCTAAACCCAGCAGGTCATCAATGGCAAGCGAGGCACAAGCACAATTGACTTGCAAGAGAACGTATTTCCCCACGGGGCAGGAGGCTTGCAGTTATTCAAGTTCCGGGCAGAACATGGCCTGACAAACGAAGTCGATAAAGCCTGCTTCACCTTCTTCTGTCATGCGGCGGTGAGTAGCATTGATCATTTCTACCATGAGCCCTCCAACTGATCTTTCTATGACAAGTTAATGGAGATGTTCATACAACGAGACCACTTGACGCCTCTATGGTCAATGCTGGAAGAAGTGGAAACTCCGTGGGGCAAAGGCCCGGTTCTCGAGCCGCTTGTTCGACAGGTAGTCGATTTCAAGAGAGCCTTTGACTTCAAGGTGCAAGTCCAAGGTAACTTGACCAGGTTAACCGAAAGCCCCCCGGAGGATTTGCTAGACCTCATCCGGAACGGGATCGATTTAAGCAGCGACCTTGAGGCAGCCGTCGCATTCCTCGGTTTCTCTGGTGCTTCAACATGCTCCGGACAGCAGCAAAAAGTCTTCAACGGTCTATTCTCACTGTCGTCCGAGTCATCCGTTGCTATCGCGCGAAGTCATTACCGTTCCCTTCGTGTATACCTCTTAGAGAGGATTATCGAGTTACGAAACACTCTAAAAGAGAGCAGCGGCAAAGTCGCCATAAGCTTAGGTCCTATGCCGAGTTGGTCGGATGGTGTCTCTGTCGTTGAAGACGTTCTCGAAGATATCCGAACGGTATTCGGCCTAGAAGGGAAGAAAGAGGCGCCAACTGAGGGCATTGCTTACAGAACCATGACAATGTTCTGGCCAATGGTTATGGTACGCACTTCATGTTTTTCAGGCCCCCATAATGGTAGGTGGGTGGCAGAAAAGATGCTTGAGTTAACCACGAAATCGGGGTTTGGCCTCGGTGTGGAAGCTGCGAGTGCTTGAAGGCATTGCTTCAGATCACCGAGGCGTTTCACTTTTGAGACAGGCTATCGGTCAGATCTATCGGACTTATTTCAAGACCCTTTCCGAGTAGCCTTCAGCTACATCGAAAGGTATATGGAAAATGGACAGAACGGCTGGGAATTTCACGAAGCTAGGAATCGGGCACATGAAAATGCATGTATTTTTGGTCATGGACTCACGAGTCACGGTCGGAACATGGGACAGATATCCTCCCATAGTGATGGCGAACTTACGAATAAGATACCATTAATGTTTCAAAATGAGGGCAAGGATGGGTATGCATTGGAAGCCTCGAGCTGTGATGATTGTATTGAAGCGTGTTTCTGGGAGTCGTTGTTGGCAATAATCCACCGCGCATGGGATGAGAATGGTCATCACGCTCTACTACTGCTGTCTTCGGTTGGGCTTTCGGGCAAACGATACGAGCGCCAAGTGGATGGCAAGCTCGAGCATTTGAGAGAATCGATCCGGCAAAGAATATCCGGAGGATTCATCAAGGTAGATGGTGAGTCTTAGACTGGCGCTGCTACGACGAATAGTGGCTCGCCGGTTAACTGCAGCGAGGGGAGCAAACAAGCCGCACGAAAGCAGAGAAAGGGTCGAGTGATTCTGTCAAACTAAGATGAGGACGACGAAGACGACTGCTCAAAAAGGGAGGCAGCGACGCGCAGGGTTTGAGCGCATGCCCTTTTTCATAGCAAACTGCAGACGCCACATCGAGACCTGGCGGTCGAGGGAGAGGAATGGCGTGACTCTCAGCATCAACCTGGGGAGACCTTGCTTGCGTGTCTCGGCCGTCGGAGGGGTTTGGAGAGAGTGTTGGGTGAGCGCAGGAAATTGAGGTTCGCTCCCGGTACGAGTGGACAACAAGGGCACTGCGGGTTGGTTGGGGAGCAACAAGCGACAGTGCAGGATTGGCATTCTGCATCGCACGCGGAGATCACCTAGCGTCTCCAGTGTCAAGTACCTGTAAACCGGTGTCTTTTGGCATATGTCCCGCTCGCAACCGCTTAGGCTGGTGACCGTCGCTTTGAGATGGCCTTACGTGCGTTGGCCCTAATCCGTCGCTGGTCGCTCGGTGGCCAAAAGACTACAACGCAGTCAGGCGGGATGCATTTACAAGAGACAGAACACGCGGGCGATTGGATCGCTACCGAACTCTGCAACACCCATTGAGAGTCCGCATCTCGCTTCTGTCCTGGCCCGAGAAGGACAGGTAGGAGAAGCAGGTCCAGCGCAACGCAGCTGGGCAAAGCCTTGAGCAACTCGAAATTCCCATGCTAGCGTTTGCCGGATTTCTCGAGTCTGGTCTGAATGTTTGGTTGCGGGTTTCCAGCTCGAGTTGGGAGTTCATTCGGTTTCCAAAGGCTATCCCGGCAAACCAAAGAGTAGGTGAAGGAGCGGATTGTGATCCGTGATTCGTGGAGACAAAGTCAAGTCCAGCCAGCCCGTGATAGGCAGGCAAACAACAGTGCAGTGCACTTTGAAGTCTGGTTGGACATCGTAATGAGGGGCTAGTCGTTTGCTCTTGCTGCATCGTTGAACCTCACCTGCACCTCCACGCATCCATGTTGTATTCGTAGTCCATCACATCAGTTGATATGGGCGAGAGGGTGTCCCCCATTACTGCGTCCCAGGTTGCTGGCACTCGTCGATGCAGGCTGGTCCCTGTGGCATCGGTATGGTGTTTTGCCTCTATTTTCGGTCTGATGGCCTGCTGGCAGCTCAGCCATCCGTGGTGGGAGCCCCAGCTGCGGCACAGCTAGATAGACAGTGCATATCAGGCAAACGATCGCATACAAGATTGGGTGCAACGAGTCCAGGCTCCAGGTATGCAGAGGCCAAACTAAGTGACTTGGCTAGGCAATCTGGTCAGATCTCATATCCAGAGCAGTCTCGAGGGGGAGAAGAATGACAAAACCCTTGAACTCTTAGAAGGAAGATCGTACCATAAGCCGTCAGTGGGCCTGTTGTCTCGATTCGGTTATTTCCAATCAATGGCATTTTGTATCTCGATAACCGGCCACGAGGTGAGGGATCAACAGCAACGATTCGGATCCATCAACTTTACCGTGGACTTTGGAGGGGACCGCACCGTGTGCTGGATGATGACGCCTCGGGACCGCATGGTCCGACCGATCTGACCGACAAAACGGCGGGCTACGTAGGAAGATGCAAGATGCAAAGAAGGATGACGAATGAATTCTCGATATTTCGGCCGTTAACGTAGCCAAGTCCTCAAGCCACATCCACGACCGCCCGGGACATAAAGTGCATCAGGAAGGGCGGTCAGAGATTGGAAGACCAACATGCTGAAGCGGTGGTCTTGCAGGTGAAGTAAGTTGAGGTACCTATTCAGTGACCGAAAAAATCGACGCATTGTTTCTTCCTTTTCCTTGCGGTTCCTCTTGATCTGCCATGAATAGGTACCTAAGGTTGCCATGAGGTACCTTAGGTACCTCAGGGAGGCAAGAAGTGGGAGATGGCAGGAGGCAGGATGTGGAGGCAGTGAGGCAGGAAAGAGGTACCTGGGGTCCAGCCAAACGCGACTTCCTCCTGCACTGCAAGCCTGGAAGCGTGAATTGAGCGGAAGAATTGAACGCCGCGGCTCTTGGTCTCGCCAGTCATTCCCAGTCGTCCCCTCTCTCATTTCATCCAGATTGAGATTCAGACAGGCAGCCATCCGATCAACGTCTTGGGACGCACATCCAACGGGTACACTGCCGCCACGACGTGGTGGTGAGACACCAGGGCAGACAGATAATCGAAGGCGAGAGACATTCTACCCGTCTTACGTGCCTACTCGTCGACAATATCCGTAAGGCGCATCCAACTTTCTTCACCTTGCTTCGCTCCCTAATGTAGAGTACCTTATTCTCGGCCACATCATGACGATTCTGGACACTGTGGTGATCCCAATTGGGGCTTAGAAGAGATTGCCGGGTACTGGCACTTTATTTCTCACTTATTCTTCTCGTTTCCGGAAACATCAGTGACAAGCATCACTCATGTTAATCTCGTTCTCATGCTATCGGGATCGCATTCTGCTTGCTGAGCTTTCTTTCCCTCTCCCTGGTCAGCAGTTCTCTTTGTTTGCCCGGGCCACCTCCATTTGACTACCACCTTGCCCAGCCCTGCCCAGCCCTGTGTAGAAAAGAGCCTGGCGTTGGCCTGTGGAGGCTGTTTGTGAGGATGCATCTCCGCACATCATGTCTGGTTGGGTCTTGTTGATTGGCCCTAATACAGTGTGGCAGCCAAGATGATGCAGATGGATTGGGGTTTTCCATCTCACTCGCCTTACAGATCTCACCGAACCATCGTGCCGTCTTACTATCCCGCTGTGATGCCTTTCCGCCTTTTTCTCCCATGTAGAAATCATTCATCACCTTCATCCCCAGTCAGTCCAAAATCAGACTACTGCATCTCATCTCACATCCTATCTCACACTAGGACCCCGGCATCCCGTGTGGAGAGGGTTGAGAGCATCCAATATCCTGAAGGAATTCGCCCGGAGGGCATCTCATCGAGGCCCGTTGAGGCAGGTAAGGTAAGCCATCTACACATTCTCAGTCATCTCTTTCCTCCGCCTCCACCTCGACCTCCACGAATGGAAGACGGCACCTACTTTGCCTGGATAAGCTGGATTCGTTCGTCTTGTAGTTGCTTCCTCGAACAAGGTTGTGTACCAGTATCACACCTTCCCACTTCTCGTCCCTCAAATCCCCCTCTACCTCTACCGTACCTCCCCTCCACAGTGCTCTGTTTTGACTTCATCTCTTGGTAACTGCCTCCCGATGTATACGTTCCTTCTCTTGTCCCTTCCCCCCTTCTTCCGTCCTTCCCTACTTCCCCTTGACCCCTGCCCCTTCATCGCGTTCATTCACTCCCACTCACACGCGCAACCACCTCATCCTGGATATTCCTCCCTCGTGTCAACATTTGCAACTTGCAAGCCACGGCCTTTTTGATATTGGCACCAATTCCAATCAGAGAAGAATCCCGTCAGGTCTGCCTCGAATCGGAAACAGTCACCGCTTCCTTCCTTCTCGTCTCTCGATCCCGGCATTCAAACATCCTCTGCACTTTCTCTCGGCCAAGCCCCCCCCCCCCCTCCTTCCCCTGCCGCCTCAGAGAAGATCTTCTCGTACCCGTCGCCGCTCGCCATCGATCTGTCCGCCCATATCCCTTCTTCTTCTTCGCCCGTTCTCGTTCGTGTAACTTCTCCTTGCGTCGGCTCTCTTCCCCGTCCAAAGCCAGGATTTCCGCAGTCGGTCATGCACCTCAGCGTCTCGACCAAAAGTGGCTACAAGTCTAGGCTGCTGAAATTAATACATGATCTCGCCTGCCCTTCTTTCTCGACCTCTCGATTGTTTCCTTCTCGAATACGCTCGAATCTCTTCAACCCGCTCCCTACTCGCCTCCGCTGGTGCTGCAGAGGCCAGCAGCTCGTCACACAGAGCTGCCGTCCAGCAACACGGCATATCACTCTGGTCTTCGGATCCTCGAGGCTTGTACCTCCCACCGGCCAATCCTTTTCACTGCTTTAGTCTCTGTGGGTTCTCATCGACTGGGAGTTTCGGTTCTTCCTTGTGCCACGGCCGCCATTTGTGCCACCTCTGCCTTTCGAGCCACGACCTACGCTTCATCTTTCGGTCCTTTCACATATACATCAAGGGGGCCGGGTCTCGCTGCATTGCAGACTGTATCTCAGCTGTTGAGATACGGAGGCAGGTATGCTTGCAGCTCTTTCCCCAGGATGCACTTCCCTACGCAGGAGACAAAAATGACTGACCTTATGACCCAGTCGGTCTTCGAGTCGCTGCCTCAATCAACGGCTCGATCACTCACCAAAGTTACCAAACTACGTCAAAGCGAAGACCTTGGTCATCAACCGGATTCATGGACGGTCAGGACGGGCCAGTTGCCGACATGGGCGAGAAAGTGCAGTCCCTCAGCCAGTCCCAGATCGACATTATTATCGCCTTGGAAAGAATTGGCGCGTCCCTGTCGTTGGTCGGAGTCACTCTGATATTTATTACCTACTGGCAGTTCAAGCGCATTCGAAGTGTTCCAAATCTCTTCATCGTCTTCGCGTCGATTGCCAATGTTGGTGCCAGCATTGCCTGTGCCATGGGCTACGACGGCATGCGAGCTGGAGCAGAATCCGCTCTGTGTCAAGCACAAGCATTTTTGCTCGAAATGTTCGTCTTCTCCTTCATTTGGCCTTTTCTGTACAGGCAGTGCTGATGACTCGATGCAATAGGTTCATGCAGTCTGACCCGTGGTGGTCTTTCGCCATGGCTGTCAATGTCTACCTCGTCTTCTTCGCCGGTGCCAATCCTTCTTCCTTCCGACGCTACATTTGGGTCTACTGCGCTATTTGCTTTGGCTTCCCCATGATCCCAGCCGTTGTTTGTCTCCTAGTCCGACCTCGTGGCCCAGATGACCTTATCTACGGAGATGCCACCGTACGTAGACGATCTTTCTGCATTCTCGCCATGAAGTACGGTGACTAACGTTCGCAGATATGGTGCTGGATAAATCATGATTGGTCCAAACTTCGTATATTCACTTATTATATTCCCATCTGGACCTGCATTGTTGGGTCATGCGTTATTTACTTTGCCGTCGGCTACCACGTCTTCCATCACCGCAATCAACTCCACAACCTCACCTTCAGCAATACCGGAAGAGACTGCAAAGACACATCCTGTTCGGATGAGCGAGACTCAGCAGAAAAGGTACGTTGTCAAACCGCCAGGGCTACTTGTGAATTGGCGTGAAGTTGACGATTCTCAGAACCTCACAACCCGTACCGAGTTTTTCTATGGAACCGCTGTGACGGATATACAAATTACAACGATGGTACCCAGGCCTTGGACTCCCCAGGTGCCATCCCTAGCCATTACAAAGCAGTCGGACGGTCAACAGCCCCGACACCAACAGTCATGGCGTACGAGTGAAGAGGATGGACACTGTACACCAAGCCCTCGGTTCGAAACCACATGCACATCAGACCCCCCGCCACGAAAACCCCGTCGATCTGTCTTTCAACGAATTGGGGGCGTTGGTACAAAGTTCTCTGCCAGGTTGGATCGTCTAGATCCTGTCAAGCTTGCATACCTCAGAACCAGTTTCATCTTTGCCATCTCTGTTTTGGTGACATGGACACCAAGCTCTATCAACAGAGTAGTCAATCTTCTCAAGCCCGAAGTTGTCAGCTTTGGCCTGAACGTCGCCAGCGCCACAGTCCTCCCACTTCAAGGAGTATGGAATGCCGTCATCTTCTTCATGACTAGTTGGACGACGTTCAGAGACGAGTGGAAAGATAGGGGTTCTCGTCACCAGGTTCGACTTGGAAGTTGCGGTATCGAAAGTCGCCAAGGCGGCGTTAGGATCGAATTCCTTCGCAGCGATCACCAAGACAGGTTTCGAAACGGTCGCTATGGGCACACGAAAGCTATCGGCAGCGATCAAACGAGTGAACTCGAGTTGACAGTCCCTTCGGGAGTCGGTAACGTCCGAGCAATGAGAGGATCTTTTAGTATATGATTCGTCGATTGCACCTACCGGAATTTGATGGGCCACAGATGAAGATTGCCGTATGGGCGACACCGTATGATTGTGAGGTGGTTGGGAACGACTCTGGATGTCAATATGGGAAATGCTTTGGGAGGGGGTGGCGAACACTTGAGCGGGACTTCTTTGACCGAGGAGGATACCAACATTCATTCACATATCACGGAAGATTTTGGAGTCGTATATTAATCGGAAGCGTGGCGGTCGGTCACGCGCGCGATCCAAGTACTTGCAAACTGCCTGACCATGTCGGCGATACAATGTTAATCATGGCAAAATGCCATCCTGTTTCGAACAAGCCATGGATACCTTTGAACGAGATGTCTGGGAAGATTCGCAGACTAGAGCGTTAGCCAGTTCTAGCCTCTGTAGGCTCTGGTTCTGGATAGTCAAAGTTTCTAATGGCTCGACCTGTAGCTGCTCCTACTTGAATGATTAGCAGTTAGCTTCGTCTGTAACAATACGCATTCAAGTCGATCCCCCTTGGAGGCGGGCATTAACTTTCTCGCCAACTCTGCAAGACGGCAGGCGCCTTCCAGAAGGCTCATTCTTCGGATTGTGACAGGCCCACTTCTTCTCGGGCGGAGGTCAAGGCCGGGTGTTCGCGAGATAAGGTGCTTTGTTAGCCCGGAAAGCGAGTGGCTCCGGTGCCCCACCACCTGCTGCCGTCCGGGCCGGCGCCATACTCTAGATCCGGGTTCCAGCAAACGAGCATGCATGAACACTTTGTGGGAACACAGCGAAATTTGGCGCTCAGTTTTGGGACTTGAACGTTGAGAAGTTCTGCAAAGTAACAAGAGTTGAAAAAAGGCCATGGACTATGTCCATTTGAAAAAACATATATGCCTCGTCGTAAAAGTCGACAATGGGTAGTAAGTTTGGTAGGTATACACAAGAAAATATGTGAAAAAGCGCGTGCTATATACAGCCAAGGTGTTTTCTCCATAGAGATTCGGTCCCTCTTAACCTCCAATCATGCTCATTCGCGGCATCGGCCTGCCAGGCTAGAAAGAGCCTAATACACGGCGGGAACGAGCGAGTTGACGTAAATCTCGAGGTTCGCATACCCGCCAGCACCAATCTTCATACCATCCGAGGCATCATTGGGGTTCAGGCCGTTGGCAGTCTCGTAGTCGTCGGGGATTCCATCGCCATCGGTGTCCTTCTTGGCCGTGCCGGCCGCGATGTCGCCCGCGCCCCCCATGTCGGCCTCATCAGAGATGAGCTTGCCCGATTTTCCGTAGGAGAGTAGTTCCTTCACCAAAGCGGCGTCGACGCTGTCACGAGCAATGGAGGCGCCGACCTTGGCTGCGACGTGCGCGACGGCGTCGGCGGCGGAGAGGAGCTTCGCCGGGGCGGGGTAGTCAAAGGCAGTGGTCTGGATAGCCATGTTGGAGTAGCAGGT
Organism: Colletotrichum costaricense; assembly: GCF_030867565.1. Taxonomy (NCBI): domain Eukaryota; kingdom Fungi; phylum Ascomycota; class Sordariomycetes; order Glomerellales; family Glomerellaceae; genus Colletotrichum; species Colletotrichum costaricense. Next base: position 569,182 of record NW_026848254.1, on the reverse strand, counting down.
CGTCGAGACGCAGAGGGCGGCGCCGTTGAGCACGCCGTCCTTGTTGGAGTCGTAAAAGTTATCCTTGACATAGCCGCGGAAGTTGGCGTTGCCACGCGTGAAGGCCGTGACGGAGGTCGAGGGACCAGAGATGAAGTAATTCTGGATGATATTCGCGTAGCTCGCGCCCTCGGAGTCGCCCGCGATATAGCCGCCGCCACCGCCCCAGTTGTACACAGCATTGTTGATGAAGGAGTTTACGCCCTTTACCTTGGGGTTGCGCGTCTTGTTGTCGATGTAGAGGTTGCGGAAGAGGGAGACGCCGCCCTCGTTCGTCTGCATGAGCCCGCCGCAGGAGTGAGTTTCGAGCCCCTGGCCGATGATAGAGTCCGCAATGGTGACGTTGGAGACGTCGCCGTTGATGGAGAAGGTTTCGTCGCGGCCCCAGGAGACAGAGACGTGGTCGAAGATCATGTTTTTGCCGTCGGCGATAGTAATTGCGTCTTTGCCTGAGTCGCCGCCCTTGCCCATGCGGATGCGGATGTAGCGGACGATTCCCTCGTTGGAATTGGACCAGGAGAAGCCGTTGCCGTAGACTGTGATGCCCTGTATTGTTTTTTTTGGTCTTAGTTGCTCGTCGTCATGTTACGTTCAAGTTCGGATTCAGTGGTCACTTACACCGCCAGGAGCTGTCTGTCCTGCAATGTAAACATTCTTGGACACCACGATCCGGGCGTCAATCTTGATGACGCCGCCTACGTCGAATACGACGATTCGGTTGGGTTGAGAGACGGCATCACGGAGAGATCCCGTGCCGGAGTCACTGTAGCACAGAACAAAAGTCAGAGAGAGTCCTTATTTAGACACCTGGGGCTAAGTGGTTTGAGTACTTACTTGAGGTTGGTAACCTTGTACACCGTTCCAGTCCGACCACCAATCGCATTTCGGCCGAATCCTTCGGCGCCAGGGAAGGCTGAGGGAGCGGCGTCGGCACGTTCGACGACTTTAGCCGGAGTAACGGCAGTACCGGTCCAGTCGACAGCGGGGAGGGCGGCCGCGCCTTGGTAAAAGATGGCGGCCGCGGCCAACAATGTCGCGGAAGCCTTCATGGTGTGTAATGGATCGTTGGAAGGTGGGAAGGTCGAAGCGAGTGGTGGGGGGCTAAAGTGAGAAAAGGCGAAACGGAAGCGAATGTACCAGACAATCCCGAAACCAAACAAATGGGTTTGGGTAGAAATGAAGCTTGAAAAGAAGCTATAACAAGGGGGGAGCCGAAGGGATGGAATGGATGGAACAGCACGCGTAGCAGGATAGCGACGAGATCTCCAAGGCTTCAAGAGGAGAACCCAGAGCCAAAAGATGGGACGAAAAAAGGAGTATTGGGTTTAGTTTTGTAGGTTTCGTTTCTTGGTTACTTATGTAGCACCCTTGATGGACAGCTTCTTCGCGGTGATGATCCACCGGGATGGGTGGTGTGGTGGTTGCTCAGGGGTGGTGTCTTGCTTGTCACCACCCATCCCCATGATCCATTCCGCCTTGTCAGTTTACGGGAATTGGAAAGGGGCGTGTATGCACATGGGGGCGGGACGGAGGTCAGCGCCTGTAGGCTGTTGGTGGCATTGAGCCATACATCGGTCGTGGTAGCTGGTTCGGGGATGCTTGGCCGCACGGGAGGTGATGTAAAGAAGCATAGAACTCTTGCACCTGGTGTATTTTTTTCCGTTTCCATTGATCTAGTCCCGGTGATCACCTCCCAGTGTGAAGTCACTTACGGAGGATTCAGACAATTCAATCCATTGAGCACATCTAGCCTGCCTGATTCGGACTACAAGTAGATGTATCTAGAGGCGATTGGTGGGAAATGGGCAGAAAGTTTGAGCTCCCAAGGGGGACGGCGGACGGGAGGCGTCCTCCGAAACGGGCAGAAATGGTGGGGAATCCCTGGCGTTTGGGTGATATTGAAGGGGCAGAGGACGGAGCCACTCGGGGCCGGGGTGTGGTGGACTCACGGCGGACGGCGGAGGATTTTTGGTTTCTCAGGTTGATGATGGTTGCCGGAGAGTTGTTTTGCAGTTACATGGTGGACATTAGCTTTGTTTGTGAGATACGAGTGCGCAGAGTGCGAGGCTATTCTTACCTTACAAGGAGGCCATAGGTAAAGTCATACGGTGGAATGGGTTAAAGGGGGAAGCTCTTCGGCCTTGCGCATGTCCCATTCCCATACTACGTACGAATACCCGGTACACGCCTACGGTGGTAAATCTGCAAAGTGAGATGCTGGATTAAGGTTGGATTAGGATGCTACTCTGCATCATTCGGCCGATGACTTTCCCACCTGTCAGACGTCATTCTCGATAGTGTCATACATGATTTGTCCAGGTCTGTGATGCGTCAATCGTGACAGCCGATAGCCTACAAGAATGAGAGCTGATGACTCGAAGGCCCTTCTCTCGTGACTTGGCTTTCCTTTTTGACAGTTACGATCGGAATCACAGTCTGAAGGGGTAGGTGACCAAATTGATGTGAACACGACACACTTCACCATCATCTCATCGACGCGTTCTTGCGATGAGTAAGACCCGAAGCCATCACCTCAGGCGGCAAGCCTCTAATGTCAAGGTTTACGGTTCAGATTACTCCATGAGGGTTCATCACGCCTTGCCTGCCATCCGATCTCACTTCAGACGCTGTGGCCAGTGAATGTGGCTCATTCGAATTTGTGGCTGAGCGAGACTTCCTCATTCCGACAACCTTCGGAATCTCACTCAATCTGGTCAACCTTGACTCGCTTGGTGAGATGTGAGTGAGTGCGGCGATTGGCCTTCTCGCCGAAAAAGCTTTTGTCACCTTGGGCATTTGCTTGGCAAAATCGGACAGCTCGTGCCGGGGGAAGCTTGGGGACCGTCTTGGCCGAGGCGAGTGAAACGGCAGCATGGCAATTGGAGCGCTGAGAAGCGCTAAGAAATCCCCAAAGCAACAGCTGAGAGAATGCTCCGTACTTTGTACCTACGGAAACATAGGTAGGTAGTAGCTAGAGAATGGGAGCGGCGATGTCGGAGGCAGGGGAGACGTTGCGGTCAAAAGATGGCACTGCGGAAAAAAACCTTTTCTTCCCCAAATGCGCTGTGGTCACGAGCCGTTTGCTTGAGTCACGTGGCTGAGAGATGTCGAAGCTCTCGACCGACTCAGTTTCCCTTGCACATACGCACACGCGCGACAGGTTTGGTGTGGTTGGGGTAGTGAGACAGCATAAAGCGGGTGAGGAAGCTGGGGCACGTGTTCTTCAGACTTAGGTATGTCGATCTCTCGAACACAAGAAACAGGACTCATTGCTCTGCTGAGTAAATTGTTAAGAATTGACTGTGTTGACCGAGGCTACTATTCGATACTCACGAATAAAGGGCTTGAATGAGAGATTGATGCCTCTGCTTGAAAACTACAGCTAGAGCTGTTATGCGGCTGGACGATGTTGTTCAAGGCAGAAGAACAGCGTCGGACGGATGCAGTGCGAGGTAGCTCTGGGCCTGCCTCTGGGCTTGCCTTCACTAGAGCATTGCAGAGTCGACGTTTGTGACGAGGGTTGCTCAGCGGCTGACGGTGTTTATTCATCGGAAATTCCTGAACTCATGAGCCAGGTCTTTTCCGGGCGGTTTCCATTGATTACTTTACTTTACTTCAAGGTCGGGTAATGGGTAAGCGCAACCTGCCGGTGATAACGGCCTTTGCCGGTCGACCGTTCGCACCTCGCCTACCCCTCACCTCGGTACTGGACGTGACATGCATCGTAGGCCTCCAAAACAGCCTCTTATTGGAGTTATCTGCCAATGCGTACTTTTGTATCCAAGTTGATAAGTAAAGATATCAGAGAATCAGAGAACAGAATAATATGAACAACTGAATTATCATTACCGACAAGGTAGGAAGCCCCGAAAACGGAGATGCCGGGCCTGGAGCAATTCGGCAATGGTACCGGTCTTTCTCCGATGTGGCCGATGTACAGCCCCGCCAATCACAGAGTATCCCGCGGCGGGGTGTTTGGATGACTAAACCTAAAGTACCCTCCAGGTAGGCAGCCCCGCTAACCCCTCGATGCGAAGCACCTGCGTCCCGCCTGCACCACCAACTGCGACGAAGGCCGTAACGCCGCACTGCCGCAACGCTGTCCCACGCACCCACGCACTTCCCTCTCCCACTTCCAGTCTCTCACTTCATTCCCTCCCCCCGGGCCTTTGCGCTTGTTCAGAACCAAAACGAGATATTTTACCCCCCCAGAAGAAGGGCAGACTCAGTGTCATTCTTAACCTTAGTCACGCAATCCCCGTCCGGAACACAGAAACTCCAAAACACACCCCTCAGCAACCAGAAACGTCCTTTTTACCGTCATCCCAAGAAAAACCTCCAAGCTCACTGTTCAATTACTTTGGCCAACGTCAACTTTTCAACAAAAGGCAAAAAGTACGCTTTTTATCGCATTTCATACTTGATCTACCATCACTGCATGACGTACTCGGCGCGAGGCTGACCAATTCCACCTCTTCTTTTTCTTCACAGGCAGATCCCGTCATTCTCCGTCCCCCGTCCCCTTCCGCCCGCTGCTGCCTTTGGCCCAGGCACCGACCGAACCGATAGCCACATTCCGAGACACCGAACCCCTCAAGGAACATTACGGAGCCCTCGCCGACCTTCCCTTAGCTCCTCCCCGCCCTATCCATAGTCGATACCCATTCTCTCCTCTCACAGGACCTCCTACCATCCAACCTCGTCATCCGACCGACGACCGACAACAGAGACCCAGCAACCCAAGGGAACAGAACAAAAAGTTGATGAGAGCTGGTTTCCGGCTTTTCTCGCCCCCAGCCTACTACCACCGTCCGCCGACCTCTCCTCTCCGGCGTCTCAGCACGCCGCGCAGCAACAACCCCTTCGCCGCGTCCATCACCGCCGCCGCCCGCCCGCGAACCCTCACAATGGTCGCCACCCCGGAGGAAATCGAGGCCATGGCGCCCCCCGGCTACTCCTTCCCGGAGCACCGCCTCCGCCTCCAGCAATCCGAACCCGACCGCGAGCCCCTCGTCCTCGTCGCTCCCGGCTCCTACAGCCCCATCACCTTCCTTCACCTGCGCATGGCCGTCATGGCCGCAGACTACGTCCGCTACAACACAAACTTTGAGCTCATCGGCTCCTACCTCTCCCCCGTCTCCGACGCCTACAAGAAGCGCGGCCTCGCACCCGCCTGCCACCGCCGCCGCATGTGCGAGATCGCCGCCGAGCAGACCTCACGCTTCCTCATGGTCGATCCCTGGGAGGCCGAGCAAACGGCCTACGTGCCCACCGCCCTCGTCCTCGACCACTTTGAGCACGAGATCAACGTCAAGCGCGGCGGCTGCAACGGTAAGCGCGTGCGTATTGCCGTGCTTGCTGGCGCCGACCTGATTAACACGATGAGTCAGCCTGGCGTCTGGTCACCTTCTGATTTGAGACATATCCTGGGTGACTTTGGTGCTTTCGTGCTCGAGAGGGCTGGTGTAAATATTGACGAGGCACTCGGTAATCTTAAGGAGTACGAGGACCAGATCTACTACATTCCGCAAGTCGTTCCCAACGATGTTTCGAGTACCAAGATTCGATTGTTGCTGAGGAGGAATATGAGCATTGACTACGTGAGTTTTCCAAAAAGTTATTGCATACGTCTTGAGGTAACCAACGGCTAACATATATCTAGCTCATCCCTGCCGAAGTCATCAAGTACATTGACGAGCACGGCCTCTACAACGAAGACGACACAGCAACAAACGAGAAGGGAAAGGAGAAAGAGGTACAATAAGAATGATTTTCGATTTCTTCTAAAATGCTGAACGAAAGGTATTTCGGACAAACGCCCCGTGGGAGTTTGTAGAAAAGAAAAAAGAGGAGAGAGCGAGACAGATGCGAGAAGCGAGGGACATGATCCCAGATCCAGATGAGACAGAAAGATCAAAGAGCAAAGAGGAGGAGAAGCAGGGGAACAACTGGCGTGGTTATCAGCGTTTGGGTTTTATGAGACGACGGCACAAAGTCTAACCATTTCATTAACTGTTATATTTTTTTTCATGGGTTTAATTAGGTGCATAGGGCGGGCTTTGTTATGAAGAGCGAGATATCTATATCTCGAACTACAGGGACTTCTCCCATTGAACAACCAAAGAGTCTGCATCCCCTCGTCGGGGCCGTTAAAGCCTATTTCGTTTTCAACCAGGTCGTTGACTATCGAAGTCTTGAATCATGATACTTAGTATCCGGCGGTCAGAATTCTGAGGAAGGGTGTTCACAGCAGGGCGGGCTTGCACAAGACCGCCGGAAGTAGACAACAGCGCCATGTTTCCAGGCATAAGCGACTGATCAGGAGCCTCGATAGGTGGCTGCCATGGTTCGATGGGTATGCCAGGCTTACGATTGGTGTTCAGCAGCCAAAGTGGCACTTCAAGGGTGCTATCTACAGTCTACCTGAACCAGATCACCCTCTCCACAACCGCTGACAAAGTCGCCAGGCCCTTGAGACGAGGCCCAATGTACGCATCCATATACATCGTCTTTCTTTTTTGGCTTCTACTATCATGTGATGGCCAGTTGTCTCGAAACTGCCTATTCTGCGATTCGGATCGCGCTCTCATCGTCGAGATACCTGACAATATCTGTGATGGGAGACTAGTGGCTGAGACTCCCAAGATTATAAGGCTTCCAGTCAAAGTTTGCGTTTATCTTCAGGTTCCTCCCCTCAGGATCCATATGGATGGAAATCTGGAAGCGGCAATGCCGCGTAATGGGATTGTTGCCAGCACCTGTGGTGATGATGTCGAGAAGCATAAAGTCACCCCGTCTTAGCTCGAATTCAGAAGCAAAGTACCTAAGCGTGAGCTCATGGACACAGATATTCCCGATTATGGGCAGCTGACAGAGGGTGCAAGTGCCGTCCTCGGTCGTGAGGCGGCAGTCCATGCCGTCGTCGGAAGCGTAGCGAGGCTTGCAGACTACATGCATTCTCGAACCGGGGCAATGACTTCAAGAAGTTTTAGGAGCATGTCTTACAGAGTCTTGTTGTTCCGGTAAAGATGGTCAGCGACGATGCTCTAGCCTTTTGGCGATGTGACTGCGTTTCTGGCAGACCAATGCTATCACTTTGCCGATATTCTTGAAGTTCTCGTCAATGTGGGGTGGGATGCCTTCTCCAGAGCCAAAACTCTCCAGGGATTCTCTCTGCCCTTCATTTTGTTCTGGAAGATAGACTGCATGTGGTCGGCAACATCTCTTGGGAATATTGATGCTGGCGGTTCGCCGGAGGAAAGCCTTGTTATGTTGATAGATCAGGAACTTGATCTGCAGGTGCCCTCCAGGTGGTGACTAAAGCCGCTATAACGGAGGTCATCCAGGAGGCTGGTGACTCTAGGGAAGTCGCGGCCATTGCTCCTTACGAGCACGCCCGGGTCGGAGATGTCAACAAGGACATTCTTCTTGCTATTTCTATCCTTATAGCCCAGCGTCACACGGGCGGACTCGGTGCCACCGTCAGTGGCGAGTTTTTCAAGTAGCTATCTTAGCTTCAGATAATCCTAAATTGGGATGGAAGAGGATACCGATCCCAGCTTCAATCTGCGGAACATTGGACCATTTCTGACAGGCCCAGGATAGACGCCTGACTGAATAGGGAGACCGATCATGGCCATGAATCAGCAGATCGACGACGAACAGATGATAGTCGACAAAGCCTGGGATCCTCCTGAGAAGGCAGACAAAGGCGTTGCCGCGTTGGTGATAGAGAAAGGGCGAATTTCGGCGTCGTCTATAGGCTACGTTAATAGAAGGAACTACTGTATCACAGGAAGAGAAATTGAAGGCCTCAGAAGACTTTCTCGGAAGAAACAAAGAGCCTCTCTTCGGCAAGAATCAAGGGTTTACAGTCCCCTCTTATGAGTGACGGTTTCAGTTTGTTTGTAAAGTTGCAAAGAACGTGATGGAAAGCTAGGAAGGTCAAAGAGAGGAATGGTATAAACCCTCTTCAGACGCTTTCTTTCAGATGGGGAGTCTCTGTTGAATTTGGTGCACGTCACCAAGGGAGCACTCGGAAGATGGCAAGACGAGGGCATTCGACGTCAAGGGCTTGCGACTATGTGTCCGTGACCGGTGAAGTCTTCGAAGAAAAGTGAAGAAGGGAAATATATCCACTCACATTAATTTCACTCTTATATTCAGTACAATACAACACAGTAAGGGATCTTAGTGAAGTAGCTAGGGTAATTCGAAGTAGTTAAATTGAGTGTGTGGAATAAAACGTCCATTAGACGTATTGGACAAACCCTAATTTACCCTGTGAGATTCTTGCGACACTTGTAGATTTTCACTATCGGGAAGCTTTAGAGGAGTGATTTAGATTCTCTTGTATACATAACTTATCCTAAGTGACTGCGATTATACCGAGACATTCATTCTCTTCGAACCAGGTTCACGGCGGATATGTCAAGTAGACCTTGAACAACTCGAAGCAACAACCCTATTCCCAAGTCACTTTAAACATCATGAAAATTGAATTGCATATGCATTTGAATAATTGAAGTAACATATGACTTTGAGCGTAATCTGATGACCCATCTTGCCCTCTCTGTATCTTAGGAGCCAAACACCGGAGACCGATAACAGCTTTACGATGACTACACCATAATTGCAGGTTGCGCAAACTCGCAACTCTGAATCAATAAACAGAAGCCCTATTCTCTGGAGTTTACGACTCTACAGAGCTATACTAATAAACTCTGCAGGTTCTGCAGCTCTAAAAATTCAAGACCATTTGAATCATGAACATTTCAGGAAGCTCTGAGCAGAGGAACATTTGCTCGAAAATTTGACAGAACGGACATTAAGAGACGGGCTTAAAGCATTTTCTTCAAACTTTTAGCCTAAAAAATAGCGCTGAATAAGTATAAACCTATTGAAAATTGGTCACAGGGTTCAGGAGACGATCATGTTGTGGTCACTCAATTGGATTGAAAGAGCTTATGGATGGGCTGCTACGACTTTTAAGCCCAAGTGAATTAATTCCAGACACAACCCTTCCACGAGAGAGCCCGAGTTATTCAAAAAGTTTATACAAAACTGAAAACATTCAACTTTCCATGACCGAGTCTCTTCGCATGAGAGAATCTCTTCGCATAATGTTGGCAACTTTTGAGACCGAATGCGAAGATGATATCTATGTATTTTCAAAGCCAGAAACGACGCAACATCAGGGTATTGGAAAATTGATTCGAAACATGATTCTAATCCAGTGATCATATCGTTCGTTAAAGCCACATTTTACACATACCGCGCCAGAACATAAACTCATAGGTAATCTTTTGGGTTCAGCCAAGGCATCTCACATGGCTTTCCAGGGTCCAGTATGAGGATGCTCGCTAGTTTTCGTTCTCGTCATCATCAACGTCCAAACGCTTGTAACTCCCAAACCAGTAAGCGTCAAAAACACACCAAACCCAACACGCAATATCTCCAACTCGCCCCCAAACCTAGAAACCACATGCAGACGCAAGACCGGGGGGGAAATATCGAGCCAATGATACTTCTACTACCCACTTTCTCAAGAAACTTAGGAGTTGAGTCCGCCGGGCAGGATTGACTTTCCACTGGACCCCTTCACACAGAATCGTACATCGAGTGAATATCCCCAGGAGCCTGCCAAGCGGACAACACGCACATTTGCACATGCAAGACGCAGGCCCAAAGTGTAATACCCCAAAAGCGTCAGCATGACCCCTCTGACTACCTTACACTAAACATGCTCATCCTCTTGTTGGTTCCCAGCATCGAACCCTTGGGACCCCTTTCTCCAAACCATGAGGAGGGAGTGAAGTCGTCATAACATGATACCGCTACAAACATTGAAACTTTCCAACCATCCTTCGAAGAAATCCCACTCATCTCACCCTGCTTTGTTGGACGAGGGATAGCGTATAATGTTCTCCTTTCATTCTGACTGAACGTGGGCAGTCTTGATCTCATCTCAGCGTGGGAAAACTCAACCACGAAACTCACTACAGTCACTCAAACCATCAAGCCTGAAGTCCCGCGCGCTTATCCCACATTTTCATGACGCGTATCACCGTGGAAGCAAACTAAACCTAGATGCCGATACTAACACCAACCAGCCAACCAAGCGGAAAGGAAAACCTATCCGAAGCCATTCATCCCACTAAGGACAATACCTCCAGAAAATGCAGGCGCGATATACGTAGACAAGATAAAATCCACATCTCTTGTTTGAAGGGGCTTCACTCGCGACGCCTTCGACGCCGTTGACGCTTCTCCAGAGGTAGGAAGATCGTTGCCTACAACAATCGTAAAGTTTGCCACTGCATACGGCGGGGATGGGGGGAGTCAACGTGGAAACCCCAACATCCAACTCTCATGGAACCACCTGGATGAAATCCTCCGAAGAGAGATTACATAGAAACAGTCATGGAGAAAAGCTGCTAAATTGCTTGTCTTCCATTTACCCACCTGGGCCACCACCAGCTTTGGGCTCAGACTGTCAGCTGAGTCAAGCTTTTGAAAACCCATTGGGCCACTACTACGTTTGAAGACCGTTCAACGTTGCACTTGCGACTCGATACCAGGTTTTCCCCATTTGAAAAGCCGGAAACACATGTACGGGTTGGCTCGTTACGATTTACAAAACTTACAATAAACTTCTGACTCTCCACAACATATCGATGTACGGCTGTTTGAATCTCGTATGCCGGAGCCGGGAATTGGAATTCTGGCTTGCAGATACTCTCCCGGTGAGTAGTACCTGGGAAAATCCACGTGGGGTCATGAGATTGCCATTGAAGAGATTTCCCAGTTTCTTTGTTCTCCATGGTTACGCGGGGCCGACGCGAATCTCACGCAAACGCCAGAATTTCAACGCGTTCCTTTTTGGGGATCCAGTTCTTTTTGGCCGAATAATTGGATCGTCATCTGCAGTCTGTACTCTGTTCCAACAGCAATTACTGGGGCCCGGTTCAGCAAAATCCCGGACAGCTTCCGAGCAAAGTAAATGTCTGCACGTGAGATACTTCGTACAGATAATGCCTTACCGCGCCCGACCGCCGAGAAAGGATCCAAGGCGGCGAATGCTTTTGGGTAGGGAGGCGGCGAGCAAATACACGTTGTTGGTGGGGTGGCACAGAGGAGCTGGTCACGATCCAAGGTTGACGTTGCGACGTCCTCTGGCGGGCAGAAACGCTTAACTTACTTACTCACCTCGTGGCAACGGAAGAAAAAAGAGGCGAAAGCAGAAAAAGCCAAGTCGATGTGCACCAAGGCGGCGCCACGGCACCGGATGGCAAAAGGCAGGGTGACGACGGTAACACGAGAAACGGGGACTCGCGAAATCGCCGTTGCCTTCCTCCGCCGCCGCCGCTGGGTAGCAACTCTGTGACCAACTCGCAAACTGGGCTTTGGTCCCGACGGGCGGGGGAAAAGAACCAAGAAACAAGGGAGATTGCGCGTCTACGGTCATAGGAAGTCGCCGTCCGGTCTCATCTGACCCGTTCCGTGGCCCCGGCATTCATGCCGTCCGGGACGCGCTTGCATGTGGTTGTGTGGAATGTGATGTACGGTGAACCCAATCCCAACAAGTACGGCGGAGAAGAACCATTAACCACGAGTGTCTAATCAGGACGACATTGTGCCCGAGAGTCGCTAGGGAGAAGGAGGGACAATAGATACAACCGTGCGATAAGGTGACCTGCGCGGGAGACGAAACATGGCACAAACGATAATGCAGGGAAGCCGCTGACACTGGTGGGCGGCAAGAGGAACGGCCATGATCCCACTATTATGTTGCCTGTGGTCCGAATTTCGTAGGATATCCCGGGTCTCTCCCCGGCTTGGGGGCGGAGCAGAACGGTTTATGCGGTGTTAGTCTGGTGGTCGAACATGCGAATGAAAGGCCTTTCTGTCGAATGATCGTGGACAAGTAGGACAGGAGACATCCTGTTCCTGATATGTCCTGCTGATGAGATGTGAGTAGGAATCATGATAGGGCGTCGCAGTGCGAGCGACGTTGTAGTCTTGCAACGATATCCTCCCGGAACCTGACCCGTCCACGCAGACGTGGAAGAGTGCAGCACTGACAACCACCCCTTGGATTTTACTTTTGGATGACGATCCCCATACCGGGAATGCCATTGGCCGGAGACGATCGGCTGAGTCGGGCTTATTGTGGGATCGTCGCTTTGCTGTTCTGAGTGCCGGGCGTCGCTCTTCATGCTGGGCACCGCCGATCACTTGTTCCCATTGCCTCGTTCGGAATCTGAGGAGGGGGAATGGGGTAGACTGATTTGGCAAAAGGCTGTAGAGGAAAAGGGAAAGGGTCCTTTCCAGGTGACAGGGGAGACGGAAACATTGTGAGAAACCGGTTGCGCTAGCACTGTACGAGCCTAGAAGATGGTGCAATTTTTTGGGGACCTTGGGCTTTTGCAAAATGCCATGCTCGCATTCCTGCTTTTTAGAGCCCTCGCCAGGTGTCTTGCCGGAAGCTGATATGGGTACGTCCTTGTTGTTGACGTTTTCCCATTCGGGGAAGATGTTAGTTTCGGACGCCGAACACAAGAGAGATGTTGGTCTGTTGCCGGGGAATGCTAGGCGAATTTGCAACACGGCAGGCTGTGCGTTGAGCAAAAAACCGGCTGCTTGGCCGCGTTTGTTGGAATAGTCAGGAGTGGACAGATGGAGACAACTCAAAGGTTGTGCGATGGAGAAGTGGATTTGGGGATTTCGCAAGTGGAACCTTTGTGTTCATCCTACCATTGGACATTGGCAGCCCGCCAACACACGATGCTATTGCTGCGAAATTCAGACCGCCTGACGATATGCACGGGACACAGTGATGATCCGTCCGTTCACCATGCCCGGTGTACATGAACGTTTAGGACGTGAGTATCGCACAACAATGGAGAACGGGGGGCCGACGATGATGATGATCTGCTCCTCACCAGCGGTGGCGGCTTAGCGAATAGAGATCTGCTCTTAGCTTCTGCCAACGGTGGACATCAACCGCAAGCCTGAGAGAAGCGTGTTTCTGGTGGTACAATTGTGCGAGTCCTATCCCAGACGGCCAGTACCAAGCAATGGCCTTCACTTAGCCCCCGGCTGAAATGTTGAACCATGTGAGAGAAACGTCTGAATACATCCATTCGCACGCAGGTTTGAGAGAGGATCGTCTGTTGCTCTGTTGCGGGGAATTGACGAGGGCTCCCATGCCTATATTGCCGTGCTTGCGAATGCCTCTGATACCCATAGCATATTTGCAAATACTGCGAGTCTATTGCTCTGCTTCCTCTGCCCAAGAACGTTGACGTGTAGTTGAGGTGGTGAAACGGCGCCGGTGGGCAGCATGAAAAGGAATTCGGGATCCACGGTAAGACGCTTGAAGAGGTCAGAGACGTCGTGTACTGCGTAAGTGTTGGATGACGGCGACGGTTGGGCAGAAGGATTGACTCGTGATTTGCCGGAGCGGTGCAGGGAGACAGGCTGCCAGTTGCTGCATGGCGAGAGGCAAAATTGAGGGAACGAAGCAGACGATCTGAGAGGCTGATGAAATGAAAGACAAGTTTCGGCCGCTGATCCGATGACATCACTCGGCCGATGCCAGGGGCTCCGGGGTACCTTGTCCGAGGCCCCTCTCGGTGTGTCAGGTTTCCTGGTGGAGGTGGTGGTGGTGGAGGAGAGTTGAGAGTTCACAGCCTGTAAGATGCAACGGTTGTGGCGCCGGGATCATTCTTGGAGGCGCAGACGGGCAGAATGCCAGAATCCATGGAGAGCAGTCGTTCGGGTGTGTTCTCAGCCGCCAGCAACCGCGTCATAGCTAAGGCAAACTGCGTGAGGGGCACGAAGTACTCTGTAACTCGCTGAGGGCAATCACCAATCTTTGTGTTTGAGGGCGAGAAAAAGAGTAAATATCCGTACACACGAGGTTCGTCGATAGTTTGGGAACAAAAATCAAAACATCCCTGAGGCCGACCTATCGTACTGTAAGGTATCAGTAGACTCTAGAGAGCAGGGAGGAGGGCTAGTGTATCAGGGAGAAAGGTGGCCCTGGAAAGAAGCGTGGAAGTGTAGCGAGAGAGAAGAAAAAGCCATCCGAGATCTCAGCCTGTCTCTCCAGGGTCCCTGCATCGGAGACACACAAAGGATATGCTTCTTTCTCGGTTTCTTGCTCAGCTATTGGGTTTTCCATTGCGGTCAGCGCATGCAAGTACAGCAAGCAAACAGGCGAGCAAGCGGCTTGCTCTCTCGGTTACCTGGCCGGTGAGCCTTTCCTTACTAGTTCTGCCTTGTGCTGCCTTCTTTGTCCCTGCCTTACGCAGTGCTCCCCGTCTCTTGTTCCCAGTCGGACCCGTGGCGCTGGCCAAACTAATGTAGTGTGCAAGCGCAACAACTAGTATACATCCTGTACAACGTCGCGCTGAATATTACCTGGGTCGGGCGGTTGTTCTAATGTAGGAACGGGGCCGAGAGGGTCCTGGGTGGGTGGGGAGTCACTGGACGACTGAGTTTTGGGGGCCTGCCCTAGTGGGAGGGAAAGATCCTGTCATCTTTTGCGGACGGCGGTCGGTATCCCGAGATGTGACAGAGTGGTAGGTATCGTGGGTTTGACCGCTGGCGGCTGCTACCGTTGGTCAATGTCTTGAAATAAGCATCGTGGATGCCCAAAGCCGCGCAGTTTCGGCTTCCGGCTCTGCGAGGCGTGGTGACGTGAGGTTCGAACTGAGCAGAGTGTCGCTGGTGAAGAAAAGAAATTCTCTCTTCGCCATGTCATTGTCACGACATGTCGGTCCTAGGGCGAGTTTCTCATCGTCTTGGCCGCGTGACACGAGGAACGGGAGGATCAGGATTGGGAACAAACGGTTGAGAGCGGGACGGTTGCTCCATCGCGAGAAGGAAAAAGGGACCGTAAACCCCCACCTCGATCGCGACCTGCCGCCCTCGAATGCCCCATACGACGCGTAGCGTGGTGTATCCATATATATTCCATATACTTTGTACGGATGCGGATGTTTAGCGTGGCTACTTTTGATGCTTTTGAGTCTTGCTGAGTGAGCAGTTGAGCAGCTACGCCTCTTCGACCAGGCGGGCAGGCAGGCGGTCGTATGGGGATTGGAATCCGCTCTTGTACTGGAGACGAATTCATGATAGTAACCGCCTGTCTCCTGGCAGTATCCGTAGGTAAAGACTCAAGAGTGGTAAGACGGGGATGGGTGGAGGGCGCCAATGCCGCCAAACCGGCTGCTGTCTGCCGGGAGTGGACGGCGGAGAGGTTCGCGCGCCAGTGAGAAGCCAGGCGTTGAGCCTGGCAGACAAATCTAAATGTATGCTCGGATTGTGGATGGATGGATACGCCCCCGTAGCCCAACTCTGAGCTCTCGAGTTCCTGTCGTGGATGGATGGTGGAGATCGGGGGTGTCAGTCTTGACCTTGGACGGTATGGCGTCACAGACGCTGATCAGTCAATTTGGGCCCTGGCAGGGGTTCAACGGCGGAAAGTCCCAAGTATCCCTACTTGAGTTGACAGGCAGAAATGCGTACTCTGTGCAGGTTCCGTACGTACTCTGTAACTATACTGCTGCTATCCCTACCTACTCTGTACCCATCTGCCTAAGGTAGGTATTCATGGGTACTTGGTCCCACAAGACGCGGGCGGCGGGTGAAGAGACACAGCGTAGGCGCAGGCGCAGACACAAAGGGTAGGTTTCGTTTGACTTCTACGTAGTAAACAGCATTTGCTCTGCTCGCTTCCATGTAGTGTAGTGTGTTGTTGGGTTGGTTGGTTGGTTGGTTGGTTAATTAGAGATCCAGGGTCCTTGTGGGAGGTCGGGGAAGACAAATCCTGATACTTAAGCAATATCTCTGCTACCCATTTAGACAGGTGAGTACGAAGTAGCAAGTGTGAGTGTGGAAGTTCTGATAGGTATTTGCCAACAAATCGGTGAGGTATCTTGGCATGCAATTACTTTTGCTTCTCCATTGGAGATTTCTTTTGGATCGCTCAGCAGTGGCGGCGGCGGTGGTGGTGGTGGGTGGGTAACTACTTGCACGATGTCGAGGAGAAGAGAAGCAGGAGCAAGCAGTAACGTAGGGGATCGGCGGCATTAACGGTTGCACAGCAGTGCTACGACTCAAGGAGTCAAGAGGGAGTGATGGATGCGAGGGGTGGCATTTGTGAAATTGATGATTTCGGCCAGCACCAAAGACTGTGTAGGTGGGGGCTTTCCAGTCCACGATCGTGATAAAATTATATGGGAAAAGCTGTACGGATAGTCTCAAGCTTTAACAATCTCAGCGAGACGCATGTTGATACCTTATTGCTATGGATTGCTACATGGAGCGACGTCGGCAAGACTCCGGGCCACCTGCCTTAGTGCCTTGTCACACCCTACTAGTGTAAGAAGGTGGAATTGCAAATCGCAGGCAGGCGGCAGTCGGCAAGTACAGACCAGACTATGAGTACAAGCTACAGAATCGTCAAAAATCGTGAAAGAGGTGGCAGGACCGTAGGGGAGAAAGGCCCGGAGGGCGGGAGTACGATGAATCAGGTTGAAAGGAGAGGCCCGAGGATGAGGACGGGATGAGAGGAACGGAAGCTCGTCCGGTGTGGCACGGTGACACCCAGCAAATTGCAATTAGCGACGGGACGGGGCAGTGGATGTGGAAGTGGAAGTGGACGTGGAAGCCGGAGAGAAAGCAACGGAAGGGAGACCGTCTTTTGAGAGTACGTATCTACGTATCTGGCTACCTAGGTAGAGGATCATGTGCCTTTGAATACCTACTGTGTACGTACCGGGGTGCGGTGCTGACATGCCCGACCAACGTCACGATGTGTGGGGAAGGCCAGCATGACATGTGGGCAGAAAAGGAATGCCTCAGGTCAAGTGAACAAGTACTAAGATACGTAGAGAATAGCACCAATTTGCAAGCGCAGGGTCAGGGACACCGAATTAAAGGACCCGCCGGTGCGGTACGGGGATACTTTCCCTGGATCCAATGGAAAACCCCGAGGTACGTACATCAAGCCTTCGGTGGAAGCGGTAGCCTCCCTGTTAGGTAGGTTTTTTTTTCCCACGACAGGTCTTTCCCTGCTTTCCCCATCTTTTGCGCGGTTCCTTGCCTCATCGTTGCCCCCCAAATGCTTCCTCCCACCTTCCATTCTAACCGGGCACTTGGACGCTTTTAGCAACAACCTACCCTACCTGCTTACTGTGTATGTACATAGTTACCTAGGTAAGGTACTTGGAAGTTGGGCGTTCCCCCCCCTTCCCAGGTTGAACTTCTGAAGGTGCCCTGACGGACAAGTCCAGTGACCAGAGCTTTTCGGTACGTACCGCCCTTCCCCTCTCTGGCATCCGTCCGTCTCATCAGTCTCATCCGTCTCAGGCGCAAACAATCACAAACACGCCGTCGCCCTCTGAGGTTGTCGTCAATCTCGAATTCCAACCAGGCCGTGCCACCCCGCTGCGCACCATTACACTATTCCTGCTCGGCGTGTTTCTGCTTCCATAGGTGCATGGCTGGTTCAAGGGGTCAAGCACTATCTATCTGTTTTCGACCTGAGTCTCTATTCAGCACATCAGACTACAAAGTCCAAGACCACGGTTGCCGCCATCTTTCCTGCTTGCATACCTTGGTAGAGAGCAGATTGCTACCGCAGCCGCAGCATCACGAACTGGATCACGGTCAAGATCTACCCTAGCCACTACTGCACTCAGTGGCGCCGGAGCAGTGTGGCAGCTTGCTCTCACCATCTCCGATTCGACCCTCCCGTAATTCCACTGGACTCGGTGGTCAATCAAACATCACACGGGAGCCGTCCATGCTGCCGCTCCCTCACCACACACCAGGAAACGTTAGTATGAACCCATACCTACATGCCATAGCATTCCATTCCTACATGGCCACGCACATCCCACACCGTGCTTGGATACAGGAGCACAGCATCACGGCCCCCACCTGCATCTCCCAACTCTCAGCTTCCTAGCCACTACCTAGGTACCTAGCTGACTACATTGGCATAGTGGCATGCTCAAGTTCTTTGCAGCTTGCACCGCACCGACCAGGCGAACCAGCGAATACCCTAAAGAATACCATCCAAGACGCACGGCATGACAGAGACACCCAGCTACGCAACACCTCTCGAGTCTGGAAAAGCAAGCAAACCCAGTCCCAGTTGAGGCTCCCTCAGGAGAAAGAGTTGCAGAGGCAAAACAACCCACGACACACGCACGGCGACAAAACGGTTGCGATAACATCATCCTTCTCCACACCGCTTCAGCCTGACCGGGCCACTCTACGCATAACAACCAGTTACAACGGACGACTGCCATTTCGACCTTTGCTGTCCCGCCCCTGTCGTTGTGTTGCGGTCCCTCTCGATGACCCCTGTCGTGTCCATCGTCACTCTCCACCACCCCCAGCAGCACTCAAGGCGCCCTCGCTCGCACACCCTCCCCGTTCTGCCTTTGCCGCAGACTCAATCCTCGACTCCTACGACATTGGGTGGGAGTCTGGCAAGGGCCCCAATCCGATCGACACCACAAAGCCTCCAAAGTCCAACCAAAAGGGCCAAAGAGGGCATCCCATTTGCAACTGGTCCTGAGTACCGCAGATCGCGACAACTTGGCCGCCTGTAAACGTCAACGCCTGAAGCAAACCCCACCCAAGCCAAGCCAGCTATTTGCGACCCTTTCACCTCTTTCTCTGCCATTCCCACAGATCGCATTCCATTGTATGTACAGCTACCACGGCCGTCGACGCAACCGCATGCTACCGAGTACATACATACATACATACATACCTGCTGTCGCTCATCACCTCCGTGCTCTCGCTCGGTCTTCCCTACCGTCGCAATCCCGTATTACTTCCACGACATTCCCACTCTCAGTCACCTATTCTTTGGGTCTCTATTCTCTTTTCTCCCGCTTCCCAAATTCCGATTGCCGTACGACCCCCACCTTAAGGAGCAGCAAAAGAGAAGTAATCGGCGCGAGAGACGATTTCTTCCAAGAACCCATACATATCCCTCCCCCAAAGACAAAGTGACAAGGAAGAGGGAAAATTGAGCGCAGAAAAAAAAAAAAAAAAAAAAAAAAGGCAGAGGCTGCCCAAAAACCCACCCACTACCCACGAGACCTCGTCTGCCCCCCATTCATAGTCATACACTACCCGTTGCGGCCCACCGCGCCTTTTTTTTCTTTCTCTTCCCCTTTGCTCGACACTCAGCTTGGTCCTTTTCATCTGCTCTTCTTCCCTCCTCCCGCCGCCGGCTCTGTCCCTGCCTACGAGACCGGTAGGACCCTACTTGCTTCCGGAATACAACCACCAATACCCCTACATTCCATAATAATCCACGCCCCATAGACACCACCACCCGCCGCCATCACCGCTACTAATACCACCTTTGCAACCACCTGACTCTTCCGCCGCCATCCTCGACTCCTCCGCCACTGTGAGCCTGCTCCAGAGAGCCTTGACCCTGCTTTACAAGGTGGCAAGACCCCGTTTCTCAACTCGAGCCTGGTGACGGAGTTGCATCCATTCAAAACCATATTTGCCTTTTGAGCCGCCCTCTTCGCTCTTTAGCAACCAACTTCTCCTGTCCCTTGGCAATCGTATCAATCCATACTGTCCCCTGAACGCCAGCAATTTCGCGCAGTACTCTCACCGACAATCACCACTTCACAGTACAACCTCAGCAGCCAACTCGACAACGTTGTCAACATGGACAACGAGCACCAAGCACAGTTCAGCGAACAATCGCATCTCCCTCCTCACATCGAGCGGTCCCAATCAAGCTCATCTTCTTCTTCTGTCGATCACGACCACGACGAGCACCACATCCACCAGCCAACTCCTATCCGACCTCGGTTGCCCAGCAGAAAGAGCAGCGGGCCGTTGGTGGTACCCCGGGACAGCTCGGCAGTGGGCCCAATAGATGCAGAGTTTGGACCCGACGACGTGAGGGCTATGAGCCCACGGAGGACCAGTGAAGACATCGAAGCACTAGGAAGGGAAGCGCGAGAAGAGCTCAAGAGGTAAACGAAACCCTCTGCCACTTCAAGACGCGCCAATCACTAATAGCACCCTTCTCTACAGACACGCAAAGGCTTTGCAAGACTCGCTCTTGACCATCTTCAACCGCATCGAGGCCGTCAGAGAAGAACATGACAAGCTCGATAACAACAACAAGTTCCTCCAAAAATACATTGGCGACCTCATGACCACGAGTAAAATCACTGCCGCGCCAACCAAGGGCAAGAAATAAGGCATCTACGCACACTTTCAGATTGAAGAGGTGGACACAGATTGCATCACATCACCCCCGTTGAATCGCTCCTTACCATCGTCGACTCGCACTCGGACCGCGACAGCTTGATCACCTATGAAGGGGGACGCGCATCCTGACGCCATTCAGGAACAATCACACCAAGGAAGTGCTCTTCGAGCACCCACTACACTGCCTAATCGGACACCGCCCGCGAAGGGCATGATACCCCCTTGTGGCCGAAATGGCCTATAGCGTTATACTGAACTCGTTTATGGCTTTACGGCACGGACACGGTATTTGGAGAGGAAAAAAAAAACTTGCATCGGCTCGCAACTTGTACACTAACGAACATCATCATCATTGGGGGTTTCGACAAACCGTCAAATGACATATTGGGCATAGGACAGCATCAGGCGTTTCGGGCTTTTGGTATAGGGCTACGGCCTTGGGGATTACGTTCGCATATTGTTTATATACCTCGCCATAGGCGGGGAGAGGTATCGACCTCGAATTGACCAAAGGAATTTCTTTCATTCATCCTCATCGACCTGGCTTCCGCAATCACGACAGGGCCATCTAGTGACAGCTTCCAATCTCGACCACTTTGTGTAAGATTGACGATACCCAATAGTTTTTAGTCACGAATGAGTCGCGGCCTGCGAAATCTGTGGTGGTTGACCTGCGCCACACGAAGATCCCTCACCAACTTCCGAACATAACGAAAGCACGCCGACGTCATTTGCCACCGATTACCGATGTCGCCCACAACACCCACCATCGATTCGTATTACGGGACAATTTGTATGACGGGAAAAAGTTGCACACGAGGAAAATATTCTGTCGAGTAAGGCTCGATTCCAGGCATTTCTATCGACAATTTGTCAAAAACGCTCTGGGACGCATTGAAGGGGGCTGGAAGGGTGTACGACATTTTACACGAGGCCATACAAGCGCGACGTTGTGCGATGGTCGTTACACGAAGCTCCCACCGAGCTTATGGATCGGCATAGAGCTAGTCGGAGACGGTTGTAGAGAAGGGGACCTGATAGCAGAGGATGAGCCTACGTCAGACGTCGGAGAGAGGGTGCTCGAAGAAGGCTGCCATTGGCGGTTCTAGCCGCCGCAAGACCGAATGAGCATCGAGATGAGGTAAAGGGGGTGTTCTTATGTGTGTTGGTGGGATGATGGCAGCTGACGATATGTGAGGAATGATCGGCCTTACGAGAGCGGCGATCGGCTCCGGGACGCGGGTTCGTGGAGGAGGCTCGCGGTGTCTGCTGCTTGGAAGTATTATATTCTTGGAGTGGGGCGCAAGAACTGGACTTGGGAGGGTTTGTCAGCTCAACGAATTCTGAATGAGATTTGGGTCAGTTGGGACGATGAGCTGACGCCAAATGAGTGCACGGGAGTTGATAGGTGGTTACAGGCAAAATCAATATTAACAAAATGCAATTTGAGATAGGCTAGCACGCTGTTCATCGCCCATAAGCTGAGAAGAACCCAGTATACCTGCCTGTTCATGGCAAATTATTAACATCAATCTCCTGCTACTTAACACATATCCTATTGCTGCCCTTTCGAAGGAACGAAAGGCGTTGTAAAATTATTCTATGAACTACTGGTTGGTGCCACTACATCCGAGTGCAGCCAATCTCCTCGTCCTGCTCTATTTTGAGATTGTTTATAGCTAGTAGATATAAGGGAAATACGATCAGATTAGTAGTTAATTTATTATTGCCCCTACAAAAGCCCGCATGTTCATATTGAAGCCATCTTAGCAGTTGACAGAGTGGCCAGCTTGCCGGCCATAGCCTGTAGGATACAAAGGCCATTGGTACTACAGTTCGTCTATCGACTTTTGGCTGGTTTTCGCTACTCTGAACTTGATGTCGGAACGACCAAGTTCGATGAAAGTGATTCCTCTTTTGTGACCAGCTATTCGTAGGAACTTGATATAGATCTGCTGGAACCATTTCCGTGCCGTTGGTCTCGAGAGGATTGATTCCCATCTTGCACGGCATGCTGAACGGAACGGAATCTGTAAACGAGAGCCATTCGTCACTCAGGTAGGAATTTCAATTCGAAGTTCCTGCAAGCATTTACCTGCACGAGTTTCATTTGTTGACTCGGATGAAATGTGATCACGGGCCTCATGCCTATTAAATCAGGAGCCGGGTCTGCGACTCTACAACGCATGACAGAATGCTCTGCAGAAATATGCTATATCTAGTGCTGGGTGAGGCAAGTCCTTGTAAAGTTAGTCAATACGTATGCAGAACGATGCATTCTGCCGTATTTGACAGTAGTATTGTAACCTCGTAGGTAGTCGTCCATTCGCATGCTCATCATCCATAGTTTTGTCAATCCCTTCCTCTCACGGTCCCGAAATGAAAGTCAAAAAGCCGCAAATCAATCTGAAGTACAACGACCTTCTTCTCTTCTATGGAGAGGCAATATATGCAAGATCTAGAAACGTTTGTAACCGTTATAAAGTCCCGAGCTTCTGGTCACTTGGAGTATTGGACTGCATGCAACCTTGAATTCTCTAGTCTGCTTGGCTGCTTGGCAAAAGTGGACTGCATAGCGTACTTGCCGCTTTAGGAAACAACCACTTTTTCATCTTGTGGCGGCTTCTGCTATCAAACAATGATGAGTATCGAGAGAAAATGAGTGAATACCATTCTCTATGCATCTTTGTAGATAATGGCAACAATAGCCGACGTTAAACTAGACGGGCCCGCTAGGTGTGTCTTGTGATTAGTCATGGGTTTTGAGTAGCCGCTTAGCCGACAACCCTAGATTTGACGACAACGCGTGTCATGAAGTCATTCACGCCTTTCTTTCCTTAGCCCTTTGCTTTAGAGTACAGTGCAGCGAAACAATGAATCGTCCATCTCGTACAGACGAACCCTACGAAGGGGAGGGCTACAACCAGAGCCCGAATGATCTGTCCAATGATTTGACCACCAACCAAGACCTCAACGGCATCGTCAACGCCAGGGCCCTAGAGCCAGGGGAGGATGGCAAGGGCCTATCGCTGGCGGGGGAATCCGGGACGGGCGACGGGGATATATCGCGGTCCTATGACGATGTGGATTGGGGCAAAGGCGGCTCCGGCCCCGCGGCTGCGGCCGCGACGACCAAGTCTAATGGACTTGGTCTACCCGAGGGAGAGGAGGTCCCCGCGACCCCTCTCCCTAACCTTCACTCACGTCAACTTCCCCCTGATGATGGAGGAGACACGCCCAAGATTTATCAGGCCTTGTACGGTCGGTTGAAGAAGGCCGTTGTGAAGTTTGGCTCGTTTATCGGGCCCGGGTTCATGATTGCTGTTGCGTATAGTGAGATTCTTCCTGGCTCTCTCCTTCCGTGGATACCCGCGAAAAGTAGTGAACTTGACTAACAGCCTTCCTCACCTTTCACAGTCGACCCCGGAAATTATTCAACAGACGTCGCTGCAGGAGCAAGCTACCGTTTCAGGTTGCTCTTTGTCGTACTCTTGTCCAACCTCTTTGCCATCTTCCTCCAGAGCCTCTGTATCAAGCTTGGTACCGTCACGGGGCTCAACCTGGCTGAAGCATGTCGGGCCTTCTTGCCGCGATGGATGAACTACGTCCTCTACGTATTCGCAGAGGTTGCCATCATCGCAACAGATATTGCCGAGGTGAGTGTGGTCGATACTTGCTATGTCTCCGTCTCCAAGGCCTCAGTTTACTAAAGTGATGCGGCTGGGCAGGTGATTGGCTTCGCGATTGGTCTTAACCTGCTTGTGCCGGCCATACCTCTCGTTGCAGGATGCGCAATCTCCATCTTGGACGTCATGATCATTCTCATCTTTTACCGGCCCCACGGATCTATGAGAGGCCTGCGAATCTTTGAGTACTTCATCATCGGCCTGGTGCTGGCCGTGGTCGTCTGCTTCTGCATCCAGCTCTCCCTCATCAAGGATACGCCGGTTGGGGAAGTCTTTCAGGGGTATCTGCCATCGCGTGCCGTGGTCGAGTCTCAAGGGTAATCCCCTCCACCTCCTTTCCTCCAGAACAGGCTTACTGACAGCACGCAGTTTATACCAAGCCTGCGGGATCCTGGGCGCAACAGTCATGCCGCACAGCCTCTACCTCGGGTCTGGCATCGTCCAAGCCCGCCTCCGAGAATACGATACAAAACACAACCTCCTACCCCCCGAAATGGATGAAGTCGACCTCAACGGCGATAGCATTGATAAAGGCTACTACGTGCCATCCGCCAAAGCAATCAAACACTCCCTCAAAACCTCGACCGCCGAGCTGAGCATCTCCCTCTTCACCTTCGCCCTCTTCGTCAACTCGGCCATCCTCATCGTCGCGGGCGTCTCCCTGTACGGGAATCCCGAAGCACCGGACGCCGACATCTTTAGCATCCACCAACTCCTCACGGACTCCATCTCCAAGGCGGCGGGCACCATCTTCGCTCTCGCGCTGCTTCTCTCTGGCGTCTCGGCGGGTATCGTGTGTACCATTGCTGGGCAGATGGTTAGCGAGGGCGCACTGAACTGGAAAGTCCGTCCTTGGCTGCGACGCCTGGCGACGCGGAGTATCAGCGTTACGCCGAGCATTGTTATTGCCGGCGCTGTTGGGCGAAAGGGCGTCAGCGAAGCATTGAATGCTTCACAGGTCGTGCTTAGTGTCGTTTTGCCGTTTGTTACTGCGCCATTGATTTACTTCACTTGCAGAGACAAGTTCATGACGGTCCGGGATGGACCGGGCGGCAGCGCCCGATTCAGGGTCGGTAGTGCAGGGACTGACGAGGAAGAGTCCACAGCAATCCCTACGGACGGTACCGTCAAGATGGCAAATTCGTGGTACACTGCTGGCTTTGCGGTCTTGGTTTGGGTTATCATGGCCGCGATGAACGTGGCTAACTTGGTTCTGCTTGGCAAGGGTGAGTAAGTGAAGGGATTAGAACTAGCAGTATGCCCGGTGAGGGGTAATTCTGCTGTAAACGCGATGATGGCGTGTAGATGGAGACTCAAAAGTCGTTCGTCTCTGCTTTAGTTTTGACTTGGTCTGCTCTGTCTGTGTTTGACTTTTGACTTGTCTTTGGTTTTGTACTCTGTTAGCTTTGATCCGACTGCACTTTTCAACAAGTGTATTTAGTCAAGCAGTATTTTAGGCGAGGTCCAACCCTCTATCATAAAGTATCGTGTCTCTAAGAAAGGGATATTTCATACACACACAGAAAATGTTGCCTTTTGAGCAGAGAAATTGGGGATGCAGACATACTTGTGTGTAACATCGCGGAATAAGTAATCAACTTCCACAATGACGATAAATGGGAGAGCCTGTTTGGAACTGTTACAAAGCAGTTAAAGTAGAAAGGTTCCGAAGTTAGATGTGTTTACTCTGTAGTCGGAAGAGCCCCGCATAGGTAATCGGGTCGGCTCGAGTCAGGCGCTACCTTAGTCCAAGGTGCTCCGCATGTAGAGGAATATAGATTCCGCTGTCTTTATATGACGTCGAGGTTTATTGATTGCGCAAACTGCCTCCATTCTTATATAAAAACGACTGTCGAATCGCAAGGACGTAACTCAAGGCCGCTGCCATTACGTGTACTGATTCTCTGTCAGCCAAAGCCTAGTCACCGCGTCTCAATCCTTTAACGGCCCAAAAGAACATTGCCGACATGTCTCATCTCAAGTATTATTCCTATGAAGGCGTAGGCCAGAGAAATCTCGCGGGTTTCAGCTACAACCAGGCAGTGAAGATTGGCGACCGCATTGAGTGCTCTGGTCAAGGTATGTCGCGCTTCCAATAGTCGTCTCAAATCCAAACACAACTTGACACAATAACTCAGGCGGATGGGATCCCAAAACGGGCGAGTTTTACAAGGAAATTAACGCCCAAATCGATCAAGCATTCGCCAACGTGGATCTCAATCTCAAGGATGCCGGTGGAGCAGGCTGGGAACAGGTGTTCCGAGTCAACTCATACCATGTGCCGATTAATGACGAAGCTTTGGCAGCCATGGTACGGAATTTTAGAAAGTGGATGCCGCACCATAAGCCGATTTGGACGTGCGTGGGAGTACCGAGGCTTGGGGAGGACGATATGCGGGTCGAGATCGAGGTCGTCGCTCACGTTCCCGAAGAAGCGTCGAAGGCTTAAGCGTTGAGATTGGGTGAATTCAGAACCAGTTCTCGCCAACCTACATCATGAGGAACGATCAAATCACGAAGGTTCGGTACACAAGATTCTAAGCAGCTCCACATGCGAGAGCAAATGTTATAGTATCCCAAAATGTCATATTCCCATTATTGTATCAGAGGTAATCTCATCACAAGATCCCAGTATCCGTTGAACGCCAATCACACCGAGCGGGTTCCAAAGGTGATGAACTCAGCCAGTGGGGTATAGTCGCTTTGATACATCATTTATGCCTTGCCAGCCTGGACCAGAAGAGCAGCGTGCTGCTCGGGGTGGGTCTTCTCGACGTTGCCCTTGGCCATCTTCTTCATGAGCATGTTGGCCTCGATGTCGACCTCCTCGCGGAGGATGAGACCGGCAGCCTCGTTGACGATGCGCCACCGGCCGTTGATGACGAGAGTTCCGACGGGGGGCTTAGCGTTGACGAGGGTGTCGACGCCGTCCTCGAGGTTGGTGATGGTGAGCTGGTAAGTGGTTTGGCCGATGGGCTTCTTGTCAGTGACGGAGTAGGTGGCGGACTGGCCGACGCCGACGGAGCCGGACTCGAGGTTGTAGGAGATGAGAGCCGGGCAGAGGGTCTTGACCATCAGGTCGTGGTTGTGGATGGCGGAGAGGACGGCGTTGCGGTCGACGCCGGCGGGCACGGGGGTAGAGACGACGGTGGAAGGCATTTTGGTGGGGGTTTGAAAGATCGAGGTATCGTGAAGAAGTGAGTATGATTAGTCCTGGCTGAAGTATGTAATGAATGGCGAGGCTGGCAATGCACGATGACCAAAGGCAAGCAGGAACCTTCTTATAGATGTCTCTCTTTCCCCCTCGCTCAGGCGGGCAACGAACTCAATCATTTCGGACGGTTGGAGGTTTCCATACCATGCAACACCGTCTGCCCCCCTTCTCCCCCCTATACTTTCTTCATCCTTAACTCTGAATCCAACCATCGGAGCCCCATGGAAAGAGTGAACTGACCGTTGCGCCGCTGACGGTTCAGGACGGTATGGTTCGCGGGGGGCAAGTAGCAGGAGACGCAAGTAGGGAGGCTAAGTGGCACCGGGCCGGCCGTGCCCCGACCGTGCTCCCGCCGAGCCGGACGTTGAAGCATGACGCTAGGAGACCTCGACGCTGCACGCTAATGGGCTCGGGTTTTGTTTGTTCTTTCAGGGGCCCAGGGGAAGAGAAGGCGGGCATCCGTGGAGAAGTCCGTGGGGGGCTCTAGTTAACGCAGGTAAGATTAACAGACTCTCGATATTGGTACGAAAACAGAAGGATTTGGGTTGGTAGGATAGACATGTGGCGTTGAGAGAAGAAACAGTGAACAATTATCTCGATGGACATGTTTTCTTGGAAATGTTTCAGTCCAAAAACCATGTCTCTCGAACCTTGACCCAGCTGCGGTGGCTCTCGCTGTTTGCGTTTGGTCCCGAAGCTTTGGTCGCGAAGCTCCTACCATCTTCCCGAATGCTGCGTGAGACATGCCCATCACCCAGGTGTTCGTCCGAGACATGCATCTTGTTGCATAAGAGTTGTAGTTACGCGTGTCTCTGGAGAGCAGTCTCCGCATTCCCATCACACGGCCTGCGCACTCGAGCTGTAGCCCTACTTGGCACCTGCGCAAGCTTGGAGGTTACTGGAGCTCATCAAAACCCCTAGTTTCGTCCCAACCACAACTTAGCGAGACCTGCACTTGCAAGATCGTCCACGACAGATTACATTGAAGTCAATATGAGGCTTAAAATATCCTCAGGATTGTCTCATCGTCGAAGAAGACATGATCTAGTGAAAGCAAATCCCCTTTGCGGCGTAAGCCGTTGACAGCCATCAGGGAGGGATCGTCGCGGGTCGGGATTACACTTATCAAGTCTCTGCAAGTAAGCGTTTCCCCCCGAAGACTTCGAGAATACACCAATCAATTACCTCCTAACCCAGTCTTCAAACCAACCGTCTGAGTGCCTACGTAAGGCCAGGCGTTGTTATGATCGACAATATGGCTAGTTCGCTGCGCCGAGGGTGTGCTTGAGGTGTCGTCGGTGCGTTCCACGCGCGCTAAAACAGACCCGCTGTCTGTCCGTGTCTCTCGGTCATGGCGCTGACGGTTGCACCTCGTTGTTGCTGTAAAAGCGAATGTCGATTTCGGGGCGTTGCGATCGAGTATAGGTGTCCCTGGCTGAGCCGCGTCGTCAATATGCGCTCAGCATGCGCTTAAAGGTAGGGGTCCAGGTTATGCTCTTGTGCGCTCTGGAGAATCAGGGACGCGATAGAGCCTTCATGTTCGTCAGAGGTCCGGTAATCCTTCACTTCAGCTCGCCTTCCGTTCATGCGCACCGAGAATTTGAGACTGGCGACAAATCAGACCGTCAGAAAATTCCAGGAGCATTGAAATCCTTCCCTCACAAAGACGGGAGTAATCAAGTCGGTGGCCCGGCATAAGATGAACCGACACGGTGTTGATCCGCACGGGGATCTTATCTGACTTCTATTTTGGGTCTTACGCGATCTGATCTCCGGGCCAAGGCCGGAGGTGGCCTTATTCTCGGACTGGGGACTTCATGTCTCTTGTCTAGGCAATCATTTTCTCGCTATCGCATCTTCCAAGCCAGCATGGAGAATCAGAGCTTCCCGTGTATTTATCTCAACATACAGATCTTACAGGATTTTACTTGCATCTTACCAGGAGAACTCCATGAAGATTCCCTACTCGTCGCGGCCCCACCCGGCGTGATCAAAGCGTCCGGATACACTTCCAGACAGGAGCTGGAAGCCATCACAGCGTAGCCGATCTTGCAAAACCTCAATGGTAGCATCGGAGCCTCTGGAAACGGGAGGGTTTCTCTATAGCAACACCATGATTTGGCTTGTAAGAAATGGATATCAATTCCTTGTTAACGAAATTCTAGCTCAAAAGTCATGAAAAGATATTGGTGCCATGACGCATAGGGCGGAATATGAATTCCTCCCCCGCTCCTTAGTCATCCATTGATTCAAGTCCATGTGATTGGCCCCATCCTTGACCATCTCAGTGCCGTGGTTATCGGGCAAGAGAAATTGCGAACTATTACCAAGTGTCAACCGTTGTGCGTCCGACTTTCCTCATTGAACCAAAATCGAAGGTGTCCCCGGACTGAATCAGAAAGTATTATATCATCCGTGGTGGAGGACCCTTGCCCATCTTATTTGTGTCTCCTCTCCTTCGCTGCTATGCCCCAAGCGTCGTCGGAGCGGGCCGCAAGCCAACCGAAGCGCAGGTACACGTCAAAGGCGTGCGAGGAGTGTCGGCGCCGAAGGGCAAAGGTGGGTGGAATATATTTTCCTTCCATTCTATCAGCCCACACCTTTTTGACGGCTGAGTTCAGGCTACACACGCATTGCGATACTCGTATAGACAATGGGCTGATGGTCTGGCTAAATGTCTATGATGCTGACTGAAAGGTGCCAACTTTTAGTGTGATGGACTGCGGCCCATTTGTGGCCGATGTTCCGAACGTGCCATCAATTGTCTCTATAGGAGTGAAGAGGACGGCCGTAAGCCTGCTTCAAAGACATACGTACAACTTTTGAGAAACCGGATCGATCTCCTGGAAGCCGTGTTGCAGTCCCACACCATCGATGTCGAGGCTGCCGTCGCCCAGCTCTCGGCCACCGGATCAGCACCACAACTACCGTCCATCGCCAGCACTTTAGCAACCGGTAGCGATGCTGGACTCAGCGTTTCGGCTTTTGACGACCTATGTGCCACCTTTGAAGGAGCTCTCTCCCTGGATGAATCGGTGAACTATGATCAGGATGGAGAGATGCGATACTTCGGCCCGGCGAGCGGCCGCTTAGAGTTCCAGAGTGGTGCGTATCGCTTATTATTATCCCCGGCTGGGTTGGTTATTGACAAGTCTCTAGAATCTACGCCCGAGTCCGACGATCATGGCAGCCCATTGACATCCAAGTCCACGGAGACTAACCGTTACATCCTTCCTCTGGAGGCAGACGTCTACCCGGATGATCTTACTACAGAACTGATAGACTTGTTCTTTGAGTATCAAAACCCCTGGTGCCAAGTGGTTGATGAGAAGCTATTCAGAGAGAGTATGAGAACGCGGGGTCGCTTCTTTAGTCCTTGTTTACTCAACTGTATACTTGCTCTGGGATCACGCTACTCCGATAGGACCGACACCCGTTCCATCCCAGACGACCAAAACTCGGCCGGCAAAGTCTTTCTCCAGAAAGCTGAAGTCCTTTTACATTATGACATGAAACGACCGAACATCACGACAATTCAGTCAATGTCCATTTTAGTCGGGGTCTATGTGGTATGTTTATGGATGGAACTAATTGCCAAGTTTCCTATGCTCACTACAAATAGTCCTACGGATGCGATGCTGCCGGATGGCTACACCAAGGAATGGCAAATCGACTAGCTCTTGACATGGGACTCAACCTTGACGCGTCGTCGTTGTCTGGCACGTGCCACATGTCCAACGAAGAAGTAGAGTTGAGACGACAGATTTATTGGGCCCTATACTGTGACGACAAACTTGCCGCCATATACACGGGGCGAGTCTGTAGTCTTTTGGTAAGATCTGTTCCGCCATGTCACATATTCAAACGTCTATGAGAGTACTGTCTGTATTGACATTGTGATGCAGGATGTCCAAGGCGCTGTCCATTTACCGTCAACATACACACCGGAACAAATGAGTGCTGGAGCAGCAAACGACTCATGCGACGTAAACAGATGCAATAAAAAGGTCCTCGTACACCGCGGTCTAATAGGCCTCTGTCGAATCCTTGAGAACATCCTCCTGGCTCTGTACGTCAGCTTCCCTTTCACCCACACAATCTCCCCCCTTTTTGGTGAACACGCAACTAACAAACCCCTCAGATACGCCCCAAAACCACTCTATAAAGGCCCGCAAAGGATATCCTTCCTCCAATCCTGCACCCTCGAGCTCAAAACCTGGTTCTACGAACTCCCCGCTGACCTCCGCATCGACAAACACAACGACCTGCCCCAAGTCTACACCCTCCACATGGTCTACCATACCTGCTGCATCCTCCTCTTCAAGCCCTTCCTCCTCAAATCCAAAGACACGCCCCCGGCCAACAAAACAGACACGGCTAAACGCGCAGAGGTCCTCTGCATCGAGTCGGCCAAACGTATCTGCCACGCCGGCAAAAAGTACCGCCAGGTCTTTGGCTCGTTCCGGCGGAGCCCTATCACCGCGACGCACTGCACGCTCACCGCAGCGCTGGTGCTTATTCAGTACGCGAGCCCTGACCCGGAGTTTGCGAATACGGGAAGGCCGTGTTGTACCGTCTACATTGAAGCGTGTCTGGAGGTCCTGGCGGAGCTGGGCATCTCCTGGCGTCCTGCCGCGAAGATGCGGTCCGATCTGATCAAGTACCTGCACCAGAAATACCCGGAGCGGATGCCAAACTCCATCCTGCAGGAGCAAGATGCCCGCAAGGACCCGGATCCGGATCCAACGGCACCGGCATCGGCGGCGGTGGTAGAAAGCGACACCAATGGTGCAGTATCAAGTTCTATGCAGCCGCAGCCGACGCTAGAGCAGAGCCTGTGTCCCTTGATCAACATGATTGACCAAGACTTCACGTGGGACGAGTCCAGCGCGGCGGACCAGACGCTCCAGGGGGCGTTGCTGAGTCACGGCGGATCGGAGTCGGCTTTCAACACGCAATTCGCTCTGGCGGATTCTATCGGTGAACTTGGCGAGCAGAATGGTCTGAGTTTCATGGATGATAGCTTCTGGGCGGGGATGAATTTCGACATGAATCTCGAAATGCAAAATCCGTGAAAGAAGAAGAAGAAGAAGAAGAAGAAAGCAAAACAAGAACAGAGAAAAGCGCTAGGAGACTGTGGCCTGAAGACGCGAGAGAGGTTCTGATTCTACTTCGCGTAGACGTAAAATCCTTAGTTCAGTAGCTATAAATCCAAACCGGACAGCAAGGCTTCTAGTCCTCTGAAGCTTTTTCCACAATCTACGTATCATATATGCTTAGAAAACCCACCCTTTGCGCAAGTCTCGTATTTCTTATCACCAAGTATTCACCGTCCCATGAGGATAGTGATAAATCAATTGAGTCTTGTAATAGTACGATTAATCATAAGAAGCAGCATCTTCCACTGCCGTACAGGCGCACAAACAGACATATCGATCGTGTCTTGGAAAAAGGAAAGAAGAAAAAAGGGTGGCCGCGTTCTGTATGTTTTATCATTTCTGACTGGGCTACATGAATGTATTCGCAGATCTGAGATTACTCTGGCCTTTTACAATACAATCGAAGAAAGCTCCGGAGCTCTAATTTCTTAGATTACAACTTTTCTATTTCTGTACTTTAGGTAATACAAGTCGCTTTCTAAACTCATCAGCTTTCTCAGCTTTTCTAAATCCATATGCATTTTCACAGAATGCGAATCCGGCACCGAAAGCATCGTCGAAAAGATTCAAAGACAACACATAGAATTCTCGTACTCAGCTACTTTTCTCAATCCTCAGACGGCTATGATACGGCACGTCTTGTCACAATAAAGTTTTAAGATTCAGCAAGCCGTATTCAAGGCTATGGTTTTGTTCGGAGATTCCATTGCCCCGGACCTCCTTTTTCAGAATTGAGTCCTGAGTTCTCGCGAGGTGCAGCATTTTTGACTTACAGCCAGCCTTTTTTTACCCCGCAAAGCTTGATTCACCTGAGGTGAGTTGCCTACCTAGTTCGTAGATGAAACGAGATTATGATTTTAGAACTCCAAACGAATTCCCATTCATGCGCAGTGGGAGGTTGGTCGCGCTCTCTCACGTACGAACACGAAGGCTTTCTGTCTCCTCGGCGTCCTGCTGAACATGCAAATTTTGAGAAGATCATTCCGAGGCCCATCGCAGGGCAAATCGCCAGGCAATTGCGTGCAGTTAAATACTGCATTCACGTTGAAGTCAGCCACTTAGATTATGGGTATAAATGAATTTCCCTACATACAACAACTCCTATGAGCATTACATGACCACATATTAAGCCAACGCATATAAGCGCCCGCGAGTGAACCGCATCAATCCAACGTCCGTCAACAATAAGAAACATAACCCCATGATTAGCAAAGACCCAAGGAACTTTTCCAAACCCCATGGCTACCCTGATAGGTAGATGCAATGCACCCAGCTCTCCTCAAAACCGAGACCTTTCCGTACCCCCCACTAATGACTGCGATAACGCAGTGGCATCACAAGCCGTTGCTAGGTCCCGCACCTCCAATGTGTCCGTGGTCTCCATCGTGGCTGCCGACAGGACGGTTCTTGGGCTGGCCAGCCTCGCGGATGTGCAGGCCCAGAGCGGTGGGATCGATGTTCCTGTGTCCCCAGAGCAGGAGGAACCCGAAGCCGGGCTTCGCAAGAACATCCAGAATACCATAGAAGACAGCCTCAGAGTCGGGGTGGATTAGGTTACCGCCCTCAGAGACGCCCCAGGCAATGGGGTACAGGAACCACAAGAAAATGGTGAGAACACCGCAGTTGCGATACGTGGAGCTGACCTGCCCGCCCAGCGCACCAGCGTGCTTCCGTCCGTCGATCACGAGCGCGTAAACGACGTAGAAGAAGGCAAACATGCCAAACACCCAGTAACCCCACTTATAGCTTGTGCTCGTGAGGGCACCGACCAAGCCCGTGACAACCATGATCTCGTCGGCGAGGAGGGCGATCATAATGCTAGGCCAGGGCATACCGGCAGTGAGAA
Organism: Colletotrichum costaricense; assembly: GCF_030867565.1. NCBI lineage: Eukaryota > Fungi > Ascomycota > Sordariomycetes > Glomerellales > Glomerellaceae > Colletotrichum > Colletotrichum costaricense. The sequence goes on along the minus strand of NW_026848254.1, from coordinate 534,961 downwards.
GTAGGTCCAGTAGCAGCAGCGGGGTGGTGATGAACCAGTCGATGTATCGCACGTAGTAGATCTCGCGTGTGCCGGCGCCGCCAACTTGGCTATTGTTGCGGGGGAATTCAACCTGGATGGGGACCTGGCCCAGCCCGGCGCCCATGGAGAAGTACGCTATGCAAGCGATAAAGGTAATCGTGGCGGTGATGTAGTGGAAGATACGGTGCGTCTCTCGTTTGGTAAAACCCATTCCAAGAAAAACGAGTGTGGAAAACGCCATAATCGCGCAGACGGCAAAGTACCAGTCCGAAGCGCGGGCTGAGATGCCCAGGTCGGCTTGTTGGCCAACGCGGGAGTTGGTGTTGAGAGCATCGTTCGCCATTGTGAGTGTTGTTCGCAGCTCGGTTTTCTGTGTCAATTACAAGCTGGCGGGAGATTTCGAGGAAAGAGCTACTGGTTGAGTATGCCAGGAAATGTTTTGATGCTGCTTCCTATTCTCCTATCCATAGAGTGAGGGGGCTGCTACATGCCATATATCTTCATCTGTTGTCCTCGGCCAACATCAGATTTAGGCCCGAGCTAACGCGATCCCAAAAGCCCCTGCCGGGTGATCCGCATCTAGCCATGTCGGATGACTTCACCCAGACGAAGAGGGGATAGGTGGTATTGAGATTTCCATGAGCTCTGGATGACGTTTAGACTCGAAACACCAACCTACCGCAAGTTGTAGACGATAGGCTAGTCGTCGACGCGAGGACACCATCGCGATGGGGGAGTAGCTTCGCCGTAGCCCAAACAGCGCGACACCCTCGCAGGTGAGACTAGGCTAGCACCGGTTATTGGGCCAAGACGGGCGCTATGGTATTCCAAGCTCGAGCCGTCCCTGTCAACAGTGTCAACCGTCCAGAAACGACTGCAACGCAAAGGGATTCTGCCACTCGTCCTCCAGCCTGGAAGCGGGGTCAGGCGAATGAGATCAAATGAGTTGTAAACTCTCTCCCCGCGCAAATCCTTGACGAGTCCATGACGGCAGGAGGCTGTAACCCTGGTTGTCAGACATGAAGCGGAGAGTTGCTCCGCGCCAGAACGAAAACGACCCCTCTTCAAAGTAATTCACTCAGTGCGACTGGGGAATGATTTGAAAATAGTTTTTTTTTTCTTCGCCTCGAAGTAGTGCGATTGTGACAAACTTCCGAATAGGGCACGTAAGGCGGTTGGCGCAACAAGAAAGGATTGGAGGTCGATGAAGTCACCACTTTTGCCGGTTTCTAGGCCGGAAGCTGCCGAGTGGTATTCCCGGCCCCACTAAGCCGGAGCTAGCGCCGGCAAGTGATTTGATGTCTGCAGCGCAAAGCCCGAAAGACTTGGCAGCAGACGGGATAGTAGGTCTAGCCCGTCCAGCTTTTCTTCAGGCTAACGCTCCAACGGCTGGCAAGACATCATTAGCTTTATTCTAGAGGCAGCCATAAGGAAGAAAACGAATTTGGCTTCTGCTTGGTTTGCCGATCGCCAAGCTGTGTGCGCGATCTGTCTCATGTCCACGATGCCTGCCACCCTTGTGTCAAAACAGGTCTGGTGACCATGTGCTGCACAGTCGTGGTTCGCACTAAGTTGCAGATCTTTTCGAGCCGAACTTACACGCGAAGTCTCTTTGACGAGTTGGCGGCCGCATGTGTTATGGAGGCATTGGGAATCGCATTCCGTTGACTGATTACCATAGCTGTAGCAGGGCGTGAGCAAAGGCAAGCTTGCGGCATGTCTCCACGCGTCCAGCTCAAACCGGATCCGAAATTATTTGCGTAGACGACCTGGACCGCACACTAGAGAGGAGGAAGGTCATAAGCACTTCCGAACTTCCGAGTTCCTCGTCGTCTGATGTCGTCATCAAGCCAGAATCAATTGATGGGCAGTCTGTCGGCAGTTCGAGCACGGATGGGAATGATGGTCCAATGTTCGAGCGCAATCAGGAAACCATCCCGGCCAACGTCGGCCAGGCGATACAACCCACCTTCAACTGTGCCTGGAATTCTGAAGTACGACAGCCGTCCCTGAACTCTAGTCAGCTTCACAAAAGACAATTCAGACCTGCTGTCTGAGTCGTCCGGTCGTTATTGACAACTCGACATTGCCCTTCATCGCCGAAGTTGAGCCTACATGTTCTTGACAGACAATATCGCATGTACCTTGGCTAGGCAACGTCTGCTCTACACGCGAAGATGACAGACGAATGTCAGGGAGACGAGAATGCTCGTCATCCGTGAGTCCATATTGCTTAGCCCTTTTACTCATAGCTGATCTCTGACTGCTTCCTCGTGTAGTTACCTGTCAGGGAACTTTGCGCCGATTCAATCCTGCCTCCCCTTGACTCCCTGCAGCCATGAGGGCACGATCCCTTCTGATCTAGCAGGAGGCCAGTATGTCCGCAATGGAGGCAACCCGGTGTCGAACGATGATGCGAGCCGAGCGGCGCACTGGTTCGATGGGGATGGCATGCTTAGTGGTGTTCTATTCCGCCGGGCAGGTGAAAAGAACACTTTGGTCCAGCCGGAATTTGTCAACCAATACCTGTTGACCGACGTCTACTGCCACGCAAAAGCCAACAAATACCTGCGGCGACCAGTAGTTCCAAGTATTGCGACACTGGTGAATCCTGCCGTGAGCATGTTTCGCATCCTCTTCGAGGTTTTCCGAACCGTGTTCCTGGTAGTCCTCTCGCGACTCCCAGGTTTCGGTCGTCCTATCAAAAAGATCAGCGTCGCCAACACCAGTGTCCTATTTCACAATGGGAGAGCATTGGCAACGTGTGAAAGCGGCCCCCCTCTCAGATTCGCGTTGCCGAGCTTGGAGACTATTGGTTGGTTCAACGGAAGGACAGCAGAAAACGAACCGCGACAAAGCACCGAGAGTGGCTTTGGGGGCAGAGGTGTCGTATCCTTCATGCGAGAATGGACCACTGCTCATCCGCGAGTTGACCCGGTAACGAAAGAGCTCATTACGTTCCACGCGACCTTCGTCCAGCCATTTGTGCGTTACTCCGTCGTGCCAGCGACGCCAAAGTCCGGGCCCGGCCGCTCTCCGGTGTTCGACTTACCGGTTCCTGGAGTCGAGTCACCTAAGATGATGCACGACTTTGGGGTATCAAGACAACACACAGTTATCATGGACCTGCCGCTGTCGCTGGATACCATGAACCTGATTCGCGGAGTCCCAAGCTTGTCGTACGATTCGGCAGGCAGGTCACGCTTCGGAGTCTTCCCACGACACCAGCCGGATGCCGTTCAATGGTTCGAGACCAACCCGTGCACAATTTTTCACACCGCCAACTGCTGGGACTCGATTTCATCGCAGACAGATGTGAACGGTCCTCGTGTGTCGGTTAATCTCGTGGCCTGTCGGCTTACTTCCGCATCCATGGTTTTCAGCGCCGGCAACCTTCCCACGCCAGAGATGAAGCCGGTGCCTCCTGAGTACGCTGAGGAGGAGCAGTGCCGATTGTATTACTACAGTTTCCCACTGTCGGCCATCCCCGGGATCCAATACAACATCAGACACCAGTGGGCTCTATCGGCCATTTCCTTGGAGTTTCCATCCGTCGCACCAGCGTACTCAATGCAGGAAGCTCGATACGTTTACGGATGCTCAACCGGCGAGGCATCTTATACAGTTGCCCTTGGCAAAGCTGCAAAGATCGACCACTTGGCCAAGTTCGACGTTCGAACACTGATAGCAAGAGGCGTCGCACAACCACCACAGCCGGTGAAAGGCTGTGTCGATACACGTAGCATTGCCCAGGTCATGGAGAGCCAGGATCCTCAAGACCCTATCAAGCTCTTCCGAATGCCCGTCGGGTGGTATGCACAAGAGCCAAGATTTGTGCCTCGGCGTGAACCAGACTCCGAGGACGACGGTTGGTTGTTGACATACGTGTTTAATGAAGATCAGCTCGATGAACAGGGTGAATGTGTGCCCGAGGCCGCGAGCGAGTTGTGGATAATTGACGCGAAAGAAATGAAGGAGGTCGTGGCTCGGATCAAGTTGCCGCAGCGTGTACCGTACGGATTGCATGGAACTTGGTTCAGCGAAGAAGAGATTGATGAGCAGAAGCCATTTGAGAAGGTAAGGACGCTGGCTTCATAGTCATTCAGCATGGGAAAAGTTCGTCCGAGGTTGGTTGAAGGGATACTGGGCCTGTCTCGTTAGCAGCTGGCGGAAAATTTCCTCTATGATACCATTTGCTTTCTAGCGAGCAGAGAAGAAGTAATGGCCTCTTTGGGTAAATGTGAACCTTGGCTCAATTGGCCGTACGCTTCTGTGGATGATGAGACAGAAAACTCAGCACTTCCAGATTGGAAGCATCCAGTTCCTCATCCGAGGCTGGCCATTTCGAGAAACAGCCTGAAAGATCACTTCCACTCGTAATGGCTGGCAGTTGTTAAGTCGGCGAGATTCAGGTTGCCCTACCCACCAGCCGATCGCTAGTCACACCAACGCTGTGTGCACACCCACCTGGCACCCACGGCGCAACCGCCCCTAACTGAAACTTGCGTCGCCGGCCCTGAGGTGGCAGCCACTGGATTCTGGCTGGGGCCGTTGGAGGCTGGACCTTGCTCCTCAACGCTTCCTGTGGTGCGCTTTAGGGCCGCATTGCACCTTGCGCCCCATGCCGCAAGTTCGCTGCCCAGCGCCCCGGAACCTGCCCCCCTTCGCTTCTCCTCCCCGGCCCTGGACTGCAAATCCCCCTCATCAAGAGCATGTTGAGGCTCAGGGCCGGAACAGCGTCAATCTCAACGACATCCGTTTCTGTAGCCGCCGACGACTCTTTTTTCGCCGCGATATCTTCCGGCGATACATGTTGGATTTTGAGATGGTCTGGCGATGCCCAGACATTTGGTGAGTGCCGAGAAATGACCCCGCAGGGCAGTGCTGAAGGGCATCGACAGTCAATCAAGGGACGGCGAGTGTTCGGCGTCTAACATTCAACTTTTGGGCTCCGAGACTGTGAGGTAGATCAACTTCCAAGACCATCCCCGGGCATCGTGCGTGAAATGGCGCGCCATGGCTCATGGACATTGCTCCCCCGCGTCTTCCTGGGCGAGATTCCTTTTACCCCTCCTCTTCCCCCAGGTTCCCCGGCATTTGGATGGGCCCATGGTTCATGTTGGTATAGCGTATGCGGTCCCATGTGCCTTTTTCGACCTCTCGAAATGTTTCCATTCCCAGGCAGACGAGACCTTCAGTGAGGGTTAGCCAAGGGTTGGCAGCATGGAGGGCCCCCACACTTGCATCTGGCGGCAGACAGATCTAAGGTCCGTACCGGGAACAGAGCCGTCGGATTGGTGCAAAAGTTTGGGGCAGTTAAGCTTAGCAAATGCCAAACGGGGCTGCTGCAAGGTGTGGTGGATTGGTTGTGACTTGTCCACAGTCATGGTCTAGAGCGAACTGGTCGATACGTGGCAGCAATTGCCGGGGCGTTTGCTACCGGCTCCCCAGGCATAGCGTGTACATTGCTGAAACTTGGCCATTCTGCATTTCTTGGTGATCTGATAGTATCGTTGAGCTGAGTGGCTGCTCATGATATCATGTGGACGTGGGACTGCAAGAGGATTGAGAATTGCTATGCAGGCTTGTTTCGGCGTAGCAGACTGGCCCAGAAGAGATCCACTGCGTCGACAATGTTTGAGCTGCCGCCCTTGGTTGGCGCTTCTTTCGCAGTGTTGTACCGTGTAGACTCAAGGGAAGTATGCATTTGTATCCTGACGCAGGTTTGGATAATTGAACTTGAGCAGGCATTTCTTCTTCGGCTCCAGTGGCCACCATGAAGCTGAGGGGACGCATATTTCTTGGCGTTTGGCATTCAGCGTTTGAATTTCAGTAGGGAAAGTCGGGGCGGGAATGGTCCCAAACATGACACTGCAGAACACGTACGCTTCCCTAAAGTTGGAACTTTGTACTTTGTACGTCTGCGCAAAAGTCGGTGGAAGAGGAAGAAGAGAAGACTGGTTCTAGCGGTGTTTGGAAATGCAAGGTCAGCAAGAAATCCCGCCGGGCGTTGAAGTATCCGTCTTAGGTACTCTGTTTCGATCCAAATGGCAGGTCCCTCAGGTTGGAGCATGGTGTGTGTTGGGATAAGGCTTGCTGTGGTCTGCTCACCTACCACTTTGGGAGGATAGGTGGATGAGGTGCGGAATTGCGCGATTGGCTGTGGGTGTCGACAAGCCTTGGAAAGACCACACAGGAATTGTGACAGTCAATCCAACCAACATTTGGATCTAGTTTCTCCATGAGCGTCTGGACGTTCCCATTGTTTGGTGTGTTTGGCAATGGTCCCGTCTTTGCTGAAGAGCGGAAGCAAGCCAGTCACGACAGTGAGAGAAAACAATCCTAGCAACCAAACAGCCTGGGCGGAAGAAAACGCGGTAAAGCGAGGCGAGTCGAATGTATGCGTAATGTTGGTAGATGGAAAGCAAGGCACGTGGGCTAGACTTCTTGGTATGATGTAAGGTACCTAAGATATCGGTCTGTGGCTGTCTATCAGAGGATACGATGAGCAAAGTTGAAGCTTGGCGGATACATGCTGCGACTGTCTCCGTACTCAGTGCTCCGTACCATTGCGAAGGCGAGATGGCCGTCGCAAGGTTTCGCAAGGTTTGCAAGGGTAGCCCTTCGTCAGTCCATTAATGTCTGGTCTGGTGGGGAAGGAACGAATGTCATCTGATGTCGCTCTGGACAAGGCACATTTTGGGGGCCAAATGAAGCGCGCTGAGGATGTGAAGGGGGAAAAAGTACATGATTCGGGTCGGATAAGGTAGAAGACGAATACCCGCAGATAAGCGCACAAAGATGTTGGATTGAGAAAGAACAGCTGCCAACGAGACATTCAATTGGCAAGATGCAGTCAAGCACTGGCAACTTGCCAGGCATTGATTGCTTCCTTCCTTCTTCTCGAACGGAATCAGGGTAGTGGGGCGGGGGGCACTAGCGCAGCTTGCCAAGAGCCGCGTGCCATTTGACCAATCGAATGACTTGAATGAGCAGGGATGACATTGGCAGTGAGGATGATGGCCGTGGAAGTTGGGACTGGAAAACGAACGGATCATTGCGTGCTTGTATCCAAAGTCAGGTACCTGATCAGAAGCTTCAGGTAGCGTATCCGTATATACAACTGACAGGATTGACAAGCAAAGATTCCGACTGGTAGTCTGGATGACCAAGAGTTCGGTGTTCTTGGCCTCAGAGAGCAAGACGGTTTGGATGAAGCGAATGGTTTGCACAGCCACTCTGGTCGCAGAGGCCGCCCCTATCAGCTATCAGCTGGCCAGAAACGGCCCCGACACCCCAGCCACTTGCCGAAGCCATGATTGGATGGCGGGTTCCCTCCTTCCCTGATGACGACGACCAGCCCGCGCTGGGCGGACATCGGTGCTCCTTGGCGGCGCCGCTGCGTTGCTTCTCCACCCCGGGCCTGCGCGTTCCCATCATCCGCACCGTTTCTCGCCTCGCCTTACCTTACCTTGAGGATACCTTACCACGATACTTACCTCACACAGTCACCATCCAAGGCATTCTCTCAGCTGCGTACCTTATTGAGTGATCCGACCTGACGCTACAGCGGACCCTCCAGTGATTGCCACTATGCTTCAGGGGCTGTGACGACTGATGCGTCACACAATGTTGCTGCGGACTGCGCCGTCAGCCAGGTACCTCAGAGCTGTCATTGTTAGTCGATCCAGTGGGCTGGATTGCACCGTTTCCACAGTTTCGCCGGCACGAGACCGCTGGGGAACACGGAGGCGCTGACGGCGACTGGAGGAAGCTCGTCTTGGCAACTGCTCACTTGTCGTTGTTTGCGCCGCTTCGAGTCTTAGTGCTTTCCCTTTCTTGTTCAATTTGGCCTGTCAGTCCCGTCACTCTGGCAGCTGGTCTCTTCTGTCTTCAAGTTGGTGGCACTCGGCTTGCCTGCGCAGTGCCAGAGTAAAGTACCTATCTTGAGGAAATGGAAATGGACTGGGAAGGAAACAGACAACCTGAACGAACAGTGTGCCTTCCCGTTGCTTGCAGCTGCATCGCAATCATGGAAGGCAGGAGCATCCGTGAAAGTATCAGGTACCTTTCCTTCCCGTCCCCTTTGGATTGCCGCATCTGCATCCACGGGCGTTGTTTTCGGTATACTCAGCCATCCCCCGCATCATCTTCAATTTGCTTCCTCTCGTCACGCCTTTCCCGTTTTCCCGTTTATCGTTTCTTCTGTCAAGCACAACCTTGACGTCTCGTTTCGTCCACAGCTGCAAGCCGCAAAAAAGCCAGGACTCCAGACACACCCCCATCTTGAACACATCTACTCCGTAACCTTGTCACCTATTCACTCCCCTGCGATTTGCCAAGCTTCCCGCCCACTTTGTCACTCAATATCCAGCATATCTTCGATCAAGGTATATGGCAAAGTACCTTACTTTACGTACCTGACCCAAAGTGCCTATCTCTACAAGGCACACCGCGCAGCTTTTGTTGATACCAGGTAACAGAAGATACCTCACATCCAATCCACTCTCTCCAATGCCCTCCATGCAAGTCCTCCTCCCACCACTCTGCTCAACTGTTGCATTCCTTCGTTCCGTCACTAACAATTGTGGCCCTACTTTAGCTCATGACGGACACGGTACGAATACCTTACTGGCTCCATCTCCCCAGACAAAGTCCAAGACAGGAAGCCGCCCAACGGATGCGCTTCGGTCCTCACTTCTTCGGCCCATCCACTCGTCGTCCCGTTCGGTCGGAGCTATTTTCCCACCACCGTTCCGCGCCCGCGTTGCATCCCTCCACTCCTCCCACCCCAGTCCTCGGACAGTCAACGGGGGTCGCTTGGTAAGAGGTACCTCGTCCTCTCTCTCTCTTAGAGTCTCCAGGTCTCTCTCTTTCGTCCGTTGCGGAGATACGTCCAGATCTTCCAGTATCCCATCCATTATCCATCCATCCTCCTTCAGGTTTGGTCGTCTTTCCGGTACATACATCCTCGCTCCCCTCCCTTGGCACGCATTCCACCCGCCACAAAAGTATAACTTAACGCTGCCTCCTAGCACACACCTCTCTTACCCTTCCCTCTTCTTTTTCCCTTCTCTTCTTCATCACCACCCCCAAGCTCTGAGCTTGCCCGTTCTCTATTAACAGTTTTCTTTCCAGATCAATATCTGCAGGGCTTTACCAAAAGCACCAACACACACCATCCAACCCCCCCAAGCGCGCGTTTTAAGCCGTTACCTACCGATATCCGATGGGAGAACCCGAAGCCGTCAGGCATGGTGAACACAACACAGCTGCCGCGGAAGTGAATCCCGAGCAGGACGAGCCGCCGTCTATACCGCGGCCCCCGCCCATTCCCAACCCGGTCCCTCAGCGACCTGCCCATTCGGTTCCTGTCACGGACATAGGTCTCCTCTGGCAAACCGACCTTGAAAATGGTCTCTCAAAGGCCGATGCTGCCGCCCGTCTTGAACGGGACGGGCCTAATCGTATCGAGGGCGCAAAGGGCCTATCCGTTTGGGAGATTGTCATGAGACAAATCTCCAACAGTCTGACCTTGGTTCTTGTCATTGTCATGATTCTGTCCTTTGCTATCCAAGATTACATTGAAGGAGGTGTCATCACCGCCGTTATCCTTCTTAACATCGTCGTGGGGTAAGTTACGTCGCCTGCCTTCACCCTGTTACTTCGCAGTGGCATATGTCTGCTTCCCTCTGGTTCCTCGTGCCTGGCCTACCGATTCTATGATTCTCTTGAGTTGTTACAAAGCACGACTGGCCACTCACCTGGCTGCCGCCCCACGACTGGGTAGGGTGACTGCTGACCGCTCTTGTGGACCGCGCACTCAATGTACCCTGCTCGCGAGATTCTTGGCAAAGTGGCTCATCCTCTATCCCTGCCCCCGAGCCAACTCGGTCTCACACACCTTTCCTACCCAGCACTTCAGTCGCCGAGCATTCATGGCTGACATCTTTCTAGCTTTGTCCAGGACTACAATGCCGAACAGACTATCCAGAGTTTGTACGCGCTGTCCGCCCCGACGTGCAAGGTCGTCCGTGACGGAATCGCGGAGACCATCAAAGCCGAGACTCTGGTCAAGGGTGATCTTGTCATGATCGCCGTCGGCGATGTCGTCCCAGCTGACCTTCGTCTTCTCGAGGGAATTAACCTCTCCATCGACGAGGCCCTACTCACCGGCGAGTCCCTGCCCATCAGCAAGCACCCCGAGGCACTCTTCGAGGAGGCTGATATTCCCCTCGGCGACCGCATCAACATGGTGTACTCGGCTACCACCGTCACTCGAGGACGCGCTCGCGGTATCGTCACCACCACTGGTATGGAAACCGAGGTGGGGAAGATCGCCATGATGCTTCGAACTACTCGTAAGAGAGACGAGAATGCCTCACTCCCCGCCCGCGCTCTCGCGCGTTTCAAGGCTGCCATGAAGAGCATCCTTGGTCTCGAGGGCACTCCTCTTCAGGTCAAGCTTAGCAAGTTTGCTCTTCTGCTGTTCGGTCTGGCTATCCTTCTGGCCATCATTGTCTTCGCGGTCAGCAAGTTCGACATTGATGACCAGGTTCTCATTTACGGTATCTGCGTCGGTGTCGCCGTCATTCCCGAGTCCCTTATCGCCGTCCTCACCATCACTATGGCTGTTGGTACCAAAGCAATGGCGTCTGGAAACGTCATTGTTCGCAAGCTCTCCTCTCTCGAAGCCGTTGGTGGTGTCACCAACATCTGCTCCGACAAGACAGGTACGCTCACGCAAGGACGAATGATTACCAGGAAGATCTGGCTGGCCGAAGATACGACCGCCATTATAGAGGGCACTACCGACCCCTATGACCCGACTAGCGGCAAAGTGCGTTGGCCTGGATCGACCGCATCAAGCTCGGGCTCTAGTGGAGCGTCGACTCCGACGGTTGAGAAGTCTGACGACACTATCATTTCCTCATCCTTCAGTGCCTTCCTCAAGGCTATTGCTCTGTGCAACAACTCCGCTGTTACCGATGGCAAGGCCTCGACCGATACTGAGTCTATGACCACCGCTACCGAGGTGCCGGTTTCGTGGACCGCCATTGGCGAGCCCACCGAGATTGCCCTTCAGGTCTTTGCTATGCGATATGGAAAGGGAAAGACAGACCTCATCTCGTCCGAAAAGACGAAGATGTTGTACGAGTTCCCCTTTGACTCCACCTGCAAGCTCATGAGTGTCGTCTACGAGTTCCCTGGCGCTCCCCGCCAGGTCTTCACCAAGGGTGCCGTCGAAGTCATGGTTGAGAGATTGGCCGAGTCGGACGACGTCAAGCAGAGGATCGCGGCCAAGGCTGACGAGCTAGCCTCAGAGGGTCTCAGAGTCCTCTGCGTTGCTCAACGATTCCTCGAAGATGCTGACAACGCTAGCGAGAGAAACGAAACGGAGTGCAAGCTCCGTTTCCTCGGTCTTGCTGGCCTGTACGACCCCCCTCGTGTCGAGACTCTCGGAGCCGTCAAGAAGTGCAACACGGCTGGTATCTCAGTCCACATGGTTACTGGTGATCACATTAAGACTGCAACTGCCATTGCTCATGAGGTCGGTATCCTGCGTGGCGGCGAGCCGTCTACTGCAGTCATGGCCGCTGGACAATTCGACGCCATGACCGACGCCGAAGTTGACGCTCTTGAAGCCCTCCCTCTTGTGGTCGCTCGATGCAGCCCTATGACCAAGGTCAGAATGCTCGAGGCCATGCATCGTCGCAAGGCCTACTGCATCATGACTGGTGACGGTGTCAACGATTCGCCTGCTCTCAAGAAAGCCGATGTTGGTATTGCCATGGGCAAGAGAGGCAGTGACGTTTCCAAAGAGGCAGCGGACATGGTTCTTACCGATGACAACTTTGCTTCCATCGTTACCGCCATTAAGGAAGGTCGCCGCTTGTTTGACAACATCCAGAAGGTTTGTTTATCCACACATACACGTTTCCTCGAGACACTTTTCTAACCAGGCTGTCAGTTCTTGCTCCATCTCTTGATCTCCAACATCTCCCAGGTCATTCTTCTCCTTATTGGTCTGTCCTTCAAGGACAGAAGTGGCACCTCCATATTCCCTCTATCCCCTTTGGAGATTCTGTGGGTCAACCTTATTACATCCTCATTCCTGGCTATCGGTCTTGGTCTGGAGGAGGCTCAACCCGATATCCTCCTGCGTGCACCTCACAGTCTACGCGTTGGTGTCTTCACCTGGGACTTGATCCGCGACAAGATGATCTACGGTTTCTTCATGGGCTCGCTCTGCTTGGCCGCGTTTACTTCCGTTGCGTACGGACCAGGCGCGGGCGACCTCGGCAGTCATTGCAACGACGGCTGGAACGAGACCTGTGATGTCGTCTTCAGGGCCCGGTCCACCGTTTACGCCACCTTGAGCTTCCTGCTCTTGGTCACTGCCTGGGAGGTCAAGCACTTCCAGCGCAGCTTGTTCAACATGAACCCTGAGTTGTGGACTGGCCCCACGGCTGTGTTCAAGACCATCTTCAAGAACCGTTTCTTGTTCTGGGCCGTCGCCGGCGGCTTCATCATGACTTTCCCCGTCATCTATCTCCCTGTTGTCAACCGCGCTGTCTTCAAGCACGGCATGATTACCTGGGAGTGGGGCATTGTCGTTGCCTGCTTGGTCGTCTATGTTGCTCTCATTGAAACCTGGAAGGCTGTAAAGCGTCACATGGGTCTCGGCATGATTGCACGCAGTCCTGAAGGACAGGTTTAGTCCGCGCGCTAGATTGGAGATGATTCTGCTGCAAAGGAGATGCCTCTGCGCAGGCTGTAGTCAAATGCGTGGGAAGTTTCCTGGTAATCGGTGCCTCGGTGCGGAGTATTGGCGGGATTAATATCGGATCCAACATCGGTAATGGGAATCAGGCAGAATGGGGCTATTCAACATGAGTCTGGCAGGCTTTCGGGCTTTGGTGATGCGTTCGCTTTCGTCACACTCTTTTAGTATCTTTTCTACAAGGCTTTGGCTGTCGAGGATTTACTCCAGCCCCAAATTGCCACGGAATAAAATGAACTCGATGTTTCGAGCTCAACACACACTCTAAATGTTCCCTTGCGTACTAATGTGCTGACGTTCAATGGACCCTTGATTCTCTGCATACTTTTCGACAAAACCTGCTTCTCTCCTCTCCTGCTCAACCTTCTTCTTATACTCAGCCCAATCATCGCTCCTCGGAAACGGCACATTCGGCACCTCGGCCCCCAAAAACGCACAAAGCGGCTCCCATCCGTCTCCAGGTCTCAACTCGAGGAACTTACGCTCATCGGTCCTAAACACCCTCACCTCCTCATGGTGCCTCTGAAAATACGCCTCTCCATTCTTTTCAAAGTCGTTGTCCCAGCAGACAGAGTGGTATGCGTTCGCCAACCCCTCCATTGGCGACTTTCGAAATTCATCCCGGTGGAGATGTGCGTGGATCAGCGTATCCCGCATCGAAGACGCCCAGGAGTCGAAGGAGCGGGTGGTGAGGATTATCGGGGTTGTAGGGTATGCTTCTGCAAGGGCGGTTGGGAAGAGGGAGGGGGGGAAGTCGGAGACTGCTTCGTACGGGGAGAGGAGGGCGTCCCATTGGGATTTTGACCAGGGGTTTGGGGGGTTGGAGATGGGGAGGTTGTTGGTTATGGCGGTGATCCAGAGGTCTTGGTGGGTGTTTTTGGCGACTTCGCGCATGTGGTATACGGGGGCGATTTTGAGGATTGCGAGGGCGTCGGCGAGGGCTGGAGAGTGTTAGAGGGGTTTTAGTCAACGGGGATGGTAGGGGAGAGGTACACTGTGTGCCTGTTCTGGGGAGACCCAGGATGAGAACTTTCATTTCAGACATGTTTGGCAAGTTGATCTTGTTGAGAGCGGACGAGACTACAATGATGTTGAGATGGGCGGGCACTCGTTTCGTGAATGAGCTGACCACAGCGATTTAAAGGAACTGAATACAACACTTCATTGCGGCTTCTGGGTTTGCAATAGTTTCTGCTGTCTGACCTCGATAAGAGGATCGTATGAGTCCGAGATGTTCCGCAAGGCAAGATCACGGGGCTGGCTTGGATAGGAAGCTGACTCGGAGCGGGTCGGATCGGAGATGCTCTGAGGATCCGGGGCCCGGTCAGGGTTCCACTTTTACGGGATTGCGGCCGGCGTCATTCCCGATTTTGTCCGCTGGCAGATTACGTCACTCGAAAGAAGAGCCTCTACTGCAGGAAACTTGAGAACTTCTGGGAAAAGGATGAAGTATGATCTCTGCCGAAAGAATAGGCAGTCTTGAGGGGACGGCAGGGCCACTCGGTGCTGGATGCTCGACTGGGTGCAGGGAACTTTGGCTTGTATAGAGCCTAGCATACGGATTGGAGTTCTTCGCGAAAGAAACAGCCGCCTGAGGATCCAGTGTAGTAAGCGTTGCCAGTGATTTAAGACGTGCGTAGACCAAGTGTTTAGGTCAATTCATTTGTTGATCTTCAGTGCCCCCCCCCGGGGGGGGGGGGGGCAGTATAAGTAGGTCCGTACGCAGTCTAGGAAGCGATAGAGCAGGCAACAAGCATTGCAAGCATCAACAGCCTGGATGGAGCCTGCTCACCCATTGCTGTGATGGGAATAATCTCGATTGGTCAGCCTGGCTGGTTTAAACAGTGAAACTAGCCAGCTAAGCCTTTACCAGTCGCCCGTCATCGTTGTCTCGGCACCATCGCTACCAGAGTATTCAACCCCTAATATGTTCGAGAAGTAGGGCAGTGTGGGTAGATCGGAAAGAGCTCTTATACCGGTCGTAAAGAGCGAAAAATACAGGAACAGCTTAGTACAGAGTGAGTTCAAATAGGCACATCTTTTCCACACCGAGTAATCCGAGATTTCAGTCCCAACGTCCCTCCGTCTGGTTGCTATCTCAAAGGTCTCTGTCGCCCCCTTTTATACTGTTAAATTCCTGCAATTGACCATGTCTTGAGAGTAAGAGATACCGATACCCAGACACCAAGTAACCAGAGGGCCATCAAATTCAATGCGAGTCACACGAAACGACTGCCATGACATCAATGAAGTGCTATACTTCCACCTCAACGTCAACTTGTAGTTGAGCTCATGTGTTCAGACATAAAGGGTGGCATCCAAATTGCGATCGGAACAAGTAAAGTGATGCTGGACAGTGCAGCTCAAGTGAATAAACACCAGTCAGTTGCGGTCTTCCACCCCAAGACAATTCCATGTCAGTCTGTCAAAGAAGCTCTAAGTTTAATTGAGATAGAAGAATTGGCATATTTTTATACTTAGGGCGGCTGAGACCTCCACGGGAGTTCAGTTTATTCTACAACATTTACCTACCAAAGTTACCCTGTACATCACAAAAGGGCAATATTAGGGATCTACTAATATTAGGGACCATTCATCTTCAAGTTCTTTCCAGTAGACTCTCCGAGCACGGATCTCAAACTAAGGGTTCGCCCCTCCATCAGCTAACTTTACCCCTTTCGTCATCCACTCATCGCGATTTGCCTTTCGGTCCTGCAGGCTGCGTTCATCTTTACTCACCAACACAAACTCTACCACCGAACTTCGCCCAATGCCGGAACACTCTGCAAAGTAAAATCCCCCAAGGGTCCGTCTGGAAGAGCACGAAGTCTTTCTCAACTGGAGTGGGCATAGGTTGGAATTTGGAGTTTGTCGATTGACGGGTTAAGTTCCCTGTGTGACAGGTCCTTTCCACGCCATCGACATGGCGTTAGACTAGATCACCTTATCTTTGCAAAGCGCGACTGGAAACATTCCAATATTGCATCGCTGTAGGACCATTACCGAAGTACATCTTATATTATCAAAAAGAAGGAAAAGGCCTTGTGGTGATCTGGGGGCTTGGCTGCTTATATCTACTCATTGCTTCCATTCGCTAACAGCCACACCGATCACCCATTCCGTGGAGCAATGTACCGAGGCATACTATGCCACTGATGAATGTGTAATAAATCAGTTCCTTTTCAATCAGAAAGTATCGGAGAATAAGCTTATTCGATGAAGAGCGAATCGCATTCGAAATGTGTGTCGTGAGGTCAAAGCAGATGACCCGTCACCTACCTATGTCTTCAACCTTCTCCACAATGGAAGCCACAAATAATAGTTTCATTCCACGAAAACCATCTGCCGAATACCCTAGAACTCCGCTCGTACCTCTGGAGAAGTGTTCGACTTCAAAGCGCGATGGGGATTTGTTGATATCAGGGCTACTTGTTTGGACGTCTGATCTGGTCAGTGAGAAGACAAGCTCCGAATATCCATTCTGGGCAATACTCGGCCTAAGAAAAAGTCAAGAGGACAAGAGAATCAGCAGAACTTTCTTGATCAGGCAAGAAGATTGTGAGATGATGCAGCTCAGAAACTCCCCTGCAGAGTCAAACATTTTGGGCAAATGGGGACCGGACTACCAAGGGTCCGGACCTTTGAGACCATGAGCTATACCGGACTGTTAGGACAGTGGTCTTTCAGACCGAGAAGGTTCTGGTGGAATCGGATGTGACGAATCCGCGGTCCAAGCCAACCAGCCTCGGTGATTCGCCATTCTTAGCCCAGGCTCGTGAACCAGCCAACTTGGGGGCACAGCGCTCCGCTGTATCCTGTTTGAAAACATCGGACATCGAACGAGGGCTGGGCATCGAGTGAGAGGTGCCAGCTACCTCGCACGCATCCCCTCCCGCTCCGAAGACCACCTGGTGGTCCACGATCACTTGGCCCCCTGGCATCCACAAATCTTGTTGCCATCCGACGAACTGACCTGGGGGAAGGACCAGTTGATGCCACCACCATGACAATGACAGATTCAGTCATTCATGTCCATGTCGGGATAACCCATCCTCAGCCACCCCCGTCCCAGAAACAAATTTGGTGACAGGGTTGCAGCTTCAGAGTCCTAGCCAGGCGCGGCTATGCGCCTGGCACGGACCTCTGCAGAGGAAACCTGCGGCGAAGTGACATATGGCAGACATTTGTCAACTGTGTCACTGTCTCGGATGGGGCACAGGATGCTGAGTCGAATCCGAATGCGCGGCTTTTGATTGCTTGGCACTGGCCGGGATCGTTGACACAGTTATTGGGACATTGGGCGCTAAGACGTCGTGGAGGCTCTCATCGAGACGTGAACGCACGATGACACTCAGTGCTGCACTAGCGGCTGCCAAACAGGAGACAAAGTGTCTCTGTAAGATGCCTGTCTAGCGCTACTCCGCCTTGCTAGGCACTAGAGGCAATTGACACACATAACGCTAACATGTTATGTGCAGGCGGAACACCCCGAGGTGCTGCTGCGTGCTAGCCTTCCCGCACCAGTTACCTGAAGTTCTGCAGGAGTGAAGTCAACTCAGTCTGCGCCACTGATTAGTCTGCTGAATACTTGAACCATTAAGTAAGCTTATTGCGTTAGTTTGGAGAGAATATGCGGGCCGAGAGGTGCGACAGTGTGCAGTACGTTTGCCAAGACCACGAGCCCGATATCGAAACCCAGGCTCTCAGTGTTACCTCGGAGCCATCATAGCTGTCGAGCAGAGACATTTGACACGATATCTTGACAAATTTAAGGAAAAGAAAGTAATAATTTGTGCCATCTGAAATGCCTCGGTAGGTATCGCAGCTTGCCGCGATCGCAGTGTGGTCTAGGCGGTGGGATTCATGAACGCACACACCATGGGAAATGAACAGCACCGCTGCCGGAGGATGAAAATAGAAGGGATCACCTTTTTCTGGTTCAGGGTCGCCATGCAGACTGAATGTAAAAGCCCACCACTTTTTGCCCGGGTCGAGAGACTGACGCTTCCAGTGGGGGTCCGTGAATCCACATTTCGTTTCGTCTGACCGTGAAAGCCGTGATCTTTGGTCGTCGACCGAACCACGCTGCATGGCGTGCCGTCTGCGCGCGTTTCAAGGGTCCATCCTCGGCCGTGACTACACTCAGCCGGATGAGGCTTCCGCGGCGCCAATTGCAACAGCTTAGGCAAGTACTGACAGATTCTGACGATGGTTACTGTGAGAGAAGTCGGTTTTGCGTACCGCAAGTCTAGGTACTGAGGATACAGGCTGATGAGCCGTATGGTATTCGATGCTTCTTGGGCTGAGACTGCAATGGCTCGGATGAAGTGTCGGTGACGGGAATGCAAAGACCAAGTTGACTCGTCGTCAATGTCCAGAAGCTGGTATATTAAGACGGTGGATTTCCATGTCTAGGTCAGGTTTTCCTTCCATCTCATCAGCATCTAGAATTCTCAGCTTACAACGATATTCCAACACTTTCCTAAATAACTTTCATCCTTCGCGTCAATCAAATCAAGCCTTCGCTTACCGAATACCAATCAAAATGCACTTCACCAACGTCTTCGTCCAGGCCCTGCTTGCCGGCTCCGCCGTTGCAGCTCCCGCTTCTCTCGCCAGCAAGCGTCAACTTCAGCCCATCCAGGCTGCCTTGACCAACGTCCAGGACTCTCTCACCGGGCTCGACACCGCTGTCAAGGTACGAGAAGATGACTCGAACATGATTCAGTGACCGAAGCTAACCCGCTCTTGCGTAGGCTCTCAACGCCGCGGATCCCAACACCGCCGCCAACCTGCTTGATGCTTCCAACAAGGTCCAGACCTCGCTGAAGCAAGGTACCACGCAGATTCAGGGTGCCCAGGAGCTTTCCCTCACCGATGCCCTCACCCTCCAGCAGTCAGCCGGTGGCTTGACCACCGCTGTCCAGACCTCTGTTGATGACTTGGTCGCCAAGAAGCCGGAGCTTGACAAGCTTGGCGCCACTTCCATTGCCGTTGACCAGCTCAAGCAACAGAAGGCGACTGCCGGTGACTTCAGCAGTGCCATCGTTTCCAAGGTCCCCGCGATCGGCCAGGGTATTGCTCAGCAGTCTGTTGACCAGGTTACTCAGTCCCTGGACGGTGGTATTCAGAAGCTCGGCGGTGATGCCGCCGGTGGTGCCGCCGGTGGTGCCGCGCCTGTTGCCCCCGCTGCGCCTGCCGCTCCCGCCGCCCCTGCTGGCGCACAAGAGCAATTCCACGCTGAGGTCATGGCCTAAGCTGCGATGGTACAGGATCCAACCATGGAGATCTGATGATTATATGAAGATTTTTAGCGAGTTTCCTTTTGTGTAGTGTATTGATAGGTGAAGACAGAATGGTTAGCTGAGCTGCCGGAGCAGCTGCGCTGCATAGTGTGTACTGTTCAATTGAAGCCGATTTCTCACATTGGTTTTGCCTTTTTAGAGGGAACCTTAAGATTTGACTCTGGCCAAGGGTCTTTGACAGATCCCATCACCCTTCGTCTGGTGCCAGTGCCTGCTAGAAAGTGGCAGTGAAGATCACTCAGACTCGCTCAAGGCACCCAACATTCGGAAGTATTGGTCTGAGCTAAATGAGTTGCTGATCGGACCTTTTCGAGAATGAAATCTTCGAACACGGTCCATGTCAAAGACGATTTCCACCATCAACGCGGCTGTCATTGACAATGAAAAATTAGGGTTGATCGGTATTACTGTCCTGATCGTTACCAATATATTTCCAACAAGGCTTGCAGAACTAGGTGGGAAGTTTTCGTTGAGTTGCATAGCGACATCGAGGCCATCCTGTTTGTTCCAATTAGGTAATATGCGGCATGCTCGAGGCCAGTCTTGCAAGGCGCCTTCGTTGTCCAGTGCCGCTTCGAGATAGATACCGATGTAACTGCCATCGTCACCCCCAGAATCCGTTACTCCGAAGATAAGCAGGCTACGACCCTTTCCATCAGTAATTCCCTGGTCAAGCATGGCCATCAGACTCGTATGTTCATGCAGTGCCTCGGGGGGATCTACTGCGTGAAGACGATAGCCGGAAAAGCCACGCGGGAATGTGATGAAGCAAGAGACCTTGTTGAACGTTCCTTCTGTTTGCTTGAGAGGCTTAAAAACGCGTCTCCAAAGGCCTTCTCGGTCCGCCTCGTCAAGCATGGAGATCATGATATTCGTTGATTCTTCGGGTGTGAATTCTGAAGACAAATCATCAGGAGGCGAGGCGTTTCCTTCATGCCATTGGAGAAGGGACTTCATCGAAGCCGAACTGAGCGATATCCACGGTGCAGGCAGAGATACGCGAGTAAACTGGCGCCGGTAATCATTATTGTGAGATGACAAAGGTATGCAAACGGCGCTCCTAGCATGCTCCTCAATGTTCGTGGTGCAGTTCAAAACGCCCAGAACGAAGTCAGGCGACAATGTCTGGATCAGGGGCAAAGATATTGAAAGACCGGCATTGGTCATTGCGTAAAATGGCGGCGTCATTGCCATTGGCGCTGTCAGACGGGACCAGCGGATGATATCTGTTGACTTAGAGAAGAGCGAAGGTGACGTAGCCAAGGGTGCCGTCATGAGTAGGCTCGGCATATCGGAGACGAAAATGCTCTGGTCATCGGAGAGCCTGATTATCTCCTGCTGCAGCCTCAAGAAAGCCTTGATGCCCTCTCCGTAGAGAAGAGGCATATGAACATCACAGAGACCGAGGAGACAGTATGCTTGGTCTTCTAGGCGAGTTGTGACACGGCGAGCAGCCCAAGACATGATTTTGGCAATACTGTAATTGGAAGGGGATGATTTGCCTAAAAGACACCATTTGTCAATTCCAGTTGCTCGATGAATTACGTCAAGCAAACTTGGTTTTGTTCCAATAAGTGTCCAATCATGAGTGTAAAAGTTGATGCGGCGGGGGGCAATAAGCTCCTGCAAAGTCCAGCCACGAGTAAACCATTTGCTGTTTAGAAACTGGATCTCCAGGTCGCGCTGATCAATGGTCCTGCTTGAGATTGACACGTCGGCCATATAAACGTAACAAAACGCTGCTTCTCGGTACCAGGCAAACATAGAGTTGATAGCTTCCGACAACTCGGCGGAGCTGCGCTTGTCGATGCAGTTGGTGTCTACCCAAGCATGGGTGTATCCGTCCTGCGAGGCTAGCTGGCAGAACGATGCGATCTTGAGAAAGCCCTTCTTTTCTTTCCTAGTCTCAAGGTGGTTCCATTCTTGGAACGATACTTCTCCGTCCTCCCAGGTGTGGGAAAGAATGGCATACGGTGGGGTGCGAGCACGGTCAAAAAACTCCTCGAGCTCCAATGTCGCCGTGTTGATCAGACGCATGATGGGCTAGATTGGGAGCATTCATAAGAGCAGCTCACATCTAGATAACGAGAAGGCCACCATGAGATCCACGGTGAGAAGGTGAGGTGTCAGAAGTGAGGTGTGTTTGGGATGAGGGGTATCCCAGGCATCCATCAATTGGGAGAGCCTGATCACTTAGAACTTAGAAGCTAGGGTGAGATGACTAAGCGGCAAGAACATGTTTATCTTATCTTTTGGAAAGTCCTTACCTTCTATTTGGGCAGCGCTTTCATCGCATGATGCCAATTGTACTCGAAGGAAACATCAGCCAACGTCCCTTTCCGCGTGTTGACGGCCACCTCCGCTGTGAATCGGGCAAGTTCCCAAGATTAACCTTCCAGAGCCGGTACGACCGACCTGATTGTGTCTGAAATGCTCTCACGTGCCTACGTTGGACGAACATGGAAGCTTCTCAGTTTTGCCACAGGGTTCATTCTGACATCATCCCTGAATCCCCGGCGGAGCCTCTGCTCCTAGGCCTCCCAAATGTCACCACCCGACATCTCTCGTCCAACAGATGAAGCCTTACATCCTTCTATCTACCTTTGTTAGTAGTGGATCCTCGTCAGTTAGCCTGTACGATCAGTATGGCTTTCCGTTGGAAGTCCCGGAAAGTCATGATCGTCTCCCTCTGGGGTCTTGGCGACGTGATGTCTTGCTACCTGTTTTGATTTACTGCTTGACTATCCTCATGGAATCTATTGTGGCCATCTTTTCTTCGCAAAATCTTTCTTCACAGGCGTTGCATTCTGTTTCCGTTTAGTAGATGTCTACGATCTCACTGGCTTCTGACAATGATGGACAAGAAAGCCGCTCCTTGGGCCGACAGCCCCCCTGATCCGAGGCATCCGCGCGCCCGTGATGCCAACGTTGAACATCACCATGCTCATCAGTATGACCCTACAGCATTTGGTCGTCATAGTCTACAGATCAGTCAGGCTTCACAGCCTGCTTCGGAGTTTCAGCCTGAAGGTCAACGACAGTATGGGATCGTTCCTAGCACAAGAGATGGAGACGTGCTTGATGAGAAGAGGTCACAACCACAGAATCCGCCAGACATCGACACATCCCGCCGCCCGGCCTCAGCACCACACAACCAACCCTCATCCCCACGATCTCCAACGAAACACACCACCAGACCAAGCCATGACTTTGACCGTCGCTACGACGGCCCCTTCAGCCGGCCAAGCCTCGCCATGACCCGGCGAAGCTCGCTCTCAGCCACACGGCCGTCAACGGACCCAAACACACCCCACGCCGGCGAAGCCCCCGGCACGGCCGGTGATCCTCCCCGAACCCTCCCGGCCTTCCATCCAACTCCCCCACCACTAAACTACACTCTCCGCACCCGAAAGACAGCAATCGCTTTGTTCTGGACCCTCATCCTCTTCGACTCCATCGCCATGCCGATAGCCCTGTACTTTGGCCTTTGGTACGGGGTTGGCCCGGGGACCAACACCCCCACGGAAAAGAAGGAGAAACTCTCTCCCAACGCCGTCTTCTCCATTGTCACCGCTGCCGTGGGTGGCGCCAGCATTGTAGAGTACTTTTTGCGCTTCTGGCGACTTTGGCGCAAGGGAAGTAAGTGTCGTGTCATCGGGGCGCATAGGTGGTACCTCGACTGGTTTCATTGGAACTTTTCGTTGGCGTGGATAATCATCATGATTGAACTCATCGTGTAAGTGTCCACCCCCCTCGCATCAATCTCATAGTTACCTCAAGTCACACATTATTGACACCATCCAAGAGGCACCGTCCCAAGAAACCCCCCAATCCGCCTCCTCTCCATGCCCGTCCCAACAATGCTCCTCGTCTTCGGCACCCAACTCCTCCTAATCGACGCCCTCCGCGCCCTCCACATCCCCTCCCCTCTCCGCATCTCCTCCGTGCCCCGCAGAGCCCAGCTCCGACCAGGCATCTACTCCCTCATCGAAGACGTCTGCGCCGTCGACGGGTCCGGCGGCACGGACTTCCGCGTCGCGCTCGATAGGCGGTACGAGGCGAGCCACGGCTTTCGCGCGATGCTGAGGCGGTTGGGTGTGTTTTGGGCTGTTGGCGCTGAGGGCTGTGCTGTGCTTTGTACGGCGCTGATTTTCGGTTTAAGGAGCGGGGAGGCTGCGTATGTTGTTGGGTGGTCGGTGCCGTTTGTGTGGGCTGGTGTCTGGACGGTTGCGACGTTTTGGTATGTGAAGAGAGAGTTGAGGCGAGAGGCAGAGGCTTGGAGTGAGGAGGTCGCAAGGAAGGGGGTCGCAGGGTCCATGTCCATGGCGTCGGTTTGAAAGGACTCAGGTTTACGTAGACATGTAATGAGGTACCACAGATCACGTACACGAAGAGTGACAAATTACAGATGCTTGGAGATTTATCTTGATATTTTTGCTCTCGTCCATGTCTATGCTTCCGTGGGGACCTCCCCTCATCAACCCAAAACGCCTCGTTCACGACCAAAGTCCTCTGAGACGCCGTTTTCTTCCCCTCCCAGCAATACATACATGCAAAGGTCTATTCCTCGAGACCATCTCGAAAGAGAACCATATAATACAGAAAAGGAAAGCAATCGTCCAATTACACAAGGTGCCGCCCTTCTACACACAGCTTACCGCTTCCGCGTGTCGCGACCCTTCTTTTTACTCTTCTTCTTGTCCTTAGGCAGGTCTAGCGCCGTGCCCTTGAGCTGCTCCGCCATCGTCCGGAGCATGTACTCGTCCACATTATATATTCTCTGGCCCCACGCGTTATGTTCAATCTCTACCGCTTCATCCGGTGCGACGGACTCTGAGAACCGGCCTAGCCCAGAGGGTCCCGGGCCGCCGCCTGACTGACCGGCGACATCCTCCCGCGGCGTGCCTTGGCGGGTACTGGAGGCGCCAGAAGGTGCGCCGCTCTTTTCGTTGAACTCTGCGTCGTCGTCCTGAATCTCCTTCTCGGCGGCCTTGGCGGCTTCTACGTCTTCCTGGTCTTCGGCCTGCTTAAGGTCCTCGGCCACGGTTCTCGACGCTCCGCTGTCTCCTCCACCCAGAAGGCGGTCCATGGCGGCATTAGCGGCATCATCGACCAGGTCTGTTCCCTCAGTGCCGAGAACGTCCCGCACGGAAAGTTTGTTGAAGTAGTCCGTGGTGAAACTACCCTCCTGAATGACCACGTCGTCCAGCATCTGCTTCTGCGACGCTTTACGAAGAATGTTGGCTTCAATTGTGTGCTCGCTGACGAGTCGGTAGATGTGAACATCTCGTGTCTGACCGATACGATGGCATCGATCCTGGCACTGCTTGTCCATGGCTGGGTTCCAGTCTTGGTCGTAGAAGATGACGGTATCGGCCCCAGTAAGGTTGATGCCCAATCCACCGGAACGTGTAGACAAGATGAAGCACAAGATGCGTGGGTCATGGTTGAACCTGTCCGTAAGGATTTGCCGCTGCTCAATCTTTGTTTGTCCATCAAGTCGAAGGTACTTGTGGCCGTGGATATTGAGGAACTGCTCGAGAATATCCAGAACCTTGGTCATCTGTGTGAAGATCAAGGCACGATGGCCGCCGGCTTGAAGCTTGCGAAGAAGTTTGTCCAAGGCTTGAAGCTTTCCACAGTCGTATTGCAGCAGACGCTTGTCTGGGAACTGGATGCTGTGACGCATGCGAGACTCGTGCCATGGGTCAATGGGTGGCTGCTTGGGCATGAAAGGAGCCCACCGGACAGGCGCTGAGAGCTTGAGATCCTCGTCCGTAAAGGCCTGAGCCGCCTTTCTTCCCAGTATCACCTCGTTCATGTCGCGAGTGATGACGGCGGGAGTGACGCATGTGAACTTTTGAATGATCGTCTGCATCGCATCGGCTCGTTCGTCAGCTGGATGGATGACGGCACGGAGGAAGTCAGAATCCTCCGCAAACCAATTCAAGATCTGGTTAGGAACTCTTGGCTTGGGTTTCCGGGGTCTGCCGTCTAACCCGAGCGTCAGGAAATCAATCAGGCGCTTGCCATAGATGGGCCGACGTTGGCCGCGGAGAGCGTTCAGGTACACGCTGTGCTGCAATTCCTCGAAGCGGCGCCAGCGAGCCAGGCTGTCCAGATACATAATGTTCGACTCAACTGTTGAAGGGTCGAGGTTTGTACGAGCCAGATGAGCTCTGGTATTCTGTGCCTCTCTCAGTTCCATCAGTACCCTGTGGAGGCTGAGCTGCGAAATACGCTCCGCCGTTGTGTTGGACATATTCTCGTGTTGTGTAGGAATCATGTTGAGAACGCCCAGGCTAACAATGGACATAGGCTCTACTGCAAGTAAAGATCGGTGTAGGAACTGATCGGTAACCTGAAATTCTGCTGGAACGGATTTCTGCATCCTAAAGGACGTCATGATGGGGCGGTCCACGAAAAGGTCGGGATGGTTGCAGACTTTCCGCAACTGCATCAGACAATTGATGATGGAAAGGTAGTTGCCAGAGGACAGCGTCTCCCGGGTGTCTGTGCGAGCCAAGAAGCCATCATACAACTCGCGCTGACGTTTCGACAGGCGACAGAACTCTACGTGTTCGTACTTGGCCGGCATTTGCTTTTCGACGTCGGCCTTGAGTCTTCGTAGTAGATACGGTCGCAAGACCTTGTGTAATTTGGAAATGATCGCTCGCGCTTCCTCGTCCATCGTCTCGCGGCCGTTTTCCAGGATTTGAGACTCTGGCTTGTGGAACCAATCGTGAAACTCTTGCAAGTCTGCGAATCCACCCACGCCATTTTCGGCTGGCATGAGGAAGAACAGCAACGACCACAACTCGGTGAGATTGTTTTGGAGCGGGGTGCCTGTAAGTAGAAGCCTTGCCCGAGTATTGAAACCGAGGAGCGTCTGCCACCGCTGTGATTTGAAGTTCTTGATGTTGTGGGCCTCGTCGAGAATCATGTAGTGCCACCTCCGACGTTTGAAGACCTGCTGGTCCTGGATGACAAGCTGGTAAGATGTAATGCAGACGTTCCATACGTCATCGTTGTTCCATCCCTGTCGCTTGCGTTTCCTCTCTTCTTGAGTGCCGTAGTAGGAAAGAATTTTGAAACCAGGACACCATTTCTTGAACTCCATCTCCCAGTTGAGCATGACACTTGTTGGTACGATCACCAGATGCGGTCCCCAAACCTCGTGATGGCAAGCAAGATGAGCGAGTAGCGAGATGGTCTGGATGGTTTTGCCAAGACCCATCTCATCTGCAAGAATGCCATTGGTGTTGTTGGCGTACAGTCCCGCTAGCCAGTCCAGTCCATGATGCTGATATTCACGCAGAGTACCACGAAGCAAAAACGGGATTTGCGTCTGTTGTGAATTGGGGTTTGGTGAAGCTGACCGACTGACAACATCCTTTGCCCCTGGGGTCGCCAAAGACATTGTGTCCACATCTGAAGGCTTTGTGTCGGATGTAGGGGGCGAATGACTTTGTTCTCGACTTGGCGGGACGGTAATGATATCGGTATCAGGAGTGACTTGTTTCGTTGCGACCGTAGCAGCGGTAGATGGCGCCGGGGGCATTGACGCCTCTGATGTTTTCGATGGCGCATCTTGCATTTCCGTATCAGCAGATTCCACTGCCTCTGGTATCCCGTTGGTAGCAGCTACTACCCTCGTGAATGTTGGCTCCTTATGTATGCCATTGACTAAGGCCTCATCTGACTTGAGCGACTGTACGGGCATGGTGAGCTCCTTCTCTGAGGCTGCAATTTCGACACCTTCATCCTGGTCGCCAGCGCTTGGTAGCACAGTAGCTTGCCCTTCTGTGTCAGCCTCCATCTCGTCACCGTCCAAGAAGATACCGGGGTGTTGAATTAGAGACACTTCATCATCATCATCCTCCTCAACAATGTCGTCCCTAAAGTTCGATGATGCCTCTGCTTGTGGGGATGCGCCATCAGCCACCAAGGCTGTAGTGTTTTCATGTGGCTCCTTGTCATCGGGCGGCGCCTCATCCTTAATTTTCTTCAACTCGGATTTCCCAAAGAGCATGCCCAACAATCCAGATGGCTCCTCGTCGCCGTCTTCCTCTTCCGACTCTTCATCTGCGGCAGAGCCGTCATCACTGTCGTCCATATCGGTGGACCCCATGTCGTCATCCATGTCAACGGACTCATCGCTGGTCTCTTCTCCGGGGCTCGTTGCCACAACTTTTGAGTCTACCTCGGACTCGACGCCATTGGTGAGTTTCTTTTCGGCTTGTTCGTCGGGAGGAAGCTCAGGTAGATTGGCGTATTTGGCGCGAAGCTGTTCCATAGTGAGCTTCTCATCGCCAGCATCGCCGGTGTGATCTTCGCCTGCTTCCTCCTCTTCTGAAGATGACATGACATCGTCGTCATCGTTGCCGGAGTCATCATCATCCGCATCTACCGACATCGCTTGGCTGTTCTCTAGGTCGCTGTCGAGGTCATCCAGGCCGTCCTCATTGTCGTCGTCGTCATCGTCGTCGAGATCATCCTCATCGGATATGTCCGAATCTGCCTGTGTTCTTCTTGCCTGCAACTTCTGCTCTGACAAATTGACGGCCTCCTGAAGCGCAGCCTTGACCCGGCGCTGCTCCTCTGCCTCCCATTCTTGAATCCTCCGCCGATTGATCTCGTACCGAACATTCTCCCAGGTTCCAAACATGCTTTTGACAACCACTCTGTATCGCCCGATCCACACAAAGCGCGCCTCGGCCTCGAGTTCTTCTGCTGACTTTGGTTGGCGCCGGAGCCAAGCGTCCTTGCATGCTTCGGCAATCTTCTTGGCCTGCGCTCGATGTCTCTGCTGCTCTGCTACCATCAGCTTGCGGAAGTTGGTAACAGCCTTGGCCATGTGGTCTGCATGAGCCCATTGGCGAGGTGGTTCCTCTTCCGCCTCGGGAACAAACAGGGTGCAGCGCTCTTGTGAAAGAATACCGCCAGGCTCCACAGCCTCTTCAATGCGCAAGACAATTTGAGCATCCTTCTGGGCCATCTCATCAGTGTAGCTAGGCCCCTCCTCTGGGATGTACATGCCACCATCCTCAACGGGTATTGCCTGCGCCTTTTCCCAGTATTCTTCAAAGTTGGGTCCAATTCTTAGCCTCTTGCTGACTTGTCCCGGATGTACAACGGGTAGCTCGGTCGCGCGCACACGTAATTTAATTCGCGTACGGTTCGGGCTACCCGCCGATGTTGTCGCTACCTCATCGTCGATGGAGCTGCGACGGCCCCGCCTTGTCCGCGTTGACTGCCTAGTTGGTTGAGCAGATGGGGAAGGACTTCGCTTGCGTGTGGATCGGGAGGTGGATTTGGTCTCGTTCGCAGCCGACTTTCGGTTGGAGGTCTTGGGCGGAGGCGGTGCGGGCTTTGCTGCTGATGGTCTTCGCGAGGGAGTCTTGGACTTGGAGGTTCCGTTTGGGGTGGGGGTCGCGGTATTGCCGTTGGTAGAAGCATACTTGTTCTTGGAGGGCGGACTGCTGTTAAGAGCTCCTCTCGTCATCCGCTTGCCGGATGGCGGATGGAACTCAAGGGGAATGGTGTTGATTCGACCAGACTTGCGTCTGCCGTTGTCGATAAAAGACGTCGGACCCTCGGCGGTGATCTTCTTCCATGGCGGAGAGATTTGCTTCTTTTTCTGACCAGATCCAGGCGCGGATGGCGTGGAGACGCGACGTCGTTTCGGAGGGCGTTCATCATCGATGTCGGAGGAGGGCGCGGGAGGAGGAGGCGAGGGCGAGGGTGTTGACGGAGATAATGGTGATACAGGTGATGGTGAGCGGAGGGGTAGGCCGATGAAGTCGTTACCGTTGGGGGTCAGTTGGCCTTCGAAATCGTCGGATCCGAGGGATTCAAGCGGTGATGAGGGCGGATCGGTATCATATTGAGGTACAGTCGCGGTTTGTTCGTCGCGTTGGGAGTCGATGGCCTCGTTGGTGGGTTGCGCAGGGTCGGGCGACGCGGTCTTGTTCATAATAGCAACGGGGGGCGGACGCGAGATGGGGCCGTGATCTCGACGGGGCCGGCATCTGAAGCGTCAAATTTAACGTCTATAGAATGGTGTATGCTCAGAGAATTCTAGTTTCGAGTTTGAACATGATGACACGTCTTGGTGGCCGGCTGCGTTGGAAAAAGGATGCAAAACCAGCGTCGCCAGCAAAAAGTTTGATGATAGATTTTTTTGCAAAGATGCAGCTCCGACCTTGCCTGGGCTAGCCGAAAGGAGAACGTTGGTACTTGGCCTCAGACCTCAAGACTCGGGGGGGCGCAGGGGCGTAGAGGCCGTTCGGGTGGTGACGGCGGACGATTGATGCTGCCCTGAGGTACAGGCAGGCAGCTACACACCACTGTGACTCGAACCACCAATGAATGACGACCGCTGTTTGGGGGACTTTGCTCCCTTGAATCAACGAAATGGGTGACAGGAGTCAGGGCAAGTCCATCCAACCAGGCGTCCGGATTCGACCAAAGTGCCCCACATCTGTCTTTGGCTGGCGCGCACCTCAAAAAAGTGACCAGTTCTGAACAATTCACGCCTCAGGCATTCATCCCATCCAGGCTGGCCAACCACAATCGAGGGATTTGGCTAGCAATCATCAATCGACCGAAGCTTCGGCTCAGACCTGCGACGACATCACATCCAAAAATACCAAGCAATTGGGCCCGCATCGGAACCACAACTTCGGCCACGGTATGCCCATTCCACCCTCAATTGACTCGTAGACTATCATGCCAACCTAACTCGCCTCTTTCGCAGATGCTGTCCCAACGATTTGCGCGGGCCTCGACGGTCCGCGGCGCAGTCCAGGCCGCCCGACGAACCCCGATTGTCCAGCAACGTACCTTCTTCCCTCCTCAGTTCAACGACCGCAAAGTTCTCGAGGAGAAGTACCCCGAGTACCCGACTCTGTCTGACGCAGAGGACCCCAACATGGTCAGTGACACGGCAATTGGTGGCGAGAGAGGAAGGAAAGAGTGAGAGAGGCTCGATAGCCGTGGCTAACTCGAAGACGCGCAGAACGGCGGATACATCAACCCTCCCTTCATCAAGAGACAGTTCCGCGATCCCCACGGCGATTGGTGGGACAAGCAGGAGCGCCGCAACTTTGGCGAGCCTGTCCACGAAGACCACGACTTGCTCGGCATGTTCTCCCCTTTCGAGTACACCTGGACCACCACCGGCAAGGGCCTGGCCCAGATCGGTGCCTTTATCGTCGTCTTCCTCGGTGTCTGCGGTGTTGTCAAGGCCAGCTACCCCGACAAGGCTTCATACCCGAGAGAATTCCCCGACGGACTCGAGAGGGAGTTGGGAGGTGCTAGCGCTCTGCGGGTAGGTCCTGCGGCAGATATATGAGATCAAGACTGCGAGACTAACATAATGACAGGCGAGAAAGGCTGGCGACGCTGACCCATGAAAAGCGTGACATGTCGGGGGTTACGAATGGAGACGCATGTGTGTATTTTAGAGCAGAAGAAGAAATCCTTTGGGAACCCCACCAGCAACAAGTTCATATGTCTTCAGTCAATGTTCCAGTCAGAATCATTCGCAGTGAAATCGACCATGCTAGCCTGACAACCAAGGTGGTCGCATCTGACAGGCGGAGTGGGACGCAGACGCGACAGCTTTGCCGCCAATAATGGCAAGAACGCAAGGTACCTAGTTGGCTATTCCTCGGCCAGTTCTTCACGATAGAAGGGCAAGTGCCCGGCTGGCGTCGGCCTCTTGGTGTAGAATGGCGTAGAAATGTATGGCAGCTCCTTCTTTCCGCGAGGCAACTCAGTTCCATCTCTGCTTGCCCCTTGGACGAAAGGGGTACGGTACCTTGCAGTACCAAAGTCGTCTTCTCTGTCTACCATCCGTCAGTAGACGGGCTCGACGTCAAACAACACAACTACAATATTCAGTGTTCCCAGCATACTAATCTCGATCATCGGACTCGACCTTTGTCGTACCCGTCATCGTCTGCTCGCGTTTCTGCCAACAACAAAGATTTCAGTCGCGCTCGACTAGATACTGTGGGGGGTTTCGACATGCATTACGATAATTGGGACGTCCTGCTGTTCCCCAGCAGTGGA
Source organism: Colletotrichum costaricense (assembly GCF_030867565.1). Taxonomy (NCBI): domain Eukaryota; kingdom Fungi; phylum Ascomycota; class Sordariomycetes; order Glomerellales; family Glomerellaceae; genus Colletotrichum; species Colletotrichum costaricense. The sequence goes on along the minus strand of NW_026848254.1, from coordinate 503,773 downwards.
TCGGTGCCGCTGAAGGAGTTCAAGACAGACTGCTCCGTCATTCCGGACCTTGGTCAGTCTTGACGAGCTCAGTGGTCATGGACGTTTCTTTGCTGATCAATGGATGCCCTGACAGAATCAAAACTAGCATCATCTCCGGGGTCTTTTGGCTTGCCGGTTGTTCATGGCTTCGTCCCCAGTCTTCCCCGCAACATGCCGCTCACGGTTTCCATCTTTTCTTGGACAATCCCTTCTATCAGCAACCCGAATCAAAACGCCAACATTGTAGTCTTTGCGGCGAGGGTTTACATCGATGGAGAACTCGTCGCGTAAGAACTTTGCCGTCGACATCGGTGTCGCTTACAGCTTCTAATGGACTTTCAGCGAGGACGTATTCGACCAAGGTCGGCGGACGCCTCTTCCCATCTCTCAAAGTCTCAGTAAGTCGACACAGTTGCCGATGCATGAACTCGCCGAGGAGTATGCCGCTGATCTGACTCTTTACAGAACCAAACAAACACGGTGACCGCGATCTGATCAGGTTCCCTGCATTCAACGAGAAATATTTACGAGAATACTCCTGGAATCCTGCCGCATCCCTTGGCCGCATCCAAGTTATCGTCACGGAAGCAGTCCAGCGTGACCCGACGACTCTTTCCTTGGACCACATCAAAAATATCGCCGCATTTTCTTTCTGCCACGCTCCACTCGGTCGGTAGCACCTAGTGACTCAGTTCGCTGTCTGGACTGCGGGCTAATCATTTCTAATGCAACAGAGACGCTCGAGGAAGCTGCCATTGCCTGGCCGAACCGACGCATGTGGGAGAGTGCCACGCCGGCACATGGCTTTCCCTCAGCAGTCTATCCAACAGGCCACGATCTATCTTCTCAGCAATGGCCTACAAGACCTGTGAGAGATCCGCCTCAAAAGCCTTTGTCTTCAACTCCAGCGCCCACGACTCTGCCAGTCTTCCACATAGAGGCCAGTCCGTCAGACCCGCTTCATTCGACGGGAGATTCCGTTCAGCGTGCCATAGAAGGGTCCCATGGTTGCGCTATCCGTCGGAATCCGTCACGCACTGGTGTTCTGTCGGCCTCAGTCAGCGCAGCGCATCCATCCCTCATGCTTCAAGATACCACCAATCTAATCGGCCACAACCCAGGGCCATTAAATCCTGTTCATTGGGATTACCCGGTTGGCGAAGCCCTTCATGGCGACCTTAACCCAAGCAGTTTCTCCACCCAGAGCCAACAAATACGTGGTGAAGCACCATTGAGTTCATTGGAGGCTTCAGACTCTACAACCGACAAGTTTGTCTCTTGTACGCTATCTCGTTTCTCACTCTTGGTTGGAGATTGTGCTGACCTTCAGCAGCCGTCCACGATGCGAGGTCGCAGGCTGCCCCGGCCGCGAAGTGGAGCATGTCAGTGCTTGGTCTGCCAGTCTCTCATGGCAATGGTCCTGAACCTCGACGGGAGCTCTACGCTCCAATCCCCGCAACGGAGGTCAAGTCTCGCAAAGAGTGCCAGCCTCAGCACAACATCTCGAAGCCGTTGGCATCAACATTTCCCAAATCAACATCAGAACCGGAGCTGTTGAAAAGGGTGAAAGGTCGGGCGCTCTCGACCCTGAACACGCCTCAGGCCAGGTTCATGTTGATTGATCCTGCCAACACCGCCAGGCGCGCTCCGTCGTTGGGCACGCTGGGCACGCCATCGAAGAAGCGGTCTTCGGCGGCGAAGAGTATCCGGCGATCCGTATCATTTGATCCAGTCGTCAAGGACATTGAGATTGAGCGGCCGCAACCTGGCATAAAGCCGAGTCAGTGTAAACGCGACTTCACGCCTCTTGGTGTTGTAGAAGTTGTCGCCCAATCTGATCAAGGCCATTCCAGCCCCATCCTTTGATCATCTACTGCACTGTCAGGAAGTATTGGGTGCCGAGATATCAAGAGACACGCACGTTGAGCATGACTAAACTAATGAAGTGAAGTCGCTCGGCAGAAAGAGTTTCGGCTTTGGGTGGATGGTTATGTACCAACGTATGAGACTCTACCGGCGAAGATCATGTATTGTTTACGCTGTGAAGTCTTGGGCCATGGATTACTTTCCACGAAGTACGTGTAGTGTTTACCAAAATGGCAACGATTCCCGCAAGTAGCATTCCTTGCCACTAGCAGTGAATAGAACTGTAATTCGTTAATCGAAGCTTATCGTTGTTTTGGAGTACAGTCGGCCTCAAGCTTGATCCGTTGTCATGTTCCGAGCATATGCCTCTTTAGCCACACAGTATGATAAGGTCATTCAAGCTTATTCAGAAGCTCACAAGTTACCACAGCTCGGCTGATGGTTCGGGGAGAGATTCTTGGATATTCCGGAGGTGGGGGAGCTTCGATCCACTTTAGGGCCGATTGAATGCGCAGGTTGTGTATGTATTCCCAGACGGATATTTATGGTGGTCGTCCTCATCGGCTCGGACTATGACAGGTCAGTGCATCATCTACCTGTTCATCCCATGAACCGCTCCATTCCATGGGTAGATCTCGATTTTCTCTCTTGTGTTAGTTTTATCCGAATCTCTCATAGCTGGACATCCGCTTCTTGTAAATCTTCCATGAGTCGCTAATCTGTAAATTGTTGTTTCTGAAGTTCTGTTTCAAGGGGCATCATTGTCCATTCCTTAATCATCATGGCTTGAATTTCAATTCCATAGAAAGTCAATACGTCAGGCTTGTACGGGAGACTGACAACTTCGGGTTTCTGGCGCTGGACGACGCCTCCCGAACCGAAAGCCGGGATGGAGTGCTCGCCGGGATGGGTTGCAAAGGTACTCCAGACCCCAGATCTCGCACTCCGCAGGTGACCCAACGTGACCTGCAATTCGTTGGTTTACATGGCCTAATGCAGCTAACCATCGTTTGCATGTGCGGGGATTTGGGGAACTGCTCAAAGTGTGGGGTGTAAAGGAAATTGGCATTGGAACGTCGGGATATCCGGTCGACAGCATGAATACGGTTGTTTCTGGCAGGCTTTGGGCAACAGTGCCTCAATTGATCTTGTATATAAGAGACTTCATGTCCAGATTTCCATATCCCGTTCGCCCCAATGGCTGATGTTCTGCAAGCTCAATTGCGTTGCAAGTAGTCAGTCAAACAGAGATCTTGACAATGCTGCAAGCATATCTAGGTCTAGCAGCAGTGTCCCTGACTGGGGCGTATGCCGCTGCGCTCGAGACTTCCGGTGCTCCATCGACAACCGCCCGGCCAGCTGCCGCAACTTTCTGGTCCTACAGCACCTTTACGTATGAACAGCTGACGGTAAACCGGTACCCGACGCCGCTGCCATCTCCTCTGACCATCGCGACCCCATACGCACCACACTTTACCGAGGTTTCGACATTGTTGCCAGAGAATGTCACTTACACGACGTATTCCCTCAACCCGTCGGCTACAGCGTCCCCCGATGGCCAGTACGGCCAGAGCGCCTACGCCGCTCTCTGGGCAAACTACACTTACACGCATGAGCCTCCCTTCACGACAACCGCATCCCCGACACCCATCGCGTCCAGCGAGCTGGTATACCCCCCTCAACTGCCCGCCAGACCCCTAAATGACAACACCGACCTCAAGTTTCCTTCCGACTTTGTATGGGGCGTGGCTGCCAGCGCATGGCAGATCGAGGGAGGTCTCCAAATCGAGGGTCGCGGCCCTGCTGTGCTTGACGTTGTTGGCGTCAACGGCCAGGGATTGCTCGGTACCAATGACTCGAATGTGGCAGACATGCACTACTTCCTGTACAAGCAGGATATCGCGAGGCTTGCGGCTCTTGGCGTGCCGTACTTCTCCTTCTCCATCTCCTGGACTCGTGTCGTGCCGTTTGGCAGGGCAGGTTCGCCGGTCAACCAGCAGGCGTTGGACCACTACGACGACGTGATCAATACTTGTATAGAGTACGGCATCACTCCGGTCGCAACGTTGATGCACATAGATAACCCCGTTGGCATCTTTGACAATCTCGACGAGTTCCCAAATCACTACGCCTACTATGCCAAGCAAGTCATGGCGCGGTATGCGGATAGAGTGCCGTACTGGGTCACCTTCAACGAGCCAAACATCGCCGTGCAATTCACCCTGCCCAGCTATGATGGCTTGACTGCATTCCTCCTCGCCCACGCCGACGTCTACCGCTGGTACAAGGACGTCCTCGGCGGTACTGGCAAGATCACCATGAAGTTCGCAAACAACCTTGCTGTCCCTCTAGACCCGGGCAACCCAGACGACGTCGCAGCCTCCTACCGCTACCAAGACTTCATCCTCGGCATCATGAGCAATCCCCTCTTTTTGGGGAAACAGTTCCCCGAAGTAGTTCTCAACACGCCCAAGATGAACGCCACGCTCACAAAGGCCCTGACCGACGAACAACTCGCCCACATCAACGGCACCATGGACTACTGGGCCTTTGACCCCTACGGCGCTCAATACGCCACAAACCCACCAGGAGGCTACGAAGCCTGCGCGGCCAACTCCTCAGACCCCCTCTGGCCCTCATGCGTGACGCTCACCACAATTCAAGCCAACGGCTGGGCAATGGGCGCGATCTCCGAAGGCGGCGCCCTCATCGCCCCGTCCTACGCGAGAGAGCAATTCGGCTTTGTCTGGAACACGTACCGGCCGTCGGGCATCATGGTCACGGAGTTTGGGTTCCCGCAGCTGGCGGACGCGGAGACGTCGCACGATGCGCAGCGGTATGACTTCGAGAGGACAATGTATTATCAGAACTTCTTGACCGAGACGTTGAGGGCTATTCACGAGGACGGGGTGAATGTTATTGGGGCGCTGGCGTGGAGCTGGATTGATAATAATGAGTTTGGGAGCTTCGAGGCACAGTATGGAATGATGGGTGTGAATCGGTCGGATCCAGGGTTGGCAAGGTGGGTGAAGAGGAGCTTTTTTGACTATGTGGACTTTTTCCAGAGTCACATCTAGCTTGTGTAGATACTGTTGAGGAAAGTCGTAAATACTACAATTCATTTGGTACGATTTTGAGGTTTTGAGGTGTTAGTGCAACAGGTGACATCGGTTCTAGTAAGCGGCTATTGCGGCTCGTTTATGTCAGAGTCTCCGGCCAGTCCTGGCCTATCCACGTTTTCATCATGTCAGACTTGATGACGATCTTTCGGAGCCCCGTCCAATCTGGACGTTACCGGCCGCTAGACGAAGCTAAGCTTACGACCTCTGCATTAGTAGGCTAACCCCAGAAATTGCCTTTGTCTTCCAAAGTTCCCAAATGCCCCAAGTTTTGATTGATTAGTGGGCTAATGCACCACCTAGCTGACGTGAGAGGAATGTGGACTAGGAGGATTGAAATCCGTGATGACAACTTCCTTCTCCACATAGTGTTCATGATGTATAAAGCAGATAGGTTACCTTGGCACCTGGATGTCCACTTGAGATCTTCTTGGCATGCTTCTTGCAACCCATATTTTAGTGTGCTCAATTCATCCAAGTTGGCAGCAACACCGGCTTCATGACAATGGCAGACGAAAGTACCCACCGCCTCATTCCACATGTTGTGGCCGAGCAGGTTGCGCGGGACCCAGATCGCATTTGGGCTTCATACGCCATCAGTAAGGACATCGCCAAAGACGGGTTCCGCGATGTCACCATCCGTCAGCTATCAAGAGCAGTAGACAGAGTGGCGTGGCACATCGAGGCCAACATCGGAAAGAGCACAACATTCGACACGTTGCTCTACTTTGGCCTCCCCGACATCAGATACGCAATCAACGTCATCGCCGCCATGAAGACGGGCCACCAGATCCTGCTGTGTTCTCACTTCAACAGCCTCATTTACAACTTGAGTCTCTGCGAGAAGAAGGATTGTCACAAGGTGATGCGGAGCGAGGGCGTAGACGCCATGGTCGATCCGCTGTTGGCGGCGAGACCGATGAAGACCTTTCCCGCACCATCTCTAGACAGCCTTCTCGATGACAATGGCGATGTAGACCCGTACCCTTACACGCGGACCTACGAGGAAGGCATCGACGATCCGGCGGCCGTGGGACACACCTCGGGCACGACGGGACTGCCTAAGCCTGTCACCTGGACACAGAGGTCCTTTGTCGTCGTCGATACCGTCTGGCGCTTCCTCCCAGATCTCGATGGCCGACCGTCCTATCACAAGGTTCTCTCAAAGGGGAAGCGCTGCTACCAGACCATGCCTATCTTCCACCCCTTTGGCTTCTTCTCAGCCGTCACCGACCCCCTTTTCCGGAAAAAGGTCCTCGTCTTGGGCCCCAACACCCTCGGTCCCATCCCGCCATCGACACTTGAACTGATGTTTGAGCACGGCGACTTTGACTGCTTGGCTGGAGTACCGATCTACCTAGAAATGGTGGCAAAATCCCCCGTGTGCCTCGCCTCCGTCGAAAAGAAACTAAAGTTCATCTTTTACGCGGGCGGCGCGCTCAGCAAACCCGCCGGCGACGCGCTCTCAGCCCGTACAAAGCTTGACCAGCTCATCGGGTCCACCGAGGCCGGCGCCGCCCTAGGTCACGAGACGGACCGCGAGGACTGGGACTGGTTCTGCCTCAACGACGAAGAGAGCGGGATCGTCTGGGAAGCCTGCGAGGTCAAGGGGTCCGGGTCTGAAGGTGAGCCGCAAGAACAGGTTTACGAGATGACGTTTGTGAGAAACCCCAAGGTGGAGAAGCAGCAGCACGTTTTCTGGCACAGCAACATCGTCGACGGCGTCTTCCGGAGCAATGATTTGTTTGTGAAGCATCCCACCAAGGCGCACCATTGGAAGTTTTACTCAAGGAGGGACGATATTGTGGTGACCAAGTTTGGTTGGAATGTCAATCCCATGTTGTTGGAGAGGGAGATTGCGCAGCATCCGGCGGTGAAGCATGTTGTTGTCGGCGGGACGGGGAGGCGGCATATTTGTGCTGTTATTGATCTTGCCGATGACGGTCAAGGGACGTCGGAAGAGGAGATGTTGGATAGTATCTGGCCCTTCGTGCAAAAGGGTAACGAGATCTTGGATGCGGCTGGTCAGTTGGCCAAGGAGAGGATCTTGTTTAGTCGAAAGGCAAAGCCGTTCCCCATTGCCGGGAAGGGCAATGTACAGAGGGTGGCGGTTCTCAAGTTGTATCAGGACGACATCGATGACATGTATGCCAGAGTTGGGGATGGACCTGGATTGTAGGTGGGCAAAAGATTGATCCTGAGCAGTTTGAAGAGGCTCCCGGCTGGTGTACTTAGCTTCGATGTCTTTCCAGAAATATTGAGGACATATAACTAGTAAATTAGTTGATACTGCCATTCTTCCTGACACCTGTCAGAGTCAGATAACCCCGTACCGCAAGATTGTATCTCTATGCTGCGGTTGAATAATAATGCCAGGAGACTTGTTGGACCGAACAAAAAGCCCGTACTAATTGATGTGGTTGTGTATGATATGGCTTGAGCCAGAGTATTAACTCCGGTATCTACGATGTTAGAGTTCAATTGGCTTACAGACAGACTCAAACTGCGTGTAGGAATGCGCCAATTTTGAGTTGCTGTTGTTGTCAGATAAAGGTACAATACTATCAACGACTTAGTACTAAGGCGCCGGGGCTCTAGGGCGTTGGATTGTTCCGGATTTCCGAAACTAGCATCAACTGATACAGGTCAAATCCTGTTAACTAACGATGCATTCACTAGAAAGCGAGACCGAGATTTGTCTCAACTATCCGACTTCATAACGATAGATGACTAAAGTAGCGGAGTTTGGGCAGCGGACTTTCACAAATCACCTAGTGGGTGCAACATTGCCAGACTTTGGATTTGTAATCCGCCCTGAAGCCCATGCTCTGCCCCTCATTTGAAGTGTTGGACTGTGGGTGCGATCACCACACACGGGACGGGGACCCGGGCGGGGCCCTTTGGAAGCGGCTCGCCCGGACCTGCGTTTCCCTGCGCCGAAGCGAGGCCCCCATGTTTGTTTGGAAGAGTATTGTAGATGTTGAGGAGGGGGACCATGTGGTTGTAGCGGGTGTTCCCTTGTCCGAGGGAGAAATGGAACCTAATGCCTTGTACAGTGGTGTAAGAAACTGGGAGGTATCCTCTTTTCGGGAACGTATTCGGGATGGAGACTGGATGCATGGAATCTAGAAGTACAAAGAAGAGCTTCAGGTCCCGGAAGTCTTGACGTCACTGGCTTCGATATTAGAGCTTCAATTCTTATACATTACAGAACGATTCTTTACCTCGACAGTATTCTAAACTTTAGGGATTGTCAAGTCTCATCCGAACAAAACTTACGCCACTCTATCATAAGCAGAGCACATCATCACTCACCATGAAAGAAGCCATCGTCAACGCCGACCTCTCGGTCGACATCAAGGACTCCCCCATCCCCGAACCGGGCCCAGGCGAGCTCCTCGTCAAAGTCATTGTCTCCGGCACGAACCCAAAGGACTGGAAACTCCCCTTTTGGTTCCAAGCCGCCTCCAACTCGGGCGATGACGTAGCCGGCACAGTCGAGAAGGTCGGCGCCGAGGTCTACGAGTTCGCAAAGGGCGATCGCGTCGCCGGGTTCCACATTATGCGCACAGCCAACGGCAGCTTCGCAGAGTACGCCATTGTTCCCGCCTACACCACCTTCCACCTCCCCGCCAGCGTGTCCTACGAGGAGGCCGCGACGGTGCCGCTGGCGGCGTATACCGCTGCTGTCGCATTGTTCCACTCGCTTGAGATCCCCTCGCCCTGGGATCGCAAGAGGGAGACCAAGGCGCCGGTGGTGATTTACGGCGCCAGCACGGCGATTGGGGCGTTTGGTATCAAGCTTGCCAAGAAGGCGGGCGTGCACCCCCTCATCGCCATCGGAAGCAAGAACAGCGCGTTCGTCACGCCTCTGCTAGAGGAAGCTAAGGGCGACGTGTTCTTGGATTACACGCAGTTCGATTCGCAGGACAAGTTGGCCGAGAAGCTGAGGGAGATGATCAAGGCGACCGGACAGCGATCGTTCAGGGTGTTTGACACGGTCAGCGAGAAGGGATCGTTCCAGATGCTTAGCAAGGCCATCGCCGGCCCGCCCGAGGATGGCACGGGGTTCAAGCCGAGAGTCACGACGGTGTTGCCCGGCAATGACTTTAGTGACGTCGATCCTACCGTCGAGGTCGTTGTTACGAGCGTCGGATTCGTGCACGAGGAGGAGGGCCAGGGCAGGCTGTTTGGCCTGATTTGGGCGCGGGTGTTTGCCGAGGCGCTGAGGACGGGGTGGATGAAGGCGCACCCGTATGAGGTTGTTAAGGGCCTCGAGGGCGTCAAGACGGCTCTCGATGGGTTGAAGAATGGTACCGTCCGTGCCAAGAAGATGGTTATCCGTGTTGCGGATGGCAATTAGTTGGCGAGATGTGAGTGGTAGTGTAGTTGACAGCATGAAGATCAAAAAATTGCTTGGCTTATTTAAGGTGCTTACGGCTTGCAGGACAGCTTTCGCCACGTGGGATCCCAGATGATGGCTGACATGTAATCTATTTTTATTCTTCTTCCGCATTCAATCGGAGGATTCTCCAAAAGATGCGGCATGCTATCCCGAGTAGACGGATGTTCCCCGCCAATACCGCCATTCAGTTCCGATCAAATCAAGCAAATGCTCCTAACCCGTAACGCCTCCCAATTCATAGCCTACATTCTGAAATCACGCCAAGGAACATAGGGAAATGATGAGCTCTGGTCGCGAAAGTCCCCGAGCTGAAGGAATGAAATCGCCGAGAAGCTCGACTACATCTCCGAGCCTCGACTACGCCATGCCTACGTGGACATCCTTGCCCTTGACACTCTTCCACTCCACAAACACGGAGCCGATGATGGTCGCCGAGGCCGTCACAGCACTCACTAGGAACGCCTGTGCTAGGGCGTCGCTGTAGGCGTGCTCTACCGCGGGCAGGAGGGACGGATCAATGGTCTTGCGGATGGCTGTCACACCCGCGGCGATGACGGAGTGGGGGTCAATGGTCGGGATGTACTCGACTAGGCTCTCCACGAGCTTGTTGGTAAAGACTGTCTGGCCGATGGCGACAAAGATGGCACCGCCAACCGTTTGTGTGAAGATGATGATGGCGGTTCCCGTGGGCACGTCGGCCATGTCGAGGACCACCTGCACAGCCATTAAAGGCTGCTGCATAGCGGCGCCGACTCCGGCACCGGCGAGAATCTGGTAGCCGATCCACATCGCGGAGGATGTGTTGGGGTTGAAGGTGGAGATGAGGCCGTATCCGATTCCCATGAGAATCGAGCCAAGAATCATCCATGGGGTGTACAGGCCCCAGATAGTGACAGCGGCACCGGCAACGAGTGAAGCGATGATGTTGCTGACCAGCATGGGCAAATTTCTGACTCCCGAGTTGACGGCGGAGACACCCTGAACGGACTGGAACCAGATGGGCAGGAAGTAGACAGACAAAAGAAAGGCGGCGCCAGTGTTGAAGGCGAAGAAGGAGGACGACCAGACTGAGCGCTGCTTGAAAATGCGCGGCGGGACTGTGGCGTTTTCCTGGCCAAGGTACTGCAAGTAGAGGAAGCCCGCCATGCCGAAGCCGAAAATCAGGAAGAGAACGATGACGCGGGCAGAGGCCCAGGGGTATGTGACGCCACCCCAGTGAAGAGCGAGAAGGAGGCAGATGATGGCTGGCATGAAGAGCATGTTTCCGAGAGGGTCCATCTGGATGAAGCGTGTTCGCCATGTCTCTTGGGGAATGGAGCGGACGGGATCAGGGAAGAAGAAGAGAATGACAAAGATGGTGACGGCTCCCTATCCACGGCGTTAGCACGGTGGCATCAAAGACGAAGAATCAAAATCAACTTACAATCGGCAGGTTAATGTAGAAACACCACCGCCACGTCAGACTATCTGTAAAGACACCACCCAGCAAAGGACCAGCAACGGACGAGATACCCCACATGCTACCAACGGCACCAGTATAGATGGGACGCTTCTCGAGAGGCACGCTATAGGCGAGGATGATGAGTGCTCCGGCAAAAATGCCGGCTGAACCTACTCCCGCGATGGCGCGGCCAATGATCAGAGCGATACTGTTGGGTGCGACACCGCAGATCAAGCTGCCCAGCTCGAAGATGGCGATGGTGATCAAATACACCCACTTAATGCTGAAGAAGCTGTAAAACTTGCCAAAGAGCAGCTGGAGAGAGGCTGTTGTGAGGAGGTAGGCACTGCCGTACCAGCCGACGTCGTTCAAGCTCTTGAACTCATCCGTGATACGCGGGATGGCGGTGGCTATGATGGAGTTGTCTAGGTGGTGGTTATGGTCAGCTGTAGCTCTACCCTATTGAAGGAGTGTGGAAATTGGGGAGACGGTTCCTTACCGAGAGCCATCAAAAACACACTGAAACACAATGCCATGACAATCAAAGCCAGCTTCATTCCCTTGGGATATTCGAGATCGTCTTCGTTATTTACGATCTCGGCTTGTTCTGACTTGGCGGAAGGTATTCTCGATAGCTCGCTATACGGGACAGGAGGGAGAAGGATGGGATCAATTCGTATATCTTGAAACGATGCGGCAGAGCTCGCGATGTCCTTTTCCATCTCATCGTAGTTTGAGCTCGAGTCGCTTGGTGTCAGGGTTGACGCTCTTGACTGCAGGAATGTCGGAGGAGCCATGAAGGACGGCACTGCGGCCTTCTGAGCGTCGAACATGTTGGCGATGACGACGAGACGGTCGAATGCTGTAGAGAGGGTTGAGAGGTCTACAAGTGCCAGTGAAGTAGAGTCGGGTACTCGGGATGGAGCAGTGACACGATGCGGAAGGCAGATGAGATGGCAGCGCTACTCTGTTGATCTTGTTTGTTTATCCTGATGAGGAGACTGGGAAACAAGGATACTGTAGGGGAGAAGATCACGGATTCTATATAGCTCAAGTTACGTGTGTTGAACGTGTCAGTCCTTTGGGGGAACTTCCGACCAAGACCATGGCCTTGCCGAGGACGTGGATGCTGGGGTCGGAAGCAGACGGTGATGGTCGCGCTGGGAGAGTAGAGAGCGCAAGTCCCCGAGACACTTGTCTGGGCTCCCATGTCACACCGGCTTGCTTCCGGTAAGGGCAGGAGTACAGAAGGTGAGGTCGCGCTGCCTCTGACTCTGCCTGGTGAACGAGAAGCGGACGCCAAGTATCGGCCCCTTGGTGTTGTACAAGAGACGGTACCCTGGGAGGGGGCCAGACGTTGTCTCAGATGTCTTGGGGGCTCTTCCTCCATGCGTCGAACGGTGTGCTGTGTAAGCTGGAGCCATACCTGGTGGCGTAGTCGGGATGATGATGACGAGCTAGTACAGGATGCAGTAAGTGGACGTTAGCCAACAAGGCAACTTAGCAAGCGCCGGCACTGGGCATGCACACGGTACTTGGACTGGGATAGGAGAACATCATCCCTCCCCGTCGCACTTAAGACTAGGCAGTAAGGGCAGCGGAAGGACGCGACACCCACACGGAATGGCAAAAGACGGGAGGCTCCAAGACCAGAGACGGGTAGAGAGCGTCATTGGCGGGTTCCTCGTAAGCTCCGAGCCATTGGATGTTGGCGGATGAAGACTAGACCAGACGAGATAGAATCGATAAGGGGCTTCCAGGAGAGACGAGACGGGTCAGGGTTCAAGACAATTGCTCAGTGATGTGATGCGATGGGCGAGGGCATCTCCAAGTCGCACAACGAGGGCCTCAAGTAGTGAGAAAGGGCGGCAGGCTGCTTCTTCTGCACGATGCTGCAATCAGTTCGAGGGTCTTAGATGCCGCTCACTTCATGCATCCAGCCTGACGTTGAACTGTTGAATGCAAGTGCCCGATAGATTGATCAAAGGCTTTTGACGTGCAGTTTGATGGACATGAATGGCAACGCGCAACGTCCTCCGTTTGCTCTGCGTCCATTTCCGGGAGACAAGTACGTACCGCCGCTCCAATCATTCTGGTCACGTGCTGATCCATGGTGTTAGTCATCACTCGAATGATGACTAAGGTAAGGTGAGGGATGTTCCCTCCGCGCGCCTTGAACAACTCCGTCGACATTGCTTTGCACAAACTCTACTTTCTCCTTGACTTCTCCATTCGGACCTCAAAATTGGACTGTCTCGAATCTTCTCAGTGTTTTCCTTCGGTATCTTCGAATGGCCCGCCAGGAAGCGAGAAACTGCGCCGCACGAGACCAACACGAACAGGTTCTAGCGAAGCCGTTAGATCCAAGCGGGCAGACGGAGCCCCCCCAGTTCTCGTTCGGCGGTGAGGCTTAGCATCACGGAGGGAGTCCTCCAAGTAATCAAGGACCATAGTTACGCTCGCCCATCTCTTGTCACTTGTCAGATCTAGTCGCACCACAGACTCAACACCCCAGATTGTCCAACCATTGGAACAGTTTCCAGAGTTTCGGTTGCGACCGGGAGAACCCTCGCTGCCTTCGCGGGACCAAAATGCATTCCTGCCGCTCTGTCAACCTGACTTGGGTCGTTTGGGTCTCCGACTTGGGTTCGATTGTTCCTCAATGTGCCACCCCGTTGTGCGACAACTGTCGCCATCTCCTCTTCAAGTTTTCTCTGATAATCGTTGGCGTCTCCTTTGTTCCATCGATATTCTAGGTCTCCTTGACAAGGATCTACCCCTCGCCCTGCCTGCCATCAAGCTATCAATGGGAAAGGCGGCCAGGCTTGCGCTTCTCGCATCAATAATGTCAACTTGGCGATCCAACCCCTCATCATAGCTGGTCTGTTATTTCTACGAAAAGACAAGGGAGCATGTCCATAGACACGGTGACGCACGTGGCTCGAGATCGATGGGAGGTTACGTTCACAACACCATGACACCACGACACGCGCTTCTGCTACTGAGATGGGATCGGCGCTACGTTTCCTTTTGACACAAACGCGATTGCTGGCATGTTCATGCATTTAGTCCGTTCAGTGCTCATATTCAGACAGTCTTGCCCCGTTGTGTCCTTATCTTCCCGCGTGGGGCATGGCACTCGACATCCACTCTATGCCGTCTTCCCCACAAGTCCGCGAGACGCGACACCTCGGTCGAGGCACATACCTCGAATGTTTGCGTCGTAATTTCAACATGTAACCGATTTCCCGGTCCTTGCGCTCCGCCACGAGTCTCTACGCCGTCTCATTGCACCAACTCCACGCCATCAACGTCGACAAGCCCTCTGTCGTGGACCGACTCGGCCTCCGGGGTACCTACACCATCAAATCAACGTTGCCTTTACTCCAAGACGCTATCGTCGACGGCCGGCACAACCCCAGTACCAGAACTAGGAATGTCTCGGGAGTCAAAGACACCATTGGCGCCGCCACAAAGTTTTCAACAAATTCGAGGTCGTCTACATCTCTACCTTCGAAGCTGGCCTCTCGCTCTCTCGCCCCTATTCAGCTCTAGCTCAACCCGTCCCCCTGTTCACAAAGCCGTTGACACCATGCGAGGGTTCAGCCAGAGGCGTTTCGAAACAAGTGGCTGCTGTCGCTGCGCTACTTTGCAGGTGCACCTGTCAAAACCACCGCCGTATTGATCCTCCGTCCAGTTATTGCGGCTGATCTGAGACATGATCGAGCAATGTATTCGGCGACGAGACTGTTCCAGAACTCGGCTCTTTGCGGGCATTTGACGAGAATCCACTGAGGGGCATCAGCATCGACAGCGACATCAACCTCGGCTGCCGGCATGTTCGCCGTTGTCCTTGACTGACGAGCAAACAAATAATCCGATGAGGCAATGGTGGTCGCACTTGAATGTGCGTGTGGAACACTCGGTCGTCGGTTGTATCCGCTGGATGCAGTTTGCACGGCGAGGTTTGGCAAGCATCACTTGCAGCGCATACGCGGACATCGGTGTTATCTCTCGTCGCTTGAAGCGTTTGCTTCATCTCTGTCCATGTCTTTGATTTGCGTATCCGGCCCGCTAATGTTTGTGCCAGCTACATACCGAGATCGAGGTTCTGGGCCACGGTCCCAGGACTGTTCAACCGCTTCGGAGCTTGAATATCGTTTAGGGTATTACCGACCTCGCTTGCTATCCATGCTTCCTAGGAGACGGGCGTATCGTGGTCATTCGCCTGTCTTATTCTCCATAGTCGGCATATGTTCGTCGAAGCCCGTCGGAACACACCTCGTCTATCGCATGCGTTCTGGCAGAATTGTAATGAACAGCTTTGTCTTCGATGTTTATTTCTATATGCCCGGCGTGAGGGGCCTATGGCTTCTTCGTCAAATCTATGTACAGACTGACAATGCTATGCCATGCTCCCGTTTCTATCTATTAGTCTATCTATTATAACACTCTACAGGCATTGTCTCATGCAACTATGGTCCTTATCCATGAATCGATTCTGGTTCGAGGTAGACCGACAGCAACTAAGGTCAAGCCGTTACTTCCTCCTTGATACACCCTGCATTCCATATCATTTCGATGCCCAGCGATTGGAATCGGGCATTCATAGTGTCTACGCAATGCACATCAAGGTCGCTTTTCTCTATGAACTCGTCATAGTCGACCTGAACAACCTTCAGATTGGGTAACGTGAACAAAGAGTCTTCGGCAAGCCGCCTGAGCTTTTCCTTGCAGTTTTGGTCTGCATGCAAGATCTCAACCCGACGAATGGACGATGGCAAGACTTCGGCCAACCTCCATTCGGTGTATAGATCCACTCCATATTCCGAGGGAACTGCTCTTGGGGTATTGTCGATTGCCGCTTGATCAAATACAAGCTCCTCTAGATGCTCAAAGGAGCGGAAAGACCAAGCTATCCCGCCAGACGCAACTTGCCGGGAGTCTGCCCTAGGCGACCGACTACAATTGTGAGAAAGACGCAGTTTCCGTAGAGTATGGCGAACCGGGTCAAATGCCTGAAGCAATTTTGACATATCCCAATAGTTAAATCCCGAGTTGCGGTAGATTTCTTTCGCTGTGACTGCCAGCTCCTCCAAACTCGGGCAGCACTTCACCAATAGATTAAGATCTTCAAAGCCTATCTCGCTCAGCGACAATCTCCGAAGATTGCCCAACTTCAGCGTCCAAGGCTTCACGAGAGTCCAAGGACTTTGACCGTCGAAGAGACTGCAATGCATTGAATGCAAGTTTTCAAGATTTGGCGCCGCGGCGAAGAGCGCAGAGGCCTCATAAATGTGATGGTTCTTCCTGACGCCCCTGAGAGCAATTGATCGGAGTGCAGGGAAGGAAGCCCGACTATCTCTGATATGCTCATAGTCCACAAAGCTATCACGGGCTATGAGAAGCATAGCGAGGTTCGGCGATAGCAGAATTGCCAACTCCCCGAGCCAGTGGTGAATCTTCCGTCGCTGGATTCGCAACAAAGCTTCTGGCTGACCGGAGAACCCACTCCATATCTTCGTTTGGAGATAGCCCCTGCTCGGAGCGTGCCGTAGCGCGCCAGCATCTTCGGTCGCTTTGATGAGGAGTGGAGCTAGTTCTGGCGTGCACCCTCTGATCACGTCGTTCTCTACCAGTTGTAGCGTTCTGGTGTGAGATGCCAGATCCGGACGCTGTATGATGCTGCGCAGGAAGACGGGCAGCTTGTCGTCGTACTCGTCGTCTTGTGAGGGCTTGCTAGGCTGCGCTCCGATACCGCAATCATGCCTTTGGAGTAACCCGCCCGTGGCGAAGTCGTGGAAAAGGAACGGCTGAGCAACAGCGCAAAATCCTCTGGAAACGCGACAAAGTCGTGATAGTGTTCTCTTGCTGAGTCGATAATCGTCGCTTTCAGCATCGGGAAAAGTCCCTTGGTATCGACAGTGGAAGCAGAGTAATGAGCAGATTTGCTCCACAAGCTCGAGAGGCAGCGAAGCCATGTTCTGGAGAGTGTTTGTCGAGTCTGACTTGTTTTACAGGCAAGGTGTTTGCTTCAACACGCTCCACCGCTCAGGGTTCGCCATGATGATAACATGTGCAAAGTCGGCCATGGGCCGATTGAAGTGCGCAATTATATCTTGAGATTAGCATGCTCGACTTTTTTAATAACGCGTTCGGGCGGGCGTGGCGGACGTGTACTACAGGGATGCCGACTTGACAAGGTTCACCTGTGTTGTCAAAAGTCTGCTGTTAATGTATGGGTGATGGTAATTACCGGCCCATTTGGCGGCGAGCCTTGCCCTCTGTGAAGCTCTCGGGAAAGAGTCATGAGATTTAAGCTTTTACGATAGCAGACCGAACGCTTCGTACAGTGATATCATTCCGGGTCTTCCGGTACATTTTCATGCTCTGAGCGACGGCAAAATGGCACGCCAGCGCCGGCGCCGGCGCCGGCTTTCCACGGAGGCCGGCTCAACGCCCCGCAACGTACAATAAAACCGCGATGCGTCCATGATTCTCTGCGTAGACTTGATCTGGTGGTGAGGCTGTTGAGATCCTGATTTCTGCTTTGTTCTTGGAGGAAAGGATTTGGAGCTTTAACTTAACGACTCTTATTCTTTTGACCCAGCAACGTCGTTTCCATTGTGAGGGACGCAGTGGCACTATTTGTCCGTCACTATCAGTGTCAACTGCAATGCGTAAGCGCAGCTACGGCACAGCATTTGAATATCAAGATGCACATGCATCAGACATTGACAACGAGCTTCACCAACTCGCTGACTACTCAGACACTGGACCACGCTTTACTCTATTGCCCGCACCAGGCGGTTGCATTACTCATGTTCTCTGAGAGAAAAGTAAAGCTGAACTCCGTCAAGCCACCCAGGAGACTTTGACAAGAACTTCCATGACGACTAAATTCGTGTATGTTGGTCATAATTCGCGTGGTGATTCTCAAATTGGTCATGCAACTTTAAGATCAAATCTACTCAGCTTCTGAAGTTGGCAGCCCGTCGTCAATGGGCGGAATTGTGCCCTTTTACCAATAAGATGCATCATTCGAAGCAAAGGTTTCCTCACTCTCCAAGTGCCGATTTATACACAAGTAGGGCGGCCGTTGCGCCGGTGCGCCGGTGCGAAGCTCAATATCCTGGTATCAAACTGCCGATGTGCACGAAAGGAAAAAAGAGGCGAAGCCTATTGCTTGCACCGAAGTAGAAATAAATTGATAGAAGAGCTTTTTGTAGCGCAAATACCACCTACGAGCCAAGAAGAATGTTCCTAGATTGAGAGATCCAGTCGGGGACTCGGGGGACAAGCCGCGAGCAAAGTCTACCTAGTAAGTTGAGTGCGAATTGCTCGGCGAATCAGTCTATTCAAGGATCTTCCACAAAGACGGCTTTTACCACACAAGCGATCATAAATTCAAGCAGCAACACAGAGAGCGCCTTTGTCAGTTTCGTCGCGCCAACCATCAACCGCTATAAAGGCAACGTGTGCGGCGGTTTCGAAATCCATCTATACGAGCGAATGACTGGCAAACAGTCAAGAGCGCGCCAGCCCAAGCACTGCCCCAAGTCAAGATCTAAGATAAACGCGTACAAATGACGCCTTGCGGTCTCTACGCCGCAGCATACGTAGCGTCGAGAGACCCCTTAAACCCTTGGTCAGCAATCTGGAATCTACCTATGCGCCTTCTTAAAGCCTCGAGCCAAGCAATCGGGTCATGCATGCCACGCGGCAACTTTAATTATGGGCGTTACGGGTAATCGCGCTTTAGCTAGTCGGCTTTAATCTCACCTGTAATACTCGATGTAGCATCTGGGGTGTGGAGTTCCTCAGCCATTGTCTCGAGTTATTGTGGCGATGCAATTGGCGTTCGAACCTTATACGCGTATACGTCCTCACTAAACTCCGCGTATATGTCAAAAAGCAGTTGCCGAGCCATAACGAATACATGTAAACAAAAGTCGAAGAATATACAAGATGAATTGTTCAGTTTCAAATCTTCTACAAATTTCCAACTTCACCACCTCATCAGACCTAGAACCGCACTCATCGATCATCTAGAAGCAGACCGAAATCCGATCCACCGCCCGTCAAAACCGCCGACTCAGCACGAAGATCTTACAGTAAACATAAGGAAAACGATTATCGTCACCATGGGCATCCGCGACTTCTTTGACGGTCGATTTTTCGATACCAGATACAAGACCAAAATCCACATCGCGCAAGTCGCCCTAATGGCACTGGCCATCATCCTCACCATCTGGCGCATGGCCATGCCGGTCCCCTTCACTCGCGGCAACATCATGGCCCTTACAATGGTGAGTTCTTCGTGGCGGGGGAAACTTTGCAGCGTTCCTTTTCGCAATCAATGTTGTCGAGAACGAGACTGATACCAGACGATTACAGGGTTTCAAGTCTCTTATCATTATCGGCTACCAACTTCTGACGACTCATAAGGAGCGCTTCAAGAAGTGGGCTTCGCTCAAAGCCAACGCTATCCTCAATACAATGGAGATTTTGTTCTGGTTCGTCGCCTTTGGTCTGTTGTGCCAGGCGAATGGAAGGTTCTGCACTGGTGGAAGCTGTGCTCTCAGCTGGATTGTGACTCTCATCGTCATGGTGTTGATGTAGGTTTCTTTGCCTCTGCCCAAAGGCAGATCCGGCTCTGTTTAATATCAAAACGCTGACACATTCGCACCAGTGTCCTTGCCTTCCAGACATCGGTCGTGTCCATCAAGGACTACCGGTACTGGAAACACTTTGGCATCAACCGAGAGACGGAGACTAAAGCAGCTTACCCGAGACCTCAAGTCTGAGATCTCGGATATACACTAGGTGCAGGTAGCACTACGATAAGGATCGCCTTGAAAAGGCCACAGTTGAAGGATTGCTGTACGGCGTGCTTCGCTTTGCCTTGAAGCGGACTAGTGTGGGAAGAAAGTACTCCGCTGGTTGTCACCACAGACAGGCTGATCGGACGTGCAAAGTTCATGAGTGATGGAACGTGAATCACGGAATTACGGCTGCGCCTAACATTAGGGGAAATATGGGTTGACTCGGGGGTTGGTTTTGTGGCCGGGGGTCTCGGCTGATCCGTATCTTCGGGTCTTCTTAACATTAGCGATCAGAATGCGGGGCCGAGCCCGGAGCAGGCGTTGTTTTCATATCCACAAAACAAGACCGCCCATCCGGAATTCGCCAATTCTTAACATTAGGGGAACGGAATCGAACTAAATAGGCGGGGTAAACCGCCCATGACTCAACAACAAAGGTCTCGTTTGATTTGGAGGGGATTTGATTCGTCTTGATCTGTCCTTATCTGCCCCGATTTTACCGTTCTTCCCCAGCCGACCCCGCGGCAAAGCTGTATTATTATTACGGGGTATTTATGTTCAGCATCGTTCCCAACCCTTACAAATTGGCGTGATTGATACTTGACATTTCACAGCAAGGCAGTGCTACTAGCAACGACAACTTGCATCATGTTATTGAACCCGTTCTCTGTGGCGGCTATCCTTGGAGCCCTTTTAGTGTTCTACCTGGCACGCTGCTATTCATCCCCCTTGTGGAGAATCCCCGGGCCAGCACTGTCCAAAATCACCTCAATCGCCTTGAGATGGCACGAGTTCGGCGCAAATCGAACGCTATACATCCACTCTTTGCACTTGAAGTATGGCCCGGTCGTGCGAATCGCTCCCAATGAAGTTTCATATACGTCTTATGAGGCTGTCAAGGAGATTTACGGATCACTCGGAAGTGGTTATGACAAGCATCGTTTCTACAACCTCTTCAAGGTTTTCGGGCGCAGGTAAGTGCCGATATTACATGGAAAATCTTGAGGCGGCGCTGACCGTGAGTTTTGCGCTCGTGATTTAGGACCATGTTTTCAACCCTTGTGAAGGGCGATGTAAGTTACCTAGCTTTATGACTTTTCTGAGACAGAAAATCTAACTTTTACTCAGCACGCGAAGCGCAAGCGTATCATTGCCGACCGCTATGCTAATAGCAATGTGGTGAAGCCCATAGCGCTGAGCGGTATTGAGAAACGTGCGGAAGAGTTTGTCAGGCAGTGTGCTGATGCAGCAAGTAGAAGTGTGAATGTCTATGTAAGTTCAAATCTTCAAGCACGAAGAAATGGCGGCGAGTCCTGTATCAGTAACACTAACACTGTTGTCCCTGATCACCAGGTCAAGCTTCACTCTTACGCTTGTGACTGCGTGACCCATCACTTGTTCCACCCTTACGGAACCAATAGTCTCCAGAAACAGGAAGACACGGACATGATGGAGCAAGTCACAACGGACGATAGTCTACGAAGTGAGGTTTCCCGAGTTGATATGCAGTGGGTGCTTGCTAACCCTCAACTTACCAATCAGACCGCCTTATCCAGCATCACTACCCTGTCTTTTACCAGTACTTCTCTAAGATTCTTGACCTGTTCTTCGATCCACGAACCACGCCCCTTGCTAAGGACTTCGTTGTCGGTGCTACCTCCAAAATTGACCCTGCGCCGTTCACCCTGTTAAGCCGCCTTCAAGACAAGAGGGAAAGCGGCAGCAGCGTCAACCAGATGGACGCCATTGACATCGCCGCGGAATGTACGGATCACATGGTAGCTGGCATCGATACAACGGGTGATTCGCTGTGTTTCTTGTTGTGGGAACTGTCACAGCCGGCATCTCTTGAGATTCAACGGAAACTCCGGGAGGAGATTCGAGAGAATCCAGACGCCTCTTTTGACAAGCTTTCTTACCTTGACGCCGTGGTTCAAGAAGGCCTCCGATGCTATCCTGCGATTCCAATGTCCCTACCTCGCGTGGTCCCACCGGGAGGGAAGACCGTCGATGGCTACTTTGTTTCCGAGGGTACCATCGTGAGCAGCCAGGCCTACTCGGTTCACCGCAACAACGACGCAGTCTTCCCCAACCCTGAAACCTTCAGCCCTGAACGCTGGCTATCCCCCACCGGAGAAGCCGAGAGAAAGAGACACATGTTTGCTTTTGCTCATGGTGGAAGAGGCTGTGTCGGAAAACAGTAAGGGCTTACACTACCTTGCCACGGACTATGGGCGCGAGCCTATGCTAACTTTGAAACAGCCTTGCATTGGCAGAGATGAAGATTTTACTCCGTGGCATATACGGACGATATTCCACTGTACCAGATCCTTCCATCACTCCCGAGAGTATGCGATCTCACGACCAGATCATTTCTGCCCGGCCATACGGACAACGGTGTCTCTTGCGATTCGTTCCTATTGCGAATGGAGAGGCTGTATAAGCGACTGCTGGTCACCCCTCTTTGAACTGACATGACGGGAACATGTTTGAAATCGCGAGATGAGTGACTAATGCTCAAGTTGTGAAGAGGCGGACTGAAGATGATTGTAGTAACGTTCTGAACAGTTGTTGGTCAGCAGCGCTAGAGCTAGACCCAGCTGAGGTCGTCTCTGTACAAACAGACGCTACAATAAACTTTTCTAGTACGAGTTGATCACCTCTAGCACGAACCACTTCCAAGCTATCCGTGACCCGTCCACCATTGCTTCTTTACTGAACTAGGATTTCTGATTATCTTGTCAAGTTCTTGGCGAGACGATCTCTCCTGAAAAGCGACCTTGGGTTTCATCCCTCTGAACGATGTATTTCGTTCAAGTTGTACTCAAGTCTCTTTACCCATTGCGTCGTCAAAACCCGAGGCGGGAGGCGGGGCGTGAACGCAACGGTTGTGAGTCAAATCATCCTTCAAGAGTGGAGTTGGGGTCTGAAAATCACGGGGGCCTTGGCCACCGGGAAATCCCACCGAGTCAGTGTCGGCATTTCATTGGAACCTTATTCATTGCTGGCGCTGTTGCCATGGATGGTGCAAATTGCGTAGGATCTCTTTTGCTTCATGTCTCACGGCCAAGCGTGACGAAATCCGACTTGATAGTGGATCACCAGTGTCAAAATACAATTCATCACCTCGCGAAAGAGTCTTGAACCGGCGGTGAAGTCATAGCTTTGAAGGCAGCGTACAGAGGTTCAAAATCCAGCTGCTCAGCGAAAAATATCGCGCATTCAATGCGAGAGCGAGCGCCTTTGATCAAAAGTTCGAAAATGACTTCTCGTGACTATTCACAATAATGAGTTGACGTGACGATGTGAAAGCTTGTCTCGGACGGAGAATTGCGCTCGCGAGGCCGGCGGAAATAGCGGGCGCATGCAAAGGTTTTTGCAATGAGTTCAGGCTCATTTTACTCAGCCCACCTTGGTCGCGAACTAGTAAATTGGCATTTCTTTCTCTAGCTGTCACTCAGCCCTGGTAAATCAAAGCGTTGAACTCTAAGAAAGAGCATCTTGACCTAATCCTTGCTCAATAAGGTTGTGATCCACCGGACGGTCCGGGATGCAGTGCCTTTCGAAGCACACAAGCATGGCCAACATGCTGCAACGGGACCATAATGTAGTCTGTATCTCGACCAGGGCAAACGGTGTATGAGAAAGACGATCAAGTCAGTAGAGGCAGGGTTGTACTCCGTACTCCGTAGTAACCAAATACCCGCAGAGTCCGGGCCCGACCTTGGACTCAGAAGATGTTCGTCTGTTGATGTGGAGCCCGTTATTCAGAGTTCGTGCTCTTTAATCAATTTGACTTCATTACCTCTTTGAGTCAAACTCTCCTTGGTGATTGGCCTTGGCTCTCAACTTTACCGGACCGCCGGGCTCAGTCGGCACCTTTTGCCTTGGAATACGGCATGTACGGATATATAGCTTCTATAGTCGCCACGCCTTAATAACCCGGTCTTGGAAAGAAGCACATCTCCAGTCACTCCTTTGATTACCTAGTCATTCTTTTTTCCACAACTTCTCTCTGCCATGCGTTCTCACCTTTTGTCGCTGTGCGCTTTCAGCGCCACATTAATTAGTGCCGCTCCCTCCGGCCTCGGCTGTTATGACGAGTCCGCCTTCAAACCCGAGGACATCATCCAACGCGACGTTCTCGTTGTCGGAGGTGGAGCTACCGGAACCTACGCCGCCGTCCGTCTTCGGGACCAGAACAAGACCGTCGCTGTTGTAGAGCGCGCCGACAAACTCGGAGGCCACGTTAACACCTTCCGCGACCCCGCGACCGGCGCACCTATCGATTACGGCGTGCAGGCATTCATCCAGAATGACCAGACAACACAGTTCTTCGAGCGCTTCAACGTCCAGCTGAACGCCTCCGCTCTGTCTCCTTTCCCGAGCAAGATTGTCGACTTCAAGACCGGCTTCGTCGTCCCCAATGCCACGGCCGTCGACCCCAATACCCTCGTCGGGCCCCTGGCGAACTACCTTTTCGCCACTCTCAACTTTGACTTCTTGGCTGAAGGCGCCTACGATATCCCCGAGAATGTTCCTGAGGATCTTCTTCTGCCCTTTGGCCAGTTCGTCCAGAAGTACAATCTGACCGAGGTTGTCCAAGTCGTATGGATCTTCGCCCACGGTGTTGGCAACCTTCTCGAGACCCCGACCCTGTATGTCTTGCAGAACTTTGGCCAGCCCCATCTCCTCGGTCTCTCTAGCGGCTACCTGTACGCCCCTGGTGGCAACCAGCAGGTGTACGACAAGGCCGGCGCTTTCCTCGGAAATGACGTCCTGTACTCCAGCACTGTCGTTGCCTCCAAGCGCTCTGATGATGGCGTCAAGGCCGTCGTTGCCACCTCCACGGGCCGCAAGCTCATCAAGGCCAAGAAGCTCCTGATCACCATCCCTCCTACCATCCAGAACCTCGCGCCCTTCGACCTCGACGACTCTGAGACTTCCGTCTTCAACCAGTGGGAGAACGTCCCCTACTACGTTGGTGTCGTCTCTGACTCCGGTCTTCCTGACCTGACCAACTTCCTCAACGTCGATATTACCGCCCCTGATGCCCTCCCCTCCAAGCCCTTTGTCTGGCGCCTGGAGACCGTCGGCGTTCCTGGCTACCAGACCGTCAAGGTCATCGGTGAGGCTGACTCTATCAAGGCCCAGGGCTTGGTCACCGATGCCGTTCGTAAGGTCGGAGCCTCTTCCAACAGCACCTCTGCGACTGGCGGCGAGTTTGCCGCTTGGGAGGAGCACTCCAACCTCCAGCTTCACGTTTCTACGGAGGCTGTCAAGGCCGGTTTCTACCGCGACTTGTACGCTCTTCAGGGAA
Source organism: Colletotrichum costaricense (assembly GCF_030867565.1). Lineage (NCBI taxonomy): Eukaryota > Fungi > Ascomycota > Sordariomycetes > Glomerellales > Glomerellaceae > Colletotrichum > Colletotrichum costaricense. Next base: position 478,776 of record NW_026848254.1, on the reverse strand, counting down.
AGAGAAGCACATACTACACCGGCAACGCTTGGTGCTCTGACTACTCTCCCTTGCTTTGGCAGTTCACTGAGAAGAGAATTCTCCCCTCCCTGTAAAGGAGATTTTGTTCATAGAACAGCGTAATTAGTAATTTGACATACCACTGCTGCGAACACCTTTCTTGGTCTGGTCAAACCAATGAACCTCTATCATTCATCTTTAGTGCTATCACCCACTGAGCCTTGACACCTGAATAACTTACAGTTTGAGTGACTACTTAGTCTCCAAGAAGAATGTTCTTTGGCTCATGGCTCTTAATGTCACACCGCAACATTATATACGTGAATGGATGCTAGTACGGACATGTGACTAAAAGTTGGCCCCCTGCCATGTTTCTCCGCACGAGTTTCGAATTGAGTAATTAGAGCAGCGCCCCTATAGTATACTCCATTGAGCTCACAGAGATACAAATAGGTCCCTGCCAAACCAGCCTTGAGGATAGGTGCAAGGTCTGAAATCTTCCCGTCAAAAGTTTAAAATAGCTTTTTTCGTCCTGCTTCTTCAATGTTCAATTAGTTTTCAAATCTAACAAGAATGCTCAGTGGAGTTGAGCTGATACTCTACTCGTAAGAAAGAACTCAAGATTTGGTCTTATGGTATGCGAATATTGTTGTCCAGGTCCTCTGGTTTATATTGGCATTACAAAACTGACCGAACGTTAGACATAGAATGGCCCTCAAAAAGGGGTGCCCCGTTTATGGATGAGCATCAGATATATGTACACATTAGGGCAAATGAATATATCGGCCAGCCAGTTGACTCTAATGTTTCTAACGAAATGTGCAGTCATAAGATCTTCTATCCTGCTCAACATCGGTTAGTCGCATTCTCCCATGTTTCTGGCCCCGGCGATCCTTCACCAACAGGGGATTTAGTTTAGTAATCCATTCACACACGAGTACCGGAGCTTTTTAGTCAACGTGCTCCAGGAATTGCGATTTTGAGGTGGATCAGCTAGAGGGTAGCATTATTGATCTAAATCTAGGCTCTCGTCGCTGATTATCGTCTTCGTGAAATGGGAATTTGTGCACCTTGCCTAGGTAGAGCACTTTTGTCGTAGTCACGGTGACCTGGTCGTTCTAGTACACCAGAATAGAAGTTATCACCGTGATACGTCATCGTCAAGCATGGAGGGGCTCTGCTTGAGGCATCGTCGCCACTCGTTCAAGTGAGAGGCTTCAAGACCAAGTATAGGTCCCAAGCTCTCATCCTCCCACCTTTGAGACATGTGTGGGGTGGTCGAGGCCCTTGCTGTATTTTGGGGCACCGTATTAATGCTGCAGTGGTCACATTGTTATGCCTTGAGCACAAGCCTACTACGCCCCTCTAGAGATCTTTGAATTAGCACCAACCCCAACTTTACAGACTCTAACGGCGAGAGGGAGAACTCAATGCTCAAAGCAACGAATTGCTCACATTGCAGAACAGAGCACTCGGCATTCAAAAGAAACATCAATCCTGTTCCAAGAAATTGGACACCCAGTCCAAGAGGCCATAGGAGACGCCGAGTTTCATGATGGCACTCGACTAAGCCTGTTCCTGCAGCCTGGGAAAACCTTAAGGCTGAAGTGATCTTGGCAGTCGGCCTGTCTCCGAGAGGTCGGCCTCTGATTTTACGATTAGTTGGCGGCGCTGCGGACAGTCCCGCCCCCCGGACTCCGTGAACCGGCCGAGGTGGTGTTGTGGGGAGCTTCAAAAGCCACGACCAATAGAAATACCGATGCCGGCCTTCGGGGAGTTTTCATTGGTTTTTTCCATCAACGCATGAAAGGCGCGCCAAATCCATGAAGCATCAAGTCGCAAATACACCGCTGCCAAGGCCCCCTGTCAGAAGGTTGGGGGCTGGGTTAAGCTTGGTCACCAATAATTCCACGATCCGCCGGCGGCCTATTCCCCGAATGAGCCTATTTGGGAGGTGGGCAGCGGTCTAGAATGGCTGCTCGAGTCAGTGAGCATACTTTCTTTAGCAACCTGTCAGCAGTTTTGGGTGTAAGCGAGGAAGCATGCTGTTTCAGTCCAAGCCCGCAAACTCCGACAGAAACAACCAATAAATTGTTTCGGGTGGCCTTTGATGGGAAACCTCAGAAAATGGACAGACTTTCTCTAGCGGCTATGATTTGATGGTTTGACTGTAAGTAGCAAAGGCCTGTCCAGTATGACAAAATATCTCAAGGCAATTATGTCAGAGTAACATGGTCATTCGCATATGCTATCCAACGAATATGTCGATTTATTGAAGAAAACGAAAAGGCAGCCACCACTTTCTTCTCTTAGTTCCACATGGCTCGTGACCCAAAATAGCATGTTTTAAAACCACTTTACAGAATACCACACCATCTCTCATATATGTCGTCCGTTAAGGTCACCCGGTCTGACATATACATAGTCTGAACGGGGGGCTCTCGAGCCATTTAGAGTATCCAGTAGGGCTGGGTGCGTGTGGGGGACGTAACATACACAGAGGGGCAAAGTGCCAAGAAACAATGCATTGAGTGACTGGCCTTGACATGTTCAGCTCTTGACTGCAGAGCCAGGTAGTATGGTTCAGCTCTACAGAGCAGAATTAGGTAGGTAGTATTATCGGCCTTGTTCAGAATGACCGTCCGCCGAGCCGCACCAGCCCAAAATGGCCTTGAGATAGTCTTGGATCAATCAATATGAGGTTCATGGAGCCATCTAACCGAAAGGTGTTCGGACGTCACGAGCAATCGAAACCCGCGCCGAGAGTCCGGTAAGACTAACGACCTTGTCTTCATTGCCTTAGAAGGCCTTCAATAAGACCTTCATACTTTTCCCCTGAATATTCACTGCCCCCAATATGGAGTCTTGAACGTCAAAATCAGACAGGCCTCAATCTCGGAAGGCTTGGTTAAACATCGTGTTCTGGCGACTGGTTGGCCTTGATGCCACCCACGGCCCTCAACTTGGTCAGGCCAACTAAAGACGTCTAGAAGTTTGTTTAATTGCTATTTTCAACGTGAGACGAGGATTATAAATGCTCAGCTCCTTGGCAGATGCTTTGGTGATCTTCAAGATAGTAATCAAGACATCATACAAGCAAAGCATCATCATCATCAGATATCCGAGTATAAAGAGCAAGCCTTCGTCCTTTTCCAAAGCTATCATTTCTTCTTCATTCATCGCATCAATTTCCTTCCTTTCACTCAGACTCAACTTTCATTCGCTTTACAGCACACCCACATTCACTTTTCATTCATTTGATTCCTTAACTTTCACAATGGTTTCTTTCAAGGTCTCCAACATCCTGGCCCTCGCTGCCGCCGTTGCAGCCGCGCCTACTGAGCTCCTTCAGTCCCGCGCCGTTGTGGCTCACGACTCCATCAGCCCCGTCGCCCAGAGAATCCAGACTGGCGGCCTCGGCAAGGTCATCGAGACCTTCAACCCCCTTCTCCACATCGCCCACGGTTGCCAGCCATATCCCGCCGTTGCCGATAACGGTGATACCAGCGGTGGTCTTCAGGATACCGGCAGCTCCACCGGCGGCTGCCGCGATCAGTCTAAGGGTCAAACGTATGCCCGCGCCGGCACAGTCGACGGCAAGACGGTCATCATGTACTCTTGGTACTTTCCCAAGGACCACCCCACCGGCGGTGACGTCGCCGGAGGCCACCGCCACGACTGGGAGAACATTGTCCTCCAGATCGACGACCCAGCCGCGGCTACCCCCAAGATCATCGGCGGAGCTGCCTCCAGCCACAGCGGCTACAGCAAGGCCAACGGCGCTCCGCCCATGGACGGTAACAGCGCCAAGGTTGAATACTTCACCACCTTCCCGACCAACCACGAGCTTCAGTTCACTCAAACCAAGGGCAAGACTTACCCCATCTCCGACTGGGATGCTCTCCCCGCCGCCGCCAAGACCGCTCTTCAGGACACCAACTTTGGAAAGGCCAACGTTCCCTTCAAGGATGGGAGCTTCGAGAGCAAGGTCCGCGAGGCTCTCAAATAGATGGGCATTATATACATGACATAACGGCTTTATGGGCGCTCCATTACGATTTTCACGAATGTGTTCTTTGGTCAACCATTGTTGTGAATTTGGGTTCATTTTTCATTAGCTAGCTATTTCTGATCTATCTTTCCAATACGATGAGTCTGAGTTGTTCTTTCAAAACTTTGCAATGTAACGATTGGCATTGAGTTGTTGTGACATGCTGGACTCTCATACTCTATCAGGAGTACAATGCATGCCAAGTATGCGCTTCGTTGAGTTCTTAAACTCAAATTTCTCTTATCTATAATGTTTCAATTTCAAAAAGCGCCTTCGGTTGACGTGTGTAGAGACACTGTTCCGAAATCTTGAAATGCCAGTGTTGATTATCAGAGGCTGGCAAATTGTCAGCAGCTTTTTCTGCCCTCCATTGACTTCATGCGCTGTGCATGAGACACGAGATGGCCCGACCTCTCGGCCTGTATCCACATAACATAGGGAACTTCAGCGCGAAGATCCGTTATCTTGCCGATCTCAGACGGGAGTCGATTGACTTTCCGATGTGTTTGGTTGATCTAAATTCTGCTCACCTTCTCCGTGGATTTTATGCCCAACAGTTGAAACGAATCCTTCAGCTATCCGATGTCGAAGGACCGCAACCTACTTATTTATCTACGTAATGCTCAAAGAAAAATAAAATCGATATTGCAACGACTAGGCTTCAGTATTTCATTTTCATCAATCTTCATAAAATCATGTTAATTTCTGACAATATGACTTTCGGTGTCCTCTCTCGGCCTGGGCGAATTGAGCTGGCCCCTATTCCTAGGTAGGTAACTCATTGTAATATCAAACAATCACGGCCAGAAATATACAACTTACGATTCAATCTCTGATCTTTCAATAGCTTCATTAGCCTCACTATTCGTTCATCACAAGATAAGGTAGTTCTTCCGACATGCTGAGCCCAGCTCATACTTTCGGATAATCACAGTCAGCCTGACAATTGATTCAAGGAACTTTGACAACATTACACAGGCTATTTTTGACAATTTCGTACATCAGACATCTCGATACACGAATAATACTGATTGGTCCAGACAATTGAAATTTCGTCGGCTCGGTCTTCATTAATGCCGAGAACATCATTTCCCCATGCCGGGTGAATCTACGTCTTCCGACGAGTCAGTCCCGCCCTTAATCCCATCTTCGGCGGAGACGTTTACTTCCTCTTATTTCTCAACTTCATCACCCGTGTTGAAGCACGGATCGATTGCAGCAATTCCTAATTCTATCTCATCATCTCACGGCGTTTCTGAGATGGCAATTAATGGCGTGGTGGCTTACAATGTGGCCGTCTTCGTCAGCACCCTCTTCCTTCTCGAGGCCGGCGCCGACAAGTTCGTGGACAACACGGCCATCGTCGCTCGGCGCACCGGCATCCCGGACACCCTCATCGCCCTAATCACCGCCGGCGCCGAGTGGGAAGAAGTAAGCCCCGCCTCATCCTGACTCTCTTTACATCTTGTCAACCACATCATTCTCTCGGAGAACAGCCTAGACTCACAATACATCTCCAGCTCGCTGTGGTCGTCAGCGCGCTGGCGCAAGGCCGCGCCTCGCTCGCACTCGGCAACATTGTCGGCTCAGCCATCTCCAACATCCTCGGCGCATTTTCGCTGGGTCTCATTTTCCGCAAGCAAGGGGACGCGGTGGAGTTTGATCGCAGCGCGCGCATCTACTCGCTGCTGTTGCTCGTTATTACGACTGCTGTCATTCCTATCACGTACTTGCCACGTACGCTCCTTTGGCGGGTCACCGGCATCGTCTTGCTTGTTGTATTTGTGGTCTACCTACTATCGATAGGATGGGCAATTAGCCGAGGAACCCTGGTAGCACCAGAAGGTTCAGACAGCGATAGCTCCAGCGATGGAGATGACACTTCATCCAGTTCTTCAGACTCTTCCATTTCTTCTCGGGGAAATAGCCGCGCTCCAGCATCGCAACCTGTACCAGAAACTAACGACACCGACGGCGAGCGACAACCCCTCCTCCGTCCCTCGGACAGATTCCTGCGCCGTCGCCGCGGGCTAACTTACCACATCGCCTGCCTCTTCGCCGGCTTCCTCGCAATCTGCCTCTCAGGCTACATCCTCTCCCACGCAGCGACCAACATTGCCGACGCCCTCGGTGCCTCCGAAGTGCTCTTCGGTATCGTCGTCCTCGCCATTGGCACAACCCTGCCGGAGAAGTTCATCGCCGTGCTCAGCGGCCAGCGCGGGCACGGCGGCATCTTGGTTGCTAACACGGTAGGCAGCAACGTCTTCTTGCTGACGCTCTGCCTGGGTATCGTCATGATTGGCACGGAGGGGGCGTTGGGGAGCGCGGGGAGCGTATCGGGCGCTGAGTTAGCTGTTCTATGGGGTAGTACTGCACTATTTACAGGGTCAATGTGGTTGAATAGGACTAATAAGCGGGTGGTGGGTAGTATTATGTTGATTGGATATGTTGGGTTCATTGTTGCGGAGTTTACTGTGTTGCGTAGATCGGGAGATTTGTAGGCTGATCATGGGTAGAGTCGTCTGTTGACATAGTTGTGTCGTGATGATACTTTAGGATGACTGTCCTTATTCTCTTCGTCTAAAGCACGTCAGAATGTGAGGATGAGTCTTCGGAAATTATCTTTCAAAAACAACTACGTCAACCATCTCACTCCAGCCGTGCCTTCATCCATAGGTAGATCAGGGGAGATAGAACCACCTTTCTTTGAACCAGCTGTAACTCAATCGTATCAACGGTCTGCTTCGCTGTCTGGGTACCCAGTGTGGCAACCCATTTGACCGGTCAGTTTTCAACTTGAAGGTGGTGTTCATAATACACGCATTTCAGGCAAAACCTGTCTTGGCATGACCATCGTCACTTACCAAAGGAGCTTTTTCCGCTCCAAGGGGTCATCTGCTCTTTGACCTAGCACTCAGATCCGTTTCATTGGGTAATTCCACACCGCAATGCCATCAAACCTGTTGACATCCATGAAAACAAGGTAGCTTCACCTGGACTCAGTCTGGCACTTTGCCGTTTCAAAGATCGAGTTCACCCGGCGCACACGTCTACTATGCCGCGCGAAACTGTCACAATCCGACTGTTGCTAGTCTTCTACACTCATAAATGCTACATCTATTCGCCTCTAGCTTAAATGCGGGATGGGTACACTTCAACGTAGCATCGGAACTTTCGATGTATGAAGTCCCGGCAAATATCTGCAGGTGAACAACCGGTTGGCATATAGAGATCCTCGTCTTGGCGCCTCCCCATTTCAATTTGAGAACCCCCAACTTGTCCTGAACGTTTTGGCGAATTGCCGTTTGCGGTAGCTTCTACATAAACCATGATAGATGAATTGGCTCTGGGAAGATGAAAGAGGCAATAGGCTAAATCCCCGCAAACTCGGTAGTTGAACATTACCACCAGCTCGATGCCGCATGCTCGCTTGGCCGGCGTGAGCCGTAATGCAAATTGCGTTTAAGGATCTGACAGCCATGTCTTGGGTCTCCATAATTTTGAGTATAAATAGAGTGTTCAAGCGTCTTGAGACAGATGATCAAAAGCCTTCACCAAACAAAATAAACCAAACACTCAAAACCACAAGCCATGAAGTCCACCATCATCGCAGCCACCATCTCAGGCGCCCTCGCCTCCCTCAACTGTACGGCCACAGCCGAAGTCAAAACCTACTGCTGCCCGGACACCAAGTCCGAGCTCGTCAAGACAGGGCCCGCTGGTGCCCTCATCATGATGGGCTGCGCTGCCGACAACACCAATAAGTACATCATAGTCTTCCTGACCTTGGCTCAATAGCTCTGAGATTACTGATGAGAAAACAAGGAATTGGTATTGGAACTACAACGGCCTCTACACGGCCTACTCGACCCAGTTCAAAGATTGCTACCTTAACACCATCCCTTTCAACGACCTCAAGGGTAAGCCCAACCAGATTCCTACGAATTCAATGCCTACATCCTCATATGTCCTAAAATATGCTGCTTGCTAACGATACTCACAACGACACAGTCCTCCCCGATTGCAAGGACGATACATACGTTCTCGACCTCACCCGCGGCAAGTCTGGACCCCTCGACAAGTGTAACCCCAACTGCGTCAGCCAGAACAAGTTCCCGGCCAACACCTACTTTGGCGACCGGCAGAAGGAGACCAACATGGCGTCTGATTTTCCGCGTCCCAATCCGAGCCCGGGATGGCCTGGGGTTCGTAGAGGGCGCAGAGTCTAGACTTCGATCCCTTTCAGCAATGAGGCGGAAGACCTCGAGTTCGATGTTGCGAGATGTGATGTCACGAAATGAAATTGCAACGAGATTCGTACTTTCTTTTAGTTAAGGTAGCAGCGATATTGTGAAATTCAATTATAGTCGATCTCGTAGACCATCCAGTCTCTGATCCAAGTAAAGCAATGTCCAAAGACGGGGAATATCCAAGTAGAAATAGTCAACGCCGTACCGTTGCGGTAAATCCAAACTCAAAAGGTATCAAAGATATAACGTCAAGAAACCCCATACCCACAACCCCTACCATTAATGAGCCGTCGAACTCTCCCCTCCCCCATGATGCCCGGGCTTCAGCATCCTCTTCAGACTACTCGGGTCCTCCAGCGCATCAAGCGCCTTCTGCGTCGTACTCTTGACCGGCTCGCCATCATATCCCGCCTGGTCCATGTGCTCCAGCGCGCTCTCGTTGGAGCTGAGCGAGCTCGAGCTGGGACTCCGCGCCACCATGTTGATCATCTTGCCCTCCTTCTTCTTGGCCTCGACCTGCTCCTTCTTGAGCTTCTGCAGCTTCTCGTCCTCGCAGTGCATCACCACGATGCCCAGCCCGGGGAAGTTTGCCTCGAAGAATTCTTTGAGTTTGGGGAGGATCGACTTGTCCGGTCGGTAGGTGCCCGAGTCGTTATCGATGTAGAGCTGGTAGTACGACGGATTATGCGGCGGGTGCTCGTTCGGCGGGCCGTTGGGCAGCTCCTCCGTCGGGTGCGTCCGCTCAGGCGGGTCCGCCTCCTCCGACGCATCGGGCTTCTCGAGGCGCCGGATGAAGAACTCGCCCGAGCAGGCGATGTACGTCTCGACGTCGCTGTGCATGGTATGCTTGCTAAGCATGTCGATGCTAAACTCCTTACCCGTCTCCGTAAACCGGAACATGCCGTCGAGGGTCAGCACGTAGGTGAAGATGCGGCCGCCCTGGTCAAAGTGGACGAGCTTGAGGAACTGCAGCGCGGCCTCCTCGGAGCGGGCCTTGAAGACGCCGTACTCTGTCGAGCTGTCAAAGTTGTAGACGCGGCTGTGCTGCTTGTGCAGGGCCTTGTTGAGGATGCGGCCGCGCAGGCCGCTCTTTGCGAACATGAGGCCGATCATGGGGCGGAACTCGACGTAGCGGTGGTAGAGTTCGGGAGGGACGGGTCCTGAGAGCTGCATCTCGTTCGATTGGAAGCTGTGACGGCGTGTTAATAACGTGTTTGGCAGGACGGTGTCGGGAGATGGAACCTACTCGTATTTCTGTGTCTTGTTGTCTTTCTCCTTGTTTTCTGCTTCATCGAACAAGTCGGACCGAGCATCGTTCTCCTCGTCCCGGTTGACCTTGATACCAGTAAGACGGCCAATCATGGGACTAAAGTGCTTAAAGTAGGTGGTCGGCCCGAGTGTGCACATCTGCGCGTGCGGCGGGTCAGACTGTCCCAGGAGCTCCATACTAATCCACAACCTAGGGGACATGTCGACGCGCGGATCAAAGTGGCTAGTGATGGCCTTGACAAAGTAGGCCCGCTTGCTGCCCATGCGCTTCTTGGCCGTGAACTCCTGGCCGGGGCGCGGGTATCCCTTCCAGTCGGGACCAACGTGGGGCACCCTGACGGTGACGTTGCCGAGGCGGTCGTCGTGGTCGGGCCAGTCCTCGTCGTAGAGGCGGCACTTGAGGATGAAGCCGTCGGCGGGGACGTTGGCCACTACCCACTCGGTATCCCATACGGGCTCGGTCGTCTTACGGATGGTCTGGGTACGCAGGGTGAGGTCTGGGTCTTCCTTGTGGCGCTTCGGAACGGCGGCGCGGAGGGTGACGTGGATAAAAGGGTCGGAGGACTGGGTGCCAATGTCGGCGGCGGGGAGGTTGCTCGCCTTGTGGAAGATGAATCGCACGGTGTAGCCGGGAGGCGCGTCGGGTAAGGGTGTCGGGTCGAAGCCGCCAGAGGGCTTGGTCTTGTCCTTGACCTTTTCTTTGCCCTCGGAGTAGAGGCCCTTGAGATCGCTAGAGTGGTGATGGGGCTTCTCGTGGGGCGGCTTGTGACCGTTAGCATCCGGGTTCTGTACGCCCTCGATCTTGTTCTCGAGGGCTGCTCCCTCTCCGTGCTTGGGCTCATGTTCGTTGGTTGGCAGCCCACCGTTTGTTGTTGTTGATGGGACTGTGCCATCAGTGATCTGCTCGTTGGCGGCGGCCGGCGCGCCGTTGGGCGAGGATGAAGGTGACGAGTGCCCGTTCAAGTCCGGCGCATCGTGGGTGGTGGCATTGCCGTTGAGGGCCGCCGGGGAGTGAGTTGTGCCATTGGGTGCGTGGCCGTTTGTCGAGGGACCGTCGGCCGCGGTGCCATTCACCGTGTGACCGTTGAGGTTCTCAATCGGCTCAGAGGTTGTTGCTGTTGTTGTCGCAGGCTGAGCGGCGCCGAGATCTGTTGGTGGCGCCGAAGTTGTGGCCGTGGCGGTGGAAGTTTCGGCGGCGGCGGCAGAGGTGGACGGGTCGGCGGAATGTGGGTGTCCGTTGGGCCTTTGTTCGTCGGCGGCCGACATGGTGCGGATGGTGATTATAGTGCGCGATTGAAACAAGAAATACTTTGATTGGAATTACGGGAGAATGTCTGCGATCGCGACACAAACAGCGACAGCGACGGCGATGGTGGCTTGAATTGCGCCCGTCGGGGGGGCCGGAGAGAGGCGTTGGGAACCCCGGCAAGTGTTGGCTTGCGGAAGAGACAAGTCCCTGTGTCTTTCTCTCTCGTGTATCTCAATTTCTTAGGATCTGTAGGGCGCAGATGGAGCGAACAGAATAGCGCCAGATCCTGTCAGAAAAACCCTGCAGCGCCGTGGTGGCCGTTGCCAAGACCCGAGAGTGTCGATCCCCCCAAATCGTGGAGGGGCAGCGCGCTGCTGTGTCTTTCTTCAGTGCGAGTGCGAGCTCTCAGTCACTCTGTCTCTCTCTCAAAGCTGGGCTAAGCTTCACTTCACTTCTACGATGAGCTTGAGCTTGAACTGGGAACTGAGTTTGGGTTTGGAGAGCTGTGTCCAATGATGTCTTTGGGGGGGATCACCAAAAGCTTGGCATGGGGTCCGTGGTGTCCGCTTGCAAACGAAACGAAGCTTTGGCGGCGGGCGGGAGCAATGTTGGTTTGTTGAAGAAGATGCGCTGGCTGAGGTGACAAGGGGATTCGAGGTACTAGGTGAGGTGGATGGCGCTTATTCGTCTGTCGTGTTTGAAGGAGAAGTATCTATGCCGAAGGCCAAGGGGGTATCCAAAAGAACAAGATATGACGATGGCAGGAGAAAGTTGTTTGGAGGAAGGAAAAAGAGAAAAGAAGCTTTGAAATGGCAGGTAACCGGATGGAGCGAGAAGGAAGAGAAAGACTCAGACCAGACCAGACCACCACCACTGACCAGACAGACAAGACGATGCGAGGGGCTGGGGGGGTAACAGAGACGGGGCCCGAGGGAAATCACAGGCCGCAGTCCAAACCATCAAAATTGCCCTCTTTTGGGTTAGACGTGATCCTTGACTCTTGCGCGAGCTAGCTAGCTACTCCGTTCGTGTAGGCATAGTACGAAGTGAGACTAGGACTCTTTGCGAAAAACAAGGGACCCTGCCCCCTGTTCATATCCTCAGCCTCTGTTCCCCTGTACAGATAGATCATCATTAGAGGCATGGCATGGGTACGGAGTAAAGGAAAAGAGAGAGAGAGAGAGAAACCGAGCCAACATCTCAGCATAGTGAGCACCTACACACCCACTCAGCATCGCACAATACGAAAAGAATAAGATACGGAACCATAGAACGCAGCAAGATCAACAAAGCGTCGCAAGCAACATGCAACTCGCGCCTGCGCCTGACGTCATGGCCCCCTCCAAGATTTGGCGTCGAGGGTGCGGCTAGAAGATGCCGAAGCCGGGGTCATGCTGCTCAGCTTGAGCCAATTGCCATCCTAATTTCGAGCCCCCATTCCGGCCATCAGCAAGCATAAGTTCCTTGAGCCTTGAGCCTTTAGCCTTGAAGTACCGCTAAGGTAAAGTACAGTAAGCTCTCATGCGCCATAGCCGGCCATGTCCGGGATGCTGCCGCCAGCACTCGCAGCGTTTCACCATCACGAGCCTTTTCCAACTTTGCCTTTTCTTATTACCCTACAGTAAACCTGCAAGACTTGGTAAACATTGTGCCGCTCCCCTTGCATGACAGGTACTGCAGTCGCCCACCGGGACCACCAGTACGTAAGAAGACCAGCATCTGCGCAAATCTTATGTGGAGAGATGATGGCAACAACCAAGATAAGGTGAACAAGCGTGACACAAGGTCTCACCAGCTTGCCGACCATCCGGCTTCTCGTCCATTTTTTTTTCCTGTCTCTTTTCCTGAGCCCTGCCAAGATTTAAGGTAGGATCACTTGATTAGCTGATCTGCCGCCTGGGGCCTTCCGCTGCATTCCCGTCTCTGGCACAGTCCGTTCCGATTGTCTCGGCGCTGCTCCACTGAAACTCGGCCAGGCCACTCCGCTCCGCTCCGGGTTCTTGTTGACACCGACACTCCAGAAAGCATGCTGATTGAGACGCCTACAAACGTTGAAGATTGCTTTGAGCATTTATTCTTCACTTTCTTGATGTTGTCTCATCCATTCATGAGCTCAAATGGCGAGACGTCCCAACAAATCCATCTCATGTCAAATTGGCCAATTGCAAGTTGGATGGCGCATCAGTACATTGCTATAGTACTTGTACCCTCAATAGAATATCGCAACATCAGGATCATAAAGGCATCTCAAATCTACTCTGATAGGCCTCATGTTATCAGCTCAATAAAGCAGATATCATGATCATCTTTGACTCACTCCAAGACACCATTTCTTTCTAGCCCAGACTCGAACCTTCGAGGTCATGTCCACTTTTCTTCAACATGATGTGCCCTGATCTCTTTCAACTCACCTTCGTACCTGGAAAGGACTTGACCATTCGATTCCCTTTCAGGTGAAGAGAATCTCTATCTTGCCCCATCCAACTATTCCTCTCTACCAATTTTCTTTGCGGGATCTTACACTCATTTCCCTAGCCCTGTCCAGAGTTGCTCACCCTATTAATACAGCAATTCACGAACAAGCAAGTGATAATGGCAGGTCTCACCAATGGGAATTAGCTTACAACTATCTTTGAAAGCCGTTACCCAGATCAATCTCATTCCAAACTTATAGCCCTTTCCCTAGTCCGGGCCCGACGGTGCCAATGATGAACCTCCGGGAGATGGAAATTTCCCTCTTTCTCCCGGGCCCGTCCCATCCATAAGGTATATCGCTGCCTGACAACCATCTCTGAAAGCTACCATTCTTTGAGACCATTCTTCTCAATTTGGCCTTGCAGTGTCTCAATATCAAGCCTAACTATTACTTTCACTGCCTAGTAATAGTTTCCGGGAGCTCCCCCTCTCATCGGAACCCTGCAACAGCTCTCTAAGCTCCCACCATTCGAAGTGCCTTGCCCCCATGTGTTTTTCACTGCCTGCACACCCTCATCAAGACTGCTCTGCTTATACAAAGCCTCATGATGCACTTTATGGATTTGAGAGGAATCGAATTTCCCTGTCAGTCATGACCGCCTCACTATAGCCTCGGAAAGCCTTCTTTCTCATCAATTATTGTCCTTTATGGCTGTCTATCCCTCGATCCTGCTCATGATATGATTGGTAACCTGGCAGCCGCCTGCGAAATGATCTCTGCCTGTCATGGGAATAGGTCTTCCTGCACCGAACAAGTCCTCAAGTCGGCTTCAGGATAAGGCATGGCAGATCGGCCACTTGCTCTCGACCCACTGCATATCTAATGTGATTTCTCACGGCCTGGCAACAATTTTGCCTGGCTCCCACTCTTTAAGACTACTCAGCCCTCCCATTTCTCGCCCTGTAAGGCTATGCTACCTATGCTTAATGATGCTATTCACTGCCTTGGACCAGCCTTGGGAAGCTCTCGCCCTCTGCGTTCTCCTAAATCTTATCCTATTTCTCATGCTGTCTTTTTCTCCCCATTTGTCGTGCTGCCTTCTCGTGCCCCTTTTCCGTACTGCCTTTCTGTACTGGAATCTTCTCACGCTGTCTCTCTTGTCCTGCCTCTCTGATATTGTCTCTCTCTTGTGCTATTTCTCTCACTTACGATGTAGAGAGATAGCATAAGAGAGATATCATAAGGATATCTCTCTTATGCTGTCTCTATTGTGTTATCTCTCTTGTGCGGTCTCGCTTATACTATCTCTCCTATACCACCTCTTCCTCCTAGTCCCTCTGTTGCTACCTTTCATATACTACGTCATTGATATCGTCTCTCTCCTTAACTTCAATTCTCTCTCTTGCGTCATCTCTCTAGTGTTATCTTAATCTCCCGTGCTGCCTCTCTCTATTATAGTGTCTCTTCCTCTAGTCCCGTACTATCTCTCCTTTTTATAAACGCTATATCTCTCTCCTATAGTATCTCTTTCTCTTATACTACCTCTCTTTCTTTCACTATCTCTATCTCCCGTACTGCCTCTCTCTCTTATAGTACCTTTCTCTATTGTATTACCTCTTTCTCTTATAGTGTCTTTCTCTCTCGTGCTATCTTAGTCTACTATATTGCCTCTTTCTCTAATGCTATCTCTCTCTCCTGTGCTGCCTCTCTCTCCTGTGCTGCCTCTCTCTCCTATGCTACCTCTCTCTCCTGTGCTGCCTCTCTCTCCTGTGCTGCCTCTATCCCTCGTGCTGCCTCTGTCTCCCGTGCTGCCTTTCTCGTCCACCCCTCTTCCCTTCCTAGCTCCCGCCCCTTTCGATCTCGCCCAATCCCGTAGCCCATGATATTATCCACAACGAATACGGCGAGAGCTAGGCGGGGCGAGCGGTCATAAAGGGCTTTCTTTCCCTTTCAGCCTTGTTAACAAAACTTCTCCTCCACATCCACATCAAAAAGTCCATTCAAGATGGACCAGCAGTACCACGAGGGTAAGTCTGCCAACCTTTCTTTCATTCCAGTGTTTCTGGACCCCTCAAAATCCTGATCGAGGGCATTGGGCCCCTGGTTCACTGCCTCTGAGGCTTCCACCTCGATCGCGGTATAAAAGGAACCCTCTTCTCCCTCCTCGCAGCTCGATCCTTGGCTACCAGACACCGGTCTCTCGGCCCCAGAGGCCATGGGAGATTGGCCTCCCGTCGCTTTGAGGTGCAAGAAGAGATGCTGACAATGTATGTTAGAGGAGCGCAAGCGCCTGGAATACTACCAGGCGGAGAGGGCCAGAATGGCTGGTGCTTACCAGTACGTCCCGTAAGTTCACCCCGAGTCTCGCTCAAAATATCCTCTTCTGATGCTAGAAATATAGGCCCGAGGAAGCCTACCCGGCCGAAGCTCTGGCGGACCACAACGAGATCGAGGGTCACCGTCTTCACGACAACTACCACGAGGCCGCTCAAGGCGCCCACGAGAATCCGCTCTATGTCGAGCACCTAGGCCAGAACGCCGTGCTTCCCCAGCAAGCCAACAACGCTGTCGAGAGACCGTTTTCTCAGCAGGGCCAGAATGATGCCATCCAAGCCGAGCATTATGCTCCCATCGACCCCGAGCTCCAGAGCCAGGCCATCATTGCCGTTCAGCCGGCCGGAAACGCTCTCAGCGAGCCTCACGTTGCTCCCGCAGGCGATTTCCCGCACCCGAATTTCAACAATCTGCTTCCCGATTACATCTATGACTTTCAGACTGGCGCTGCGAACATTCAGCCAGGTCACGCCGGCCAGATCGACAACTTGCTCCAGGACGGCTTCAACATCCCGTACCCTGACTTGGGCCCGATCCCTGCACCCTTCCCCGACTTTGGCGATCCCGAGATGTTCCTTCGAGAGCACGAGCAATGGCAGTATTACAACAACCAGGGATTCGAGCAGTATGGGCAGCAAATGGTTGGCATGCAGGCGCAGGAGATGCCTTATCAGGACGTGCAGCTCCAGTATCGTGAGGAACAGCATAATGAGGGCCGAGAGTATCAGGAGATGCCTTACCAACAGCACGCTCAGGACAATGAATATCATATTCATGGACAGGGCCACCACGACCAAGTTCTTCACCAGCAGCATGATCACCATGTCCACCAGAACCACGCATTCGATCAGCCGCAGCAGGAGCAGCACCATCATGGCCACAACGAGGATGCCCCTCTTCAGCAAGACGACGCCCAGGACGCCGCCGCCGCTCCCAGCCCGCTCGCACAGGACAATAACCCTCAGCCCGCCGCCGACGTTCAAGCTCCTCGGGCCAGAAATGGGAGACGGTCCCATACCAGAACCATTGCAGGTTCTCAGTTCAACGACGGAACGCCCGACCCCAACCCGGAGCACTATGGCCTGGCAGGTGTCTCTCCGAGACCACCTTGCCGGGAGCTCCCGAGAATAGTGAATGGCGTCCAGAAGGTTGCAATTGCATGCAACCGATGCACCAAGATCCTGTCGCGCAAAGACGAGATGCGCTGGCATCTCCGCCGCGACCACTATGGAGAGTATTATCCCGAAAAGGGGTTCCATATCGAGAAGGGCCGCCAGCAGGCCCTTCTCGATTGCCCCAAGTAATTGTCATCAGGGTGGAAGAAGTTGGGCATGGTTCCGTAATTGATAGGTTGGTAGTTGAGATAAAGAAATGTTAACCGAGAACTTAATAAAATGGATGTGATTTCTCGTAGACCCTCGTCAGTAGATTTAACGGGACGATTCGTCAGAGAATAAACAAAGCGTGACTAAGCGATCACAGAGGAGAGCAATTAATGGAAAAAAGAGGTGCCACATTGAGAAGGGCCTGCTGGTGCCCCTTCTCGATTGTCCCCAGTGATTGTACTTAGGATGGAAGGACTTGGGAATGGCTCTGGAACTGGTTTGGTAGTCTGGTAGTTAAATAAAGGAGTGTTAAATCAGAACTTACTAAACTTCATAGAATTGTGGTCTGTATATTCTATGTGACGATTCGACAGCGAATGAACTAAGCGTGAGCGAGCGATCACAGAAGGGGCCAAAGAGGGTTAAAGTGCTGGCTCGAAGAAAACATCTCATACAATCCATACCAAGATATCCTCTTTTGAAAAGTCTTTCCCGCAAAGGTGAGATGCGCTGGCATCTTCGCCGCGGCCACTATGGAGAATATTATTGCGCAGAGGGATTCTATATCGAGATGGACCGCCAGAAGACCCCTTTTCATTGCCCTCACGAACGCAGAAGGAAGATGATGGAGTATTCTGGTGGGATAGAGTCGGTAGTCAATCGAGACGTGCTAACTGGGAAGTCCAGGAGATAGTGACACATTGACCAGGGTCAAGATCAGGTCCTGCTAGAATGCTCCAGAGATGGTTATTGATCCCCTTTGGGCGAACTGGTGTCGAGTACTAGAATGGGCTTGATAGTTGATGAGTGAGCCTTGCTTAAGAAACTCAACAACCTGGAAACTTGACCACTTGATGTACGGATCGTACGGTGGACGCTGCGGGAGAGATGATGAGCTGAGTGAGAACAAAGCACCAAATGCACGAAGCTGGACCAAAGGTTCTAAGTGAGAACAAGGAGCAAGTAATTGACGACTTGAGCTGTAAATGCTTGCCCTTGAGTCGGACTCTAGTCGTGGACTAAGACCAACTCTTCCAACCTTAGGGAATCCCACAGGAAGAGTTGGTATGAGTAGGACTTACTGGGATGTCTAGCCGATGAACGATCGTGTCACATATAAGTAGAAGGTAATTGAAGAGAGTAGAAAGATATGGGAGTTCAGTCAACTGTGTTTGCAAAGAAATCTGTTTGAAAGAATCCAAGAAGTACCATCGGACATATGAGTGTCCCTCAACCTCGGAAGCACATTCTACGTGAGGATTCGATGACAAATAAACAACGCGAGATTGAGCGTTCACAGAGGAGAAAACTACTATGGTTGGGTATATGTAGTCTATAAGGTCTACCCACCTTATAGTGAATGGCGCCCAGAAGGTCGTAATCGAGTGTAATCGATGCGACAAGATTCTTTCGCGCAAAGACGAGATGCGGTGGCACATCTGCATAGTCTATTACGGGTAGTAAGGTATTTAAGTAACTGGTAGGAATTACGAGATATTGCCTTTGAGTAAGGGCAAGAGCAGACCCTGCTTGCCTGCCCCAAGAGCGATTAATTGCATTCGCCGAGTCTGTTGCGTTGGAATCCTTGGAACTTGGCAGGATCATCTCTAGTGCATGTAGAACCTGACGATAGCTTCCAGCTGAGCCTATGTTTTCTGCACATCTCATCTGCCTCGGTATCAATTATTGAGAGAGACCAAAAGAGACATCAGAACACTGGAAGAGTTGCGCCAGATATTCAGACAAACGTCAGATTCTTATTCTTGAAGGGAATCAGAGCTAGAATGACAGCGTGGTGATAGTACGAAGTCCGATCAATGACACCATCAGTCAACATGCCAACAGACCCCTTGCTCTGTTTGTTGTTCGTCTGGCCAAAGATGAAATCATCCGCGTGCCCCAACTCCATGCCCTGGCGCAGTAGCGCAGCACTCTCCTCGGGGAGGTAATACGCGCCGGTCCTTGCCTTACCCACGCGCCCGTTGCGGCTGATGACGACGATCCAGGCAAAGTTCATAATGGGGGCGCTCTGGTCGGCCGGCATGTCGATGCCGCCTTCGAGGCCGATCCAGTAGTCTGCATCCTTTTCGACCTCCCGGGCGTTGCGGGCCCGGTTCAGGGCTCCGCGGAGGGTCTCTTCGTCGGTGAGGGGCTGGTCTGGGACGCCGGAGGGGACGCTGATGCCGCGGACGGTGTAGGTTGCGTCTGGGAGGGCTGATTCGAAGCCGAGTTTTGCGGCTTGGACTTTGACTGGGTTTTTGGAGGCTACAATGATTGAGATGGGGGTTGCCATGTTTGCTGTGGTGGTTGGTGTTGTGATATGGAAGAAGGTAAAGCAAATTCTAGGATAATGGTACTGGCTGAAATGCTAGATTTGTGGTCACAATGGAAACTCGAAAAGATTGTAGTATGCTGGTATGGAATCAACTGAGAATGAGGTTGCTATTGAGTTTCTTATGAGATATCTAGAGTTGAGGCTGAGAAAATGAGTCATCCGGGGAACATCTGGTGGAGCGAATTGCTTTGGTTAGTAGATAGTTGCATTTTCATGAGGCTAAAATGAGTGGATTTTGTACCTTTGAACGCGCAATTGGCAATTGCAGCTTACCTTAAGGTACCTTACTGGAGACGGCGGGCGGGAAGGTCGCCGGCACCCCTGGCCGCTGCCAGGCGTTAGGGGAGTGGAGTGGGCCCGAATATCAAAGTTAAGGGGTAGCACGCTGCACGGGCCTGGGATCCCACAGGGCTGGGCCGATTCAACCCCTAACGTCGGTGGCATTAGATAAGCAAATCTTGGAGCGAGCTGGAGGGGAACCACTGTTTAACTCCATCGTTTTGTATTACTAGAGGATTGCCGCAGTACATATAGACGCTACCCTACCCTCGAATTCCGTACTATTTAACCTTAACCCTTTTTTTACCTATCCTTTCTTCTATTCTACCCTCTTTTTTATTGAAAAATCGCTAGAATTATAATTTTAATAGCTTATTAATAAGTTAGTATTACTATTTAAAAATAAATAACTTATACTCGTACGTAAGTATTAAGAGTTTTATTATTATAAAAATAGTAATAAATATACTAAAGTATTTAAGAGAGCTTTTTAATAAATTTTTAATACTATTTAAAGTTATAATCCTCGAGCTATAAAAAAAATTAAAGTATTATATTAATATAGCCCTATTTATCTTATTAATATTAATAATAATTTTCTTAATATAAAATATATTATTAATATTTTATAACTATATTATTACGTTTTATAAATTATACTTAATATTAATAAGGATTTTAATATTATTTCTTAGTTCGTTTTTTAGTTTTTTTATTAAAGCTATTATTATAAAATTAGTTTAGTTATTAATATTTTAATAAGTATTTTAACTTAACTTAGAGGCTCTTATAGCCCTTAAAAAGAGGTTTTTAAAAGATTTATAATTAGACTTTTTATTTATTATAAATAAAGCTATTATAATTAAAGCTATAATATTACAAACCTTAATAATAAGTAGTTAATAATATAATTATTTTTTTTTATAATAAGCTTAAAAAAGTATTTTAATTTAAGTACTAAGTAAGTATTATACTATTTTATTAAAACTATATTTTTATATTTATAACTTAGAAAGAATTAACTTTCTTCGATAACAAGGTACTTAGCTAGAGGGGAACCTGGCCTGAACCTGAGGAGACACCTCTGGGGCTCTGAGAGATGGGATTTTGGGGGGCCATTTGGAGCATCTGGAGCAATTTGGGGGGCATCCATGTGCTATGAAATCTCACCACTGCGGCGGACTGCGCCAGGGGCCATGCGACAGGTGGCACTACGCCCAAACTGCGGCGACGGGATTGGCGGCAGCAAAATAGCCTCGTCTGACGACCCCTGCGCCGTGGGCCGACCAAATGTCCCCTTACTGCGTAGCTTCCTGAAAGTCTGAAAGATGAACCACCCCCCTGGTCGAACCTGTCGTCCCTCGCCGAATCTCCCCTCCTCGCCGGTGATTATTTGGGGAGGGTTTCTTCCCGGCCCTGGTAAGCTCAGATAACCTAACCAAAAAGCTGCCAGAACGACGCGATCCCGTCCGAGGTTTCGCATCCTCCTTTTTGCGGGAGATTATTTCTTCTCTTCAGTTCTACCCTCCACCCTTTCGTTACTTTCTACCGAATTACTTACCTCTGCGCATACCTCGACTTTCGCAAAGCCCCCCCCCCCCCCCAAAAGTCAAGCGACAGCAAATCGCCCACCATGGCGCGGAGACAACACCTCACGCTCATGGTCCTCCTGGCCGTCGTCGCCTTCTTCAGCGTCTCCTACCTCTTCTCGAGCGGCACCAGCGAACCCTCATCCCCCGCGCCCCCGGCCGCCGCCGTACCCCTAAAGGGCGATTCCGTATCGTCGAGCGGTGACACCCCCGATCTTGGCCACATCTCGAGCAGCATCCTGTCCGGCGAATCCATTGCGCCCAAGTTGGAGAATGCGACGGCAAAGTAAGCCTCCCGCCCTCTTGCATGAGAAGAATACCCACATCCCGGGACCGTTCCCTCGGGTCTTCCTGGTTCTCAAGGTTATGCTAACACAGTCTCCTCCCCGCAGAGCCGAGCTCGGCCGCGCTTCGTGGAAGCTCTTCCACACCATGATGGCCCGCTTCCCCGAGAAGCCCACTCCCGACGACAGCCTCGCTCTCAAGACGTACATCCAGCTCTTTGCCCGCCTCTACCCCTGCGGCGACTGCGCTTCCCACTTCCGCAAGCTGCTGGCAAAGTACCCACCCCAAACGAGCAGCCGTAACGCTGCCGCAGGCTGGGCCTGCTTCGTACACAACGAGGTCAACACCCGGTTGAAGAAGGAGCTGTTTGACTGTAACAAGATTGGCGACTTTTACGACTGTGGGTGCGGCGATGAGGATAAGAAGAAGACGGAGGGCGGTGGTGATAAGCCCAGCGCTGAGCTGGCCAAGGACGGGTGAGTTATGTTGCTTGTGGCAATGACTTTGGGATTGCTCTACATGGAGCTTCTTTCGCTGATATTATGGTAGTCTGACCAAGGGCGGTTAAAGTGTTGATTGATCGATATGTTTTGGATATCCGAGGCGCGTGACTATTGTACCATATCTACAAGAATACCTGTACAAAGAAGCATTTCCTGGGCTGGCGTTGTGGATGACCACCGGATCCAGCGGAACAAATTGAATTTGAAGGTTTGGACGCATTTGCTCCGATCTGTGTTGGAACGGAAATCGTCTATATTGGGGTTAAATTTCACATGCCAGTATCTATGGTGGCAGAATCTCCATCCCAGAAGCTATCGTCCTCACGTGGGCCCCTCCGGAATAGCATTGAACAGCTATTGAAAGGGTGATACTGTGACCCTAACACCCAAGCGATAAGAGAGATTTCCCGTATAAGGATATGAATTTTGCTAAACGATCACATTTTTCGTTGAATTGAATCAAAATCAGCTCAATATCTGCTAATGCACATGGCATCGTTGCGCGCGTCACCAATGACTGATTATGTCAGCAGTCACGTGGCTCATCCAATCGTCCCGGGCGGGCAAGGCCAACGCGTTCTGGAGCTGCCTGAGCTTCGTCAAGCTCCATTCAGCCTTCCACCGACGACACATCAAACCAATCCAACCCCCCTTCGATATCTACGCCGAATCCTCCCCCCTCCCTCCGACCTCCAATCCTCGACAAACCGAATTTTCACACGAAGTAACGAGATACACACCACACATAAGTCATCAAAATGGAGTTCACCACCACCGGACAGCTGAACGAAGGTACGGGCGGGCAGAAGCTTGGATGATGCTATTGCGGGACCACACACTCCAGAACGGAACACTGAAGCTGATGATTGCGGGCGGACAGACGGCATTCACATCGACATGGAGAGATTAAAGAAGGGAGAGGTCAAGTGAGTGATGATGCTACATCCTCGGCCCCCCACAGAACCACTGCTAACCTATGTCGTAGCCTCGGAACCTCAATGTAAGCTACCCCTCCGATCGCCCCTCCCCTCCCGCATACATCTGACACCTCGCGATAGTATGGCAGTCACCTTCAAGGACGGTGTTATTCTCGGTACGTCAGATTTACCCATAAATGTCTTCCCAAACGCATACGTCCCCACGGCGGCCACAGTACACTTTGGTCACTTTTGGAGGGGCAAACAAACAGGGACCATACGAGGAACGTACAACTGACGACGAGTCACTCCATCTAGGTGCTGATTCCAGAACAACGACGGGCGCCTACATTGCCAACCGAGTCACCGACAAGCTCACACAAGTCCACGACACCATCTGGTGCTGCCGGTCAGGCTCCGCCGCCGACACCCAGGCCGTCGCCGACATTGTCCAGTACCAGCTCGGCCTGTACGCCATGCGCAACGGAAAGCCTCCCATGACCCAGACCGCCGCCGCCATCTTCCAGGAGGTCTGTTACGCCAACAAGGATCGCTTGACGTAAGTTTTCTTGCCTCCTGCTCTCGCGGAAGTGTCTCCGAGCGACCATGGGACATAGGGACGCTAGCATCCGGATCAAAACTAACTCGAAACGATTCACAGCGCCGGTCTCATCATTGCCGGCTGGGACGAGCGACACGGCGGCCAGGTCTACTCCATTCCCCTCGGCGGATCCCTACACAAGCAGTCATATGCCATTGGCGGCTCGGGTTCGACGTACATTTACGGATACTGTGACGAGCACTGGAAGGAGGGCATGGAGGAGAAGGAGGCCGTCGACTTTGTCAAAGGATCGCTCAAGGAGGCCATCAAGTGGGATGGCAGCTCTGGTGGTGTCATTCGCATGGTCGTCCTGACCGCCAAGGGCGCCGTGCGGCATCTGTACCTCCCCGACGAGGACTACAAAGTGCAGCACTAGGTGGGAGTAGTTGAATGTGGGAAAGCCAGAGGAAGAGGCAGAGAAAGGGAGACGTTTATTGTGATGTGGCTTGAGGAAAGCCAACTGGTCGCCTGCATCGACACCGGCCGGGCATGATGAGCAGCAAGACGTCACACAGGCTAGTTTGCCGCGCGGTCACGAAATTGCCCCCCGAGTCCCGAGGAGAGAAGACAGAGCGAAGAACGTCCATGCCGGGGCGAGATCTCGGGCTTGGCGACAAACGATGAATGTACAATAAATAGATTACCCGCAAGACGAGATTTCTTCACGAGAGGCTTGGGGGTTACTCCATGGGCTGTGACACTGACACTGTGACACCCCAGAAGATTGCGATAAGGTACGGTACTACACAGCGCGGAACGGGAGTAGGTACGGGCAGCTCGCGTGGTCGATATGATTAGATGCGATTGCGTGCGATGCTGCAACGCCACAACGGACGGGGGAGAGAACAAGAGTCTGGGGGTAAGGTAAAAATTTAAAAGTCCAAGTCCTGGCATTGGTAGGGGGTGACTGAAGGAGATGCCGGCACGCGAACGCTGCCACCCGTATGCACGATGCAGGGAGGACGGCACAGTCACTCTACGGACTACCTACATAATAGATTAAAAAGAAATAAGGGGTGTCAGAGTGTCACTGTCGCTATCACTGTCGAAGCCTCGGATTCGGAGGCGGTGAGGGATGGTATGGGGGAGGAAAGGGGATTTAGCGCTGCTCGGTTCTGCGGGATGGCGAGTGATGAGCGGGAACAAATCAGCGGCGGGTGCGGGGGAGGACGGGGGGCGGGAGGTGCCTTTGGCTTCTCGTTGGAGGATTTGCGATGTGATGGTGCTGTGTAGGTTAGCTTAACCTGTAGGTGAGGTTAAAGATGAGCTTGTCTGCCCGAGGCACGCTTGATGGCGTGGTGTGTTACTTGGGCAAAGGTATCCGGAAGTTGAGTACGCAGTACGGTTCTTGGGAATCTTGACGCTGAGAGAATGTCGACTACACAGTACCCAGTCGACACGAAGCAAAGCCATCCAAGTTGTAATATACGGAGTACGAGCAAGTCAAGCGCATGACTAAGTTGGAGAATGATGACGGAAGGGTGATTGCAAGTCGTTGGCCGTCGGTAACGATTTAGGAAAGGTCATGGAAGGGCGGTGGATAGGAACGTGGGACGGGGCTGTCGGGCTGCGGGCTGCGGGTGTGCCACGATGGCTGCCATGGGCTGCAATATCTGGCGATTGCGCGATATGCCTTGCTCCGTCCAGATTGATCAGTAGGGTATCCGTACCTGGGGGCCGGGGCGGTATTGCGGTGAAGGCCTCATTATGTGTATTGTACCTATCCATAAGGTATGGAGTAGTGTTGATTAGATGGGGGAATATCTTGGAAACAAACCCCAAGATCCCAAGACCTCGTGCCGGAGGGAACGCCGGGTATTGGCCGGGAGTCACCATCCGTGCAGGCCCCCGAGGGGGGGGGGGGGGCGTCAAGGCGTCTTGGAAGGGGGAAAGGGGAGCTGGGCGTGGGATGGATGATGATGAAAGCTTGTTTTTGTGTTGCCCCTTTTGGCCGTGTTGGTAGTGGCAATGGGCATTGCCGTCGAATAAGGTATCTTATTCTTAGTGCAGTAGGTAGGTAATGGGTGTCAGGAGGTGGGATAGCGGCAGCTGAGTGTTTGTAGATTGCTAGCGGTGTAAGCAGCAGACAACCCTTTGGCGCGAATGCAACGATCCGGCGGGCATTTGGTCGTCTCATGTGCTGTTAGTCAACATTCAGTTGGTGTTGACAGGTATCTCGCGTTGGACGGGCCCGGCGGGTACCTGGGATAGGTAGGCGACCAGGAACGGCGGTTTCTATTTTCTGAGCCCCGAAATGACCGGTCGTTAAAGTCGCCGTGGCCTCCGTGTCCATTGTCAGAGCTCGAGACAGCTTTCTTTTTGAGCAGTGCGATACTCTGTGGAAAGGGGGAAATAATGGGGAGAGCGTGGCTGGCTATGCGATTATGGAGTCAACAACGACGATGTTGCTTGATTTGGACGGAAGTGAGGTCCAGATTCGGTCGGGACTTGAGCGGGGGATACTGGAATAGAAATCCAGGATACCAGAGGGGCATGTACATACACAGTACTCCGTAGTGTAATGCCACTGCGCGGTGTTTGCGAATTTGCAGTACGTAAAATGGGAGAAGCTTGTCGATGTTTCCTCCGAGATCCATTTTGTGCCATGGCCAAAGTTGCATGCTGCAGTTATTTTGGTGGAGCTGGAAGGGCATCTCGGGTCCAGCGTGTCGTATTACGGCAGGCAATTGGCGATTGGAATTACGATGCGAATGCCCCGTACCCAGGTATCTTAGGTATTGCTACTCGATTGGTTCCATTGGGTGTTCAGGTCACCTCAGGCCAGAAAGGGAGGTGGCAGGGCTGGCGGGCGGAGAGGAGGGGAGAGGGGAGGAGAGGGAGATACGTACCTTATCTTATCCGATAAGACATCAGAACGGCAGAACGTGCCAGGGGGTGAAAGTGTCGAAAAGTCGAGGTTCCAGGTTCCCCTGCCGGGCTCAGGTGGCCCCCTGCTCGCCAAATCTCTTATCAGCGGTATCGCGTATCTGAGAGACCAATGGGAGAAGGGCATGGGCACACCCTCTCCTCCCGACGATGCGGATGGGTCGTCTGTCTTTCCGCCGCGTGTCAGTTCCAGTGGTCCGCCGTCTGTTGCAAGCGCTCTCTCTATGATTTCTTTTCATTTTGCGTTTTTCTATGCAGACGCTCCGACTCGAGGCTGTTGCCAACTTGCTTGGACGTGCTGCGAGTGCGACCTGTCAGGTCAGTCATTCTATGTTGAGGCGAAGTTGAAGCACGGTTGCGGGCTGGGGAAGCATCCAAGCCTTTCAAGGTCTGAGGCACAAGGCAGAGAGAGAATTGCTCTATGGCGAGAATAGTATTCGTTGGGCAGCCATCCATCCCATCGGAAAATGTTGGAGACTTTGGTACTCCCCAAGTTGGGAGAGCTCGGGAATGCTTTGCTTAAGCAAGGACCGGGGCTTGTGAGGTTGCGGCTGGAGAGGAGCGCAATTTAGGTCCATGTCGAGGTGAAGCTCCAGCCTCCAGGACCTCGGCGCGAGGGACGAAAGAGTGAGAGCTGGATCATGGATGGAAAATGGCGAGAGCAGGATCGCAATGAGGCTGTGCTTGGTTCGGTTGGGCCCGCCGACTAGGAACTGGGAGTTTCCGACTTGCAACGATGGCACGAGCAGAAATCCAGATTCGGGGGGCAGCCTGGGAGGCACGGAGGACCCTTGGATTTCTTGGCCCACAGGTGACGGGTGGTGTTGCTGTTGCGGGAGCTGTGAGTGGCTGCTACCTCACCTTACCTTGCCTTCCATCCATTGCTTGCTTGCTCGTGGGAGTGGCACAGTCGGGTGTTGGTGGCTAGCGCGGGCTTCTGCCATGTCATGTTTCGGGTGGCTCCTCATCTTTTTTTGCCATGCCGCCACACGAGATGCAGTGAGACATTCAGTCAAGATGAGATTCATGATGGTCATTAGCTGTACATGTAGACCTTCTGCAGATTTCGAGCAAAGACGAAAGAGGTGATGAGTGAAGAGTGATAAGACTTGGGTTTCCATTGCTGAGAATAATTCACTCACTGCTCACTGAATTCTCACCGAGTCTAAGAGTGAAGCTCAGAGTGAAGCTCACATGCCTGTGAATGACAACTCACGCGCGGATCCAAGACACGCGGGGAACCACGGCCGTGGCATCGCAACTGAGCGTGCATGCTGCCAGCTGCGCTGTAATAAAAATGGAACAGTTCGCTGCACGGCACTACTTACTTTTGAACCCGTCAGCCACCATGAGTGACGAGCGACAGATGGTTTGGAGTCTGGAAACAGTCTACAGTGTAACAGTCTGAGGGAGAGAGTCTGGAGTCTGGAGTCTGGAGTGATGCATCTGTGCAGTGTGCCGTCATTCGGGGAGCTGCTGCACATCAACAGGTGGTAAGGTCCTCTCAATGCTCTCTCATCCACTCATCCATGAATCGACTTAACCCAGCTGAGCCTTCTGGCGGTCATCCTTTTGCCATCTACCTCATCCGTCTCCACCAGACCGCCAATCTCATCAAGGGTCCCCCTCTAACCATCTCACTCACTCTGAGTATCTATCCTCTCTCATCAGGTCACAAAAGTATGAGAGCTGTTTCCCTACTCATACATCTCGAGTAAAGACCAACCAAGCCACACAAGTAACTCACATTCATGACCTGATACCTTCATCTTTACTCGATATCTCATCTCAGATAGGTGAAGCAAGGTGCCCATCCTCTGCAACAACAGCATCCACTCCCCAAGTTCCAGGCCCAGTCCATCGGCCATTGCGTCTCCAGCGCTCTCTCCACCAGCCCGCTGCCCCCTCTACCGTCCCTCTACCGTCCCTCTAAGGTCCCGCTGCCCAGGTACCCAAGCATTGAGCGCTGTTTCCTGCCTTCACCAAGTTTCCCCCTCCATCGCTCCTGCGCAGTAAAGGGCCACCCACCTGCCTGCCGCCTGCCACCCACCGCCGCCGCCGTCGCGCCCAAATCCTCCCGCCGTTCTTCTTTTCCCCTCCGGCCCCCCCCCCCCCATCTCTATTACCCGTCGCCCATTTTGCCAACCCACGCCAGCTTCTCCCCCGATTCATCCTTCATCCACCATCCATCCATCCATCCACACACACCCATCCAACCCGCTCTCCTCCGACCCTTTTTCTCTCTTCCTCCTTTCCTCCCCCAGTCTGCTTTTCTGTTCTGGCTTGTCTCGTCCTTCCTCTAGACTGGACGTCTTTTCAACAAGGGGGGCTTCTTTCGACGACTTCCTCTTCCTTTGATCTCGCCGACCCCCTCCCCTCCATCGGTACCTTGATTGTTTCTTGGTACTCGACATCGCAGACGCTCTGCGAAACAGAACAGAAACAGATTCTCGAGTCGCATAGTCGGACGAGCCCTCTTACCGCCTCAAGATTCCTGCTCCGCCAAAAGGTCGCCATCGCCGCCTCCTTCGACACCACCCAACCGTCTCTGTCAGGCCTAACGCGTCTCGTTGTGAGCCTACTGCCCTTCGACCCGATCCGACTAGACCTTGTCTACCTACGACCTCTTCGCACTCGACACCTCGTTGCTATCTCCGACGAATACTTCCTGCGACCGCGGCAAAGATACACCGTTGCCCCTTCATCGCGTCGACCTTCCCGCCTCTCTACCCAAAGACTCAGTATCTAGTAGATCCATCGCCTGTCGACAGGCCCTTCCGCCTCTTTGTTGGACGACTTAGGTGAGTTCATTCCGTCTTGCCTTCCGCCTCGGCGATTCTCCATCTTCCCTGCCTTTTCCCTAAACCCATGTCGCACTTCACTTGATTCGTCCTGGCAATGAGAGGCGCCCCTGTGACGTCGCTCGAGCCTGCGCGCGATGCTCACGGCTGCCATCAGCTCTGCACCCAAGGCTGCTGCCATCACGATCAAGACGTTGGGCTGTGGTCTCAGCACGCTTGTCTGTGTCGTTGTTTCCCTGCTGGTGGATTCCGGCTGTTCATCTGCCATCGAGCTGCCCTTCTCATGCCTTGACCTGCATGTGCAAACACTCAGCCTTGCTTGCCCACCCTCCGCTGCCCATACGCACTCCCCTTCTCCTTCCCCACGATTACGGCTCTTGCCTCACGTCACCGCCCTCGCACAAGCTCTTGAGTCAGCCTGAGGTTCGAAAAAATCGGCCTTGTGCCGCGCTCGTTTTCTCGGTCGGGAGTCTTGGGCGCCAATGTCATCACACGGCAACCGTTGCTGCCCCAATACTACTTTGGCCTTGTATAAACGCAAACCACAAGATGCAATTTAGACATGATGCTAACTCGTCGTTCCTGCAGTTGCCTGTTCCAACCATCCTAATTGTAATTCAGTCTTGCTGGAATAATACGATGCTATGGCAGCTGTAATCGGTGACTACGTCTCTGATCCCTCCCGTTTCCATAACATGATTGCCAACCCGGGCATTCAACACCAACACTCGCACGATTCTCACTACCGATCCTCAAGTCGGTCAAGAGACGTCCCTGCACACCACGCGTCTGCGAGCCCGAGATACCAACATTCTACGAGCACCCCGCCCACGCGTCAAAAGCGCCCCGAACAAGACTCGGCCGAGAAGCCCGCGCCCCCTAGCGCAGGTGCATCTCGCTTCCCCTCGCCTCCATCATCTTCGTCGCCAACAGGTGCCAGGCCCCAGCATGCTGATAGCCCCGCATACATGGCAACCGATTCTCGCGATGCCGGCCATGCTGGTTCCGTAGTCGCCTCTGAACAGGCTCACCCCGCTCCTAGCCAAGACTCACAACCTCAGCAACCTTCGCCCGCATCCGATGGAAATGGTGTTGCCGGCGCCACAAACTCATACCCCCTCTCCGATGCCTCATCTCCCGTACAGCAACCCCAAGGCCAGACAATTCACATTCGCGACTTGGCCCATATCCAGAGTCTCGCCAAGGCCGACCTATTATCGGGTAATGGGCCGGGGATACTGAACGATCCGCCGCTGCAGGCGATGAAGTACGAGATCAGTGCGATGCCCATTGGCGACATCATTGAAATGGTCGCTGCCCTTCTCACCAAGATCACCACCACCAACGACCTGCAGCATGATGCCATGCAGCGCAACGTTGCGCATCAGCAGCAGGCGAGCCAGAACAGCGAGTCAGGCAACGGCTCGCAAATGAGCCCGTTGAGCACGTCTGTGCTTGCTTTCCATGGCAAGAACATCCCTGCTATCACAATTCTGAGCTACTTGTCCCGCATTCACAAATACTGCCCGACCACCTATGAGGTCTTTTTGAGTTTGCTAGTCTACTTTGACCGCATGACGGAGCGAGTCAACGAGATGGTGGTCAAGCACGAGGAGGCGCGGAGGGTGTCCACTTCCCAGTCAACTCCAAAGGCACAGTCGGCCGACGTCGAAATGCGTGACGAGGACGACGAAACCGACTCGGATCTTGCCGAAGATGACGATGCGGACGAACAGAACACCAAGACGAGCGAGAGTACCGGTAGCATTGTACCTCAGCCGACACCTCCTGGCGCGCCCCCGGCGGCTACGTACTTTGTTGTCGACAGCTTCAATATCCATAGACTGGTCATTGCGGGCGTAACTTGCGCGAGCAAGTTCTTCTCAGACGTCTTTTACACCAACTCCAGATACGCCAAGGTATGTAAATGGTTGAACTTGACCGATTTGTCTCGCCCAGTGCTCATTCTCATGTCTTAGGTCGGTGGTCTTCCGTTAGCCGAACTCAACCATCTCGAGCTTCAGTTCCTCCTATTGAACGATTTCCGCCTAGCGGTTCCCGTCGAAGATCTCGAGGCGTACGCGACTATGTTGGTCGAGTTTTACGCGCGGGAAGTGGTGGCACAGCGATCACGCCCTGCTGCTGTGACCGGTGGTGATTCCTAAGGAAATTTGCAATGTTGCAATACTATGAGATTGATACCCTAAACTACGCTGATTTGGGGTCGAAGTGGTCTGCTATGGCTTGCTAGTACCTTTTACGAGCATCGCATCCTAGTAGAATCAACTTTTATACGTTTGGCTCGTTGGCACCTCAGAGCTTGGGAGGGATATTGGACATCTACTCATCCGACTGGGCACCAGAGGCTCGGAGCAGCTTACAATTCTTGGGCGAACGGTGCGCACCGTTTCGTCAGGGCGTGTTACGTATGACGTCGAGCGACCAATGGACCGATGACCAAGGAGAATGGATCAGTTTTTTTCCTCGAAATACCCGGATAGAACGGGTCTGTATGGAGTTTTCGTGGGCGGTATTATATTGCAAGTTCTGGTGGAGCGCATTTGAAGGCGACTTCATACGTTGATCTCATTACGAGTGGTGGATTTCGCGCGCGAGCTGTACATGGGCAACCAGACAGACGAAAGACGGAAGACGGGTTCTGTGATGAACGGGCAGGGGTTGGACTAGGCTACACTACACGCTACGTTACGTTCTAGACTTTGCGCGGGCATATTTGGGACAAGGCGTTTGGTGTTCCGAGACTGACATAGATGGCGAGCATAATGAAATGTCCTGAGTACGAGAAATTTAATTGGAAGCCGGCCGAACTGCTGTCTTTGATTGATTTGTGATGGGCATGTGATGGGCAGTGTCTGTATGTGGATGACTCTCATTAAATGACCATGACAGGAATGGATTTGAAGCTAACTAATGATAGATAGTCTCGCCGCTCATCGAAAACTATCTTTAGCTACTCGAAAGGGAAATGCGGTTGAATGTGTGTCGGCTGCTGTCTCAACTTGCTCAGATTTCTCTTATCAAGCTACTTTAGGAAGAGTAGGAAGATGGTTCTCTTTAACAACATGTTCCTCGTAGGGTGGAAGAGCAGGTCAGTTTACTGGAGCGTTGGGCAGGCTGACTGGGTGGGAGCAAATCCAGACGAGATGAGTTAAAAGTGCAGTGTTAACTTGACATCACTACTCGCTTCACTGTGTATTTAACCCTTCCTAAGCGCTTGCGATTGCATCATCTACCGACGCATGAAGTATGCAAGAGGCCTACCTCCATTAGGCCTTGGAGAGAACGTGGGACTCAACACTGATTTCTGGATGTTCAACTACCTATCGGGGTGACTTACCTTACCTTATTTCGCATAGTAGCAGAGGGTTGCCTTTGTGGCAAGCCAGACATTAGGTGTTCAACCATTCAGGTCGTCTGTCTGACACGCTTAGCGCCGTCTAGCTTCGCGATGATGAAGTTGGACGGCGGGTGTGAAAACTGTGTATTCTGATGAAGAGCTGCCATTGAGGGTGCGAAGAGAGTAAACCAGGCCTTCCAAGGCTTGCTATGCAACATAGTCATGCTGAGTATGGTCATCTCGGTGGTAGAATCTGGCGAAAGATAGTATGATCCTCCGTATTTCAACACAATTTTGTTGTAAGCATACTGAGGCTTTGAGCAGAGAGCACGGGAGGGGCTGAAATCGCAGTGTTCATGCAATCTTGACTAAATTATGTAGTCCAAATGAAGCGTCAAATGATTGGGGGCTTCCTCATGGTCACCTTGCTGGAGGCTTGCAGTCCTCGTGAATCATTCGTCCATCAATGTGCCCAACCCCAGCTGCCGCAGTCCCATGTTACATATGTTGAAAGCGATCCTGCCATTGAGAAACCAAACGCCAATCATCCCCTCATTGATCTTTTACTCTGTCGCTTCCGGCATGTGGCAGACAACCTCGACGTTATTCCCCGAAGGATCAATCACAAATGCGCCGTAGTAGTCGGGATGATACTGCGGCCGCAACCCAGGCGCCCCATTATCCTTCCCCCCGGCCGCAAGAGCAGCCTTGTGAAACTCGTCGATTACTTTGCGGTCTATGTTGAGGGTATACGGTCAGCCAAAACCTTCTACAGCGTTACGAACTCCCGGCCACCAAGTGCATAGTGAAGAACCTACTATCCGCCTTGAAGCCAATGTGGAGCGGGATATTCGCCTTGTCGACCTGGTGACAGGCGATCCAGAAATCGGGCCGTTGTACGCCGAGGCCGCAAGCGTATTCGTTTGGTTCGACGAACTTTTTGAAGCCGAGGGGGGCCAGGGCGGCGAGGTACCAGTCTACTATTTCCTTGTAGATTGAGGCGGGGACGTAGAGGCCGATGTGATCGATGGACATGTTGGATGTAGTGGACGAGTACGCACTATGTGTGTTAAGGGATGGGAGAGACAAGATTCGTCGGATTTGTATGTTTGTATTGGGTTGAGGCTTTTGATAGTAGAGGAGGAGAAGAGAGGAGGGGAGGTTGGCGGGGTATTTTGTAGACAATGGCGGTTTCCCTCTCTACACGTTATCGCGTGGACTAGTTCGCGGGTATTGGAAAGTTCCGTCTTGGAATTGCGGCGCGAATGAGGCGCGAGTACACGTGCAAGAAGGGGGAATTGGGGGACCAGGTATCACCGCAAGCAGCCGCCGGGTCTAGGAGGAGCACAGGAGTTACACTAGAGTCGTGCCGGTCTGACTCAGATGGGAGCTATTGATGCCAAGCAATTAGGATAGTTGGTTTGCTGGGTAAGGCGCTCGAGAATGTTTGCTATCTTTGCGCATTCAGATCATGTCTGTCAGCAACGTTGCCTGTTCGGGGTGGACTTTGGGAAGCTGTTGTATCTTAACACGGGAGATCCCCGCCCGGGGCTATCGGCGGGCTGAAGGCGCCAAGTGGGGCCGCGTAGGCAGCAGCTGCGCCGGGGCCGATGATTCTCGCCTTGTCTGAGGTGGATCGTGCGGGGAAGATAAGTTTGGACGAATGGCGAGTGAAGAGATACCAGGAAGTTTTCACGGGTGCCTGCTGAGAGTCTGGTGTCTTTGCGTGAATCAAGGGTCCGATGAATACGAGACTGTAGAGGCTGATGTCACATTCACCGCCCCTTTGCATCACTCGCCGGCCGGCCGGTCTACGGTGTCTATGAGTACTGTTCATCCGGCCGGACTTTCGGCCAACGTCTGTCCTGGAAGGAGGTTACTGGTGATGAACCTGCAAACATGCTTTCCATCGTGTTACTACAATTTTGGTACAGGGTGCTATGCAACAGCGACATTGCCATTCACGTCATTCTCAAATCTTTGCCAAGATGCTGCTGTTTATGCGGAACCTGACCATGGCGACTAGGCCAGCCGCCGCCAATGACAGAGAGCCGGCGTAGAACATGGCCGGACGGTACGCTTGAAGACCTCCCTCGGCGCCGCCATAGGCTTCAAGAAGATATCCGGCAATCGGCGAGCCCTACGTCGACCGCATCAGTATACCATACTTTTGAAAGGTAGTGAATATTGAAATTGTGCAACTCACCATGAGATAGCCGCCGGCCCATCCAGTCACAATCATGCTCATAGCGACAGAGACCCTCGCAGATCCAAACGTGTTCCCGACCACCGTAGGCATAGTCGAGAAGAAACCACCGTTCGAGACGCCATTGATAATGACAAAGGCAACCATGGGACCGAGCGACGTCGAGACGGGCCAAATGGCCAGGATACTGACCGCAGACAGGAACAGGGAGACGAAGAGCACGTTGAGCGCGCCAAATGCGTCGCAAAAGGCACCGCAGCAGATGCGGCCGATGGCAGAAGAGAAGTTGAACCCCGCTACCAGGCCGGCGCCCGTCGAGGAGGAGAGGCCGATGGATTTGGAGTATAGGGGGAGGAAGAAGGGAGGGACGAAGAGGGGGAAGGTCCCGACTGCGCCGGCTAGGAAGACAAGGACGAAAGTGAGGGATTTGAAGAGACGCCTGCATTTCTGTGTTAGTGGCTGATACATGTTCCATCTCGGAGATCATGGCGAGAACGGGAAAAGAGGGCTTCTTACCACTCGACGAACCCAGTGCTACGGACGGGAACGCGCTCTTTGATGAGCCATGCTGCTGGGAGTCCCGTGGCCAGGGTGACAAGGGCAAGGACGCGGTAGGCCCATGCGGATCCGAGATGGTTGAGGAGGGCGTCGAGGGCGAAGCTGTTTACTGCGCCGCCGAGACCACCGCCGGCGAAGACGATGCCATTGGCAAGGCCGCGCTTGCGGCTGAAGTACTGTGCCGGGACCACAGAGACGATCTGGATGATCTCGTCAGCAACAAAGCTCAAAGCATTGGGCTAGTTTGAGGAGCTCAGCTCACCGTGAAACATAAGCTTGACGATTTGTTAGCATATAAAATTCGCAAAGAAGCTTCACGAAGGGACGACGTACCTCATCCCCAGGCCCATGATGACACCGCTCGTTGCAAACATGGCGCCCACATTCTTGACCGCGAAGCTACTCAGCAACTCACTAACCCCCAACAGCGAAATCCCCAAGAACCCCGTCTTCCTCGGCCCGATCCGCCTCATGACGCGCGAGTTGACAATAGCCAACGCCGAGATGAGCGCCGCGGCCAGCGACCCGACGAACGAGAGGACGGCGGGGGTGCCGAGACCATCTTCGATGAGGGCGCCCTGGATGACGCCCCACGAGTACGAGGTGCCGATGATCCACCAGGCGACGACGAAGCAGCCGCCCACGACGACCCAGCCGTAGCCGCCTTCGGGGACGGTGGAGTCTGCTTCGCGGGAGGCTTGGAGGATCGGATCTGTGGCGTCGTCGACGTTTTGGGATGTGGATGGGAAGGGGGAGGGCTTTTGGGATACGTTGGCGGGGAGGGGATGGAGTTCTATGCCTGAGGTGGAGGCTGAGGCTGATGCCGTAGCTGTTGTTGTGGTTGTTGACATGACGGCGAGTATTGGCTTGGGTCGAGCTTTCCGGTGAATAATGCGAAGAATCAACAGCCTTCTCTCCTGGTGCGATTGTGCTCTTCTTAAGGGAAGACTATGCGATGAGCCAAGGAGTTGAATTGGTGTCAGGTGAAAAGCGAGGTCAGCAATGGATGTCAAAAGTCAATGTGCCCCACCGACGCCCAGCGCGCCCTTCCTTTGACAGGCTCCGTTTCGATTAGCTTCCGGCTCGGCGGGGGAGTGCCGGACGCCGAATGAATTGACCGTGGGCCCGCCAAGGTCCGTTGAACTGTGTTTCCCATCTTCCGGGGTGCCGGGACTGGAGCACGGATTCAAGTTGACGGAGCCAAGATGTCGTTAGCATTCAGCACCACACTAGTGTCGTGATGGATGCATGCAGCTTGGGACATGTGCTTGTGGGGACAGTTATCGATACCGAGCTCAGGGAGCCGGTGTAAGTGAGAGGCATCCATCTTTCCTGGGAAAATTCCTCGAGCTCCTAAAGAAACGACTCTTATTCTACTACTGAATGTTTAAGTTGCTACGCTATTTAGAGAAGGAAAAAAAAAAACCCACCATTATCTGTATTCGTACGGATATACGAAGTCCATGATCCAGAAAGCTTGTCTATGAGATCGCCATCCTGCGGGGAAAGATGGCGAGGGCGGGGTTCTTCAGATTCGTCACCAATTAAAGTTAAATGACGTTGCATCAGCCCAAAGAGCAGCCCCATTCCGCTCGGAAATCGGCTAGGGAGGGCTCGGAGGACCCCTGCCAACCGCCAGGACAGGAGCGGGAGCTAGGAAACTGTAACTTGCGCCGGCCAGTCTCTGGGGTTGCAACTTGACATGGTGCTGTTGTGATGAACGCAGTGGAAAGTATCATTGAACTTTCTTGGGTTTCTTGAGTCTTGTTGATAGAATCATGATCGATCAAGTGGGGATGGTCTTGGTCTCGTGCTGTTCCTCACTGACTACCTGTAAAAACCAGAATTAAGGGCAGGCGTAATTCATGTGCAAGTTGACGTGGTATTACACACAGAAATCGTCAAAACATAACCTTGAATGTGAGAATTCACATGTCCATACAGATACTATGGAAAGTCTAATCCACAAAGGGGCGTTGGGAGACAGAATCTGCCGGTGGGATGAAGAGGTTTGGGCCGGGTAAGAACGAGTTAGACCGACAGCATCAATTACATGGAGTGAATCCTAGCGCATCTGAAGTAAGGTCTTCCCCATGATCTGAGAGCGGATGAGATTGGATGGCAGAACCTTGAGCCCGTGGCAGCATCCGTACTCCATACTACACAATGTATGAGCTTCACGGTTGGATATGATCTCATGCTGCGCGTCTCAACCTCTGAATGAATTAGGCGAGTGCTGATTGGATTGAATTGGAGGACGGCCGTTTTGCGGTGTCATCCGGTTTGTGACGGAATCTGGAAGCGAGATTGAGGTACCTGCCCTGGTTACCTTACCTTAGTCCGTAAAGGTAGGAGGAATACGGAATACGGAGTACGGAGTACGTATGAGATACGGGTATGCTAAACCGAGCAAGTCCCATCCCGTCTTGGCATTCGGCAGGCGCGCTTGCCAGTCACGATGCTTCCATTTCTTCCAGGTACCTTATCTTCTGTGACCAGTTTGCAGCAAGAGGGGTATTTCGTACCTTCTTCAAGTTGTGCGTGGCTTCCCTTTCTCAGGCCAGTGACGTACCACATCACGGGATGCTTGGGGCATTGGATGAAGCAAGGGAAGGTACGAGATTATTGAGGGAGGCACAAAAGGGAGAAAGAGCAGGAGAGGAAGGGGTGAGTAAAAATACACGGAAGTTGCTGCCGGTGGCTCTTGGCAGCTGGAATTAGGTGTGTTAGTCAGCCAGAAGTCGTCGTAATGCTTTCCCAAATTTTTCTCCAGGTGTGGATCCCCTCGGACCCTCCTCCTCCTCCATTGTCCCAGTCACCACCCGCGCCTTGCCCGCGTCTCCGCTGGCCTCGCCTTTCCTCTTCCCGCCCCAAAGGACCCCAAGACCAACGAGGACCCAAGACCCCAAGACTTTCTTGTTTCCCCCCATTCCCGACTTACTCGGACACACACACACACATACTCACCCCTCCAAGCGTCAAGACTTGCAACGTCCCGCCGCGCGTTCAACTCTTTTTTCCTCTTTCTCTTGTCCTCGTTCTCGTCTTGATCGCGCCGGCCCCGGATTCAGTCTCACCCTTAACCTAATCTCATCTTATTCTACCAGAGATCAGGTAGTCTCTCTATCCGTCTATCAGATCTCCCTTTCCGGTCCGAACCTTGTTTTGCGCACCTCGCCCTTCCTGGAACTACACCCACCAAGTACACGCTCTACACACTTCGCTTCACTTCACCTACACCAACGATGGCTGCCTCCTCTTCTTCCCAGCAATCCAAGGTCCTCATCCTCGATGGTGGCCTCGGCACTTCCTTGGAAGACAAGTACGGCATCAAGTTCGAGTCAGCCACCACGCCTCTCTGGTCTACCCATCTTCTCGTCGATGGCCAGGACACCCTGCTCGCCTGCCAGAAAGACTTTGGAGATGTACCCGTTGACATCATCCTCACTGCCACCTACCAGTTATCCATTCACGGCTTTGCCAACACCCGCACTGCCCAGTTCCCCAACGGTATCGACAAAGCCAACATTGGCAACTTCATCCAGGACGCCATTCGTATTGCCGATGAGGCGGGACGTTCCCAAGGGAGCAAGACAGCTCTCAGCGTCGGTCCCTATGGAGCTTGCATGATCCCTGGCCAAGAGTACAGCGGCGCTTATGACGCCGACCACGATAGTCTCGAGAAGCTCCGTGACTGGCATGCCGAGCGGCTCCAGCTGTTCCAATCTGCCGCCGCCTTCTCTTCCCCCGTCAGCTATGTCGCCATTGAGACGATCCCACGCACAGATGAGATCAAGGCCGTGAGGCAGGCCCTGGATAAGACCCAAGTCCTGGCTTCGGAGACCCCCATTCCTTTCTGGATCGCGACGCTTTTCCCGAGAGAGGACGGCCTTCTGCCCGATGGTTCTTCCATCAAGGAGGCTGTGACGGCTATGCTCAGCCGTGACGTTGCCACGAGCCACCCCTGGGGTATCGGCATCAACTGCACCAAGGTGTGGAAGTTGGAGTCTCTCATTCAGAGCTACGAATCCGCTGTCAAGGAACTCATCCAGGAGGGCGCCGTCGACGCCGCTCCGGCCCTTATTCTCTACCCGGATGGCACCAACGGTGAAGTCTACAACACGACGACCCAAAAGTGGGAGCTTCCCCAAGGATCACAACACCCTACCACTTCATGGGAAGCCCAACTCTCACAAGTGGTCTCTAACGCCGAATCTCGAGGATTGTGGAAACAGATTGTTGTGGGTGGATGCTGCAAGGCAAGCCACGCTGACATTGCTCGGCTCCGAACTGCAGTAGAAGGCCTATCTCGGTAGAAAAAAACAGGACCAACATTTCTTGACCGGCTTCCACCTCCGACTCCGACTCCGTTCTCGGCGTTCGGTACCGTGCCGAACGCCTCTCTCCCGGCCCTCCGAGATCGACCACCGCCGGCCTGGTTGTACCATGCACCATGCACCTTGCACCATGCTCCAAAGCAAAAAAAGACGTATCCCAAAAGGAAGCCCTCTATCCGGTGGTATCGCTGCCTAATGCAAAAGAGGGAGTCTCCCCTCTAGTGGCCAGTACAGCCAAAGCAAAAGAAAAAAAAAGAAAAGGCATTTCATGTCATCATTCCAAGTTGTCTTTTTTCCCTCATTTCTTCCAACCTTGTCTCGTTGTTATCGCTTGGGCTTTCCAGTCGTCGAAGCGCTTCTGTCTCTTTTGCTGTTCCTTCTCGTTCCACGCCGCGATCGGCTGGATGGGTAGCCTGGCGAGCATCTCGTCCAGGTCGAAATGGCGTCTGAGTTCGCCGTTGACGCGGATCTGAATTGTCCCGATGCCTTCGTACAGGGCGGCGCCGAAGTCGGCCCAATCACGATACATGGATAGGAGACCTCCGATCTGGCAGCACATGAAGAAAGCCAGCTTCTCGGCCGGGATGAGGTGCTCCTTGCCTTGTGGCGGACGGGGCCAAGTGATCCCTCGGCTCTCTCGCTTTTCCGCGTCCATGACCATGGTGGTGAACCTTTCAAACATGTCATGGGCGGGCGGCCGCGGTGCACCGCCGGAGACGAGCCGATCGTGCTTCTGGCCAGGGGGCGGTGGCAGAACGTCGAGCACGAGGTTCTTGATGGTGAATTTTGCCGGGTCGGCGACGATACTACTGAAGGCGGTCGGGCCATACTGCAAATAACCAGACAGCATGGCGTAGAAATTCCAGACGATGAAGGGCGGACCGC
Source organism: Colletotrichum costaricense (assembly GCF_030867565.1). Classification (NCBI taxonomy): domain Eukaryota; kingdom Fungi; phylum Ascomycota; class Sordariomycetes; order Glomerellales; family Glomerellaceae; genus Colletotrichum; species Colletotrichum costaricense. The sequence goes on along the minus strand of NW_026848254.1, from coordinate 438,342 downwards.
CGCTACCGCCTCGAAACTGTTCCTCGTTCTTCCAGTCAGGGTTGACATCGGAGGGGGGGTCGAAAATTCGAAATTGGACTCGGACGCTGTCGGCATGGCGGGTCGCTCTTGGCACCGCGAGCCAAGTCGGCCACAAGCCACATTCTTTGACATACATTACATCGAGACGGCAATGCGTCCCCCTTGTCGCAAGCAGCGCCTTGGCTTCGGCGTGTATCTGTCGATTGACGAGGAAGATGTTGGTGTTGGGGGAGCCGGAAGGCGGGGAGCGAACCTTCTTCTCAACCCAAATGTCGTGACCATCGAAAAAACCTTTGCCCTTGTACTCGCGCCTCTTGCGGTCCTGGCTGACTGAGGGATTGGGCGGCGGTTGGCGGTCGGGAAGGAAGACGCATTCGCCGAGGATCAAGTCGCGAATCTCCCGCGGGATGCTGAGCAAACCGACGACCATGTTTGTTGTTGTGGTGTTGTGCGATTTTGATGTTTGCTGCAAAAAAGGGAATTTGCCTATACAAACGCAACCGCACAACTGGAGAGACGAACAGACACTTTGGGTGAGAGTGTCGCACAGAGAGGGGGTGGGCAGTGGGCAGTGGTGGTGGGCAGGGAACAGGACTAATCGACAGAAATTCGATGGGGTCGGGTGGCAACGGCGGGCAGCAAATGGAAACAGATGGGATGCAGGATGAACAGCAGTCTGGAAGTCAAGGACGACTGACTGGCAGGCTAGTACAAAGGTATAGTACAAAGGTACGGTGACCCTGACTGACCTACTGACTACCAGGTATCACCTGCAGCAGCAAGCAGCAGGGCAGCCAAAAAGAAGTCGGTCGAGTCGTGGAGGGCGAAAATTTACTCGAAAAAGGCACCACAGAAAAGTCGGGGTTCGAGGTCGAGTGAGGCGCAGCACGCAGCTCGCAGCGGCAGCGGAGTCGGCCCTTTGACCAACGACGTCATTCGACGGTGCGAAGGCGGGCCAAGAGGAGGAGAAGAAAAAAGAGGAAGTTGGGGAGAATTTCGAGGGGCCGACGAGAGACCCAAAAAGCCGGATACCAAATCAACAAAAAAGGCGCGGTGAAAGTCAAAAAAGTAATGGGGGATTTTCGGATACCTGGACACGACAGGAGACGGTAGACGGGAACGGGAGGATGGCTGACGGATGGGGTGGGCCGGGTAAGGTACTGTGTGTGTGTGCGTGTCGGTGTCGGTGTTGTGCACGAGGCCATCTACCAGTTCCCAGGAATTATCTGGGAGAGGGGATCGGATAAATGGGCTGCCATGCGATGCGTGTTGTAGTAAGTTGCAGCGCCACTGACTGACTAACTGTGAGATGCAGGGGAACTTCTTTCTTTCGTTCTGGATTTGAGTTTTTGGGTGCTGCTTCGAGCTGCTTCTTTCGCGCTGAAAAAATTGATGGCGAAGAGGGCGAGGTTGCGTACGCGCGAGTGCGTGTGCGTGCTTGTGCTTTTGCTTGATTCAGCTTGGGTTCTTTTGCTCCAGGGAGTGCAGCTGTAAGTAAGGTAAGGTAAATGTAGGTCAACTCGGTCTGGAGCGCGCCGAGCTGACCATATGGAAGAATTGTCAATGGATGATGGATGATGCTACGCCTCACTCGAGCCCATGTCCATGCGACTGACTGACTGATGAACAGTCTACCTAATTCCAAGTAATTACCTACTACAAAGCAAAGCGGCAGCAAGAGAAGAGAGAGCATTGACCGACGGGCCAGACGTAAAGAGCTGTGGCCCGTGGCGCGGAACCAGAGTCATCGGTAGCCTCCCCGTTAGCTCCCCGAGACAGACACAGACAGAAACAGGAACAAAAGAAATTTTGGGAAATAAAAATAAATAAAAATCATACACCAGTACCAGTACCAGTACCAGTACCAGTCCAGTTCAGTCCAGTCAGTCTCCAGTGAGTGAGTGAATAGTGGCCAGTCATCAAAGGAGAAACCGGGAGCGGAGCGAGTGCGTGCGGGCGTTTCTGCGGTGTGTGGTTGTCAAATGCAGTGCAGTGCCGTACCTTTTACCCCATATCCTCTCGTCTCTCCATCCGGAAGAGAGGGGGGAAAGCCCATGACTGGATGGGGGGGATGGATCGGGGATCCATTACGCTGCTGCTGATGCAGAAACCAGCGGCCGGACTGACTAAGAGCAAGAAAGAAAGGAAAAGAGAGAGACGGCCAGGCCCAAGTCAGTTTCTTTACTGTGAAGCTGCTGCGCCTCGGTGGTTGTTATATAGCGCTGCCTGTGAGTACGTAAGTATACTTGATGTATGTCTGCTTCAGTACGGCGTTCTACATCTGTGTCCGAATTTCTGCGTATGTAGGCGCATGTCTTGACCGGTTTGGGGTTGCTGATGGCTCATACTCATGGCCGGGTTTGCTGGGCATCGGCATCCAGGGTTCTTGGTCCTGCTCTGTTCTGTCGGGTCCTTCGCCCCTCTCACTCACGCGAGCTGCCGAGGGTTTGCTCAGGGTTCTCTTGCCAGGCCCTGCTGCTGTTTCCTCTGCATTGCCCGGGCTCTATGTACGTAGTATGCATTTCTGATGGGGGATCCTCTGGCACACAGAATGGAGGATGGAGCCCCCGGGATCGGTAGCTGGTTGCTGAAGGGGGTTTAGTAAGAGGGATTTTGTGTCCGGGGCATGTGCTTCGTGCCGCCGCTCCTGGTGCTCGTGGGACGTGGAGACCATCCCCATCAGCCAAACCAACGGGCGCGGGCGCGACGATGAAGAGAACTGGGATGAGCCATGGTTGAGAAGCTGGAGGCCGCCTACGGACTGGGTCTACCGGCCTTGAACATTTTTCTCTCTCGCAGGACGCACTATCTTTGCAGTGAAGACCAGTTTTGGAGGGGGCGCGCGTGATGGGATCGACACTACCTTAGTCCAGCGGGTTTATCACTCACTCACTCACTCTCACTCTTACACCTCACTGTGGGGGGGGTTCCCAGTCTGAGGGAAATGCCGTTGATTGTGGTCAACGTCAAACGAAGCCAAATTAACAGCGCGAAAAAAAAATAAACCCCCCATACAAATTAAGCGCGGCCGAGGAGGGAGCAGCGCGAGTGCTCTATACTCCGTACGTAGTAGCTAGATTCTTTCCCCTTCCTTCCAGGGTTTCGGCGCCGACCAGTACACACACTCTCTTGGGCAGCAGAATGAGAGTGAGAGTGAGAGTGAGAGTGAGAGCGAGAGCAACGGGGCAAGCCTGACTTCGGCTTGACAGGTTTTTTCTGTCTGCCCAGTGCAGTTATTACAATGATGAACGGGCACAGCCCCAGGCCCTAAAGTCGGCACTCACTACTGGCACATACGCAGGACGGAGTAGGGCGCGGCGGTGATTTGTATTGATTGGAGACTCTTCGTGGTCGATCGCCGGTCAGAGACCAGATTTGGGTGTATCTTGAGCGGCCGTTTTGGATCTCTCTCGTTTTCGCCTTTCTTTGAATGACTGAGGTGCAAATGCGGCAAGCACCGCTTTACGGTAGATGAACAATAAAGGCTTGGAAATCGCAGGCCAGTGGCAGTGTAAGTACGTACACACTGATTTGCCATCGAGACATGTAATTCAGTAGGTACGTCTCTATTTCGCTCTTCAAGTCGCGGCCCGAGGACTTGCTTCTGGTAGAAAGAACAAGAATAGAAGCAGGCATTGAACTAAACAACAAAGGAGTCGGCACATGGGAAGGTAGGTAGGTAGGCGGCAAGCCAGGCCGGTTTAACAAGCGGCAGACTAACAGACCGCCGAAGAAGCGGGATGAGCTTGTTTGACGATGCGATGCGGCATCACCGCCTCTTTACTGTGGGAGAGCGCAATAAACAAGCATCGACGGATCATGGAAAGACGGGCTGGAGGGCAATGCGTGGTGGCCGCCGCAGCCTCTAGAAGTTGGCTATCGCCTCGGACACCTCACTGAGTTAGGGTGGCTCTGCTTCTCCAAATAACTTGCCCAAAAGTCGGCACATGCCGACTTCAAAGTGCTTGAAAATGTAAGATTGATGGCCGGCATGGGCGCCGGCGAAAGGGCCGGGTTGGATTTGGAGTGTGGTCCCGGGGGCTGTGGAGTCGCACAAAGATGAGTTCGTGAAGAGCAAATGAGTATCCGTAATCCCTCGGGTATCCGTATCCCAGAGTGAACAGAAAAAGGCGCACAACGAAGATGACGAGAGAAAAACATGAGGATAGCTAGCTTGAGCTGCAATGGAGCTGGCTCCTGAATACTCTCCAATTGGACAAATGACGCGACGCGGGATGTTGAAGCTGAGCAGACAAAATTTGGGGGTGAGGGAGGAGGACTGGATTCGGCATGCGTCTCGTCTTAGCTCCCCTAGCTTTCATGTGTAACGAATGTCGCATTGGAATGTTGCGATCATGGATGGCACTTTGAAAGCAGCGACCTGGCTCAGAGACGAAAGAGGATGCAGCCAGGCCAGCCAGCCCTGAGCCAGCAGCTCTCTGGATGTGGGCATCCCGGACGCGGGCACCGCTAACTGCTTGCAGCAAACCGAGACATGGCCACTGTTTTCTCCACACCTCACAACTCACATTGCAGCGGCGGTCAGCTCCTGCGCTGTGCCTGTTCGGCCGGTCCCCCGTGGTGGTGGGTGGGTGAGTGCTACTGGTGATGGGAATGCGTTGTTGTTGGAGAAACGGTGAAAGAAGAAGCATGTCGAGCACTTGCACCAGAAGGGGACTGATGGATTGTGGCAGTGCCAGCGCCAGCAAGCTCTCGAGTCTCCCCTCCTGCATTTCGTTCCTCTCTGATCGCCTTTCGACTACTTTGCAGCGGCACTGCAGCAGTGTCTCTTGCATGTTCCCATATAGAACCTATAAGCCAGCGGCGGCAGACCGACAATCATCGGGAATGGAAACTTGTAGCGGGACCAATCTTGTTGGTTCTCTGCCCTCAATCTATCAAAGGTACTCGAGTAGCGAAGCTGGTAGCAAAGCTGGATTCAAGCTACACGGTAAGCTAGCTGAGAGGATCTCGAATGGACGGATGGATCGATGGTTCGGCCAGTGAGATGAGTGCAAAAGCTAGATGCAGGGCTGTAGAGGAGGGCAGACGGTAACGGGTTCTGCGGGCAAGGGAAGGGAGGGGCGTGAACGTGGACTCTCGAAGGGGGTAGGGGGTAGGGGGGCATTTGGAGGGTAAGGGGACCTTTCCTGTGTGTCTCAGTGAGTCTTGTCATGGACTACTCATGGCTCTGGGACCCGGGAGAGATGATGGAGGCCGAGGGAGGTCAAGAGACAAGAACAGAAACAAGAACAAGATCAGAGGATGGATCATGGACCAGGACGCACATGGGCGCGGGAGCCCTCTTCCTCCTCCTCCACACATCCTCTCCACAACCCGCACCAAAGCCAAGCCGAGTAATAAGTGGTCAGCATCGCCAACCTGGTCAACCATCTCTGGTCAGTGGGAGGTATCCATACCTACTCCGTCTCCGTAGTGTAACTGTCTATAGTACGGATCCAGGAAGGGCTAGGTAGGTAAATAAACCAAAGGACCAAGGGACCAAGGACCCAAGGCAAGGTAGAGGACGGGTATCGAGCGTAGTGCCGCGAGCACGGGGCAGGATGCGCCAAAACCTTGATTGGTTGTCACTGGCAAAGTCCTTTGAGAGCCTCTCTTGCGCCAAGAGATACTTGGATATCCAACTCTCAAGACTTCACCAACGTGTAATTTCGCATCAACGCCTCCAACCCTTTCTATGAGCGATTTATCACCCTCAATACTTGCACCCTTTTCCCTCCTTTCATTAACTTTTTCAACCAGGCCCGTTGTTTACCTACCATAGCCGCTCTCTTTCAGTTCTGCGGCTCCCATTCTTATTTCATTTTTCCTTTTCCCGTTCTAAACGCCCTCCCCCCCCCTAGCCAGACAACCAACCACCCCCCGTCCACCCCATCATCGTCTCCTCCAAAGCGCAACCGAGCCTCCTCCTGGCAGTGCCCTTCTCCCCCTTGGTCCTTGGTGCGGCCGCACGCAACGTTGTTTCTGTGACACGCCTCTCGCTCTTGATTTGGACACCTCTCGTCTGCTCGCTGGCCCTGCTCATTTCAAAACAGCCCGGCCTGGCTTAGCCGCGCCGGAGCAAAAAAAAAAAAAAAGTCTTGCGCATGAGGCATGAGATTCCCGTGTCCCCGTAGGCTGTCAGACTTGTCGGCCACAGTACGCTCGGCACGTTGGATTCTCAGTGCCATTTCACCGCCTCCTGGCGCCGTAGATACAACCGCCGTCCAACCTCCATCCTTCTTCGCACGTCGCCCGTCGGCTCTGCTCGTCGAGTCGTTCGTCTAGTGCTCCGTAAGAGTAGTTGCTGATGTTGCCTTTAACGGCCAGGTCTTGGCCCTTGGGGCCTTGTTCCTGTTTGTCATTGCTCACCACATTCGTGCTCGTCTCCTCGCCCATGCCTTGTCTTGTCTCTTGTATCGTCTGCCCTGAACTGGGGAACGCGACTTGTGAACTTGCACCCCCATTCCCTCCTCCTTCTCTTGACTATACGCCCTGCCCATACCATCCCATCCCATCCAACCGACTCCTCGGGAGTCAGAAGAAAAAGCCGCTCGCTTGGTGTTTCCCGTGTCTCCCCCCCTCCCTTTCCTGCGACCAAAACAGGCTCTTATTGTGTTCCTCTTATTTGACACCATCCCAAGTCGATCCAAGTCAAGCAAAGCGTCGAGTCCCAGCCCATGCCATGTGATGGAATAAATGCGGATGCCGCAATCTCCGCAATGGCGGTGCGGCGTGTACGGTACCGTACCTTTTGGGAGAGGCCGATTGTCTCTCGTAAACATTTGCATACACAAATGCCAAGAGCTCATGATAGACATGAGGGTTAAGACGGATACCCTCTTCTGGACTTCCCGTCCCGTCTATTATCTCGTGGCCCTGCCTTGTCCATTTCGTATATAAGACCCTGAATGTTTTGCAGGACGTTGCAGTGCAGATCTGCTCACAGACTCGCTCACTTCCCACTTCCCTCCCTTCTCTCCCTCTTCTCTGCGTGAGGCCTCCCTCGTCTTGTTGTCGTTGTTACTCTGAGCTGTCCTGACAACCCGGAAAACCCTATTCTACCCTACCCTTATTCTTACCTTGAGATCACGTTGCACGAAACTTGTCAACTTGGAAGAAAAAACACCGCATAGAAAAAATGGACGACGAATCTGAGCTCAAACACCAGAAGGAGGCGGCCGGAGACCGCATTCGCTGGGACGCCGACGAGGAGGCCGGCAGGAAGGCTCACCGCTCTAACGCTGATCCGGGTCTTCATCATGCCCGGTCAAACACGTCAATGTCTATACACTCCGTCCGGTCGAGACGCAACTCCATTGACGCTGCTGCTGAGCTTCCTATCCAGTACCGCACGGTGTAAGTGTGGAACAACATGCGACAAATCAATGACAAGAAATGCCTCATCAACATCTTTCTCTCGGCTAACAACCCTCTTCGAAAAGTTCCTTTGAAATTGAAGAGTACAAGACAAAGACTGAAGCCGTCAAGAAGGCCAAAAATGTCGCAACAGGTTCGTGAAGCGGTCTAAAAAAAACCCTCGTCTTAATCTATTGTGTTTCGAAATCGACTTGAACTGCAGCGACTAATACCATCTGCATCTCTGCAGAACTCTCGGAACTCGAATGGCACACCCTCTCCGTCGACGAGCTTCTCAGACGCCAGTCGTCCTCCATCGCCGACGGCCTATCCGCGGACCAGGTCCAGCGCCGCACAGCACACTATGGCAAGAACGCGCCCTCGCCGGCCCCGACAAACCACACAAAACGCATTCTCGGATACTTCTTCAAGGGCTTCGGTACAGTTCTCCTCGTGGCTTCCATCCTCGTCTTCATCGCATGGAAGCCCCTGGGAAGCCCGCCCGCCGTGGCTAACTTGGCGCTGGCCATCGTGCTGCTTGCCGTCTTCTTCATCCAGGCTGCCTTTAACATGTGGCAGGACTGGTCTTCTTCGCGCGTGATGAACTCCATCAAGACTATGTTGCCTGAGAACTGCATGGTTATTCGTGATGGCAACCAGGTTGAGCTCATGGCTGAGAACATTGTCCCTGGTGACATTCTCATTGTCAAGTCAGGCAACAAATTGCCTGCGGATGTGCGTTTCCTCAAGGTCTCTTCGGACGCAAAGTTTGACAGAGCCATCTTGACTGGTAAGTTATTTTCTTCTGGTGGCTTTCGTTAATTTAGGCACTGGTGGTCCAGAGGTTCCCTTCCATTCTGACGTCGGGAAAAATCACTGACAAAGTACAAAACAACAGGAGAGTCTGTCCCTTTGCCCGCTTCGGTTGACTCAACCGATAACAACTACCTCGAGACTCGATGCATCGGTCTTCAGGGCACACATTGTGTCTCGGGCACTTGCACTGGTGTTGTCGTGGCCACCGGTGACAACACTATTTTCGGACGCATCGCCAAGCTGACCAACGAGCCCAAAAAGGGGTTGACAACTCTGGAACGCGAAGTTCTGCACTTTGTGTTGATCATCTGCTCCATCATGTTCCTCATGATTGTGCTTGTTTTGATTGTTTGGTACGCCATCAGGCCAGATACATGTTTTTTTTGTACAAAAAGTAAACGCTAACTCCTAATTTCCATTGACAGGGGTGCATGGCTTAGGAAACAGTATCCTAACTGGATCAACGTTCCCAATTTGATCATCTCTTGCGTCTCTGTCGCTGTGGCATTCATTCCTGAGGGTTTGCCTGTTGCTTTGACGGCCAGCATGACCATCAGCGCCAACATGATGCGGAAGAACAAGATTCTGTGCAAGTCGCTCAAGACTGTCGAAACACTTGGTTCTGTCTCGATTATTTGTTCCGATAAGACGGGTACGCTGACCCAGGTAAGTTGCATAATTATCCATACCTAGTTCGTTATAGTATGGGGACTAACCAATCACCTTGCAGAACAAGATGATTGTGACCGAGTGTGCCATCGGTACCATGAAGATGACGGCCGACGGTGCGCGGGACAAGATCGCAGTCGACAGACACAACCACCCCAATAACAACTCCTTGGAGCAGCTTCGTGCGCTCGCTGGTCTCTGCAACGCCGGCCAGTTCGATGCCGCGACCGTCCGCTTGCCGCTCCACGAGCGCGTCATCCACGGTGATGCCACGGACCAGGCCATCCTGCGCTTCTCTGAGAGCCTGGGGCAGACCGCTGAGCTGCGCCGTTGCTGGCAGACAAAGTACGAACTCGCCTTCAACAGCAAGAACAAGTACATGATTCGCGTTCTCGGCATGTCACACCCTGATGGACTGTCGCTTGCTTTGCCTTCCGATACTGCTTCAGTCTTCCAGCCGGGCGATGTGTAAGTTTCCACGTCGAACAGGACTTCAAACAAATGGCATAATCTAACAGTGCAACCAGCTTGTTGACCATCAAGGGTGCTCCTGATGTGCTCATGCCGAGACTGAGCAACTACGTTAACCCTGCCGGATACACTACCGCTCTGGACCCTTCAACTCGTGCATCCATCGAGCAGATCAAGGACGAATGGTCAGCTCAGGGGCGTCGTGTGCTGTTGCTCGCTCGCAAGGCCATCTCAAGATCTGCTCTCAAGGGTCACCCGTCTGACAGCGCGTACGAGATGGAAATCAATAACCAGGCGAAATCCGGTCTTACGCTCGTCGGTCTCGTCGGAATTGTCGATCCTCCTCGTCCCGAGATCCCCGAGGTTATGAACACCCTCCGTGGCGCAGGCATCCGCATCTTCATGGTAAGCTTCTCCCAGCAATCCGTTGCACTCCTAGGTTACACAGAAGACTAACAACGTGTAGGTTACTGGTGACTTCGCTCTTACTGCCCAGGCCATCGCAGCCGAATGCAACATTATCGGTGTTCCTCGCTCGCAAGTCGACGACATCTCGGCTCTCCAACGCATCAACCACGTCGACCCCTCGATCAAACACATCGTGGACGATCTCGAGTCCTCCCCGCGTCAAGCCCTCGTCCTCTCCGGCCCCGAGTTGATGACCCTCAACGAAGAGCAGTGGGACCAGCTTGCTCGATACCAAGAAATCGTCTTCGCCCGTACGACGCCGGAGCAGAAACTCCGCATCGTCCGCGAACTCCAGTCCCGTCACGAGATCGTAGGCATGACCGGTGACGGCGTCAACGATGCACCCTCTCTTCGCGCCGCTGATGTCGGTATCGCCCTCGGTTCCGGAAGCGATATTGCCATCGAGGCCGCCGACATGGTTCTGCTTGACTCCTTCTCCAGCGTCGTCGAGGCCCTGCGGTATGGACGCATGATGTTTGACAACCTCAAGAAGACCGTCGCCTACCTCCTCCCGGCTGGTAGTTTCTCCGAGTTCTGGCCCGTCATGACCAACGTTCTCTTCGGCATTCCCCAGATCCTCAGCAGTTTCCTCATGATCATCATCTGTCTCTTCACCGACGCCGCCGCCGCCATCGCCATGGCCTACGAAGCGCCCGAGGCCGACGTGCTTCTTCGTAAGCCTCGTGTGCCCGGTAAGGACCGCCTCGTTGATTGGCAGCTCGTCGTACAGTCTTACGGCCTGGTGGGTGTCTTGGAGACCCTGTCTTCGTTTGCCATGTCCTACTGGTACCTGGAGCGCAACGGCATCAAGTTCAGCGATATTTGGTTCTCCTTTGGCAACTTGCCGTCATCAATCGACCCGGACTACTATCAGCAGAAGCTCAATGTCGCCAGTTCAATCTACTTTGTCAACCTTGTCGTCATGCAGTGGTTCAACCTCCTGGCCATCCGCACCCGTCGGTTGTCGCTGTTCCAGCACCCGCCCATCGGCAACAAGCGCACGCAGAATTTGTACCTCTTCCCCGCCATTATCTTTGCGCTCCTGATGGCCATCTTCTGGCTGTACGTTCCTGAGTTCCAGACGACGCTCGCCACGGCCCCTGTCCCTGTCGAGTACTGGTTCCTGCCGATGACTTTTGGTCTGGGTATTCTTCTCATTGACGAGGCGAGAAAGTTTGCTGTGCGGAAGTGGCCTACGGGTATCATTGCAAAGTGTGCGTGGTAGATGTAGATATCGGCGTTGGATTCGGGGGCTTGGGTCGGGGATCGTCTACTGCAAAGGGAATACCCCTGGGCTGAAGGTTCTTTCTAGTGGGAGTCAAAGGGAAGGCATATTGATGTAATGTTGGTTTTCCATACAGCAAGCGAGCCAGCGTTGACTCTGCAAGCGAATTTTATATCTTCTTGTGTCAAAATTAATATGACGTTTTGCGCCTGTCTTAGATCCCGTCGCTCAATAAACAATGTTGAGAACCGTCATCACACATACTTCAACACCTATTGCTTGAGGTGCGAGTAGTCAGGACATCATGCAAAATGATTTTGGCAGGCAACACCATGGCGCTGCTAGAGATGCAGTAAATATCTCTAATACAACATAGTCACGTCGTCCACGAGACGATATTGGATAATTCACAATCGGCCCATATGGTCAGCCTTCCTCAAGGCCTTGATCATGTCACAAAAAGCGTGCCCACTCAATGTGGGCAGCATTAACCACATCCATATCTCGTGACAGATCAAGACCTAATCGTAATTCTTGCCGTTCACGCATAGCGGTCATCTTTTCACACCTCATCTCTTCGTTGTATATCTCAATTTTCATCCATGATCAGCGGAATTGGGCATTTATGGCTTAGCTCTGAAAGAGCACCTTTTGATACATGAGTCTACAGGGGCCACAGGACGTGCTACTGTCGAAATCTAGGCATTGCAATCATCTTCCTTTTCCCAGTGGATGACGAGCTGTTCGGAATTTTACCATACAACCAGACTTTTGAGTAGGAAGATGTCATTCTAGCGCAGTTTGGGTCGCTCAAGGTTCAAGACGAGCTGTGGTGTCGTTTGCAATTGAGTTCTGTCCTGCCAATAATCCGGAACTTCTGAAGAAGGTTCGTCCTATCGGTGGTAGTCAATCAATAAGTGCCTCTGTAAGCTCCGGTACTTATTGCGTTTCAAGTGGGTTAGATCCGGCAATGATTCCTGAATTCCAACCTGTCGTTTGATAGTTGCGGCTATAAGATGTTGAGCGAGGTTTGACCTCAAGCCGAATTCTTCCGAATTGTTCTGGAAGATGATCAGATTGAGTGAGTTGCAGCCTCCGCGCGGCCGCTGATGACAGTGCGTCGCTAGCTGAAGCATTGCATCTTGGAGTTACGAGTTGTTGCCGCTTCTGGAAAGGCTGCCTTTCGAACCGAGCGACCCCGACCTTGGCATACGGCGCCGATCTATAGGCGATCTTGGCGACGCAGGCCTGGCACGCCTAGCGACTGGGATGAGGTAGATGGCGTAGACTTGACACGGACATTGCTGACGCGCTGTCGAACCAGCGTGAATCTTTCCCGTCTGCATTTACGAGCGACTTTAATGTACAGCGGTTTCGTGAAGCTCGTGCCAGATAACGTCAGCACTAAATCAATCCTTCGTGAGGGACAAATTGTACGTGTCACACGTTCTGAGCGTTCAAACCAAAGTGCCTCCTATGGCTATGGCCGCTGATCAAGTAGATTTAGGTAGCCAGTAGCAAGTAAGTCCTTCAACCCCAGACAAAGCAAGGATGGGATGAAGGGAATATAAAGCCGCCGTCAATGCACTTTGGGATTTTCTAGTCTGCGAAAAGGTACCCAGAACTATTTGAAACCCCACGCCACCGCCCGGATGAAGTCTCCGAGTTTATTTCGTGCTGCCTTCAACCCGTTCGAGGCGCCCAACGACACGGCAGGAAACCTGCAGGGAACTGGATTCCGACCCACAATCATGGGTTCAAGTTGGGCACGCATCAACGACGGCTGGGACGCGGCAGAGCTGCTCTTTGAGAAGCACCATGTCTTTCTCGAAATCTTCTGGATTTCGAGCACGTACCTGCGTTTTCTAGTCCCAAGTTGGAGGAAGGTTTCGACGCCGACTCATGCAAAGTATACGGCGCTGCCATGGATTCCTCTCATGATCCATGTCATTCTCGGGACCATCGAGCTGGCCCGATACTACTACCCTCTCGTCATCACCGGTGAACCTCCCGTGCCAAACTTGATCGACCTCGTTCTAGGACTGGCTTTCTCGGCCGGAAGCTTCCATCTGGCTGGGTATGTCCGCGAGGGGAATATTCCCTTCATTAGAGCCACGTTCCAGGCAACGTCTTTCCAGCGAGCGCTCGCCTCCACGTTGGGGTACGTGCATGGTGACGCGCAGTGGCACCGAGCGTCCATCAAGCTGCTGAACAACTTCACTTGGGTCCGATGGCTCTCCACGTTCGGGAAGTATCTCCAGGGATTCAGAACGTACGGGGAAACCTTCACGGCCACCGTGGTCATGGCTCACCCGCTTTCTTTGTGGGAGGGAGACTACCCCGCGGGGATTCCTCTCTATGCCTCCATCGTGCTCGCGTTGCTGGCCGTCGACAAGTGGGCATCACGAAAACTAGACGGAAAGTGAGTTGCGCTAGAAGACCGGACGATCCAATACCGCCGTCCGAAAATGTGGTTTTTGGGCTGACCTGAACGTCACAGACCAGGGTTCGTCCCCCGCGTTCTCGCGCATTGCGGACTTGTCACCGTGAAGAAAGCGTATTTCGAAACATCGACGTCTGGGGAAAAGCTGGAGTAGCTTGGTTGCGCGAACATGAGTGTTGGAGGTTGGAAGAAGGAAGCTTTCTGGGCACGTCACGGATTCCGCGAGAGGTTTTGCTTTCGGCTGCGTCCATTACAGATACGCACGCCTAGATTCATCACGGGACAGGGTGGAACCATGGCTCGCAATTGACACATTGTTTACAGTCACATCAGACAGATTACTTACTCACAGAATTCAACGTTTCAAGTTCTCAGACTCTTGGCTGCTCCTTGTTGAGTAACGTGGTCGTAAAGAGTTTGCAATGAGTATTGGCAAAACAGTCACAAGAGAGCCGCAACCGCAGGAACAATGTGGACTCGGTAAACCTCCGAAGCGCGGATGGATCACCGAATCTCGCATGCAGGTTACGGACCCAATCCCAAGTGCCGCAGCTAGTGGTCATACACCTGCATTGGGCAACGCTCGCCGTGAAAAGGGAGAGCGAAGCCGATCGGCTCGTCGCATTCGTAGCGAGTGCCGTCACCCGCCAGGGTCCGGCCGGCGAGGTAAGGAACACGAGGGCCGTCCTGAGACTTATATGCTTCCAAGATTCCACACCGCACCAATGGCCCCTTTCCATACATGAGATCTGATCGAAGGGGAGAGGGGAGGAAACGGGCGCGGGCCTTATGCCGTTATCTTATTGCGCGCCTTCTAGAAGGCATAGCGCGTCTTACTAAGTTACGCCGTGTATTACGCCGTCGTCACTATCCCCGTTCGCGCCGTGTTCTCAGAGGCCGCGAGTCAGCAAGCCGTTCGTGACGTGGGGGTCTTTTCGGTTCGCACATCCACTGATAGTGGTCCTTTTGGTCAACTCTTGGCCTACGTTGGGGCCTTGGCATCGCATGCTGCCGTCTTGGCTGCTGTTGCTTAATTTTCGCCGCATTGCATGGCATCGTTATCAGTGCTGGGCGGATCATCTTCAACGGTTCAATCGTTCAACGACACTTCAACAGAAGCGCCGTGTGTTTGTAGGTGGAACCTTTTTCCCACAATCCATACACCGAACCATCCATTGCATCCGTAGTATTCTAAGGCCTGCATCTAGGCTCGTACGACCAAGCTTCTTTGGCTTTTTCTGCCCCCCTTAGCCGCCATGTACCATAGGCCGGTTCCGCAGCTTGCTTGCTGGATGGTGGGAGGGATTTAAGCAGCAAGGCGGGACCTGGGAGGGTCGTCATGAGCGAAGGCGGCGAATAGGTGGAACGACAATTCGTCTGAGCGTCTCCACGGGGGAGGTGTGATGAAGCTATCGCCCTCAAGGAAACGGGACGGGTGTGGCTGGCTCGGTCGACTTCCGTCCTAGCCCTGGCCGAGTCAACCGGGCCACGCACAACGGAGCGTAGTCGGCATTGACGACACAGGAAGGCCCGCCGTCGCCCGTACGAATACTTCGTAGCTTTGGTTCACCTTACGCTGCGGCTGGGTTACTCCGTCCTACTCCATGGTACACTCGATACCTTGTCGAGCCCTCTCCAAGACTCCCCAGGCCCGCCAGGGCCATCTCCCCTCTCCTTCTTTTCTCCATCTTTTGCTCGCAGCCCCTCCACATTGCTGACCCTTACCTCAACGGAGAGGCAAGCTCGTTTGGAGTTTGGATTATGAATCTGCCTTTGCGGTCAGAATCCCGCGGGGTCTCCGCAGACCTTTCCCCACAAGGGACAGTCACATTGAGATGAACGCGGTCCGCTAGATGAAATTCCTTAAGAACAAGGTCGCCTCGCCTCTCTGTCGTGTGCCCTTAGTCTGGCTTCCCTATCCCATCCCTCGTCGACTGTCTGTTCTCATTCTTACCGTGCGGACATACTCTCAGGCTGAACCTTCACCCGTCACCTGAAGAATTCGGATCACAGCCGTGCGTGCGCCCACAAACATCAGTCCTGATAATGGGTGCAAACTACTTCGGCCAGACAGGCAATGCCCTGAGCGTTATCCAGATCGCTCTCGTCGTCTGCCCGGCCTTTATCCTCTTCGGATACAACCAGGCTGGCCTCGGTGGCCTCCTGACTACTGAGGACTGGGTCAAGACCTTCCCTCAGATCGATACCGTCAACACCACCGGCGAGACCAAGAACGCCAACTCAACTCTCCAGGGTTTCGTCGTTGCTACTTTTACTATTGGTGCCCTCTTTGGCTCTCTCTCATGCTCCTGGTCTGGTAACGCTTTCGGACGACGCAATGTCATCTTCTTCGCCGGTATCTGCACTCTCATCGGAGAGATCCTCGAGTGTGCTTCCTTCCACCTGGCACAGCTTATCGTCGGTCGCCTCATCGTTGGTCTCGGAGTTGGTCAGCTCAGCTCTATTGTGCCCGTGTGGCAGAGTGAGACCTCCGGCGCCAAGAACCGTGGTCGCCAGGTCGTCCTGACTGGTCTCTTCACCTGCGTCGGTTACGTCTTGGAGAGCTGGATTAACCTTGGTTTCTGGGAGTTCAAGACTGGCCCCGTCACATGGCGTCCCCCTATCGCGATTGCCATTCTCTTCTCCTTGATGCTGATGGGTAGCATCTACTTCCTTCCCGAGTCGCCCAGATGGCTCGTCATGAAGGCTCGCTCTGCCGAGGCCCGTTCCATCATCGCTGCTTTCCGTGGCCTGCCTGAGGACTCCCTTGAAGTCCAGGCCGAGGTTGCTGGTATCGAGCACTCTCTCGAGGAGACTACGCAGAACGCCGCCAAGCTCTCCGACATGCTCAAGATGGGCGATGACAAGCTCGCCTACCGATTCGGACTCTGCATCCTGCTCCAGTTCTACCAGCAGATGTCGGGAAGCAACCTCGTTTCCGTCTACGCTCCCATCCTGTTCCAGCAGAACTTGGGCATGGAGCCCGAGCAGTCCAAGGCCCTCGCTGGTGGTGCTCTGACCTGGAAGTTCCTCTCGTCATTCCTGGCCTTCTTCGCCATTGATCGATTCGGTCGCCGTGCTGTCTTCATCTTCAGCGGTTTCGGAATGGCTGCCTGCATGACCTGCTTGGCCATCACCACATCCTTCCCCAAGGACAACACCGCTGCCCAGATCGCCGCTGGTTGCTTCATCTACCTGTTCAACACCTTCGTGCCTATCGGCTTCTTGGGTGCCAACTTCCTGTACTGCACCGAGATTGCGCCCATCCGTCTCCGCATGGCCATGTCTTCCATCTCTACTGCCAACCACTGGCTCTGGTAAGTCGCAACTATGTTTCTCGTTCTCCATCATCTCTTCTTACTAACGGTTGCCCAGGAACTTCATTGTTGTCATGGTCACCCCCGTTGCCCTCAACACGATCGGCTACCAATACTACATTGTCTACGCCGTCATCTCGGCCTGCATTCCCGTCAGCGTCTACTTCCTCTTCCCCGAGACTATGGGCCGCAACTTGGAGGAGATCGAAATGCTGTTCAAGGACTCTCCTTCCGTGTTTGCCACGGTCAAGTTTGCTAAGAACCGGCCTATCGCTATGCCCCAGGAGTTCGAGAGCGACAAGCCATCACAGAAGGCCGACTATGTTGAGAAGCAGACGGATGACTCTGCGTAATGTGGAATCGAAGAATATTACGGCCGGGAATTTGCAGGATGGACACTACAGGAACAGTTCAGCATTAGCAAGCGGAAGTCTTTTTAGCGAAATGAATCAATCGTCATGATCTTGGTATCTGCGAATACCACACCCAACTACTGTTACTCTTTCCCTGATTATACGTGAATATGCCTCAGCCTCAAAGGCGATTTTAACAGTTCATCGAACCGCCCACTACATGATCAAATGAGGAATAATCGAGAGTGCCGACAGAATGACGAAGCCAGTCGGCAGTGGTACAAGAGTGGCGCTCGTGTTCCCTTGAACGTTGTTGTGTTGGTTGCTATTCCCGGGCCCACTCAAAGATTGCCCTTCCTCTCCAGCTTACCTTCCCTGGGACTTGAAAGCAAGGCAGATGCAGCTCACCTAGGTAGACACTGACATCACCCCATCGCGTGTCGTTCGGGTGACTCGTACCCAGTACGAAGTCTTTAAGCCGGGAAAGATACTATAACTAGCGTTCGCTGTGACTATATTGTTGATGAGGGGGTGGGCCGGTGAAAGACAGCGCTGAGCGCTCATGATGCGTGTGTGAGAATGGCGAATAAACCCCGAACGAAGGCCAGCCTTGATCGAATGCTTTTCGAAATCAAAAGAGGGGCGGATGGAAAAACTCAATTGAGTTTCCGTAAACCTCGTCGCGTCAAGCAAGACCAACCACATCAGCGTGTTCATGTGGGAGACTCAATAGTGCTTATCTATGCATATTGGATGCCCTTGATCTTGTGAGATTGCAGAGAGGTCAGACGCGTACCTGTCCGGGCCGCATCTGATAGTGGTCACCAACATTTCCCTGGTCTTACTTGCAGGTACACTAAGCCCCAATCTGGCAGGAAACACAGGCTCGGACGTAACATCAACAGGGCTGATATGCTGGGGTAAGACCGCTGTGCCTGCTGGAGTGCTATCCTCTAGTTGGCCATGGGACGATCGAGGCCTCTGCCGCCTGTTGGCCGCAGAATATTAATCACCGCGACATCATTTAAGCTTGCAACGGACGACCTGTCAGCGACGCAATGCAACAGCAATGCAGCATCTCGTATTCGTCTATGTCTTGGCAGCCTCTGCACCGTTGGGGTGCGATAAGTTTCAGGGCTTATTATATCGAGCCTCCGCGCTCTCCGGGTAGAGGGTAATTCGGGTCTTTGCAGGTAGACTTCACTTTTCAGACATTTGCTTGATTAAATCCAGCGACAAGATGCTTGGCTCAATTCTCAAGACTGTGCTATCGGCTGCGGCTGTCGTATCAGCGTGCACCCCTCCGACGGAACCTCTCTCGAACAACATCACCGAGGGTTTCGGAATCCAGGTTCAGAACGCTTCAGTGCCCATCATTCACAATCGCTACATCAACTTGTGGTCAGCAGGCGGTGGTGACCAGCATCTCTATTTGAGCCCAGCTGGAGACTCTGCTTTCAACTTGACCCTAGTCAACGGCGTGCTGTCGAGGGGCATCATCCATGCCGTCATTAACGGAGAAGTAAGTTGATCGATCGCAGTTTGGCGTTGGCGTTGGCGTTTTATTGACACTTCGTAGTACACCGCAGACGACAACACGACCAAGATGTTCATGACGGAACGTGGAGACCCCAAGGCCTTCTTCCAGCCGGTGTATGGATGCAACCCAGACACGGATGCTGTGCAGGTCGAGTTGGACTTTGTTTCCAGAGCCGCCGTGCCAGGTGGTTTTATCTGCTTCAGAAGTGCTTCCGGCGAGAGGCACGAGGCCAGATACTCTCCTCCCGGTAACACTGGTGAGTTTCTGGCTTCCTATCCTTCGATCTATGATTCTCCTCATACCAAGCCTTTTTTTCCTGATCTCGAAGCTAACTGAATATCTTAACCCAGTCGTCAGAGCAGACCGTCCTTGCTACGAGGTTACCTTGGCTGTGGTTCCTGCCCCGACAGCTTGAGAGGAACTGAACGCGATTGTGTCCACATTAGGAAGAGAACCATGTAGTTCGTATAAGAATGTAGCGCATCTTAGTCGATGACTGTTCAAGTAATTTCAGAACTTTTGAAATCGCGACGACTTGATATTCAAGTCTGTGATGTCTCCGAATAGAGAATTGCTTCTCCATGATTCAATGACTCCAGCTCAAAGTTGTTAACCAGAAGTGCACAACGTATCCCATCGGGTGCTTGATAGCGTCAGCATATCTCTACTCGGAATAGTAGCAAATTTCGAATTATCCCTTTCAATCCATACTGTTGCCGTTCTAATCCTTTTCGATACGCCTAATTGAAAATTCGAAAAGAGATCAGCGTTAGGGAACACAGAAGGTCAATGTACTGACGCTATCCAGCATGTTGAAATAAGTCCACAAATCAATCCTTATGAATTATGAAGGCAGGTACTAGAAACTTCTGGTTGATATTCTTGAGTGTCAATCCAACTTTGGGTTAAGTACTAATTCATATGGCTTAATGGTAACTGGCTGGCACCTATTATGAAGCTTGATGCACTGTTTACTCACGTGAAACATGCACGCTGAAAGCGCTGCGGAATCCTTGCCGAGGTCCAACTCGCTTGTTTGGTAGCGACCTTTGGACTTCTAGGTAGCAACTCATCGCCAATTTCGCGTTCAATACACAACAGCAACGCCTGTGCATTAACTACTCTACAAAAGGAGCTTTGTTTCATCATGAGTCGAAATCAGATTGACGGAAACTTACCGGAGACGGTCGCTGAACTAGAGGCCCTCCCTTGGTGTCGCGCACTCCTCAAAAACCCGTCAGTCGTCACTTTCATTCCGCCATCCCGGGTACCAGAAAACGCCAACCCACACGACAGGTTCTTCGGTAAAACACTCAATAACTTGACCGGTATACCAGCTTGCATCAGCTTTCACACCGAGGCCCCGGGTCGATCTGTCATCACCGAACTCTCGTCCCTATTCGCGCTTTCAAGAGGGGTTGATGGCTATCCCAACATCGCGCACGGTGGCATGACTGCAGTTTTGATCGACGAGGTTCTTGGCGTCTTGATTCAGAGGAACATGGACACGGAGAGGGACGACCCGATCTTCAAGATGAACACAGTTACTTCTTCGATGAACATCAAATACCTCAAACCCATCAAAACGCCTAGTGTTGTGCTAGGAACTGGGCAAATCAAGGAAATCCGTGGAAAAAAGATCCTACTCAAAGCTGTCCTCAAAGACGCGGATGGTATGGAGCTAGTGATCTGCGACTCAACATGGATTGGGATTCCCAGAGTCAAGATGTAATATTCTATCGAAAAGAATTAGAGACTCGGAGAGACATCTAAATACACTTGCGCCATTGAGGGACCGGTCTACACAACTTCAGGCCACATTCATTTCTTGGAAGTTATTCGAACCTTGACGGGGCTTTGTATCTGCAGACATGATAGTCCACATGACTGTGAGATAGTTTTAGTTTCTTTCAAAGAGAGGCACATGTTAAGCTTCTAGCTTTTGAACCTCCATAAGTATGCACAAATCCATTTGAGTTTCGAACTTGCAGATCCCCGTTCCCTGACATCGCACCGCGACTCTTTGCAAGTTCAAGCCTTCCAAGCAGTTTCCAGGATTTCCTTCACAGTCCAAGCCTTAATGTCAGGGAAGATCTGGTTAAGTGTTCTCTTTCCAGCCGGGGGGATATCGAAGCTTCCATTTTCAAACCAGAGACCAAATACCGAGGCCATGCCCTGGTATGCTTCTTTGGGAAAGAATTGATATGCAGGCACTTGGCTGGGAAGTTCTGTCGTCTGGCCAGTCTTGAGTTTCTCAACGCTGTCATACGCAACGTTGAATTTGGTGCCTTTTTGTATCTTCAGTTAGCCTGGGACCGTGCCTCCTCGAGTTGTGCATCCAATATGAAAGTACCTTTGGCAGCTTCCGCAAGCTGAACAAACTGGTTGAAAGTAACCTTGTCGCCAACGATGAAAGTGTCAGGCTCCCACTTGTCCAAGTCCAGGGCAGCCGCTACAAACTTCCCCACATCTTTGGTGTGAGTGAAGGCTGAAGGCGTGTTTCCCGAGCCCGGGATAGCTGCGGCATTGCCTGGAATATCGATAAATAGTGTAAAAGGGCTCATATACGAGGGGACAATAGGTGTCGCCCAGTAGTCAAGGAAGAAGCCGTTGTGGACGACGGTGTACTCGAGATCCTTGGTCTCTTTCAAGAGAGCGGCGGCGCGAAGTTTGTTGGGCACAGAACCCAGTTGGCTGCCTTGACTTCATTGATAGTTAGTATCAGGGTGCAATTCTGAAACACTGGATATCATCCGCGTTCGATCTAAACTAACCTCTCGTTGTGAGGGACGCCCCATCCGCTAGAAATCATTCTCTTGGTCGATGCTGATGCGTCGGCGGCGCGAATTAGCTCAAACTCAAGGGGAGTCTCTCCTGGTGGCGGCATCATGTTGATAGCTGAAATGACCGTATGGACATTGTGCTCCTCCAAAATCTTGGCAGTAGCTCCTACATCGGCGTAGTCAACTACGACGATCGAAGCTCCGAGTTTCTTTTCCAACTCGGGGTTTGCCTAAAGAAATAAATTAGTACCAATTCTAGTAGAAGGACGATTCCTTAGCATTGTGCTCTACCTTTCTTGCGAGAATTTTGACCTCATGCTTGCCAGTGGCCACGATTGCCTCGACCAAAGTTCGGCCCACGTTTCCGGTGCCTCCGGCAACTGCAATGACTGCCATTTTGCGTGTGGTGCTTTCGGAATACAAGACTAGATGAAAGTTTTCACGGTGATCATGCGAGTGAGTAAAGGTAGAGTTGCTGTCAAATTAATAGCTCTACGATAATAACCATGGCCGTGGTGGCACTGGCTCTTATAGAGGTCCATCATTTATTCTACGAGCACACAATTGCAGTCCCATCAATACCCCGCTAGTAGTTAGCGGAGTTTGTAGTGGTGTACCCCTATCCATATCCCCTCATTATCCTGGCGGCGGAAGCAAACAAGGTTTTCGGACTTTGTATTCGTAAAGGCGGATTCAATCGACACAGTTGTAAACTTATCGTGGACGTGGTGGAATTAAATATTCGTACTTCGTACCCCGTACTGAATCCCATCCAGATATCTCGGTAACAATTTGCTTCCGTGGAGCCATTAAAGGATCCATAAGTCTAGTGTGCAGACTCCAGAGTGCCCAAAGCGGTTGTGTCCCCATACGGCATAGATTACTTGCGGAAAGTTCCCTTTGCGGCGGTTCAACTGAGTCGGACCTGAGCAGCCTCCTTACCTAACCCTTTAGCACGGATGCATTTTACTTCCGGAAATTACGTGACCGGGCCAATCATGAAACTACTTCCTCTTCCTCTCTCATCTACTGTGAAAGTTTTCCTGCATTTTGTCCGATTCGATCCTGGAGCCTTAGTCGGATTCTCAATCTACTTCTCTTTTGCGGACTGCCGGCTGCTATTCGGAGCCGAGGTGTCATTAGCATATCGTAACGCGCCGCCTGGCCGAGTGGGTCGCTCAGTCCGGACTCATTCCCGAAACAGCCGTCCGATTCTCAACTGAACCGTCCGGGGTGTTGGCGGTCCGGTATCCCCACACCCCCGCGCACCGGCGTGGCACACCAACATACATGCTTTGCCATGGACGCTATGGATACTGAGTCCGTCCAGAGCGGACGGACCCAAGACAAAGCTTCTCGCATTGCGAAGGTTTGTGAGACCCTGAGAAGTAAGGACATTCAACGACAGACACTTACACGTGGAAACAAAGGCCTGTCTCCGATGCCAATCGAAGAAGATCAAATGCGATGGAAGGACTCCATCATGTACACCTTGCGTCAATCGCAGTCAGGAGTGCGTGTACCAGCAAGTACAGAGGCGCCGTGGACCTGGTCGAAGGTACGATCATCTCGTAGCCTGCTCACTTACATGACTCTTGCCTTTCTCAATTGAATATTGAAATTGACTTGAATATTAAAGCAAAATGTACATCCAAGCTTTAGAGGAACGACTATCCAAAATGGAAGCCGTGCTCAATCAAGCTGGGCTTCCAAGACCAGGAGCACCGCCGACAAGAATATCGCCGTCAGAAACTGATGCCGCCTCCGTCTCCGTGTTTGCAGGCCCGGCCATACCAAACAGCACAGTCCCGATAACGAACCACCGACTTGATGCGCCGCAAGCTGCAGCCAGTCATGTTCCGTCAGATCACCCCATGGGTGATGAAGCGGTATTGTCGGCGCCTGATTCAAAAAGCAGTCAGACACCCGTCCCTCAGCCTCGAGAGATCCCCGAACCGCCGTCACAACTTTCGGGGAAGATGCCAGTTTTTGCCGTAATTGCAAGCCGTATGAGAGAGGTCAATTCCGCCTCTTACTGCTCTACGTTCAACAGACAAGTCTTCACTCCTCGACTCGAAAGGGAGGAAGCCATCACTATTTTGATGCCTCTCTACGACGACGTCATCAGCAATTACCCGCTTTTGAACTTTCATTACTTCGTGCGTCATTTCGAAACATTACCGGAAGCGGACGACACTTTCAATAGTACGTCGGGATGGGCATACATGAATGCCGTCATCTCTGTAGGGACGCGGTGGAAAACCATCAACAGCGCGTTCCAAGAAGTTTGTCAACTTGCCTGGCCTTTCTTCAAAAATGCATTTTCTGTCCTGACAGAGCTGATGGTGAAGGGTGGCGACTTGCTCTCTGTACAGGCCATTGTCGCCATGGCGGTTTTCATGCAAGGAACTACATGTACCAGAACTGCGACTCTGCTATCTTCTGCGGCAGTGAGACTGTCTCAAAACATCGGACTACATCGGCAGCCTTGTACAATGATGTCCATGTGTGCTCAGGATGTTGAAGCACGGAGTCGGGTGTTCTGGGCGGCCTACATACTGGATAAAGAAACGGGTCTCAACCATGGCCTGGATTCGATACAAGACGATGACGACATTGAGACTGAACTGCCCAGCGGTTGGGGAGAAGGTGTTGACATATTGAACCTCAGAGCGAAGCTTGCGATGGTAGAGTCTTCAATCCGAAGACGATTGTACACGGCGAAAGGACTCCGCCTTACCGACGCCGATCTGGTTAAGGCCATCATCGATTTAGATGCTCTCCTTGAAGAGTGGAGATCAAGTATGCCCGCAAACCTCCAGCCATCATATGAAGCCCCTGCATTGGGGTCAGACATTGCACCAGATATCCTCAACCTGCAGTTGGCATTCTATAGGTGCACAATGATGGTCCACTGGGCGGCTAGACGGCATGACCAATACTCGACTGTAGCTGTCCTCATGGGAACGCCCGCTGGTTTCGAAATGCCCTACATTCAGCTGTCCTTTTCGCAGAAGCGATGCCGCATGGCGGCGCACGCGACCTTGGGATTATTTAGGACCATTTCAACGCCCCAATATGCAGACCTATGGTAAGTCTCCGCGCATGAAGCTGTCACCCTTGGTCTGAGACACTCGACTCACATTTGCAGGCGAATCTTGTGTTACCCCCTTTGCGCAAGCATTACTCTTTTGACGGATGTGCTCGAGACTCCAGGCTCTGCTCGTGCTCGAGGGGACTTAGCAGCAACAAGGAATTTCGCCCATTTCCTTCAAAAGTTTGAAAAATCTGAAGGTTGCGACTTGAAGCGTGTCTTGACGGCGTGCGCCATGATGCAACGGACAGCGCAATATGCCGTCGATGATGCCCAGAATATAATGCGCGCCCAGAATTTGGTCGGCAACAACGGCGGTGGTGTGCCACTCATCCCGGGTTTTAGTCTCGGTGAAGATGCACAGGTGAGACATGATCTGAAGTGCGAGCTTTGAAGCCACGACCACAGACTAACGTTTCTTTTCTTTTGATACTCAGGTTTTGCAATCCTTGCTCGGCACGGCAACACATCCGATGTATCTCGTCCAAGGACTGATGGGGAACTTGCCCAACCGAGACCAGAATCTCACAATGAGGCTTGCGCAACTTCTTGGTACTCCCTTTGAGAGTGGCAAGCCTGGTAGCCCACTCGGATCTCAACCTTTACAACCGGAGACGTACGGTTTTGGGTTTGGTCAAGGCCAGGCTGGTAATGACCCGACGGCCAACTGGTCTTGAGATTGGTAAATTTCGCTCAGCAGGCTGGAGCAGACCCATGCTGCACGAGTTTACCACATTGAACGATGGGAATTATCCGGAGCTATACGTGCTCGCTTCGGAAAATGAAAGGTGCCTGAGAGATGCCGAGACACTGTTGCACAACCATCAGGGACTTGAGCTGAGCTAGTCTACCGGCGTTCCATCAGGCAAGGGTCCGGAATCTCAGATGGGAATTGAGGCCAAGATGTGGCTGTTGTTTTATATACGTCCCGCGCCGCAGACTTTCTTAAGTGTGTGCCCGGGTACGAGCCTGATGTTGAACCTTAGTTGACTTCTAATCAGTACATATTCGCATTTTGCCCTCGAGTTGCGCTTCTTGCGAAACTTGCGACGTAAAGCTCTCAGTAGCTTTCTATTAGACAATGCATTTTATGATCATGTATCACTGCATAATTTGCAACAATCATTAAGATAGCATGAAAAACAAGTTGACCAAGCCGTCTTAATCTCTTAGATAACCCAAAAGCCAAGTGTCTCTGCCAAGTTGCGGGCTGCCTTCAGCCGCCACAGCATCCCAAGGTCGGGGTGTAAGGGCCTCTTCCGGTCACTGTGCGGCGTGCCTTATCGTCGACGGCCCATCATTTCTTCAATATCATACAAAAATTCTTTCCAAGGCGAGCCAGAGCCCCTTGGCACACGATTTTCTCCTATGAGGAGGCGGATCGGCCACACAATTTCGGCTTCTTGCCGCCTCGGCTTGACTTGTTTTAAGCCTAATCGCAGGGCAAACGCCACGTCACCTCAGCTTCCTAGGGAGCAAGCAATTCAGCAAGGAGTATCTGTGAATGAGATAAATTTCACTTTGCCTGATGTCCTGCATGCGTACTGTATCAATATCATATCAGACTGATCGCAACCCGGGTTGACTGGTTCGATAAAGAAGCCCCTCTTCTTCATTTCTCCCCATCAAGCGTTTAGTCCAGTTGCGTTCTTATTAGCTTGGACTCTTTACACACTCTCTTTACACTTGCCTGGACTTTCGATCATTCCTAACATTCTTTACTCAGCAAGTATCCCGAAATGTCGGTCCTCAAGGATGTAGCATCTGGCATCATGGCGTGGACGAGGACGCCGCGCAACCAGACCTACAGAAAGCTCAACGCCGAGATTGATGCTGAAGCATTACTATCCCCCAGGTCATATGATAAGCAAAGCTCCTCACATAGACTCCATAGGACGTCCCCTAAGGCTTTGGTAAAGCTTATTGTTCCTGTCATCCTTTTCTCTGGACTACTATTTGCCGTTGTTAGTATCCCTCTGCCTCGCCAGGTGACAGCACGAGCCCTGACACATACAGAGTCACATAGATATCACACAATACATACCCGATTCGACCAGAGACGCACTATCATCGTTGCCCCCTGTGGAGAAAGGTGGTCAGCGACGTCTCAGAATCATCGTGCCGGCCGATGGTCCATCTCCAGGATTGTGCAAGATGCTCATGTCGGGTGTTGCATCCGGCTATCCCAGCTCGGTAATTGTGAACTGGGGCCGCGACTTTCAAAAGTCTCCTGGATGGTTCGGAGGCTCTCATCTTGGCAAGATCGATGGCACCCTCGAGTTTCTTGATTCAATCACTTCTGAAGAAGCCCCAGACGATGAACGCCTTGGACCAGATGACCTCATTCTCCTCGTCGACGCCTACGATGTCTGGTTTCAGCTGCCGCCATCCGTCCTCATTCGACGATATATGGCGCAGAATTACGCTGCAGACGAACGCATTCGAAAGGAGTGGATAGGAAGCCCTTCTCGGTTCTCGTCAAACTCAGGAAACAATCTCATACCGCGGCAGACTATCATCATCTCGACCCAGAAGAAATGCTGGCCCGATGCTAGTCTTGGCTCTGACCCCCACTGCGACGATCTTCCCGAGTCTAGTGCACGGGAGGACATGTACGGGCCCCATACGGACGAAGATCCTAAGCAAATGCACGACCTCCGCCCACGGTATGTCAACAGCGGCAGTCTTATGGGCCCCGTCGGAGATATGAAGCGTATGTTCCGTCGTGCCCAAGAGAAAGTCGATGAAAAACAGTCTGCCGGTGCAGGTATATTCAGCGACCAAGGTATTTTTGCGGAGATCTTCGGCGAGCAAGAGATTTGGCGGACTTCTAAGCGACAAAACCACGATGAATGGGTGAAACTCCAAGCTGATCAGCCTGAAAAGTCTGCTCAGGAACTTCAGCAAAATGACTTCAGTGTCGGTCTAGACTATATCCAAGACCTTTTCACCCCTACCGTTTTCGAAGAAGATGATGGGCTATACATTGCGTCGTCAGATGGTCCTGGACTCCGACAAGCCGCGGCCGATAGAGGCATTGATCCACCAAGGGTAGCTGGCATCCCAGGAGACATGCTTGGTTTACGCAGTCCTATCCAAGAGACTGCCATTGACAAGAATATGGGATGGCAAGATCTTCCGCTTTACACCGATTTCTGGAGTACTTCAGTGCCAGTTGTGGTACACCATAATGCCCATCGTAATGGCTTAAAAGGCCAGAGACTGCGCGATTGGTGGAAGAACAACTGGTTCTTTCCTTATCTCCGAAGTTTATTAGAGCTGCACTCAAAACCACGAGAGGCCCTGGAGCCGCTGCTCAGAGTTCCGGGTCGCAATGGAGTGGAAGACTTGGTTTACACAGCACCGGCATCAGATGCTCAGAAGAGGAAGCCCCGCATCTTCAAGAAACAGGATCCCAAAGAACAAGGATTGGCAGAAGCAGATTGGGACAGTCTGTGTCAGTCTGAGGGTCATGACGAGTGGTGGAACGACGTTTTGCAGGACCTCTCTAGATCAAAGGGTCGATGTGCTGTACGATATTACCTTCATTCCAATTACATTTTCCGATATAATTTCTTCAACGAATGTACATAGTTCCGAATCGTTAGATCTTGCTTTAGCATTCAATTGAGTTCGTGCTGTTCTCAGCAATGAATCGATCTGAAGGGGAAGATACATGGACAAGCAGGGATACTCAATCATCTTGATTGCTATTCTCTTACCTCTTCATCTCGTCACAGATATTGCGCCACACCTTCACTCCAATGATCGATGATGCCATGTTGACTGACAAGCTGAGGACACCGAGATACACATGAGGCCCTGCCAGATTCACGTTTTATATGGATTGAGCTGGACTCGGGGAGAGCTTCAGCTTACAAAAATGATATCACTTTATTTTATTTCTTTTGCTTCACAGTCTTCAACTTACTTCATTGGCTCCAGTTTGTAATTTCAAATCAATCTCCACGGCAGCAGGAGCGTTCCACTCCCATGCACGATTGATACGAGGAAGAAATACGTCTTGGCAGCATGTGTATGGCTTTAGGCTAGACCCAAAACACAGCCTGCATCCTCGGGCCCGAGGCCACGAGCCATGGCAGACCGTTAGAGGCCGCGTCAGCTCTCCCCATCAACAAAGAAATGGATCGATAAAGTATAGAGCTAGGTCTGTCACTCTGACTTTGATTCTCATACCAGCGGCTAGCCTCTTTCAAGTTTGACAAGGCTACCTCCATCCACTGTCAGAAACTGTGTCTCGTCGAACCCCTTTCATATAGCATTTAAAAACAATGTTCTTACCCCAAACACTGCTTGTACGTCTCTGTACTTCCTTGAGTACGTCAGGGTCCACTTTGTTAGACAATGCCTAGTCACGAGGCCTCATGGCCACGGACCACAGACCCTCAAAAGCATCTCCAACCAGGGTTTTTGAAGTGCGGAGAGCCATATCCCAGGAATTCTGAATCCTCATTGATATCCAAGCCGGTTCAATCCACTAAATCATAGTTCCTGTATGGCTGTGGAACTGAAGACGGATTCGGCGATCGGCAGGGAGGGAACACGAGCTCTGGGTGCTATTTTGAGACGGCCAGGCAGCAGCATTTAGAGCGCTACATTTCCCCGAAGGATTCGACTGCCAAAACGGGGAACGGGCTCATAGTAACGAATGAGGCAACTTTTTTGGCACAGGTCTATTTTGCTGGCCAACAGTGTCTCTGCCACGATGTAATTGGTTCCTATTGATAATGCCGGACAACATGGCTGGTAGAGCCTTAACAATGACTTACAGCGATGCATTCGGCGATATGCAACTGACGTCTGGTAGACTACAGATGGCAGGTTCCGTGTTTCATCAAAGGAACTATCCCACAGCTGCCGTGATTATTGGTCAACGGGGTTGCTATCCGTTGGTTGGGTTCCATGTTATTCGAGTGTGTGTTCCATGTCTATATGAATGCCTTTTCCCGGGCCCTTGACTATAACTCCTCATCAGTTATCTCATCCAATCTCAACCGAATACAATACTCGTTTTAGTTGCAATTCCAGGCATGAGCAAGAGTGAATTTGGTAAGATATATCATCTCTAGGCAGTTTCCACGACTTAGGCTAATTGGGACCATTAGAAACGATGTCGAACGCTCCCGAAGATTTCAGTATCCGATCTCCAGTTCCTCAATACCAAGCAATGCATACTCCCGCGTCAACTGCCATCGGCAGCCATGATATCGCCGGACCTAATGTCAAATACTGTCACGTTGTCCACTGCAACCATGGCGAATCTCTAGGTGAAGGCTCCCGGGCAAACGTCGTGCCTGTTGCCCTCGTTGAGAGATGGCCTGCCTTGATCGAGTGCCCTGCTTGCAAGGGCGTCACTCCCACTACAACGGACCATACCATTGGCAAAGGAGCGCAGTACGTCGTCCCCATGCCATGTATCTCATAATTACTCGAAACTTTTGACTGATACTTTTATTTCTGTAGCTGGATGGCCGTCATGCTGTTTTTCACCACTGGTGTTGGCGTATTCGCTCCGTATGCCATGAGGCCTTTCAAGGACGTCGTTCACAGCTGCCAGCGATGCGGACGAAAGGTAGCGACTCGGCGATTCGGCGGTGGCACTAAGGCGCACCTTATGTGAAGTGGAAATCATAGGCAGACGCAGGGACCATAACGCCATTATGTCATATCCTGCTACGATTCTTCCTTTTGTTTGGGCATACGGTGTAAATGAGACACCACTGGTTCGTTAAACACTATCTTCTACCTAAATAAATCTAAGCTTCATTCCATCCCGTTCCAAAGATGGACCCTTGTCATCGTCAAGTCTTAAGCGTCCCAATGAAAGTCCGCCTGGAGATTTATCCCATGCAGCCTTCTTATCGCGAGATGCAGGGGAGTTGACAACTGCCGCACGGCAGAAGGCAGACGAGGTTCTGAATTTGGGTCAGGATGCATTCATACGTTGCATCCTGGTATCAATGAACTGGCGGGGCAGATTCCGTTCGAACATCACTGATAAAGTAGGGTGACTTCAGATGGATGAAGAGTAGCTGATCCTGGTCGAGATTTGTTCAACTTCCTGAAATGGATTATGGGGCACGACCGTTGCAACCGCCCATGGCACCGTCCCGATTTTCTGTGAGACTGGTTGCAGAAGATGTCAAGATAAGTTCGTAATCTTTAGGCATAAAAGGCCTAGGTAAGTACCATCTGGATACATCACTTCGTCTCGTCTCAGTGGGTAGAGGACATTGCGGCTTTCATCCTCGGCTTGAGATATCTAGTTCCAACATCAATTCACCGCCAAAATGCATCGCGCAATTTTCGTCCTCCCTCTACTCTTTCTGGCCAATCCAGTATCGGCGGTGACCTGGTATTTCCTCCGTTACTACCCCGCTTCAGGTCAGAAGTTCACCTCTCTCTCGGGCGAGATGGTGATCCCGTCACTACCGCGCGCCGGCGTTTACTACCTCTGGCCAGGCTTGCAACCGACCGATAACAGCGGCGTATACCAAAACGTACTCGACGGCCGCAGCGGAACATGGTGGCTCGGCTCCGGGTGGTGCTGCTCCAACCCGAGTCTCCCTTGGGGCGGAGGCTTCAACACGTACGGCGGGGAGACGATTTCGTTCCAAAACACCCTGAAATCGGACAATTCGGCGTGGACCAGCACTGTGACGAGGCAAACTGGTGGTCAGGTTGTTACCAATGACTTCGCTTTGGGTAAGCCACCATTGGATGATGGGGGATGCCGTGTAGTAATACTGACTTGAGGTGCCTACTCTAGCCGATAAATCTTTCAATCAAGTGCTCTTTGCCATTGAATTGTGAGCTTCACCCGATGTCAAACAACGGATTTTCGACTAATGTTCTTTAGGTACGACGTCTCATGGGACTTTGGTCCACTAGCATTCGACAACGTTGTAATTGTATGTCCAACTATATCCCAGCGTCAATCAGGGAACCCAACTGACAACCTTCAGACCTCCACTGGCAGTTCAGATTCAAGTTGGTGCACCAGCTTGCCGCAAAATTACAACTCCGCGACCAACTATACCATCACCGGCACGAGTGCAAGTGTGAGCGGCGACACAGTCACTTGCAGTATTCAGTCAGTTGTGCTCAATGCACCGGCGTGAGAGACGAGCCTAGGTATTGCGACGATAATTGGTAATATTATGTTATTCTAGGAGGGACGATCCTCTGCGCTCAACATAAGGGGATATCAAGAAAAACCAGCTCAACGCTACATATCAGCCCGCAGCCTCATCCATCTCTTTCTCTCTCATATCTGTCTTAGTCATGATTAGACGTTAATCAACGAATGTATGTGAATCAAAGGATTGATCTGACGGAAGACCCGCCGCGGTTCACATCATTGCGTGCCCAACAGAAGCAGTAAACGCCCAGTGGGACAAGCAGCGATGAAGCAGCTCAGGGGGCGGGAACCTGGGAGGGGTTCCACCAAGGGTAGAAGCGTTCGCCCTCGGCCAGGGACTTGAGAGTACATGCGGAACCCTCGCAGCCGGCGCCGATCTGAGAGGTGCCCCACCAGTTGACTTCCGCGCCGAGCCATTGCACAGTGAAGAGCATGAGAATGCCCGAAAGTGCAATGCCGGCGGAGAAAGAGGCCGACAGGACAAAGTTATACTTGGACCAGAAGGCCAAGTAACGGGTTCGGACGTAGATCCAGGACAGCCAGGCGATGGGGACGGCGGGCCAGGCGTAGGAGAAGCTGTACGGAGCCCAGTTGATGCCTCCGTAGAAGAGAGCAACAGGGTGGAACTGGCGGAGGTAGCGGTTCTTGGGGTAGAACTTGATGAGGTAGTAGAACAGGACCGGCAGAATGATGCCCAAGGGGAATCCGAGCAGAAGGTAGTTGTACTGTCCCTGGTGACCGAAGACTTTGATGGGCCCAATGGTACCCCAGAGCACGGCAGCGGTGAAGAAGGTGTTGGGACCGGGGCAGAAGAAACGCATGGGCGCATCGGGAGTGCAGACGTTGGGGATGTTGATCTGGAAGTTCATCACACCGGTGCAGACGAACGTGGAGATGAGAGTGGCGACCATCTGGCAGGCAAAGGTCTGACGGGGAGGGATCTTAAGGTAGTGAGCTACCTTCAAGTCGTTGGCGAAGTGGACGGCATGGGCGCATGTCACGTAACTAATCAAACGCTATTAGAATCAGGCATAATCGAAAGGATTGAGAGACTTTTAGGACTTACCCGAAAGACTTGAAGAAGTTCATGGCCAGAGCATTGCCCTGTACCCACATACCACCGATGAACTCAGCCAGAACATTGAGGGTAACCTCAATACCTGTCATGGCCTTGATGATTCCGATAGGAATGACGAAGATAACAGCTAAGAAGATACCGTAGGGAACAACGCCTGGCGTGGTGTAGGTAGGCCACGCCGCAACACCCGCAAAACCGAAGCCCGCAGCGACGATGAGCGTGCCAAGGTACCACCACTCGGAAACTAGAGAAATAGTCAGTGTTTGCCGCATTTAGTTGCTGTAGGAAACACTTGCCTTCGGGGTATGCAGCCATGAGACGGTTGTGGACATCCTTGTACTCGCCAGAGTCCTCGCCCTCGGCAACGGTCTTCTTCTGGCGGCGGATGCTCGCCCACATGTTCTTGAAACCCATCACAATCTCGTAGCGGTGGAAAATCGCAACGTGGGTGACAGCAGCAGCGTATAGGGCAAAGAACGCGCCATAGACCAAGGTGTTGGCGGCTGCGAGGTAGGCAGCTGAGTAGTTCATGTACTTCTCGTGGTCATACATGCCGCGGTCATCGAGAGCGCGCGAGACGTTGTAGAGGTTTCCGAAATGGTCAAAGACACGGTTTGAGTTGATTGGGAGGTACGCGGTGTTCCAGGCATTCGTGTAGTAGAGACCCATAATCACGAATCCAAGCAGCCACATGCCGAGGGTACGGTTGAAAGTGGAAAAGGCAGGGACCATCTATTTGACATCAGCGAAGCCCGGAATAAGACGTCATGAGAGGACCAAATAGCACTTACCAAGGGATCGACACTATCGAAAAGCCTATGCCGAGGGAATCAAGTCAGCGAGAAGTTCATTTGGATAAGAATAGTGCATGGTGAGCCGAGAAGAGTCCACTCACATGACGTTCCAGTCAAAGGTAGGCCAGGGGTTGAACATTCCCAAGCCATTGCGGAAACCTGTCAAAATCTCCAAGTTGTGGTTGTCGGGCGAGATCCAAGTCATCCAGCTGAAGAAGGTGAGGACTTCAAAGATGTAATTGGGGAACCAGAAGTACACAAACATTGCGGCAAAGGACCACAGGAAGAACTTGTATCGAGTCATCGAGTACAGTCTCTTGAATGGTCCCGGGACCGCAATGTTGTTTTCGTTGTGGAGCGCCGAGTTGAGGGCGATGGTGACGAGAGACGCTGGCCACACGCAGTACGAAGGGTACACGATGAACCGACGGGTGAGGCCTGCTCTGCTGTTAGCATGAAATTTCCCTTAAAAGTACGCCGTTGCATCACTCACCAGCGAGACCGTAGCCAATGAAGTTTGTAGAGAGCGCAATCAGGATCTGGTAGGCAAAGCTCTTGGCGTATGGCTGGTTGAAGTACTGGGGCAAAACTTGAGTCCACACGATGTACTGGGTGTACGGCAGACTCTTGGCAGTGTTGGCCATAATGGCAATAAGCATGTGCTCCTTCTTATTGAATCGGCCTGGGTTGAGGGGGATCTTGTAACCGAAGACGCTGAAGATAGTGTTCGGCATGAACTTCTCCCATGCCTTACCGAGGGGGAATGCGAGAAGTTGGGCAACGTTGGATTCGATGCTGATGAGGGGCTGACGGATACTGAATAGCTGTTTCTGTCGTTAGCACTGTGGTGCGGACTGGCGGAGCGGCAACTTACCTGGTTGATGAAGGCCAGGAAGACCGAGAAGAAGACGCCAATGGTCCACGCTCGGATCGTTCCACACGGAAGGGAAGGGTCGTCCTTGTTGTCAACGACGGCTCGCACCTCGGCGTAGGGGCTGTTGTTTGTGATCAAAGCAGCCTCGAGCTTCATCTCCCAAATCAGTTGCTCGTGCTTCTCGGGTCTCTCGAAGACGTCCTGGTTGTCTGCCGCTATGTCAGTCTCACAGGCGCCGAAAGTCGCCATCGTTGCGCGTGCTTTACTCACCAAGGAACTCGTGGATTTTCATGAGAACACTGTGAGGAAAGTTCGGGTCTCGGTTATGGATTCTCAGGACAGTCTCCATCATCTGTGTCCTGTGTCAACGACTTCTTGGTGTTATTTAGGTCGTATCTAGACATACCTTGCGCACTCCCTCCAAGGAGAGGGTGGCAGCAACAGCCTTGGCCTCAATTAGATCGTCTTCTGTGACATTGAGGTGCCTTGAGAATTCGTCAGCTCTAGCTAGTTATGTGGATGATCAAGGCGTTTGTTGGGAAACTCACGATTCAAAGGCTTCTTCCTCGGAATTGAGACGGTGGAGCTCCTCGGTATGTGCGCCCTTCATAAGTTGGTTAACTTAATCCGCACTGTTTCTTGCTATTAGAACTTACAGCAGCAAGTTTCTCGTCAGTCAAGACGCCCTGGTCCCTCCCAATGTCAATGGGAGAGACCGGCGAGTCGTTCTTCTCGTCGTTCGCCATCACGCTTTGGGCGGCTGTGAAGTTGGACCTGGGTGTAGAGCAAGAGGCCACGACACAAGACCCAAACCCGGCAGCGTGGGACGCAGCGATAAATAAACATTTTCGAGGAGACTGAAGACGGCCAGGTCGCTTATCAGCGGTACCACATGGTCGGCGCCCAGATGCCAACCGGGTACCTCACACATGATGGGCTGCCACATCTGGATGATGCGAACAGGTCGGCAGGTGGCAAGGTATCCAAGATGATTTTCGGAGGCAGTCCCAGTCTAGGCCGGCTGGGCAACATCTTGGCTGTCTGGTCGAAAGGATCGACCTTCTCGGTCAGGCAGAGAACCGATGAGATGGGGTGGACAGCAGATATGCAAGAGAACGAGGATTGGTCCGTACCGCCAGACCACTGGTTTCCAGTCGCGAAGACGGCGACCACAAAGTCTCGGCGCGCGGTGCCACCAGACCAGGAGGCAGGGGAAGCATTTGGGTTGCCAGACGACAGCCCAACCATTGGTTCCTCTGATGGAACAGAGGGA
The DNA here is from genome assembly GCF_030867565.1 of Colletotrichum costaricense. Lineage (NCBI taxonomy): Eukaryota > Fungi > Ascomycota > Sordariomycetes > Glomerellales > Glomerellaceae > Colletotrichum > Colletotrichum costaricense. Next base: position 402,602 of record NW_026848254.1, on the reverse strand, counting down.
CAGGGAAGGGTGGTCGCAGAAGAAGCAGGGTCTTGGACGATATCCTTGCACAGTACTGTCGGATACGTGGGGGAGGGTCAAAATTGGTAGGTTAACGACAAGGCTGGTGGTACGCGCTTGTTGCTTGCCACGTTCTGTGCACACGGGGAAGGTAACGGGTCTAACCATGCTCTCGTACTTTGTGACCAGAGAGTGAAAGTGTGTTCAGTGTGACTTGGGCGGAATTTGTTGTTCGATTATAGATTCTTTTCAGAGACTTGCAGTAAGCAGGAATACCAAAGACTACATTTGTCGTGATCAGCCTCCGGCATCAACATGAGAAATCAAGGGTCTCTGACAACAGGTCACGGTGATGTTGAGTAAGAACCTGCTATGCCGTCATCATAGCAAAGAATGAGTCCATTCCAATGGGCCCAGTCTGCCTGGCAGAGGCAGAGGAGTAGGTTGACTTAGACGCCCAGTCGGTCGCGCTATCTTTCCTTGCCGAGCTCCAACTGCCCCTTACGTTAAACATTGTAAATAGGGAGGCCTTTGCAAGTCTGATGGTTCCCATAGGAGCGTGTCAAGGTTCGAAATATGAGAGACGGGAAGGAGCCCAATGTTCAAATGGAGCAGGGATTCAGCCACAAGACGCAGAGAAGTGGTTAGCTCGAAAGGGTGCATGCTTGAAATAAGCTAAATGCAGTTCTGCCCAGTCTTACAAAAGGCCGACGGGTACTTTTGTCTTTCTTGGACAATCATATAAGCCGGAACGATATCCGTAGGTTAGGAGGAAATGGAAGAGAGCACTCACAGCACAATAGAGAAAGAAGAAGGAAAAGGGACGAGAAGCAGCCCCCAAGATGGGCTCTGAGCATTGTCACGTGTGGCTGTGTGGGGGAAATTAAGGTTAAATTGGCGCTAGCACGGATCACTTACGAACCGATTCGGCTCTTTTCTGTGGCGTAGTGTTCATATGTGGCTGGTGCAGTCTACGTACCGATTGGTGACAGCCGTCGCCTTTTCCCAGCTGCATCCATCTCTACCTATGTCCACACTGCTCTTCCCCGTCCAGATTCACTGCTTGCGATAACACGACCAACTTGTCGGGATTCCGTCTCGATGCGAGACTTGTCCGCCGACGACGCTAATGATACGATGCTCCTCGCAATCCTCAATTAGGCGCCATGTCGGGAACTTTAGCCAGTCACTCACGAGCTTACTTTATCTAGGGAGGCCTTCCTCGCATCGCAATGACTGTGAAGAGCGGGGAATAAACATTGTATGACAGGCCAGTGCTGTCTTCATGGAAGGCAAGCCGCAAAAGGGTCTCGTTCTCGGTGGTTTTTCTTCTAGCGGCCGTTGCTGGACCCTGCTTCACACCCTGTCTCTCCCACTCCTCGAGACTCCTTGTCGGCAGTGCCCAGATCTCGCTCGGGGCCAGTCGAATCATCTCGTTGCGCGCAAGTTGTCCAGCCGTACCTTCAACGTCCCATTCAGGCAGGAGGATAACACCCGCATTATATAAGAACGGCACCACCACTCTCTTGGCTTTCCTTGGTTTCTCTTGGAATTTGCTTGGAACAAAGCCACCGTCGGCGATTAATCCTCGTCCACTCTCGCTATCAGCATTTTCTTCGTCCTTGGCTCCTTGGCACGTTCTGCTATCATTCTCCTCTTCGCCAGAAGCTCTCCTCTGCGCGATACCCCTCACGACTCACGAGCGGTGCACACGATCCCTCTTCCCACCCACTTCAAAATCAAACACCATCAGCACCAACGGGAACAGGCACCAGCTTGCGCCTCGCAGTTACATCGATCAACATCTCGGATAGCTGACGTCTCCCGTCTTGCCCTGCTGCAAGTGGCGTTTCTTAGCTTCTTCGCAGAAAAAGGAAGGTTTTCTGGAAGAAATCAAGGAGAGAGGCGGGTTCAGCTGACGTCGACCGCGGCTGTTGTATTATTCGTCAATCACCCCGGGCTTATCGCAATCTCTCGCCAAGCAATCAAGACCCTTGATGCTCCAGACTGAGCGGGTTTCTCTTTGTTGGAGTCGTCGTATCCCGGTTCACAATTGCCATAGTACGACTCAACCTCCGATGGCAACGAATTTGCGGTACGGTTGCTGCAGCTGATCTCAGTGGCCCCCTCCTGCTGTTCCACGAGCTTCCTACCTCAGGTAGCTCCATGCAGTCCAATCCTGGCGTCGACTTTGTCAGACTGTGAGCGCCAACTTCGAGAGTGTCGCCCCACATCCCGCGTCCTTGCGTGCCGGTTGAGGACGAATGCTCTTGGGTTCTGAAGCAGATACCTTGTAGATTACGAAAGGATGCTTCTTGACCCGCGCCAGACGGAGCCAATTCTCACGATGCGGACTGTCGAATTAGCATTTGCCCACCATCATCACAAATTTCGTGTGGACCACCTCTTCTTCTGCAGGCAGGAACATCCGAATAGTCCATTCGAGATGCAAAAGGACAGAGCTGTATCAGCCGACATACTGTGGATGGTGGCGTCTTGATACCTTTTTCAATATTGCCACATCGATCTTCAATCAAAACGTTATGCGAGACGAAACGGCAATGATGGTATTGGCTGCAGTTGCGTCTACACAGAAGGTCGTCGCTTGAGTAGTCTCGCGGATTTCCACCATCAAATCGTGTTGCGAACTGGCCAATCCGAACGACCTACCTACACGAGAGACGGGGCAGACTTCCTGTTCTAGCAGTCGTGGGATTCTAGTCCAGAGGCCACATCACGCAGACATTCAGCTGCGCCGCAGGTGCAGCGGTCTGCGTTCAATTTTCTCAACCAACGCTCTTCTCTTTGGACCTCGGTATCGTACAGTTGTACGGTGTCAATGCAGCCTGGTGGTGCCATAGTCAAAATCTACTAGCATGTATAGATGATAACAGGATACCGTCGGCTCGAAACGCTCTGCAACACTCGGCCATTTGAATGGCGCCCCCAAGCTGATGCTTACACCAGCCAGCAAAGTCTCCACGGATGATGAACTCCTCATTGGTTGTAACAACAGATGAGACGAAGTCGTTGCCACCAGCTGTGTGGCCCCTTGCTCATGTATCACTGCAACGAGTTTGTGGTATACGAGAGCTCGATAAACGACACATGCTGCTTGGCTTTGATTAGGCGCCATGGCATCAGAGCTGCACGGCGAGTTCTGCCAGCGCCTATCAAGAGACTGTCACTGTCTCCTCTGGAAATGTACCAGCAAAGAAGGTGAATGCAGGAAAGTAGACCCGGCTGGTTGGTACCATTGTGGCATTGCAGAGACAGACGCACATGACATCCACGTCCCTCCAAACCCCCCAGTCTCTTGCCTTCCTCGACCCTGACATACTGTGTCACTCTTGGATCGGCTCGGGTTACCGATGATAAGAGTGTATTCAGACCCAAACAAGTAGGTGAAGGGGTGGAAAGTCAAGTACGGTAACTAGACCGGTTCCAGAGGAACTTAACCGAGAACACGGGGGGCAAAGCTCAAGATTGTCAAAACCGAAGCAACCCGATGATTTTCGACGCAGTCCAACCGACTAACACGATGTTCTTCTTCATGCGCCGAGGCTATGGCAAGTTTGTCTTCGCCGCTGCCTTTCACACAGATATCCATGCTGCAGCCTGCAGCTCAATCTCCTTCTAAGCCTGGCGTTCGTCGTCAAGAATCAGAGACATCTCCCTTTTGTTCCTTATCATAGACGAGCTTGGCTTAGCAGCACACAGGGCGGAATATGAAGATGTTCCGAGTTGAGCATGATTTCTCATTCTCTCGCCTCACATCTACTCTCGTTCCAGTCACTTGAATTCTATGGCCGAATGGTAATGTCATCAATTCTAGCGCCACGTTGTCTTCTATCGTCTTACTTTGGTGCCAAAATCTTCCGATCATTGATGATTCTTTCCAATATAAGGGTCCTACCAGCTGTACCGGTGGTTCACCGCTCCATGCCGTTCTCACTGACTTGGAAATCAGTCTTGTGTTACGTCTTATTGAACAGCACCTCACTCTATAGTCAGAGATCATTGTTCTAGTACTGTCATTCACTCCTCCGAATCTTCCTCTGCTATCTGGCACTCTATTCTCAACTTATGTCAAGGACTATGAGGTCATCGTCTACGAGTTCACTTTACGGATGATATTGCCTAGCCATATGGAAATGAGAGTTTGTTGAGCAGGTCCCCCAAAAAGTACCAAAAGGCCACACTTACCTTCAACTTGAAAGAACAATATCAACATGTGAAACCCTATCTGACGACATTTGATCGCGGTCTCATGTTCACAACTCGCTGTTGCTGACCAGCTTTACGTGGAAATATGCGCAGAGGGCTCTTGGTGAGAGCAACCTCTCACGTAACCGTCGTCATGCTTGCTTCCCATATCTAAATAGAAGGATGAAGACCCCATTGAGCCACGTCCTCCCTCTCGTCTCGTCCGATTCATTCTTCTCTTGCTAAGAAGTAGACAGAACGTGAGAACGGCTGTGAGGTAGTACCCTTCGAGAGCCATAAGAGTCATTCAACCGAAACGTTGAAAGTTCTACCGGTCGACGATAACTATTGAAGTTCCTTCGAAAGCATTAGCAAGCACTACCGTTTCCAATTGAGACGCATCTCTGCAACTGTCCATCGGGAATCCCGTCAACAAAGACAGATAAGTCACCAGTCACTCTCTCGACATCATGACGTCGACAGGTCCCCCCAGAGCCCTCTTTAGACCTGCACTGGCCATCATTGACGAAGTAGTAAGAGAGCTACAGCAGCGCAGGACTTCGATTCCTCGGCTTGGGCCACGACAGTAACAACGTCACATTACGAATGCTGGCTCTCAGCTTCAGACGACAATATATATCTGAGTGGCTGATATGCTCAGACTTTCAAGGTCTGCCGCATGATGGAGTCAAGATCGCGGCCGTGTCTCATGCCGATGGGCCGATGAGGAGGTCTCGCAGGAATAATATATGCTTGATGGGTGAAAGACTGACTGCTGTCTCCGGCTGGATTTCCGGCGAGAGACGAATCCTTGGAAGGCTGAAAGGCCCGAAGCCACGCTATATGTTTATGGCACAGATGGATCCCTTGAGGGGACATCATCATCACAGCGCTGTCGGCTTCCAAGAGAGAATTGTGATGGAAGGCTTCGAACCCGACGTGGGCTCGACCATGTGGCACGGAGCGGCATACTTCGGGCTCATCTTACTCAGTCTCTGCACGCAGGCCTGGCTGTGATATGCCGAAATGCTTGTCTGAACAGAAGCTGAGGAGCACAATAGCGGAAGGTATTCTTGCCGGTCCCGCCCACCTGGGCGGGTTTCCGTAATGAGATGTAGTCTCATCGCATCTTGAAGGCCCGGACTTTGTCCTATCATTCTCGTCTCTAGAAGCCCGCTGTCTCAGTCTTTACCAGTAATAGACCTGACAGCCCTGCCGCCCTCCTTGCTGCATTGTATATTCAGAGACGGAGCAATTTCCGATGGGTGTAGTATTAGCAGAGCACAGTAGACATGGGGAAGCAAACAGGTGCCCAGGACATTCATCATCCAGTTGGAGTGACGATTATCTGGTCAAATACCAATTGATACATGCTCTGTCACATCTAGAGAGAAGAGGTCCGGATCAGCTGAAGAGGAGGATGGCCAGGATCTCGCCGAGGAGGCCGTTTCGTATAACATTGACGAAGCACATGGTATTCGCACTCGCAAAGGATGTTGAGAAATGCTGATGGGCCCATAGTACTCGGGGGCAGATCAAGAGCATACGACCGATGTAAGTGGTGTATGTGTCATGAGGGTTTACATCCTGTCATTGATTGACCAAACACTGCAATTCGGAAAGCTCGTCACGAACCTGAAGTACTTCTTCAGCCGGTACTCACCCTTCCAATGATGAGTGAGGTTACATACATAATATTCCGACAAGCTGAAAGCGCTTCTTGAATGCTGCGAGACCTGACTGCGATTAAGCTTGAAAACATTCCGTCCGTTGCACGCGCCGTGTGTTCCCAACTGCTGTGCTCCCACAGCTATGAGAAATGCCATTCATGTTAGTCTGTCTCAGCCCTTTCTTCATTCACGTTTCAGCGGTGGCTACGGTGTTGAGATCTTTGTCCTTGTAAAACCCTCATCTTTCACCAGCGCTGGGTGTTAGATGCCCCTGGAGATGTCGTCAAGTAGCCCATGTCGATAATTGAGGCTGCGCACGCCAGATCTCGTGACTGTCGCGAAGGGATGTGGCTGAGTTTCTTGTGTCACAGAGAAGTGTTTGAATACACACACCCGCGAGACAGTGACCATAGATTTTCCGGTGTCACCGGGAACATGGACTTTGAGATTTGGGTGGATTGAATATAGGATCCCCCTTCCATTAGACTGCACACCTGGATCACGTCCACGGATATGGTGGAGGAGCGCACACACACCACACACATCTGTCGCTCGGCCCAGTTCGTCCCGCAGATCGTCATCAAGGTCAGGGTCCCGGCCAACTAAGCTAGATCTCAAAAGTATTTTGTCGCACAGAATTCTTCAGTAGAAATAAATGACCTTTTGATTCAGATCTGCTGAATTCGTTCTCTGACTGGTGAGACACACGCATCAATTGGGATAGTTGCCTTGTGAACCGGCTAGCTCAGGGCATGGGGAATGCAATATCTGGTTATTAATAGCATTGTATAAAAAAGAAGGAAGAATGAGAATGAGGCGCCTAAATTGATTGTTGTGCCATCCGCCAACCTAATCTTGCTCGACTTGTTTCCGCGACTTGTATGGAATGTTGGCCAGGCATGTCTCATATTCGATGTCATTATTGTCATTATCACGGAGAGCCGCACCTGAGAGGTTCTGGCAGTGCCGGTAGTACCATTCACTGTGGCCCTGGCGACGATGTCGCGACAGCTGACTGGTAGCCTGACAATGTGACCAACACTGCGAGCTAGGATTGATGCCTAGGTAACGTTAAACATCATTACTGGGTACGGCCATGAAGTAGGTCCTCGACCAAGGCCAATAGTTATCAATGCTGATGCTGCGGGATACTCTGAAACACTCCAAACTGCTCTGGAATATGGCGAAGATGTAGGCTGATTCGTTGTTCACCAGAAACATGAGAGATGGATTGAATTCCTCAACGAAGGCGCCGCTTCCTGCCAATGCAAGTTTCGGTGGCCGACTCTGACAGCTCGTGGTGATGTGTCTAGCCCATTGCCCTGCATGCATCAGCAACGTCACGGAGGACAGCTGGCATATGCAGAGAACGTGTCCCGCTAGTCGTTAGAGACGCCTTGACATTCGCGTCTTGGGAGCTCGGTCGGTAGTGGTTTTCAGCCACCGCAATGTGAAAGACTTGAGAAACCAACACAACTTTTTTCTTAAGCCTGATGGGGAAGCGCGATGCCGGCAGCTCTAGCGGCGATTTCCATAGAACCAAGTACGGATAAGCGCTGGCGGTCTGCAGTAACCCTTTCAACGGCGTTGCGCCTGGCTCGGGTTGGTGCAGCGCTTATCGACACCATTGGAAGGCACTTGCCGAGAAGCTTGGGTACTGTCAGCATAGGTAGCTTTCATTCAACTGTTTCTGAGGAGGCTGGGGCCAGAACCCAGGAACTTCAGGAGCTTCAGAAACGTTGGTGTTGATGATGACCCCGAGGTCGCCGACAGCCATGTTCGCGGGTCTTCTCAGCATGTGATAGGCCGTGCTTCATAATGTTTTGACCCTACGTTACCAAGAAAAGATAAGGGCGGGTGAGGATGACTCGGGTCGTGAAGATGGGATGAAGGTGCTGCGGCTGGCTGGACGTCATTGTGCCCGGGACAGATGGCAAGAATAATCATGTGCCATTGCTTCGGATGACCAGAGCCAAGTGCACTGACACTGCAAAGATATACTGGAAGAGGTTGAGGACGAGAAGTTACCTTAACGAGAGTGAGCCGAGGAAATGATGCCGTCATGGCGATTGGTCGTGTTTGGTGCAGGCGCTTACTGAGGTCATCGCGGCGGTTACTTTATGCCCAAGGTCGTATCAGACGCGAATGAGTAGTCGATCCAGATGGACGATACCGATGGTGAGGGCAACCTACGTCTCGCGTTGCGGACTCACTGTTCGGATAAGATGAAATGCGGCAGCATTGAACAATTGTGAGAGGAAGAAGAAAAGAGGCGTGTTCGAGGAACCGTCGCATCACAGGATAAGGTTAGTTGGATGATGTGCAATGACGGCAGGCCTCCAAAGTCCTCAGCGCGAGAAACAATCAGAAACGGCCGGGGCGTTTCAATTGACGTGCCCTCCAGTTCGTGGTGAGTCTGACGGTGCTCGACCATCGTCTGAGGTTTTGTTAGGTAAGCACCCGAGAAGGGAGGAAGACGTGCATGAACTCAGTGTCATGTCACAGAGGAGTGGACTGTGAGTGACATGAGTGTGCGTGTGGCAGTGGCCAGTGAGTGAGAGTGTGGATGGGAGCGGCACTTGCGACGTGAGAGTAAGCAGTCACCCAGAGTCTCAGGTGCAGTGAGAGTGAGTGAGGGGACGGGAAATGACACTGGAGACGGGAGGTGAGTGGATCGGACCTCCGATGGGTCCGAGTGAGGCAGTGAGCGGGCGGTCGATAGTAAACCCGGGCCTGGTTCGACGCCGGGCCGTTGATCTCAGCTGAAGTGTGGTGACAATCACAGCTGGACAGGCGGCGATGGGCAGGGCGAGCAGGCAGGAACCCGACAGCTTTTTTGACGGTTGAGAGACTTGTGGGTGCCGTAAATGCGTTGTTACTGGTGCAAATGGTGTGCGTCTTGTCGACTCTGGCGAGTGACTGAGTCGCGAGAGGTGGAGGTACACGGGGGGAGGTATCCTTGAGGACCCGAGCCAGATTGACGTGGGTGGAGTCCCCGGTGGGCGGTACTTGCGATCTTGTACCTAAGCGAGGATTACATCTGCAGCTGTGGGCGGATTTGGAGGTCTCGACTCATCTGGCCACTGTCTACAGCATTTCCTTTCCATTTCCTTTTGATTGTTGCACTCTGCAGAGTGCAGACCGACAGTTGGATTGACAGCCTGCGCACAGCTGGCCAATTTTGGCAGTGCATATTCTCTCAATGTCAGAAGCTCGATCTCCCAGAGCTCACTCGAGTAAGGTAATGCTGGACGTCGGGCCAGACCACGGCTGCCGTCTGCATGCTGATATTTGACAATGTCCGGGTGGATCAAGGACATTGTCTCCCCGTTGCCATGGCGGCCTCTGAGTGGTTCAAGGTCCAGGATTAACCTCCCACCCTCCCATGCGACTTCACAGTGAGGTCGAGTGCTGGTGCGTGACTGTGACTGACTGTGTGTGTGTGTGTGTCCCCTGGCGGTGCCATGTTTCGCGCGAGGTTCTGCAGCCAGAGAGCCTGTTCTTTTCTTCGGTTTCCCAGCTGGATGGCTGCAGTGATGATCCAGGGCCAGCACACCCACTTTGACACAGCCTGCATTCGTCCAATCTGCCGCCTGCATAAACTGAGATCATGATTGCAACTCTTGTTTATCACGCTGGTGGGAGTCAGGATTTCTGGGATTCATGGAAGGAGTATTCTCTCATAGAACATGTTAGTGTTGTGTACATGCACCACGGACATTGCGCTCTGCAGTCGTTTTGACCACTAGCAGAGTACGTACCCGATGTGGAAATAGAACCTGTCGAGATACCTCACAGATAGTACCTCAAGGTAAGTACCTGCCGTACAGAATACCTGGAAGGAGAGACCTTTGCATTGCGGGAAGTGAGGAAGGAAGGGGGAGAAAAGGTACGTCCCCTCCAGGTACCGCCGACATCTCCGCCCCCAATCAGAAAGGGGAAGAAAATCTTCTCCACGTCCACCACCTCTCAGGCTCTCCCTCAACCGCGAGTCTCCGTGTCTCTTCAAACTCCTCCCATCCATGATCCCTATCCCGTCCCTCTCTCTCTCTCTCTCCTTGATTCTTCCCCATTGGCATCTGCATCGGATCCTGTTTTCCCTCCCCCCCTTTTGCCCCGTTTTGCCCTGGTTTTTTCTTCGACAACACCGCCGGAAGGTTGTTCGTCCTGTCTCGTCCGCTGTCTTCCCTGTCCCTGCTCACTTCACTCTTGTCTGCTGTATGCATAGCTCAACTCATCGTTGATTTGCCGCTCATTTGCTTGCTCTCTCCAATCTGCCGTCATTTCGGCTCTACCCAATTGCCCATTGCGTCTTCACCCCTCCTCATCTCCCGTCATCTGTTTTTTTTTCTCTCACTACGGAGTATCCTTTGCCATTTCGAAAGTCTTGGACTCGGCTCGTCATCTACCTACCTCGAGTCTCCTCTGGCATCCCATCCATCATCCCACGCTCGCTACTTTTACCTTGCCTTAGTATTCTTTGGATCCCTTTCGTTTCACTCACTCCTCCAGCCCTATCCCGTCCGTGCCTATCAATTGACACCTCTGCATTATTGTCCGGGTCTTCATACACTATTACATGCCGTCGCTCGCTACCTCACCTTGCCAACAACGCATCCATACCTTAGACCTCGACATACCGCGCCAGTAACTGTTACCGCTCTTCTTACCGCTAGATTGTCGCCGTTCACGGACTTTACATCGCTGTTTCCTCTATCCGTACCCGTACATTCGTTCACTCGCCCGCACCGCACCAACAATCGCCAACACGCACATTCTTCCATCACGTATCATACTATACAACAAGTCCCGTACAATATCAATAACCGGACCCAAGGTCAACGCTTTCGGCTGCCATCATCCCATTTTGTCCTGATTATCGACGCATACTCCCATCACTGCGTGCTGTCCATACAACACGTCCTGTGACCTTGACAACCGGCCACCCCGCCGTCACTATCCCAGCCATTTCGAGACACTTCACCTGGGCTTTCGTACACGCTGAGCATCAAGGGGTCCCTCCCCACAGACAGTCTGCCTTCGTCTCGTCTCATCATCCCTCGTCAGAAAGACAAGACGACCAAGCACCAGCCAAGCCCTGAGCCAGGGATTGCCCGCTACGCATAATTGCGCCTTGCGAACCACCCGCGCAACCCGCAACCACTCTCCCACCTCAAGGTTCCAACGCCCAGATCCCAGCATTCATTACAGCATAGCCTGGTCCATTTCCCTTGCTCCACCAACCCGCACCCAGACCCAGGTCCCGACTCCCAAGCAACCTGCCCAAGGGGCCCTCCACCATCCACCCTATTCTGGACTGTTGCCCCGTCCTTCCAAGGCCTGGCCACGACAATCTCGACCAGAGATACCGCCAAACAAGCTTTTTGTCTTGTTTTCTCTTCCTCCCTTTCGTTTCCTTCCTTTCCCTTCTCCTCGATACTCGGCGATGCAATGATGATATACGGGCATCAAGACGTTGATCTCGCGGGTCCCAGTCCAGGTTCACCGCCAGGTATGACGTCCTCAAAGTCGTCAAAGTCCTCTTCCTTCAAGTCCTTCCATTCCGACGACAATAGCGTCCTGGACGACGTTAGCCATTTTGAAGAAATCGGTCTAGATGACGATGCTTCTCATTACGACACACAACGCGTTCGCGAGCCCCATTCGAAGCCCTCTCAACCTTACTCGAGATCCTACGCCAACGACTTCCGCCCTCCGTCATGGAAACCACCCCATTCCCGCTCTCCGCCGGTGACACGAGACCTCGCGAAGCCTAGAAGCTCAGGTCCCACGGCAGACCTCGCTCCCCACTCTCGCGGTTCCTCTCGACCCCCTTTCTTGAGCTTGAAGACCGACAGCCACGTTCTCAACCGCCGCAGCCCAAGCGCTGGCCGCCTTCCCGATCCCCGTCGAAGCCCGGTGAACCCGGTAAACCCTCGAGGTTTCGCGAGCCACTCGACGACTTCCCTTCAATTCCCTCGCAAGAACCGCAGCCCGAGCCCGAACTTCTCACTATTGCCGAGAGACCCCAATGTACCCCTGAAACCGCGTCGGGGCAGCTGGCAGTCGAACCAAGACAGAAAATCCACATTTGAGTTGGAAAAAGAGTGCGACGAGGATGACACGGACGACATTCCCGACGGCCTTATTCTCGACAATGTTCCCATCTCTCCTCGACCCAAGCTTGAGCGGACGCCGAGTAGGCCAACTTCCTCTGGAGCATCTCCTAACCGGCCGCCAAAGGAACGTGTTCGCAGTGTTGGCAACGGAACATCTCCAATCCCAGTTGAGACGGGATGCCTGCGTTCACCGTCGTGGAAGTCCGACACTGCTCTGTCCTCGATTGGCGAACGTGGCCCTGAACCGCTCAAGACTCGGGCAAGAAGCTGGAATCTCGCACTGGCAGAACTCAATGCCGATGCCAAGGACTTGACGGAGAAGCTCGAGGAGCACTCGGATTATGTGCGTGAAAAGGCCGCTGAAAATGCCAACCCTACAGGACGTCACACGTGGAATGGCAAATCTCTCGAACAACACGCCCAGAAGCCCCGCGTCAAGTCCGCTCTTCCCGAACTTCCTTCACTCCGGAGTCAAACCAACATCATGATCGACCCACTCCCAGTTTCCAAGGAAAAGGAGGCTGTGCTCAGTCGCACCAGACCATCATGGCTTCCTCCCAAGGATCCCGCGGAAGAGAAGCGTCATCTGCGTGAATATAAGAAGATGATGGCACGCAGCGCCGAGGCAGATCGCCGCCGTGAGGCTTCGCGTCTCGCGCGGAAATCTTCACGCGATCTGAAGGTCGACAGCTTGATGCATATTTGGGAGGACGACATCATTCCGAGATGGACCGACGCAATCCGCGAACGTCGCACCCGTGAGCTGTGGTGGAAGGGAATCGCTCCGCGCAGCAGAGGTCAGGTCTGGTCCAGGGCCATTGGCAACGAACTTGGCCTGTCGGAAAAGTCCTACAAGGCCGCCCTCGGCCGGTCCCAGGAGCTCGAGGAGCGAGTCAAGGCTGGCAAGGGCGATTCGGAGGATATCCAGAGAGCCGCATGGCTGTCAGCTATCCGCAAAGACGTGGCCGAACACACATGGCAGGATCTTCGAATTTTCCAAGTCGGCGGGCCACTTCACCAGAGCCTCGTTGACGTCCTGTTCGCCTATGCGCTGTACCGGAGCGATATCGGCTACGTCAAGGGCTGCAACGTAAGTCCATCTCAAGTCTCACAAACATCGTTTGGGGTGCTATCATGAACTAACTCCCTTCGCAGACCGTCGCCGCCCTTCTGTTACTGAACCTTCCCTCGCCGTCCGCAACATTTATCGCCCTGGCCAACGTCCTGAACCGCCCGTTGCCTCTGAGCTTTTACTCAGAAGATCCCGGTGCGAAGGCTTCAGCCTACAACCTCGTGATGCAGACTTTGAGCGTCAAGGCTCCACGTCTTCACGAGCACCTGACCAAAGATATTTCCGAGGGTGACGCAGATTTCTACCTCGGCAACTTCTTCATGGGACTCGGAACCACACATCTGGCTATGGACGAAGCCGCTCGTCTGTGGGACGTCTACGTCTTTGAGGGCGATGCGGTCTTGGTGCGAGCAGCTGTGGCCACGCTCATGCGTCACGAAATGGCACTCCTTGGCGCCAAGTCGGCTGGAGAAGCCAAGAAGCTGGTCGAAAGCAGCGCCAACAAGGATGGCCGTAAGGCTGTAGTTGGCGACGATGGTGCCGAAGACCAGTGGATGCGATCCGTTCGGGAAGCGGGCAAAGCCTAGTCTGTTCCGAACGGTCTCGTATTGAAAAGTTCTTTTACGCTTGATGAATATTTCGGCTTTGGAAAAATACGACATGATCCTAACTGTTTATATCTAATCTCCTGGGCCGGTGTCGTACCGGCCCTTCCATCGGAGGCAATCGCACATACAACGGAAAACCAACAGCACTCAACTCAGCTCACATAAGGCAGTCGGCTGCAAGCTGTCTACTAGTGGGCGTGTATAAAGAGCAACCGGCGTCTGCGGCGCGATGGACATTACCTGTGGGAGCTGGTTTTTTGTAGCAACCCTTTTTGTTTTTGTTTTTTCGTCTCTTTACCTGTACGGGATACATATATTCTCATCTGTCGCCTGGAAGTTTCGCAGTGCGCGAGCATCCTCATGGGCAAAGACAGACATTCTTATTGTGGCATGTAGATATACAGACGCTGGGCGCCGAGGAACTTGACCATGCGGAACGTGGCAGGCCCGGCTTTCCCTGCGGATAAAACAATGTTCATGTTTCTGCTGGGACGAGAGACGATCCCGGATAGAGGATGTAACCTGTATTGGTTCTACACCGTCGTCGTGTAGGGGCGCGTCGTTTACCCCGTAAGACAGACGACCCAGGGGTTGGGGTTTAGCATCAAACATTTTCTGGCGTCGCTAGCGATCCGCATCTTGCTTTCATTTCTTGAACCGGGCGGGGTTCATGGCTTATTTTTTCCCCAGAGGTGTCGATCACCTCTTTGATATCCCATTCGTATCATAGTCGTATTGTAGAAGAACCCATGTGTGCTAGTATTACAACTTAAATCTGCGTCTATGGTCCATCAAGACAGTGAGACAATCGTGACAACTACTGTGACGTAGCTTTACAAGGACTATCAAGGTCTTTCACAAGGCGAATATGACTTGTCAAAGACTTCATCTGAGCTAAGATATACTTCGATGTTATGTGACGTTCGATTACCATTGGCTCTACAAGAGTATCGTCCATCTCGCATATCAAGCAGGATACCTTGGGCTGTATCGTCGTGTATGCCATCACCGAGATACCCCCAAACATTTAGTCACGATAGACATCATGAACAGCTTGACTTCAGCTGCACTCACGAGCGTCATGCAATACGTGTCTTCAAATCCGTGAATTAACCTTCCTGTGCAGATGCCTCAACCTCACCTAACCGCCCAAATGGGAAAACAACTGGGAAAGGCTTGTTGTGACGGGCCCCCTTTAGACTTTTCACTCCTCATCATGGCCCCCTTTTTGGCTACTTTTTCCAGGAACTGCGACGACAACTTGTGGGCGGACGATGGCTGGTTTGCTTCCGTCCTCATCTAAAAAACACAACGAAAAAAATCACCCAACCTCTTCATGTGTCATCTCTTGCCTTAACTAACCCTTTTAGTTGACAATCTCCTCCGTCTCCTCGAGAACCTCCTCCACAATCTCCTCAATGATCTGCTCCTCGCCCTCGCTGGCCTGCGTCTTCTGGGAGAGGAGGTAGGCGACAATGTCCAAGGGCAGGCCGAGGTCCTTGCGCTCCTCGGCGACCTCCTCCTCGATGGACTCGCGCCAGGCAACCCACTCGGCGAGCTGGCGACGGCGGGCCTCGACGACCTCGCGGTCGGCAGAGGCACCACGGTCCATATCCTCCTGCTCGAAGACGCGACTGTACTCGCGCAGGTTTTTGCGGATCTGCTTCTGCTCCTCCTTGGTGAGCAGCGTCGGGGGGCGAGGGCGCCACGCGAGCTGCTTGAACTTCTCGACGGGCTCCTCGCGGAGAGCCTCACCCTTGAAGTCGTAGATGTGGTATCCGTTTTCCATCTATAGTCCGTTTCGTTAGTAATTGCGTTCATTTGGTCAGGAAAAAAGCATGACCACATACAGAGTGCTTCCAGGCGGAGGCCCAGGTGGCGACGAAACGTCCTGAGGGGTCCCACTCAATGTCGGTGACACCATAGTGGTCGCCAGTGTTCATGAGCTGGAGGTTGGCGGTCAGGTCCTTGTCTGACTCGGGCTTCTCACCCTCAAAGTCGAGGTCGAAGAAGTCAAGGTCGGAGCTCTGCTGGTTGTGGACGGTGGCGATAACGACGAATCTACCGCGGGGGGACCAGTAGATGGCGTTGCTGTTCTTCTTCTCCAGGGTGCGGAGGTGCTTGAAGTTACCAACGACGTTGCCCTTGGCCTTCTCGGGGCAGAAGAAGGAGACGGAGGTCTTGGGGGCGACGGCGACAGCGCCGACGGGTTCCGTTGTCGTGATGATGACGAATCTGTCACCCTTGGGCTCCCAGGCAAAGTTAATGACTGTGTCCTTGATGGTGTCGACAACCTCGACGGGAACGCCCTTCTCCTTGATGCGGAAGATCTCGAGAGTGGTGGCCTGGGACTTCTTGGACTTGGAGTGACGATCGACCTTGACGCAGAGGTATGAGGCATCGGATTGCCAGTGGAGCTTGGCGTCAGAGACGCTGAAGAGGGGCAGTTGACGGACAACCTCCTTGCTGGGGATGCTCATAAGACCAACCTTGGCGGGGTTGCTGCCAATTTCGGGTGTCCAGTAGGTAAGAAGCTGCTCATATGTCTTGATACCATCTCTTTGGACGCTAGCCGGGGCCCAGTCGAACTCCATGATACCCTCGATCTTGATGGAAGTCTTGTCGAGGAGGTTCATGCGGGGGAGCTCGTAGACGGAGATACCGGTCTGGTAGTTGAGACGCGCGACGTACTTGTCATCGGCGGACCACTTGAAAGCGGGCCAGAGCAGCTTGCGCTGCTTCGCCTCGTCCATACCCTCCATATCCAGGTTGGCGAAGGAACGAATGGGCTTGCCAGACTCGACACTCCAGATAACGTAGTTCTTGCCATCATCATCGACAGACAAGGCCGGGTGGCCCTCGTCGGGGATGGAGATGGGGCGAGCAGACCATGTCACCAGGTACTTCTCGGAAGGAGACCAGTCGACAAAGGTGACAAAGGGGTGAGGGAAACGCTTCTGCCTTGACCATGACGGGCCACCCCAAGTCTGAACACCCTGGGCGTGGACCGAGGTGAGGTAGGTTCCCTGTGGTGACCAGCGGATGAAGCTGTCTGTCCAGTTTTGACGGTCAACAACGTTCTCGGGGACGTCCTTCTCGTTGTTCCAGAAGACGCCAACGGTGTCGCCGCGGTACATGGCGAACTGGTCTCTTCCACGTCCGCTAGGGTCCTTCATGAATGATCTCAGGTGCTCGGTCTCGGTGAACTCCTCAATGTGAGGCGGGGTGTACTCCTCGTGGACCTTGCCTTCGCGGCCGTAGCGGTCGACATCGGTGAGCTTGTTGACGCGGAGGGTGTGCTTCTTGTCGAGAGGGACCTGGTCGAGTCCACGAACGGCAGCGGCGGCTTCGCTGGGGGAGGAGTACTCGACAAAGGCAAATCTGAGCGGTCATCGTCAGCATCGCTGTCTTGTCTCGAGCGCGATCTCCATCTCTCTGGGTCAGATCCGAGACGGGGATCCACTAGACCAAACGTACCTCAGCGACTTTCCATTGTCGCCCATGGGCATGTAAATCAGATCCTCTCTCGTCTTTCCAACAGAGTTCAGCTTCTTCAGCAAGAACTTGACCAGCTTGGGCTTCTGGTCCTCATTGACTTCGGGAAGGCCATCGATGACCACGAAGGTGTCGTATCCCTGCTCCAGCTGAACCTCGTACTTCTCGCGCAGGTCGGAGATGTCGATCTCCTCCTCATCGTACTCGTCGTCGTCGAGATCTGCCTCGCGCAGATGGTCGAAAGAAGGCGCCATGATTGCGACGACTGGATCAGTCAACAGTCGAGGTTTGGCGGTTGTGAATTCTTCGGATCGGGGGACGGAAGGGGAAGGGGGTGCGTGTCTCTCGGCGAGGAAGCGTTGCGATGGCCTTTCTGTGGTGGGAAGGAAAAAAAGAGGTGCCAAATAGAGTGGGGTTGGGGTGGCTTTCCAGTGGTTGAAAAGTGCCCCGCGATTTTCTCGGTTTTTTTGTGAGGGTTTGCGGCTTGCGGAGCGCTTCAATGTGGCTCTGGGTGCAGGGCAAATTCGGTGCAAACTCTACGAAACGGCTCTGGAGATTTGGATGCTAGCGGCTTATCGACTGAATGGATTTCACGTCTTGAAGGGGAGTTCTACAGGGGGTGGCAAAGGGGACCAAACAACTATCGCGCACACAATTTGGACCTCGTTTTGGAAAGTTTTTGGTGATATGGCACATTCGTGTGGGCTGGATTATTCGGTTGTTCCGGTCCCGAGAAAGCCCCTCGCTACTGCCTGGGGCCTTGGGCAAGGTACTTCGATACCTCGTCGCAACAGCCACCTCTAGGAGAGTCACGTGTGGATTCTGCCGGCCGTCACCGTCAGGTACACTTTCCCAATCGGGCTGCTTCAGGGTCACGTCTCTCACCGCCCAGAGAAGCTCCCGCCAAAAGAAGTACCCCGCCAGGTGCCCATTGCTGCCATGAGCGCGCACTGACCACTAGTAATTGCTACAGTGGACGTCTGTAGAAACACCACAGCAGCTCTGCTTCGCTGACCACACTGCCTGGAAGCTCCTGCCCAGCACACCCCACTTCGCCAGGCTGAACCCCCCCAAATTTTCTACGACGATTTTCTCGGTGAAGCTCTCCCAAGGCTGAGGATTGTACAACCCAGATACTTTGCTTTCCCCCCACCCACCCAGTCACCGATTCGACTTTCGATACAGAGTGTCTGCATAATACACATTCACCATGGTTCGTCTCAAACACCCATACCCCCTTGGATGTGACTCAAGATGCTAACAAATGGGTGCCCCTCCAGTCGTCCTTCAGCCCGACACAAATCTTCGAGGACGGAACTACCGAGGAGAAGGGAGAGAATGCCCGTCTCTCCGCCTTCGTTGGCGCCATCGCCGTCGGTGACCTCGTCAAGAGCACTCTCGGCCCCAAGGGTATGGACAAGATTCTGCAGTCTGCGTAAGTTGAACCCCGCCAAATTCAATAACCCCCCATTTACCGCCTTGATCCACTGACATGGCTGACAAACGTCCAGATCGACTGGCGAGATCATGGTCACGAACGACGGCGCTACCATTCTGAAGTCCATTGCCCTCGACAACGCGGCGGCCAAGGTGCTGGTCAACATCTCCAAGGTCCAGGACGATGAAGTCGGTGATGGTACCACCTCCGTTGCCGTCCTTGCGGCGGAGCTTCTGCGCGAAGCTGAGAAGCTCGTCGACAAGAAGATCCACCCCCAGACCATTATCGAGGGATACCGGATAGCAAGCCAGGCCGCCCTCAAGGCCCTGAAGGAGTCAGCCGTCGACCGCAGCAACACTCCCGAGGCATTCAGAAAAGACCTGCAGGCCATTGCCCGCACAACCCTCAGCTCCAAGGTCCTGGCCCAGGACCGCGACCATTTCTCCAAGCTCGCCTGCGATGCCGTGCTGCGACTCAAGAACTCCTCCGACCTGAGCCATATCCAAATCATCAAGAAGGCCGGTGGCAAGTTGAGCGACTCGTACCTCGACGAGGGTTTCATTCTCGACAAGAAAATTGGTGTCAACCAGCCCAAGCGCCTCGAGAAGGCCAAGATCCTGGTCGCCAACACCTCTATGGACACAGACAAGATCAAGATCTTTGGCGCTCGCGTCAAGGTGTCAACGACGAGCAAGCTGGCCGACCTCGAGAAGGCCGAGAAGGAGAAGATGAAGGCAAAGGTGGAGAAGATTAAGTCGCACGGCATCAACTGCTTCATCAACAGACAACTCATCTACAACTGGCCCGAGCAGCTTTTCACGGACGCCGGCATCATGTCTATCGAGCACGCCGATTTTGATGGTATTGAGAGATTGGCGTTGGTGACGGGCGGTGAGATTGCCTCAACTTTTGACCACCCCGACCAGGTCAAGTTGGGACAATGCGAGCTTATTGAGGAGGTCATCATTGGCGAGGACACCTTGATCAAGTTCTCTGGTGTCGCTGCTGGCGAGGCATGCACCATTGTGCTGCGTGGTGCCACAGATCAGCTTCTGGACGAGGCAGAGCGCAGTCTGCACGACGCGCTTGCCGTCCTGTCACAGACGGTGAAGGAGCCATGGACCACTCTGGGTGGTGGATGTGCTGAGATGGTTATGGCCAAGGCTGTCGAGGGTGCCGCCACTCGCGTTGAGGGCAAGAAGCAGATGGCTGTCAGCAGCTTTGCGACTGCGCTGCGCCAGCTGCCCACCATTTTGGCCGACAACGCAGGTCTCGACTCTGGCGAGCTTGTGGCCCGTCTGAGAAAGGCGATTTACGACGGCATGACGAATTATGGTTTGGACCTGCTGTCGCCCGGTGGTGGTATCACCGACATGCGCGACTTGGGTGTCGTTGAGAGTTACAAGCTGAAGAGAGCGGTTGTTTCGTCTGCCAGTGAGGCAGCAGAGGTACGTGCCATACCCGCCTAGCAACGCCTTTGGTGTTGATTGAGAGATGATGTCTGGGATGAATGACTAACACACAGTAGCTTCTTCTCCGCGTAGACGACATCATTCGCGCTGCTCCTAGACAACGGCAGCGCGCTTAAATGACATGCCAGTGATGGCAGCACATGAGGGTTTTCTCGGCAGGAATGGGAGGTCAAGAGAGAGCAAGAAAAAAGTCATATTTGCATGTTGACGTTGGGTCAAAAGACAAAAAGTGAATACCATAGACCAGAGGGGATCAATCTTGGGCTGAATGAATCAATGGCAGTGTCATGAATGATTTGAGCGTCCATTGGTGGATTTCGATGATTGCAGCGTGACTTGACAGGATGTCGACACTATTTGTGATGGCCGAATAAGGTGGTATTCACAGATTTGATGCTCCCGATGAGAGCAAGAGACCGGCATGGGACAAGACGAGGTCAGGAGCTGACATGTGGCTGAAATGTGAGGCTTCCTTCGTCTTACCGTATCGGACGGTAAGGTATGGTGTATATCTCACATGGGAAAGATGCGGCTTAGAATTGGACGACAATAAGCTTTGCGGTGCCGTTGGCTGGCGAGGAAGAGGAAGGTTTCCTTGTGCATGATCGACGCGGAAAGCCGATGACAGCTAGGGGTACCACGGTAATTGAAATAGGCAGAAGGATTAATGACTTGATTTCTCCGCACGACATTGGTTGAGAAGTTGAGTTTCTGGGTGTCCGTGCAAGTTGCAAAAGTACCAGGAACTCGTGTTTGTATCAGCAAATGAATGGTGAGTTCTTGGAGTTTCGTCCTTCCACCCTTTGCGCTCATGACATCCGAACTCTGGCCAACGTCGTTCATCTCAATCTTGCCAGCCGTACGGAGTACTAGCATTCCTTTCCGTCTCTTGTATTCTCCCAAAACTACGGCTCCGGATTTCTGGTCCAAAAAGATGAGGAAAAAATGGCAGCATTGAAGGTCAGGTCCACCGGGCCCGCAGATCGGAATGTCGAGGGATGGAGCCGGAGGGCAAGCATTGTCCATGAGTCGCAATGATTCCGTTCTTTTTTCTCCACACACAACCACAGCCGCTTTCACCAATGACCAATATGTGCGGTACGAGGTACACGTACGACTGTGGCCGTGCAGAAAGCATCCCTCCGGATCGAAGTCAGGAGTAAGGCGTACGAAGTAAGGATTCGTCTCCTATTCCTATTCTCTCTGCCGGTTCCAATTACTTGGGCATGGCTTGATGAACCCGTCAGCTAAGGTAAGGTACGGACCTAAGTACTTACGCATCCCGTTCCCGGGAAAGCCACATCAACCGTTACAGAAAGCTGCGCCCATGACGCCATGCTTTCGTCTGTTTGTGTTTCCCGTTTTTTCCCCCTGGTACTCCATACTCCGTACGACTTCTTCGTGTTCTTCAACCCCAGTATACCAACGGCCCCGTTTGTACGCAGTCTCTGTAGCGAAGCGACAACACAGGTCCAGGCCCAGGCCCAGGCCAAGGCCCATAAGCATCCCAACCCGTCGCGTCCAACACCACGTTCCTTGGACGACCATGGACCATGGACCAGTGTCCAACACGATACGGGCCAGAGAGTCGGAGAGACTACTACCTACTCCGTACCAGACGGGGATTTGCAGCTTCCAACCAAGGTTCTTGGTGCACCCTCGTGTGTGGACCGGCTGTACGGCACAATGACGGTAGAATGCTACGCCGTACTGGACGGGAGGCCCGCTAGAACATGATTGGCCCGTACCTTGGTCAGAGATAGAAAGAAGGCACAGCAAACGCTGGATGGACTCTCCCAGCCCCTCCAAGTTCCCGAGTTCTAACTAAAGGGTGAGAAAGAGGAAAGGTTTGGCACTTGGCAGTCGTCGTTGGTGCCATGGTGGTTGCTTGCTTCCCTTCCCGTCTGCTTGTTTGCCTCGTGTTACCTACCTTACCTACCTCTCTGTAATTACCTTACACAGCAATCACAGCAAGTAAGTGCCTCATTCGATACGTCTTGGGTGTGTGTAGCGACAGTAGCGACTGCAGCCAAGCAGGCCCCCCATTGCCCCAAGATACCAGATACCTTAGTATTACCTGATAGTCTCCGTATCGAAGTATCCCATCGGGTGGACGTCTCTGTTTGTCACTCGTGTGTGTGTCGGGCGTACGCTAGCCATTCTTCAGAAAGCACTATCCTCGAGCCGGCCTTGTCTTGCATGTTTCTTCTATTCCTTCTTCCCCCATTCCCCCCCGTCTTTGTCCTTGTTCCCTCTCTTCCATTTCTCTATTTCTGATCTTGGCTTGGTTCAGCTTTGACCTTGCTTTAGCCTTAAATTCCTCCGTCAGCTTACCTACCTACAAGTACTTACCTCCCCTTGGGTTGTCTTGTCACCTTGCCTGCCGCTTCCATCCTTTTCATAGGCGCGCGCCGCGACACCACACTAAAGCAAAGTCCTGTTTGCCTCGGAGTGTAGGAATTAGACCAAGGAACGTCATGGTCGCATTGGACTTTGCTTACTTCACAGTAGCATGATCCTTTTGGCATTCTTCTTTGGTTCTTCTTCGCGCATCCCAGATCACTTCCCCGTCATCAATTTATCCCGTTACATCTGGAGTCGACGTCTCTCTGCTTGCCAAGCCGGCGCTGGGTAGGGCAAGTTGACAAAGGCCGATGGCGGCCCCGCTGAAGAGACATGGCATCTTGGCGGCTTGGTGAGTAAACGCCCTCATTCCTTGTTGCACTATGTGTACCTTCTACCTGCTATGCGGTCTCAGATGGCATCAGAAAAAGTCTCAAAACCTGCAGCTTTTTGACACAATTTCTCCCATGTCTCGCCTAATTGTATTTGGATTGGCGCCAGTGACATTGCTGACATTAACTCCGTTCCAAGTATTCTACTACTTGCATGCACAGCATGGATATCCTCACGGTTTAACAGCAGCGCTGCTTTTGGTCAGTAAACCCACGGACTCTCTCTACCTCGCCTTGCTTACAGATTGCGACATAACCATTGCATGGACGACAATTACTAACACCAAGCAGAGCGGCCAATGCACTTCTCCATCTTGACCCTCTTCGAGTCCGGTCTACTCATTGCGATATGGTGCAGACAGATCTCGCCCTGGAAAAGTGCAACCAGCAGCGGGTATCAACTGGCAACCTTTTCAACCTCGAAAAATGACTGGCGAAAACGACTCCAAGCTGGCATCGATGTCGCGCGCAACCCTCGGTTCTTGTTGTCGCCCTATTTCTTCCTAGGATGCGCTATCGTACTGCGATCGCTGCTCTTTTGGCGCACTATCCGCACGATTCACTGCTCTTGGGAGAGCTTCGAGGTTCGTAGACCGAGAGCTGTCGCAATGCTGAAGAATTCCCATGGCCGCGAAGAACTAACACGCCGCGCACAGGTATTCCTCCCAGCTCTTGTCGTCCTTTACACAACGTTTTCTCCCTCCACCATACGACTCCAACAACACAATGGTGACCAAGCTCGATCTCGACGCTGCTGTAATGTTGCTCACTTGCGCTACTTCGTCATCGCCATCGCTTGGGCCTGCGCCACGAGGGCCACTCTCGCCCTGTCAACACAGTCGGCCGGCGCAATATGTCCAGCAGGCTTTCTTCGGTGGGAGAGACAGATCCCCATAGCCCAGGTCGTTACTGTCATTTTGGATGCGCTGCTGCTGTTTTACCTGTGGAAATGGCGGCAGGACACTGTGGATGATGCACCGCAGGCTTGGGGATTCGTGTCAAAACTCTTTCTAGGGTCCGCAGGTGTTCTGGCTTTGCTTGCCTGTTTCTCCCTCCATAACGCTCGAAACACCCGTTGGGCGTTTGGACTTCACTTTGTCGAAATCAGAGATCTACTGACGGACAGCACAGTGGCGTCGCTGGGGCTGATATTGGGATTTTATGTCATGAGTGACATGCATCCTAGCACGTTGGGCATGATTGTCACTGCTTCAGGCGTTTATGCCCATCAGCTCGTCCGCATGCTGCAAACCGCGCTACCCATGGACGGCTCTCTGCCCTACATGATAGCTAGTGGTCTTACGATAGTCGGCGTCGGCCTCCTTTTGCGATACGAGAAGGATATCGCCAGCGCTTCTGGATCTTCGTCGGGAGATCCACGGCTCATTAGGTTTCTCTTGATGTGGTACGTCGTCCTGGTTGGCGTCCTCTGCGGAACCTACCTTATCTTTTACCCGGACTTTAACTCCACCGATACTCTATCCTTCCCTGATCTTCTCTCTGCGGCCAATACCAAATCCGACGCCTGGATCGCGAGAGCGAATCAGAGCTCCACCCTCGAGGTCGCGGCGAAAGAATATCAACAGCGTTATGGTGTGGCACCACCTCCCAACTTTGATAAGTGGTACGAGTACGCTGTCGCCAACGGTTCGCCCATCATCGACGATTTCAGCCAGATAAACGACGATTTACTCCCGTTTTGGGGCGTTGAGCCGAAGGTCCTGCGAGATCGTACCAAGCATTCCTTGGAGATACCGTGGCTTGGCATTGGAGGCATTCGGATTCGTGGGGGAAAGGTCAACGTGGCTCCCGGTACGCCTGGATCCCACATGTGGATGATGACCTCTATGAAGAACATGATTGAGGACTTTGCCGAGCATCTCCCCGACATGGACCTTGCCATCAACCTGAACGACGAGCCTCGCGTGGCGATCCCTTTCGAAGACATGTCTGAACTTCACGGCGTTGGCTTGGAATCGAGGACGAAGCTCCTCAATTCGGATGATCGAAAGACGTTTGACAGATCCAAGTCAGCAGTTTGGGGTGACGACGATGCTGTTAAGGGACCCGAGCAGCGGTCACCCTTCTTCGAAGACCGCATCCGAGATCAAAACTACTACGACTTTGTTGCTCCAACCTGTCCGCCTGACTCGGCCGCCCGGAACACGAGATGGTGGAGCCGCAAAGAGGCGTGCCGTGGATGTCTCCTGCCGCATGCTATCCGCGTCTTTGAGGCGCTCGAGAACCCCGTCGTCTCGAACTGGACCTCAGCTACAGACCTCTGCCACCAGCCGGACTTGGCATACCTTCACGGATTTCTATTGTCTCCGGCGCCGGCCCTTTTCACCAGAGATGCGTTTCCCGTGTTCAGTCAAAGCAGAACGTCGGGGTTTGCTGATATATTGGTGCCTTCGCCTTGGAATTACGATGACAAGGCCGCGTACGATGAGAAAGAGGACATGGAATGGAGTAAAAAGAAGAACACCATGTTCTGGAGGGGGTCATCGTCGGATGGGTATGCAGCCTGGGGCTCGTGGCAGGGTTTCCTCAGGGCTCGGTTCGTCCAAGCTGCAAATTCGATTATGAGGGTTACCAAACTCCAACAGGATGGTCGGACACTGGTCTTGGGACCGGATGATCTGCCAAATTTTGATGTTGGCTTCGTGAGCAGATGGACCAAGTGTCACCGAGAGGACTGCCAAAGCGAAAAGGACACCTTCTGGGGCATCGGCCAGGACTCACCCGACAAGTCCCAGGTCCCCTTCACCGACCATTGGAAGTACGCACACCTGATGGACCTCGACGGCGCGGGATTCAGCGGGCGCTTCATCCCCTTCCTCCGCAGCAAGAGTCTCGTATACCGCTCCGGCCTCTTCCGGACTTGGTTCAACGAGAGGGTCCACGGGTGGCGTCACTACGTCCCGGTCGATGTGCGACTCCACGAGCTGTGGGATCTCCTTTCGTACTTTGGAATTGACACGGAAGGCAAGAGGCGAGCAGAGGCCATTGCGGAAGAAGGCAGGGCGTGGAGCCGCAAAGCGCTCCGGAGAGAAGACATGCGTATCTACATGTTTCGGCTACTACTGGAATGGGGACGACTTG
This sequence comes from Colletotrichum costaricense, assembly GCF_030867565.1. Taxonomy (NCBI): domain Eukaryota; kingdom Fungi; phylum Ascomycota; class Sordariomycetes; order Glomerellales; family Glomerellaceae; genus Colletotrichum; species Colletotrichum costaricense. The sequence goes on along the minus strand of NW_026848254.1, from coordinate 376,685 downwards.
TGGACGATGAGCGAGATCAACTTGGTTTTGCGGTTTGATGAAATACCCCTTTTTTCTTGATCTTCATTGCAACACCGGTTCGATAGCATTGGATGCATGGCGTAACTTGGATAAGAACTGGGCATCCGGCGTTGGGTTGATCAGAAGGCTGGCTCATGCTTGACATCCCGTTGATAGAGCATCTAGGGATAACGAGGAACGAACACGATTACAGGTAGCGGCTTTTGGCCACCTTAGGTACATAAATGAGGACATCGCTGTCATGTGGCACTTCAAGTTGGTTCTGTTCAGATTCATCATTTTGAACTGCTAATTTCTGCTCATCAGAGTTGTTACTGTCGGCTTTCGGTTCAACCTCAGTTGGTTGTGTATAACTACTTCAGTATCGACAACAATCACCTCGCCATCGATGCGCAACTGTGAGTATACCTCGAGATCGATATGGCTAAAGCTCATGGGCCTTGGACTCAGCCATCCTCCATGTACTCAGACCGAAATGACACCACCCACTCAATTCGTCGGTGTCAAGTATCAAAGCCTGTCTAATCGTCATTGTATGGAACGTTATGATTGGGTGGCTGGGCTTGCCGCCCATGCAGAAATGACAGGATAAGCGCCTGCCCAGCCTGCCTTAAACGTGCCTGGTTCCTCCTCCTCCTCCTCGCCATAATGTCACTCAACACTGAGGCAACCGCAGCAGGCAATACTCTCGGCAGGCTCTCAACGCCATGTAATAAAATTATGCGACAGGGGGTTTAGCTTCGCTCCTGCACCGTGTTGCCCTGGGCGGTGCAAAGACACCCCAAGCGGGCAGTTTGTTGGTTCCTTTTTTGTAGCCGAACTTCAGCCTGGTCACATTTTTTGATTCCTCTTCAGAGCGATGCTCTACCAGAGTCGCAAATAATCATACTTCTTGCTGATTTTCTGATCATGGGCCTCAGATCGCGGGTATCGGCACTGTTCAAGTCTAACAAGTCCTCTCCCGAAAACAACGACACTCATCCAGATGCTGGCACCGATTTTCAGACGAGTAGTCCGCACCCCGAGGACACTGCGGGAACGACAGAGGACGATCTTCGGAGCAACTTGAACGCATCATCGAGGCGAGATATCGACTCTACACGAGATCTGGGTAGACGCATTGCACAAGCCGCTGCGAGGAAACAAGATTGTTACGGCCTTAAGATCCTCGTCCCGCAGCCGTCGGACAGGACAGGATGCGTGGACATTGTAGCTATTCACGGGCTCAATGGTCACCGCGAAGAGACATGGATGCATGCCGATACGAGACTGCAGTGGCTGAGCGACTCTTCATGCCTGCCAAAAGACATGCCCACGGCACGAATTTTGACATTCGGCTACAACTCCAAGACCTATTTCAGTCGATCCGAATCAGAGATACCAGACTTTGCCTCCGAATTGCTTTGGGCACTAAAAGCCCAGCGTACAAGCGAAGAAGAAAAACAGCGCCGTATTGTTTTCATTTGCCATAGTCTTGGGGGTCTGGTTTTCAAACAAGTATACGCAGTGTCTTTCTCTTACCCTATCCTCTCTCCTCATTTCCTATGTCACATTTCGCAGGATTTCGCGGCCTTCCCAAATCGCGTAAAACCTTTTGCTGACTGTTTCAGGCCGTAATAATGGCCCATGAGCAACGTCGCCACTACTCCTGTATATTGGACCATATCTGCGGTGTGGTTTTCTTCGGTACACCGCATCGTGGCTCCAGCCTGGCCGCATGGGACGAAATCGGCACTCTCATTGTCAAAGCTAGTACACTTGGATACACAACCAATAGCAAATTATCGAGCAGTTTGAAGGTCGATTCAAAGTTTCTGAGGCGCATATCCGAGTCATTCGCAGCTCGTGGGGATAACTTCGAAGTTAGAAGCTTCTATGAGAATTTGCGCATGAAGGGGTTAAATTGCAAGGTATGGTGGTAAGCCAGACATCAGAAGCCTCCCTACCATGCATTGTAGGTGGAAACTGACAAGAAGACTTCAGGTCGTCGAGAAGGAATCGGCCATATTGAACTGGCCTAAAGAATTACACATTGCCTCGAACGCCAACCACTCAGCCATCTGCAAGTTTCCGTCACCAGAAGACTCAAGATACAAGGCTGCTTCTCTAGCTATTCGCGAGGCGGTGGGAACATTGGGGTCAAGAAGTGATGTTCGTGAGTATAACTAACGACAAATGCCATTGGCCATCGACACATCGACTAATGGAACCCGAGGGTTCGATCTGCCGGCAGCAATCGATTGTGTAAGGGAACTGAACTCAGAATACGAATACCATCTTGACCAGATCGACGATCCGATACCCAAGACTTGCGAGTGGGTTACTTCACATGAGATATGGACTCTATGGGACTCGGTACCAGGCTCAGCCCTTCTATGGATCTCAGCCGATGCTGGCTGTGGAAAGTCGGTAGTAGCGAAGTATCTCGTCGACTTTTTCCAAAAACGAACCTTCAGCGCACATCTCCACACCCATGTCTGCTACTTCTTCTTCAAGGAAGGACTAGAAAACCAGGACAATGCTTCGTCAGCTGTTTCGGCGGTCCTTCACCAGCTACTCTCCAAACAAAGTCGGGTAATGCATCATGCCTTGGCCAAATACCTCAGCATGCCGAAGAGTAGTTTCAATCGCTTTCCCACACTTTGGTCTATTCTGCTAGCGACAATGGATGATGTAAACACAAAAAGGATGGTGTTTATACTAGATGGTCTAGATGAGTGCGAAGAGAAGTCCTTGGACGAGCTCGTCAAAGCTCTGGCGGACTTCTTCCAGTCTCGCAAAGAATTGACCGTCGAATCGAGGCCAGCTTGTAAAATCGTTCTCCTAAGCCGACCGCTCAACTCAGTCGAACGCAGGTTCGGACTCCGGTCGGGTAACGGTAATCTTAACATTGTCTCACAGTACAGCAAGAATGGTTGCAGTTTCAGGCTTAGTGCCGAGGAAGAGAGTGTCTCCGTTGCGAAGGATATCGCTCAATTCGTGATATCGAAAGTTTCAGATCTTGGTCAGCAGTCAGAATTGTCTACCGAAATTCTTGATCGACTGAAAAAGCGGCTTATCAGCAATGCCGATTACACTTTCCTCTGGGTGTCTTTGGTCTTGAACATCGTAAAAGAAGCTGAAGTGGACGGAATTTCAATGGATCAGATCGAAGCCATCTTGGCCACTACCAAGCTCGAAGACGTTTACGAAAAGCTTTTGTCCGGTCGAGCATCACCTTTGAAGACTAGAAAGGTTTTACTACTCATCCTTGCCGCCGTTCGCCCATTGACTTTAGATGAGTTATGCGGAGCTGTGGAAGTCAATCAAGACCACCACCAACAGCCAGATACAAAAGAGTCAAAACGAGCTTTGAACCACTCAGAATTGAGACTCTCTGCGGAACAGCTCGGTCAGCAGAAGGTGTCAGAGCTCGAGACCTTCCAAAAGCCTGGAACTGCCAGGGCCACGATGGTCTTATCATCAAACTCCTCATCTTCCGCAGTCAGACCAGTGAAGGAGAGTACGAAACGAAGAGTCATCACTAGAAACGGAAGCATAATGGGATCAACAAACCTTACGCCGAAGCTGACAAATATCGAAAGACGAGGTATGACGGCTGCTTCCCTCTGGCCTGAGGCGAATCACACTATCATCAACCGACAGCCAGCAACGCAGATGCGAACGGTTTCTAATTTGCAAGAGCTGCAAAGTTTTGTGCACAGGCCGTTCGTAAATCATCTACGGCAAATTTGCGGCCATTTTGTCAGAATTCGCAATCAGAAAATATATCTAGTCCACCAGACAGCCCGCCAATTCCTTCTGGATAGAGACAGCGAGCTCGATTTCAAGATGGTTTTCCGATGGAAAAGGCATTCTCTAGCCACAGACCAAGACAGGCAGAAATCGGGAAGCTTGGAGCTTGTCTCGCAATGGCAACATTCAATCAGTCTGGCGGATGCAAATATGTACATGCTTCAACTTTGCGCTGACTACATCAATTTGATCCAGTTAGCGGAGCCATTCAATGAGACTATCTTGGATCATCACGAAGCGAGCGTTTATCTCAAAGAGTGTCGCAACAATCCTCATCGGGCATTCCTGAGATACGTTTCACGTCACTGGCTAGACCATTATCGACCTGTACGGGAAGATTTGGAGCGCTCCTACGACTACCTCCTCCAACCAAACACTTCTCACTTTAACGCATGGATTATTTCCCATGTTTCTTGGGTGCCGGAAGAGCAACGGAGAGGCCTAGAAGCATCGGGTCTCTCCTACCAGACGGGCCCTGGCAGAGTCGAACTACGCCAGGATGATGCCAACGCCGGCCCTTCGGAGAAGAAAGAACGGGAACTCCAAGCGGCTCTGCAACATTTCAATCTCATGGGCAACGAGAGTGATTTGTACGATGAAGAGTATATTCATGGGAAACGATACTGGAAAGCAAAGGATTACATGGATTCAGGCGATGCCAGCACCTCAGACGAAGATGAGGAACTTGACAAGCACTTGAAGGAATCGAAGGCAACCATTCCTGATCGTATGCAGTACTATCGCCAACAGCAGAGTCAGCGGGTGGTCGAAAGCATTGACGAGGGTCGACGCGCAACCTCAGCTTCCATGGCAAATCCGACTTCGTCTCGTTCCTGGCTGACATGACGATTCCATCGAACTTGGATGCTCACCACCAGACCAGCCGTGGAATAGTTGTAGATATCCAAGCTACCAAACGATGAATGAAGAGGCATGGCTTCTTCAAGTCAAACCTGATCATTCTGACGGCCAAAGTCAAGCTGCTGCTAGTTTACGAAACCTCATAGGGGAGTCGTCAGGTAAATGAAGGGATATGAGGAAGTGAACGAAGGCGGTTCAAACAATCGTGATGCCCGCCATTTCCACACATGAACCAAGTCGTGATAGGACCAATGGAATGATTCATTATAGAGCACATTCATCGCTCGCGGCTGCGAATATGAATTTCACTTCATTCAGAGGTTGAGAGTACCTATACAATCCATCTTACGGTCAACTTTTGCCTACCAAATATCACGACCTACGTGCGATACGTACCATCTACCACAACAGCTCTGCTTCAATCGGGGTTGTACTCAACGACTTTCCACCTGGCTATTGCAGAGCAGCGCCTCCCGAGCTGCCCATCCATCTCCCAGCGCCGGCAGTCATACGGAAGCACTGGGAGCTACATAAAAACAGCAACTCTGCCTGACCCAGCGCAAGAAGTGGAATGCCACGACACCCTAAGAGATCCAAGATACCTTCACTTCCTGTCAGGCTCTCCTCTGTGACTCGGGGACGGCGTCTCTGAGACGCGGGGTCGGATTGTTGGGTGTCTCAGCCGCGACGGATGGGGCTGGCGCTGTCTGACAGGAGGCGCGACTCTGAGCGCTTCTGATAGGTAGGTGTACCGGTGACGCCTTGCAGAGGGTGTCAGGTAAGGTGGTAAGCTACAGATCGCAGTCCGGACCTGTGCTGAGGTCTCGTCTGCAGAAAGCCATGCAAATCTGGGTACTTGCGGAGCAAGCCGGGAGATATCAAGCGTATTGCAGCACCTGACGATGAAGCTGTTGAGAACGGCGGCATGTCAGGGTGGCACGAGTGACATCAGAGACGTGATATTCGGGCATTTGCTTGGGGAGGGAAGTGTATTTTCACATGTCTTTGATATGATCTGCGTTTCTTTCGAGAGGTAAGGCAGCCAAACAGCAACACAGGTTAGTCGGGTACCGTGACATTGAGCCTGCGCTGGGTATCGTTCTGCAGGCTGTCACGAGGCCCTGGACGACAGGTATTCTTGATAAGGATATGAATGATAATAGGTGTCGAAGAGGGGCTTGTTTGTTATGCAGCAGGCTGTCTGGGTGAGAAATGGTATTCGTGTATCGTGTGATTGGCGGTCAGGGAAGCGTTGTTCCACGTCTCGGGACTGAGGCGGTGAATAGGAGGCCAAATATGGACCTGACTGAGACTTGGGGGGATCCTTCGTAGTGGTAATCTGTGACACGATTCGCTGGGATTTTGAACCGGTTTCAACAAGTTCGATTACCTACTTCAAGTGAAGACAGCATGTGAGTAATTAGTGGTAGGCAAGACTGAGAGAAGTGTGAGTAAGGTAGGTATGCTTGAGGCTGTGGCTCTCGCGGGTGTCACATCAAAAACTCGCAACTCGTAAACTCTCCTCGAGTGACATGCTGGAGCTAGAGCTGTCAGTCATCCGGACTAGTACTGGGGTAACCGAGACAAAAGTGTCGTCAGCTGAAAGCCCTACGAGACATGGTCATCTATAACCGCAACAAGCCAAATCTTTCACAAGCTACTGTTGATTGGTGCTACTACGAAATTTCTCCTCTTCTTCCTCGAAGAGACGATGCGAAGCAGATACGGAGTAGAGTAGGTACACAACCCTGAATTTCCTCCAAAAAAAGCTAGGGTGAGTAAACCTGCTTGAGCGTTAGCCCTCCGCGGCCAGACGGGACGAAGGGAATGTTCCGCCTCCAGCCAGTGGCACTGCTAGGCAAACGATCTCTCGCCTCCGAGTCGTGCTTGGTCCGTCAACTCGCAGGACACTTTGCCGAGATGGGGAGGTATCAGCAGAGTGCCAATGCCATCGTTCCCTGATTCCTCTGCAAAGCTAACGGGACGGATAGAAGTGCTAGCAAGGGGTGAAAAGAAATGTCGTGACCTTTGGAGTAGGTTGTGGCGCCTGTCAGTGGTCACTGCCGCCTCTTCTCGCTATCCTATGGAGGGGAGCAAATCACATGTGAAGGAGGTCGGCCCTGTGGTTCGTGAAAAAGGGCCCGGCCTCGGGTTCGTTAGGAATGAGAAGCGGACGGCACCACACCACAAGTCCACGACAGTAGGCGACGGTGGGCCCGACTTGCACGAGTGCCACGATGAGCAGTGCAGATTGCAGAAGCGTCGTGCGAATAGCCGTTGTCTGTGGGCCGTGGCCTCTGAGTTACTTTTGCCCCTGGCGTGCTCTTCGTCTACTGCCAGAACGGATATCATTCCAGGCTGGGCGGGAGACGGAGCAGGATCAATATCGAACAATTACCATGTGATAATTGAAAATTGGCTGTAAGCAGCAGAGAGACCTTACCAACAAGCTACTTGCCAGCTTGTCCCAATCCTTGTCCCCCGTGTAATTGAGTATGTTGGGATTGGTCCTTGGGGATCTCGATGGTCTCAGCGTTAGGTGGAACTGAAACCTCGATAGAAGGTCTCCACGATAATCGGGATTCTGAAAAGGCGATGGAGCTTTGTTTCCCAGTCCACTGAATATCATAATGGCCGGCATTGCTGTGTGCTTTCACCGCAAGGTATCCATCGGATGTGAAGATTCGAGGCTCGAGAAGGAATCAAGACTGGCGTGTGCTAAAGTTCCCGAGGTACGTATCCCTAGGAAGAGAGCAGGAAGTCACGACTTGTGAGAGCAAAGACCGGGGATTCATCCATCTGAGTGGGGTTCTGTCAGTACGTACCAATGAAGCTCTGCCATCGCGACAAGGCCCTGCCCTGGACTGCAACCATCTCAACAAATTTGAACCCCAACAGAAAATTTCAAGGGCAGCAAATGAAAAATAAAAATAAAAGAGTAATAGAGGGGGGGAAAGGGAGTGACTGATCTTCACAGCGCTACCTACAGAAGCGAAGCAGGCAAAAACCGGACCCTGGAATGCCATGATGCTTCCAGAAAACGGCGTTCCCACCCTTGTTTCAGGGTCTTTACGTCCTGTTCAAGCTGTGAGCTGTGGAGGTCGTCGAGCGACTCGATCCTGGGTCGTTTCATCCTCTGTCTCGCGGGTTTGCCCGAGGCAAGTCGAGTAGAGTCCAGTCCAATTGCCGTAGTGTCTATCATCGGTCTCCCCTTGTGAATTGCAAAATTCCGGTGTGGAATTTAGATGCCATGCGAAGCGATTCAGAAATGTTGCCAGCTGGTGAGAGGCTCATCTTTGGCCACTTTCTTTCCTTGGACGTCGTCGACGAAAGCGAGGGCGTCAATTCAAGATTCAAATCCCTTCCCCAGCTGCGGGCCCTTGATTGGCTAGCCGCGTCAGCAACTTGCTCTACTCCCGATTGGCTGGAGCAGGCTGAAGACGTTGCTGGCCAATCGTGAGGCTCCAGTCTGTCGCGTCTTCCCAGTCCGCTCTGCTTTCCGCTGCTTCGTTCGTGGGGTTGAAGGAATGGGAACAGAAAACATGGAGGACCACTTCCTTGCGTGCAGAGGTACGTATACTTTGCTCATCCCTGTCATCCCACCAAGAAGCGTGGGGAACCCGGGTACGTACTGCCGTCCCTGAAGGCTGAACGACGGCGGGCACCTTTTATCGATCGTATTCCCAATGATGCCTGGATCCTGTCAACAATTCGAAATCCAGCATGTTGGCCCTGGCCTACTGCGACGCAAGAGGAGTCTCCGCCGTGTACTTATATCAAGTCTCGCCCCAGAGACATCCCACAATGAAGTAAAATCTCCTGATCGCGAATTAGTTGGAGGAAGTCGGCGGAAAGGACTTCTCAACGCACGGCAACCAATGTACAGAGTGACTGCTGCGGTGCGGTTTTCGGGCATGTGGTGAGATCAAAACGGACCAGAATTGCTGTCGCTGGTCGAATGGTGCAGGGTTGGGGACGGTTGTTGATCTGACTCGATATTGGCTAAGCTGCCACACCACCGCCGTCTACGACTGGAGGATTTTCCGATCTGAATCTTGCCCCGAACAAGCGCCATCTTCACATGCACGGACGAACGCCGGTTTGTGCCAAACGTAGGCGACATTTGCGTGAGTGACTGGTGGGCGCGCGGTGACTGCACCACCTTCAAGAACAAGGCCAATCGACAGTCTGCGTGTTGCATGTTTGCCACGAGACAAGACGTCAGAGAGCGCAGTATGACCCGGGAGGAGGCATAACGGGAGCGGCAGGACGCCTGACGCATCTTGGGCGGCAAATCAGCTTCAACTTACATGGTTGTGTCTTGGATACTGCCAGCCCGTAGGTTGAAGGCATGGGTACCACAGCAGTGACAGCATAGGCTGTCTTGCGCAAGATATGTCCAACTCGGGTCTCCAAAAGAAGCTGTCCTAGGATCTGCAGGCCTCCGATGGAAACGGTAGATACAGTAGGTATTGTGGTTGAGTCCGACGTCAAACTATCGAGGCCATCCGGGACCATTTGAGGGATCTGGCATTCTGTTGCTGCTGGTGATGAACCAAATTGACTTTGCCACAGTCTGGCTCTGATCTGCCTCTCAAGCTCCAGAGTTCAGCCGGCTAGCTCGAAGGGCGGTGAAGTTGGAGCATGGCCAGAGTGGGCCACAGGTAAGGGTGCATCAGCATGAGCCAGGCGGTAGTGAAGCACGAGGAGGCAAGCCGCAAAGTGCCAGAGTGCTTGAGAAACGGAGGGCTGAGGGGGAGGCATGGGGCGAAGAGATACGGTTCAAAGTCTCGGTACTCCTAACCCCGTCGAGGTATGTCGGTGCCGAAAGGTACGGGTACCTGGTAAGAGCTTCAGAAGAGAGCTCCAAAGTCCAGACACCAGTGACCAAAGAGACAGCGGATATGGTGCCTGTCTCGCGTTGCAATGGAGCGGTCCATGTGTTGCCCTGCCAGGCATGAATTCGCCTCCCAATAGGGGTAGATTTGCTGCCGGGAGCTGGAACATGACCCAGATGCAAACAGTAGCAATGGCGGGGACGGCGAGAGGATCTAGACTGATGCAAATACCGTCGCGTGTCAATAGCGGCTCCAAGACGAAGGGGAAGAGAAAGAGGGCGAAATTCAGCACGGTCAATGGAAGACTCAGAATGCCTTCCCTCGAGTCTGTGCGGTAAATGCAGCATTGCAGCGTGGGTGAGGAACGGTCAGTCAAAGGCACTTTTCCATTGCTTCAGGTCTCCAAGTACCTTACCGTACCTCACTGCAAGCTGCCTCTGATGCAGGTGGACTGCATAGGTTGGGTTAGAAGGTAGCGGCTACAATGTGTCTAGGCAAAGGAAAGTCAGAATCTGGGCGGGAAGAATCTTGGTGGATGTAGATGTACATCAAAGCACGACTGATGCATTCCCAACTCCCATTCCTTCCTTCCTTTTCGCCTCATACTATGTAGAGCCGGGTACGTACCGAACCAAGACCCTTCAGACCGCCGACTTCGTCCCAAAAATTCTTTTTCAGCCGATCTTTTGCCTTCCCCTCTGGCGCGGAAAAAAAAAAAAAAAAGGTGTGCCTTCTCCAAAAAGGTTTGGGAAAGCTGCAAGACTTTTGTTCATATTCGGCATCGCCAAGCTATTCATCCACCAAAAAAACGGTACGCCGGGTTTTGGCTTGTGAGTGTCGAGTTGTTGCTTCTGTGGGGAGGCGAGCAACTCCCGTTATCAAGAATAGCCGAGGAAGAGGAAGAATCTCACAAAGTATGCTATGATCCATCGATATAATGAGTACTTGAATAAGGTAAGGTATTCAATGGCATTTGGCATAACCAAAGCCCGGTGTCTAAATGTTTGAACGCCGTCTAGATGCGCCCCTCCTGCCTTCCAGTGATATGAATTGCAATGCCTTCCTTACCTAATGATACTCCGTATGGGAAGGAATAGATCCAAATACTTGACCAGGCACAGCTTCCCGCTTCGGTCTTTCCTTCCGTCCGGCCTCTCATGGGATTCGGAAAGGCTACCTGAGGTAAGGTAAGGTGGTCGCATAGATGGAAGGTAGTGACTTTACGGAGTACCTTAGCCCATAGACGGAAGGAGGTGGAGAGGAAATATACCTCCCAACACATGATAATTGGTGCAACAATCTTGTATCTCGCCCAAATAGTGGATGTACGGGTTACTTGACTTAGGTTTCTTGCCTCCTCCCTCCACATCGTCCTCCTTTGGTGGGTAACTCAATCAACATCAAGGCCCAGCAGAAAAATCCAACAGCAATTGGGATTGGAAAGGAAGGAGAGCAACCGACCACCACACGGCACGACTTGACACGAACACATTTCGTTGCTTTCACACCCCCCGGTGCCTCGGTGGCCCCCCATCCCTCGTTCCCTGCCACGCATTTCGTCCCTCCCGTCCCTGGTCCTGCTCTTTCTCCCCTTGCACCGTGCCCTGCAAATCCCCGCAGGCCACAAGCAACGGAGCTACCTCTCTTTCCCTCTCCAGTTCGTCCCCAACAAAAACGGAACCGAGGCCAGACAGACAGCACACAGCGTACCTTACACGGTAAGGTAGAGCACAGAACACCACCACTACTCCGTACGGATACCAAGCAGACCTCACCTCAGTTTATTACAGATGGTCCAGTTTACCTGCACACCACTCACTCCTCCGAAAAAAAAAGTCACAGGGATCTCCTTTCGCTCCATCCGTTACGGTACCTGACCGGCCACTTGTTACTACTCGGTACTAGCGAGCCAAGGCCTTGGAGAGACACAGTTGACAACGGGCCCCGTCCCGACCCATCGTTTGCTAACTATTTTGTCTTTTCGCCTCCGCCACGACCCGATACCGACCTGAGGTTTTTCCCAGAGTGCCTTCATTTATTACTCCCCTCCCTTCCTCCTTTTTCCCGCTTGCGATTCTTGATTCCTGTTCCCTCCCCGCGACCCAATTGGTATCCCTCTCTCTTCTCCCAAGGGCCATTGGAACTTGTCAACCGTTCCTCTGAGTGTATTGATCCAATACCGAGGCAACATCACCCAAGCTGCTCTCATAGTCCCTCTTCTCTTCCCTAGCAGCAGCAGCACAATAATACCAGCCGCTATGGCTTCTACCACTTCGTCTGCGCCGGCCGGCCAGAACCCCGTTCTCCGCCGCACCGTCACCAGCAACACCGCCGAGACCGACGCTTCGGTTCCTTCTACTGCCATGGCTTCGCCCGTGGATTCGCCCCGTCCTTCTGCTTCGTCGACGTCCTTGTCGTCTATGGCTTCTGACGATGCCGTCCTCGAACAGAAGGCCAACTACACCAAGCTGTACGACACCTACGGCAACGAGTTCACCCCTCCCGATTTCACCATCAAGGACATCCACAACGCTATCCCCAAGCACTGCTTCGAGCGTTCTGCTCTCAAGGGATACGCCTATATCGCCCGCGATATCCTCTGCCTCACCACCACCTTCTTGATCTTCCACAACTTCGCTACCCCCGACTACGTGCCTTCCAAGGCTGCTCGTGTCGTTCTCTGGGCCGTCTACACCATTCTCCAGGGTCTCTTCGGAACCGGTCTTTGGGTCATTGCCCACGAGTGCGGTCACCAAGCCTTCTCTCCCTCCAAGACCATCAACCACGCCACCGGCTGGGTTCTTCACTCTGCTCTGCTCGTTCCCTACTTCAGCTGGCAGATCTCCCACAGCAAGCACCACAAGGCCACTGGCCATATGGAGCGTGACATGGTTTTCGTGCCCCGCACTCGCGAGCAGCAGGCCACCCGTGCTGGCCGCTTGGCCCACGAAGTCGGCGAGCTGGCTGAGGAGACCCCCATCTACACCCTCCTGATGCTTATCGCCCAGCAGCTCGTTGGCTGGCCCAACTACCTTATGACCAATGTCACCGGCCACAACTTCCACGAGCGCCAGCGTGAGGGCCGCGGCAAGGGCAAGCACAACGGTGCCGGCGGTGGTGTCAACCACTTCGACCCCAGCAGTCCCATCTTCGAGGCCAAGGACGCCAAGCTCATCATCGCTTCTGACATTGGTGTCGGCATCACCATGACCGTTCTCGCTCTCCTCGGCAACAAGTTCGGCTGGTCCAACCTTCTGGTCTGGTACTTCATTCCCTACCTCTGGGTTAACCACTGGCTCGGTAAGTGTCAAAAGGCTCGTTTCGATTCTGTGACTGTCAGCTAATTTTTCTTTTCAGTCGCCATCACCTTCCTCCAGCATACCGACCCTACTCTTCCTCACTACACCGCTGGTGAGTGGAACTTCGTCCGTGGCGCCGCTGCCACCATCGACCGCGAGATGGGCTTCATCGGACGCCACCTCCTCCACGGCATTATCGAGACCCACGTCCTTCATCACTACATCAGCACCATTCCCTTCTACAACGCCGACGAGGCCTCTGACGCCATCAAGCCCGTTATGGGCAAGCACTACCGTGCTGACGTCAAGGATGGCCCGGTTGGCTTCATCAAGGCCTTGTACAAGTCTGCGCGTATGTGCCAGTGGGTTGAGCCCAGTGCTGATGCCCAGGGCGAGGGCAAGGGTGTCTTGTTCTTCCGCAACCACAACGGTCTCGGTACCGCGCCTATCAAGGGTGCGGTGAACTAAGTTACGGAGTTGAGCGACTGGTGAAAAAAAGAAAGAAAGGTCGTGTCTTCTCATGAGCTGGTCCATGATGGCCCTCTCTACATATGCTAGTGTAGGATTTTGGTGATTCGTATCGCTGAGTGCTTCTGGCTCTGGGCCAGGCCGTCGAGTCTCCGTTTAATGTGCGATCTTCGAGGACGCCGTGGTAATGTCGAATCGAGCATGGGAGCTTAGGGTGGCCTGGAGATGGTACAGAAGATATAGTGCACATAACTGGCAAGGCGTTAGCATTTTTATACCTGCACCAAATGGATAGATCCATAGACACAGAAGTCAAAGAGAGAGAACAAGCCATAGAATGATAGCTTCCGAGCATTCCGATCACACCGCCACCTCTTGACAAGCGTGTCCAACGTGATGAGCATGGCAGCCGCATTCAGCGCCATCAACCGGGAGAAGGTCTAATCCGCGATCACTTCGTCTGTCACGAATCCTTGTGCCGGTGTTCTGCTGCTTTGGGGTTGCTTCTTCGAGGTGATGTGAATCTGGGAAATAGCCCAGGAGCCAAGAGAACACGCAAGGTTCGGTTCATTTCATCCTGATCGTGGAGAGAATGCGGGGTGCACACGCGACCTTGCGGACGCCGGGACGCCGGACGCCCTCGAACCCGGACGGACCAATGAGTGACCACCCGATGGTAACAAAAAGCAGGCAGACAAGACCTGGGGTCCCAGGCGGGAGGCTTGGGGGGAGGGGAATAGGGACCGTGAGCGCGCGTCTACGCGGTACTCGGCGTTAGTGCGCATGCGTGTATCTCGTGGGTATTTGCTAACCGAGATGACATTGTACCTCTGCCGTACTGCCGTTCCGACCGCTCCGGGTCGCGCGGATCCGAAGGTGGAGAGAAAAGAGGGGGGCCGGAGTGCCGTTTAAGGATCCGAGGCCGGTGGTATGCGGGTGTTGTTATCTTGACGTCTTGCTTGACTTTTTGGCGTGCGCCGTATGTTTGCCGTTGTATTGGTACCGGCTTTGGGTGAAGTCTGTTTCACGTATCGAATATGATGTATTGGTGTGGTCAGTTTAGTTGTCGAGGCTCTTTGGGTGAATGGGTGCACTACCCGTCACCTCGATGCTTGTATCTGCCTACCTTATTAGCCTGAAAGTGCTCTTTGAGATTTAGACACCTTGATTATATGAAACGCTGCAGCAAAACTTAGAAACGCAGTCTATGCCGATCCACCTGAAGGAATGACATAAACTCGTTCCAGAGTGGAAAGGTTTCCATCTCGACATTTTATTCAAGAAGACGGTGCTTTGCTCGCGAGGGCCGGCATGGAACATTTTCGTAATAACTTGCCTCTCGCTACTTCATAGATCGGTCAATGTGAAGTCAAGATATGAGGCACCTTAGGCTTCAGTCGACTTTGCCGTGTCACGCGGTTTCAAGGTACAGGGGAACTTCCACAGTCCCAACTACCTTTCCCACATAGGGAGCACACAATGCATATGAATCACCGAGCATGGCTTCTCTCTCTGCTTTAGTAATCTTCCTACCACTCATTTCCCCCCCGAGGCCCGTGAGCTCTAGTCTTACCACGCCGACCTCTGATTCCACTCTGAATGCCCAATAACCCATCCTAAGGGCGATTTTTGCAAATTTCAACGCCGGTCTATTGATTGTATTACTTCAGCCGATGTGAATATACGTCAGTAGTCCCCCAATCATCTTGCCTCAAGCAGTGCATTCGTGACGGTACTAAACTGCCACAATGCGAGACAACGTCAGCTACCTTGATGAACAAGTCCTCTGCGATAATGGTCTCAAGACTGCATACAGAACACCAATATATGGAAGAATGTTCTTGAATATCGGAAGAGTACTGACATCCTACTTTACGTATAATACTGAGAAACAGGTCAGCCTTGAAGTCTGGATACGATATCTGAGTTGATCCCCTCGGTGGTACTTGTCGTGGTTTCAAGATAGTACTTCGCAGCCGAGACTGAGATTGACTTATTTCTGATAGCTGAGGATGCGTGTATGCTTGTAAGGCTGTTGTGACTCTTCGCTTTGACAACATCAAGCAAGATTGGGAAGTTAAGAGAGGGGGTATAATCATTGTAGGTGGAGATATTGCTTCAGCAGAGGAAAGCTTTACGTTTATGAGCATTCGGCGCGAGACTTTAACAGGTAATTCGAAGATTTAGAGGCTTGAAGACCACTGGTCTGGTCTGGTCTGGTCTGGTCTGGTCTGGTCTGGTCTGGTCGTGATGGTGTATGATCTGAACCTAGGTCTTGCAGGGCATTGATATTGGTGGGTTCCGCGCTATCGTAACAGGTTTTACTAGATACGACCGTAATAGTAATTGAGTGCTCGACTAGAAAAGGATATTGCAAAGAGACAAGTTCGAAAGAGACTAGGGGCTAGTTGGGCGTATACCTGATGAATTTGAAATATACTGTAGTGCCAGTTACATTGAGTTGCTAACCGTCACACTTGACGAAAACAACCTGCAGCAAGACCTTGGACTCTCTGTCTAAACCCGCTACGCCATAAGCTAGTGAACCCCAACTTCAAGCACATATCAAATTTAAGCAAGAGACTTCGTCGTCAATGTTCTCGACTCTGGTCTGCGTGGTGTCTCAGTCACGGCAGTTGAAGCCGTGGACCGCGTGGACTTGTGCTGGAAGAAATTCTCCGTCTTCAACGATGCTCGTGGTCCTTTTGCGTAGGTCTAGCCTCGGAGCGCCGTGAACGTGGAAGACGCGTGAACATGTTTGATGGATGCGGAAAGAGAGTACGTCTTGGGACAGCAGATCGTTTTTTTTCTAAAGTAACGGCCCTACTCTAGGGAGGGGGGCAACGCCCGTCAAATGCACGGCACGTCGGAGTGGGTTCCGAATTCTCCAGGGTCCGGGCCTACATTCGACTTCTCTAGTCTGTGGAACCGTGATAGTCTTTTGATCAGTATCGGAGGGGGACGAAGGACACATTCGAAATTCGAACTGCATGCGGAAGTTGGAAAAGCCATGCTTACGACCCTCATGGCAGCAGAGAAAGAGGATGCCATTCGGAGAAAGCGTTTTCTCACGAGGGACTAACGTGGTCCACACGATGCGGGACCGAGTCTCGACCGTCCCATTGCTGACAGCGATGTGGCGAGAAGAGCCAGGGCTCTTTGGTATTAGCAGTCTACCAACAGAAGAGAACGGCGGACGGGCAGTGTGGGCGGGGGCATGAACGACAGCACCGAGACATTGGGGCCGGCGTGCTTCCAGTCTCGAGGCCGTCGATTTGTTAGATTGGCCGCTTTGTCCGAAGAGGCAACGTCTCTCCGGGCTCTAATGGTTCGGTAGTTGTTTGGCGCCTTGTTGATATTGCCTCTACAGGTGCTAAAGTCGACTACTGGAGTGTTGTCGTCCACGATCCACGGGAATCGGAGCGGGATACCTAGTTGTTGGCGGTGATCTGAGACTATCTTCCCGTCCACCCCGGGCATCGGCTGATGTGACTTAGATTGAAGCCGAAATCCTGCTCCCGAGAGTCGGCAAGGAGAGGAAGGACAAGATGAAGGGCACACGGGCGCGAGGACTCTAGCCCAGCCTCAAAGAAGAGAAATGGGGTTAGGTACCTCCCGATCCTAGAAGAGTTAGAGCTAGCTAGTCCGAACACGGCATATTCCTCTGAGACATCCTGACTTGGACGTTTCCTATGCTTACTTACACAGGCCCTTCCAGAACAATGTGATTTGCCTCGTCGTCACACTCAGCTGGTCGGCCAGGTTCCCCCGTAGACCATGCCCAGGCCACGTTTTCGAGACACGTTATTTTTGACGTTTGCAAAGAAGCTCTCGCGTGACAGGGTGCCTGGATTTGACAAACGGACGTATGCTTAGGACTAGGTCACGATAGGAATATCATACTGAATCAGATAGGGAGGAAGGAGGAAGTGAATCGACAGTTTGCAATAGTTTGACAGGTGGTGTAACGAGGAAACGAGAAAGTATCGATATCGTGTGACTTGACTAACTTGCCGAGACGTCCTAACCAATCGTGACATCGATCGTCTCACTTTCGAATTCACCCGTCAAGACCCCTTCGCCAAACTGCAACTTCTCGAGCGTTGCCTGGCTAAGCTTGTCCGCCGTCGTGGGCCAAACAACCTGCCACTTGCCCTTGACAGCCACCCGTGCCGTCTTGCCGAGCGAATCGAGCGCCACAATGGGCTCCTTGAGGACAATCTCCTGCTCCTGGCTCTCACCGGGCTGGAGGGTGACGAGGTCTTCTGGGCGCGGCGGCATGATCCGGCGGAGCTGAACAGTGTGGACCTCGATCGGTTCGCTCTTGCCCTCGGGCGTGATGGAGACGAGGCCTACCTGAATGGCGAGGGGGTCGAGGGGCGTGTTCCAGCGGAGGATGGTCAGCGGGGCGTCGTGCTTGTTTTCCACGGAGAAGGATAGGGTGGGAGGTTTTTCCGACGTCTGACGGATGCGGAGGGCGAGCTTGGATAGCGCGCCGGCGTGCTGGTTCTCTTCCGCCATGGTGTCTCGGGAGGAACCGCTGCGATTCCAGGTTGAGAGTACGAAGATGAGGGCTACGATGAGGACGATGGGCCGAAAGAGCGAGCGGGCTTGGAGGTTACTCATCGATCTTGGCGGCTGGCTGGTAAGATGGCGGTAGGTGAAGGCGTGAGCGAGTATCGGGGGTTTGTTGCAAGGACTTTTTCTTCTCTCTCAAAGGTGTGTTATGTGGGATTGAGAGAAATAAGGCTACCCTTCCCAAGGCAGGCGAAGTGGGCGTGGTCAGCAGGATGCGCCTGAAGCGGAACAGCTTCCTAAGGCGGGCAAGTGGCATGGAAGATTCCGGCTGACGTCAATTGATCAAATGCGGCCGCCTACCGGTGCCGCTGGGAGGATGGCTTTTGTTGTTTGAATGTCTCATAAAACTAAGAGGCAACGTGGGTGAATTGGAATGAGTTTTGTCGCGAGAACGCGCGCACTAAGCTTTAAATAGGAGAAGAAGCCGTCTGCCGAGGAATGCCCAGCGGCTTCAGCCACGCAAGTTTGGTTCCGTTCCTTTGGGACGGACGAAATGCCACGCTTGCCACGATCCATGACTTGAAGCTACGAATTGCCATAGCCTTCTTGCGATGGTGTCAGCGGCGTAGTTGAAGTGTTCTACGGGAGAGTTCCGATGTAGGCGGCGATGCGATTCATGGTGGACCAAGCTCCCATCTAGAGAACCCGGCAGATCGGGTTTGCGCTTCTATCCGCGACGGAGGCTACCCTATCGCCAGCTAAACTTGCCTACTTGCGATGAACTACCTTAACTAGATGACAGATTCGGCCGGACGGCGGGAGACCCCGCACTCTGCAGGGTATCGATGGAAGAGATGCGCCTTACTATCCCCTGCTCTTACACCCCTCTTAGAGACCACCTACCTAGACTCTAGATCGGTTAAGCTGGCGGCACAACTTCAGACGACGCTACATTGGCATGATGGAGACGCAATCCTTCGGCTCCAAGCTTGGTGCAGGAAAAACTTCGCGCTGGTCTACGGACGAAAGAGGAAGGTCGCCAAAATGCTGCAGGTAAGCAGTGATACGGGGACACGGCGCCGGTGACCCATAATTCCGGCAGACCCACTCCGAACGACAGTTGCTTGCGCGACCACCGGTCTCAGGGTCGAGGCCCTTCGGTGATGTTTCCGTTCTGCTGCCGACGTCATCTCGAACGAGGAAAACGTGAAGACCGTTTCTAGACTCCAACCCATCACAGCTTGTCTCAGTTGATTTGCCGGCATTTCGGGACACACTTCAATTGATAAGAGTACTTTACTTGCTGCTAGATTGGTTTCCCCCCCCCCCCCCTGGGGCACGGAGAATTCCTGTCTTACTCGTCAGCCAGCCCGTGTCTCGCAGCGGCCTAGGGTCAACCTTTGGTGCCAGCCATGTCTCACTCTCGCTCCTTGTCTCTAGGAGACATACAGCAAGGCGCGGTGCGGTTAGCATCTACAGAAGAGGCTACGGCTCCCCGGGCTCCTTGCACGGGTCTTTATCCCCACGATCCCGGAGGCCGTTTGCGGATAGTGGACCTGCTGGCCTAGAGAGAGCCCCATGTAGCCCGCTCCGACCGTAGGATTGGGTCTGTCGGAAAACCTTTCACCCAAGGGGCACGGCAGTTGAAGACTCGTGGTCCTCGTGGCGACTTGCTGATCACTTGCTGATCGGCAAGAGCGTGTCTTTGCTTGGTCGTTAGGTCTCCTCTCATCCTGGTCTCCTAGCACAATCACACGCGTGGTGTTTTGCTAACTTCCAAAGAAACTGGAAGACAACATAGGACACATGTCCAGTGGCGCCAGATGTCTCGTCCATCACCTCAATGAAGTTTCCGCATCTGCTCTTCGTGGCTTACACCAGCCAGGCTGACCCATCGAGTTGGAACCCATAGGTTTCCTCTGCTAGACCGCTTGAGTCCGACGCCTTTGCCGGTTCTAGGCACTGCCCAACTTGTCGTGGAGGATGTAGGTCCGCAGCCGCGCTCCAGCCTGCTATGCTTTGGGATCATGATACACTCACCCTCCTTCTTGGGGTTCTCCTGTTGATCACAACTAAGGTGTGTCTGTCAATTCTTTAGCTCCGACAATGGGCAGAAGCGCCTCCCGCCCCATGGACTCTTCTTAGCCATCGGATCATCCTTTGGAGCCTCCAATTCCTTCCAGACAGCGATTCTCCGTGGCTTGAACCACGGCCGCTCTGCTCCCTAGGCCGGATCGGGAAGAGAAGTTCAGGTTTCATGTCACCTCGGAGTGGCATCGTGGGATGAACGGTGAGATCCGTTGAAGCCTTGATTTCCTGTATAAAGACGATGAGAATTCCATCGACTGAATGGCTTTCTGTTTTGGATCATCACTCTCAACTCCAAACAGCCCTCTCTCAACTTCTCGACTCCTCAGCTTCAACAACCGAGACACTCTCCACTTTGCACAAGTCAAGATGAAGTTCTTCACCGGTCTCACTCTCCTGGCCTCCCTCGTGAGCGCCTCTCCCATCGAGCTCGCACAGAGGGACACTGCGACTCCGCTCCAAGCCAACATCACCAAGAACGGCAATACAGCAGTCAAGATCGCCTTGAAGAACATTGGCAAGACCGATCTCAAGCTCTTCACTCCGGGTACCGTTTTGGACACGGCCGCCGTTGAGAAAGTCGCCGTCTTCAATGGAGGTAAGTAGTAGTACTCTCCCACAATTCAATATCAAAGTGCTGACTCAACCTACAAGACGACCGCCTCCCCTTCGATGGCGTCCGCCTGCGCATGGCACCTCAAAACCTCCTCACCGACGCCTCCTTCCGAACAATCAAGGCCGGCGAGACAATCGAATCCGCAGTCGACTTTGCCGAGCTGCACGACCTGGGTGAGGCCGACGCCTTCAAAGTGAGAGTCAACGGCGGCATCCCCTACGCCCAGGCCGGCTCGACCACCATTGCCGGCGTCTTCAGCATCGCCAGCAACACGCTCAACATCAACAACGTCAACGTCACAAAGGCCGCCATCGTCCGCACCTCGTACAAGCAGATGATCAAGCGCACCATTGTCCAGTCCGACTGCAAGGGCACCCAGAACACCACCGTCACCAACGCCCTCGCCAGCTGCTCCAAGCTCGCTCGCGCCGCCGCCGACTACGTCTCCAAGGACGACAAGCGCTTGAACGAGTACTTCAAGTCGACGACCGCCGCCAGCAAGAAGATTGTCGTCGACACCTTCAACAAGGTCGCTTCCGAATGCGGTAGCCGCAACACGGGCGTCTCCAAGCAGTACTGCAGCGACGTCTACAAGTCTTGCTCGCCTGGTGTCTTGGCTTACACCGTCCCGGCTTACAAGTACATGGTCAACTGCCCCTTGTACTTCACCGCGCTTCCTCTGCTCACCACTGGTTGCCACAACCAGGACCAGTCGACCACCACTCTGGTAAGTACAGCACTTTACTGAAGATCATCGAGCTTGAGCTGACCAGTTTGACTTTTTCAGCACGAGATGACCCACTTGCTCGAGGTCAAGGGAACACTGGACTATGGCATCTACGGCTACACTGCCTTGAAGACTCTCACGAGCGCTCAGAACCTCAACCACGCTGACACCTATGCGGTCTATGCCAATGGTAAGTCGATTCAACTCTCAAGACACAATAAGGAAAGCCATGGCTAACAATGAGATTTCCAGCTGTCAACCAGGGCAAGACTTGCTAGTCGCAATAAGGAGTTGAGAGTTTTCGTACATATCCACCACAAAGACTATCCAGTTCTTCTGTGCATATTCAACGGGACCGACTACGCTAGGAGTTTACACTGCTCCATGTATGGGCGCCGGTTCCTCTTAATGGTTAATTACTAGTATCAGGGTTTGGGATCGGGAATTAGAGGGCATTTAGATCTGCCATTTTCAATCTTTTCCATAGAAACGAAATCACGATTCATTCAGATTTAACAAGTGCCCGATTAAATGATTAATGACTCCAATGTGATAGGGATTATTGAAAGACTCTGTAACTATTCGCAGATGGCCTCAAATTGAAGCAGAAGAGCTAGGCAGGGCGTTTGTTTGCTCTAAAGCCTCCCAAGGCGACACAAGATAGTTTCGTTTTACGAAGCAATGCGGACCGAAAGGTCTGTGGCTCATTCTTTGCAGTACACACATAATAGACATTAGCTTATCAGGGACTCTATACTAACCATAAACGAGGTTGATGAATCGTTCAAACAAGGTCTTTGGAGAAGAGTAGTAAGAATAGAGCTACATACAAGACCGCCGATTAGTGCCTGTCTGAACTTCTCCGTCAGTTACGTTCCATGTAAACCGTTCCGTTGGGGAAGGAAACGAGCAGAGACAAGTCTTTGCCAGAGACATGTAAGCCGGTATATTCTCAGGTGTTGCACCAAACATGACTGACCATGGTCTCACTTGGTAACTCGCTGTGTTGCATTCCAAAGTCCCAACGTTCAACCAACGACAAGTCTGACACACAGCCCTGGGCCCTCGTACCCGTTGGAACCGAGACCTTTAGCGACCCAGGGGGTGCCCATCCGATTTTGGGGGTTAGGGGCGGCACTTG
The DNA here is from genome assembly GCF_030867565.1 of Colletotrichum costaricense. NCBI lineage: Eukaryota > Fungi > Ascomycota > Sordariomycetes > Glomerellales > Glomerellaceae > Colletotrichum > Colletotrichum costaricense. Next base: position 354,313 of record NW_026848254.1, on the reverse strand, counting down.
GACACAGATAACACGTCCGACAGGGCAGAGACAGTGACGTGCAGAACGACCCGATCCTCGCCTGCTGGGAATGGAAGCTTTGGAAGCTCGTCCCTGTTTGTGAGCCGCAGTTTTTGCAAATTCCGACTGGGGGGCCGGCTCTACAGGATGCTCCGGGCGGCGGTCGGGTTGGGCATACGTGTGGTCCCCGGGCGCTAACGGCAAGGCGCAGTAGCACAGTAGATGCAAGCTTGACATTTGTTGTAAGATGTCTTCTTCTACGGAAGTACGGATACCTTAGAATGAGATGAAGTCCCGTTCTTAGCTCCTCAATTTTGAATATCAAAGGCGGGCCCGGCCTTGGGGGCCGAGAGGGGCGAAGCTCAATAATTCACTCGACAATTTCACATGGAATTGAATAGTTGGAAACAAGTTCGGAGTCCGGGCTGGAAACTGGCAAAGACTCGAAATAACATCGTATCAATCCCGACCCGCTGGGACATTGGACCGGGGGTCGCCGGAGCCAGCCGTTGGCCTGAACCTGAGATCCAAATCACACAATATTGAGCCCCGCTGAGTGGGATCGTCGACCGTTTGTTCGCACTCGGGCCCATCAGCGGGTGCCGGCAATCGAACCTTCGAATGACTCCTCAATGCTCACAGTGTCGCACTTTGTACTCAGGAATCCGTAAGTGGATATTGCGAGATGCGTACGCATCGATCTATGGGCATTCGGGTGCCACTACTGTTTGCTCTGCTCGCCTTGGATGCGCAAAAGCCACAGACGCAAGATAGGTACGAGGTCTGCAGACTTAAGGCTGTCGTCGTGGGGGTCTTTTGATACGTGCTAGTCCTGCAGGACGAAAAGTATGCCGAGTCGTGGCCTGCATCTTGTCCGTGCATTATTACACGCGCGGGCGTCAGAGCCTCGAAAGGTGAAGGAGCAGAGGCAAGGTTTGCTGGAATGTTCCGTGAGCCTGTTTGGTCTTTTTGGTGCGTTTGGTACAATCCCTTTTATTAGGTATCATTGCGGCGGACCGAGGAACGGCGCAGGGCACCCGCGTAGAGTTTTGGGCCGTTCGGACTGGGAAAAGTGTAAAGCTTGCGAAGAAAGCACCGAAGCAAGGGATATGGGATGAGCTTGCGTTGCAGGTCGGCACGTTGCGAAGGGAGACGGTCGCAGTGGGAGGAAGGGCCAAGACGAAAGGGATGGCGGGATGTCTGGGATGTCGCGTCTTGTCACTTGTCAAGTTCCAGATGGAGGAAAGATTCCGTACGAAGGCGAAGGCTGAGGGGTTGATCAAATTTGGGAAGATTTCGTCGGCTGAAAGTGAGAGAGCATGACAGTTCTTGTCGCGATTTGAGCCCAAATACCAGCAGAAAAGATGGTTACAGATGTTCAAGCCATCAAGACTCGACAATCCATCCAGTCAGTCTCTGTATCCATACTGTATGCCGTGCAAAACACCTTGGGGGATAGCAACATGTTTGTTTGCGTGCGTTCTTGTCGTGATTTGGGAGGTGGGCTGTGGACAAGTATCAGGGGGTGGCGAGTTACGTAGTGGGGTGGTCTTCCATGTGCCAACAGGATATATCTTCTTGTGTGTCTTGCGAAAAAGGTACGAACGAATGCTGCAGCTCTGGGGCGATGCCGACACAGTGTGATAGGGCCGGTTCGGCTATTCTCCCGTGGCATGCCGCACCGAATTCTGGGTGTCCGTCGTCGTCGCTTGCTTCCCGCACCTCCATCCGCTCCTATTTTGCCAACCAGTGACGACAAAGCTGCAGGAACAGCCGGCGTCGAATGACGACGATCAGATAGCGGCGGTGCTAAAGAGAAGCATCCCTTGAGGACACTGTGTCTGACACACCTGATCTGCTGGATCAGCGATTCCGTCAATCAAGAATCCAAGATGGTCCTCCGCATCGACAGACTCGGCGAGTGATCCGTTGCTCGACGGGCTCGACGGGCTTGAGGGCGGCGTTGGATAGGTTCCGATTCGGCAGCCAACCATGGAAACGAATGGGGGAAACCCACCACTGACCTCAGACAGCCACGATCTCTCCAAGACACTGAAGACAGTGACGGGACCACCTGGCGCCGTGTACACTGTAGACCGAGCCTTTGAGTGTCTGTGCTGCGTGGTGCGTGTGTACATACTATGTATTCGTATGCAGCACAGTGGACAGCAGCAGGCCGGCCAGCAGCTAGCTCCCGGGAGCGGTGGAGAGTCGAGGTCGCAGTCCAGTCGGGTCTTGTGGATCGTCGTCTTCAAGAACGCAGGTCCAGCCACATTCGCAGGCTCGCAACCCGTCACAGAAGTTCCCCGGTGGTAAGGTACGGCGTAATGGTGGAGGACTCGATGGCGACGGGCATTTTTGCTTGGTGAGGAAGTGTGGAATGCCGGTACTGAGTATCCGTACGGAGTCCAGCAGTGCACTGTGCTGAGCTGACCTCATCCCTTTGCAGCGAGCGGGCGAAACCTTGTAACAGAAAGCCTGGCAACTGCAGGATTGCGACACCGGCCACTAGGCAACTCGGGTCAAGACCGGAAAGCCATGTCGATTCGGACTGGGCGAGCGGCTAGGGGGGCTGGCACAAGGGTTCGGGACGCGGAGCCCTAACAAGGACCCTGAATTCTCTGTGTTGAATATCGGGAGGTTATGGTAGCATTGGTGGTATTGGTGATGGCTGAATCTAGGTAGGTAGTCGAAGGCTCGAAGCTACACTGCGTGTCTGGTTAGTAGATGGGGCGGTAGCACAGAGACTAAGGTAAGGTATGGAGGTTTGTTGGACGAACCTGATCACCAAGCCGGTGTTCCGCTTTTCCACCGGTTGTTATGGAGTTTGGCAGATCATGCTGTTTGGGTTAGAAAACTTGGGAAATCCCCGCGATTTCAGTTTGCCACGGTTTGAGGCTTCCAAGGGGTGGTTCTGGTGTCGCGAGAGTCTACCACGAAGTATTCGTAGCGGGAGGAGGAGAAGTCACTACGCAGTAGGTAGATGTACGTACTCCGTACTCCGTCGAGGAATAGAAGTGGTGGTGGTGGTGGTGGTGGTGGCAGGTGAAGGCAGTGGTGCAGTGGTACGCTCTTTCCCCTCCCTTTTGAAACTGGGGGAGAAGTTGCGAGCCCTGAGTGGCTGAGGTGAGGCGATGGGTGGGGCTCGCTTGACGGGAATGGCGGGGCTGGACAGTGCCAAAGCCCTTCAACGTGTCTAGCACAGTATACATGGCCTCTCCGGTGGTTTGTCTGCCCAGTGCTGTGCGCGTAGCCCGTGGTGTTTCCTCTCTCTCATCTCCTGGCCTTGCACAAGCCTGCAAAGGCCCCAAGGCCCCCCCTTTCGGTCAAAGGTGATCCCAGTCAGCCGGGCGCTGCCCTGGTCGTACGACGGACGCCCACAAACTGTTTCTGTACTGCACTGTGTACTTGCAATACCCCCAAGAGCTTCCCTTGCCTTCCATCCAGAACCCGCCTGTCGCCAGTTCGACCGGGTCTTTCTGACTTCCCATTCATTGGCATGGGGCAAGGTACGGATTGCGGGCACTGGGCTGGCTGACAGAGACCCCAACTTCCTCCCTCCTTCCTCGAGGAACCGACCTTCGAGACTCAAAGTGACTTCCATGCTTGGCTTACCCCCGGTGCGTGTGCGTGTATCTTTGCTTCACCCCCCCAAAAAACCCAAAGCTGACAGGGTCAAAAAAAGAAGAGAAAGTGAGCAAGAGCATTCAAACCATCTGCTCCTGCTCCCTCTTCCCAAACGAACCACCACTTCTTCCCCCCATCTTCAACTCCATCTTCAACTTCAACTTCATCTTCACTTCCGTCCAACGAATTCTCCCATCCATCAACAAACCTTTGGTTGATACCCCAGACGCATCCACAGCTGCATCCATCCCACTTGTTGTGTGTGTACCTACTCTTCCTCGTTGTGGGCTCCGATTTACTTCGCTAGCCCAACCCACATTCACATGGTCCTCTGCCGCCGTCGGACCATCGACACCACCACCTCGAACACAACCTCGCCGACGCCCTCAGCTGCTCCTATGTCTCGCCTGCTCTGTAAACAACACTGGGAAGCGTTGATGTAAATCCCTTCCGCATAAAACACACACAGATCATGCTGCGACGGCCTCCAGGCGACGGGAGGCGCGTTGCTCGTCAGCGAACTTACCTCCTTGCTCTCGCTGTACTCGCCATCTCATGCCTCCCACTCGCCGATGCTCAACAACAGCAAAAACCCATCGAGCCGGTAGCCCAGATACATAGAATCCATCAACACCAAACCCCTGCTGGAAGCAGTCAACACGAAGCTGTTCGTGATGCCCTCCCCGACGCTGCCGCCCGCAACTGGGCCGCTACCAACATCAAGGCCGACAATGCTGTCGAGTCTCCGAGGCGCCGAAACTCCGTAACCTCGAAGCAACCCCAACCTCAACCCAATAACAAACAACCACACGACCGTCGGTCCAACCCCGACAACATACTTATTCCTCACGATGCGAGCGCCATCGCAACTTTGGCTCCGGCTCAGTCCGTCCGAGCACCTCCTTCTGGACATCGACCCATTGCCTCCCGCGTTGGCGGTGGTGGGATCTCTACGCAGCACCATGCGCGGAGTCTGAAGGATTGGGAAGTAGAAGACTTCGTTCTTATGGCGACCGTCGATGGACACCTCTATGCCACTGATCGCAACCACGCCACCGAACGCTGGCATCTCGAGGTTGACCAGTCCATGGTTGAGACCAAACATTACCGTCTCAACGCCTCCGACCTGGACGACGACTACAACCACATCGATCACTACATCTGGGCCATCGAGCCCAATCGCGATGGAGACATTTACTACTGGTCTCCAGCTGGCTCCACCGAGCCCAGACTACTATCCACGGGCTTGACCATGAAACAGATGGTCGACGAGGGCGCCTCGGCCCTCGACAATCCGCCAATCGTCTATACTGGTACCAAGAAGACTACCATGATTACACTCGATGCCGCTACAGGTCGTGTGCTCAAGTGGTTTGGCTCTGGCGGCTCACACGTCAACGAAGCAGAGAGCTGCCTACGCCCGAATGCACTCTACGACCAGAATAACGAAGAGTGTAGCTCGACTGGTACGATCACGCTTGGTCGTACCGAGTACGAGGTTGGCATTGCCCGCAGAGACGGTCGCCCGATCGCTACACTCAAGTTCTTTGACTGGACTCCCAACACAAACGACTACGACCTGCTTAACCAACACCACCAGTCCATCGACCAGCGCTACCATACCACCACCCACGATGGCAAGATTTATGGTGTTGACTACGCCAATGCCCACAAGGACAAACTGCCCATTTTTTGCAACGCGCAGTTTGCTTCGCCTGTAGTCAAGGTTTTCGACGTCTGCAGGCCCGTGGGATTGGAACCGTTGAGCAACCCCGACCTCATCGTCCTTCCTCAGCCTGTCCCACCAGCCAAGGATGACAGCAACGCTCGTATCCGAAGTCAGCGTATATTCGTCAACCAGACAGACATGGGCAACTGGTACGCCTTGTCTGGGCGCTCCTATCCTCTCATCTTGGATGCTCCCGTAGCCAAGACCTCGTCGCCAGACTGGCTGCAGCTTGCTCAGCCATGGGGCAAGTTAAACGAGACGCAGCGGGTCGGCGCAATGGTTGGAACCCACTACATGGATGGTGTCATCAGGGGCAAGATCTATCAGCCTCCCAGTCTACCCGGACGCGCAGAAGCGTCTGATGCAGTGGTGGACCCTGAAAATCACCCAGTGCTGCCCACTACTGTGCCGCACGACGATCCTGTCGAGACGCCCACCATCGTCAACAAAGTCAAGTCGATTCCTCATCACGTTTCCAACAGTGTAATCGACTTTTTCTCCAACCCTGTCTTGATTGTGCTCATTGTTTCTGTTCTGTTTTACTATCAGAAGGATCTACGTCGGTGGTACAAAACTAAGACGACAAAATGGTATATGCGAGACGAGGCTGCTTCCGATACAGAGGATATGGGTGCCGATGCCACTCCTGAGCAAACGGTACATGACGAGATCCCACCATCCGCTCCTCAGCGGGCGGCCGCACCTTTAGTGCCAGAAGAGCCTGTTGCCGACAAGAAGCCAGTATCCGAGGATGGGGTTCCCTCTGTTGAGCCTGCCCCTGAGAAAGAGAAGGATGATGACAAGATGCCTATCGCGGATCCATCGGCTCCCGGTGCCGAGACCCAGACTTCTGCCACCCCCCCTGAACCTGGCACCCCTGAGGTCAAGAAGAAGAAGCCCGCTCACCGTGGCCGTCGCGGAGGCACGAAGCACCGCAAGGGGAAGAAGAGAGAAGAAATGTCTCAATCTCGCGATGACGAGCCACGTGCTTCCGTTGAGGAAGCTGTCAATAAGGCAAAGAAGTTGGGTGTACAGGCTACTGGTCTGGAGCCCGATGTCATGACCATGACAAACGACATGCAAACTGTGGGAGAATCGATCATCAAGATGGGCGGCATCGAAGTTGACACCGAGAACCAACTCGGCACAGGCAGCAATGGTACCCTGGTCTTTGCCGGTCGATTCGATGGCCGCGAAGTAGCTGTCAAGCGGATGCTTATCCAGTTCTACGACATTGCTTCCCAGGAGACAAAGTTGCTGCGAGAGAGCGACGACCATCCCAATGGTAAGACAGAAACATGGCTGCTTTCAAGGAAGTATCTAACAATTAATTCTAGTCATTCGATACTACGCTCAACAGCAACGCGATGGGTTCCTGTACATTGCTCTCGAGCGCTGTGCAGCCTCTCTGGCTGATGTCATTGAGAAGCCTCATCACTTCACCCGACTGGCTCAAGCAGGCAAGATGGATTTGCCAGGTGTCTTGTACCAAATCACTAACGGCATCCACCATCTACACAACCTTCGCATTGTCCACCGCGATCTCAAGCCTCAGAACATTTTGGTCAACATGGGCAAGGATGGACGACCGCGCCTTCTTGTATCCGATTTTGGTCTCTGCAAAAAGCTAGAGGGTGGTCAGTCCTCCTTCGGTGCCACTACTGGCCGCGCTGCGGGAACGTCTGGCTGGCGAGCCCCTGAACTGCTACTCGACGACGACGCCAGGGACACTGCCACTATGGAGTCCAGTATCCAGAGTGGATCGGGCTCTATCCTGGTTGGTTCCGACATGATGTCCAACCGCCGTGCTACTCGCTCCATTGACATATTCAGCTTGGGCTTGGTGTTTTTCTATGTCCTGACGAATGGTTCCCATCCTTTCGACTGTGGCGATCGCTACATGAGGGAGGTGAACATCCGCAAGGGCAACTACAACTTGGCGCCACTGGATGCTCTTGGCGACTTTGCCTATGAGGCAAAGCATCTCATCGGCTCGATGTTGGATGCGAATCCGAAGGAGCGCCCTTCAGCTCGCGATGTCATGGCTCATCCGTTCTTCTGGTCTGCCAAGAAGCGCCTTGCTTTCTTGTGCGACGTCTCGGATCACTTTGAGAAGGAACCCAGAGACCCCCCAAGTGATCATCTTGTTCATTTGGAGAAGCATGCTCCGGCGATCACCAAGGGAGATTTCCTTCGGCTTCTGCCACGAGACTTTGTGGACTCTTTGGGCAAGCAGCGCAAATACACTGGGTCCAAGCTGCTTGATCTGTTGAGAGCTCTGCGCAATAAGAAGAACCATTACGAGGATATGCCCGACGCGCTAAAGCGGGCAGTTGGTCCTTTGCCAGAAGGTTACTTGGCGTTCTGGACAGTCAAGTTTCCTAGACTTTTGCTAGATTGTTGGAACGTGGTGTGGACCGTGGAATGGGATAGTACTGATCGGTTCCGGGAGTACTATGAGCCAGCCGGTCTTTGAGATGTCGATACGCATAAAAGTCAATGATTTTGCCATGCTTTCAAACTTGTTCTACTTTTCCGTGATCTGATAAGCTCCCCTAGTGGAATTGTAAAAAATGTTGGAGAGCCTCCTGATACCTACTCAGAATCTTCGATTCCAATGCTGTAGTAATAAGTATACTGCAAAAAGTAGTCTACTTTTCGTAGCCCGAAGTTATATGTATCAGATCCACTACTTGCCCTTGCACAGACAGACGCGTAAGAAAATTACCTTTGGCAGGTCGCCAGGTCTATCCGGGTCCTCACTGCTCGAGACGATCTACAAGGTACATGTCATGACCCAGAGCGGTAGGTAGCCACACATTTGCTCTATTCATTGAAGACCTGTTACTTTTCTCTGGTCTATTGTGTCTGTTACTCTTTCTTTTCTTTATACCTCCTGAAAACTGCAGACCACCCACGTATGGCCAAATCCTTTAAGTGTTCAGCAATCTTTTACACGCTGCGAGGCTCGATGTACCGTCAAACAGTGTCGTTCATCACCCCCATCTCAGAACGCCTTGTGAGGCATCTCCCAGCTTCTCAACCCCACTGGACAAGCACCTTCTTGCCCTTCTTCTTCTTGCCACCTGTGCTCTGACCAGCTTCCTCGTCTTCCCTCTCCGATACATTCTCGCTCGCGGCTCCGCTTCCTGGGGCCGATCCCCAGCTGAAGTTACTGGCAGCGCCGCCCAGATCGCGTCGCACACCTCGTCCCGATCCATAGCCAAAGATTGTTGTGAGGGGCTTCTGTGCCGGAGGCAACGCGGGGAAAGCAGATGATGGTGGCGGTCGACCGGCTGGTGTCGAGCGCACGGGTCCTGCGGAGCCCGAGGATCTCGAAGCGGAGGGGTTGTTCGGCCCAATCCAGGATGGCTGTGGTGCCGTCGACTTGGAGGACGAGGCCGCGGGGAGGGCAGGGAAGGCCGATGGCGCTGGAGGGCGAGAGGAGCCCGACGTGGAAACCCAGTTCGCCGAAGCGGCCGGGGCCACCGGTTTAGGCCCCGAGGCGCCGGCTCGGGTGCTGTTCTTCAGCCTCAACACGCGGTTGGAGTGCTTCTGGTTCGAGCTCGGTGCGGCAGCTGGCGCAGTGGGGGACGGCGAGGCTGCACTAGCCCAGCCGCTTGAAGCCGTCGTCGCGCCGTGCATACCGCCCAAGCCAGGCAGAGACGGGTAGTCTTCGTTGATGGCTCTCCAGTCCTGCCACGCTTTGTGCAGAGCCGCGACCTTGCTCTTATCCTCGAATAGGTCAGCAACTTCACGGACCAATGTACCCAATGCGTTTGACGATGTATCAGCGAAGAGCGAGAAGAAGGCATCGACCAGTTGAGGGGCGGTCAAACTTCCTTTTCGGAAATTTGAAATGTAATCGCGGAACTCCTTCATCTTAGACTGATCGTGGCCAAGCAGGTTTGAAGCGCGCTCAACGACGCCTTGGTGGCGCAGCATCACCGCTCTCTCCTGAGGAGGCAATGATGCAATGTCAGTCACATTGAGCTGCTCCATCTCGGCCGTAGGCAGCGCAGGCGCAGGTCCGGCTGCAGCTGCAGGGGCTTGACGTGATGAACCCCCAGGTGCCGGCGCACCATTACCTCGGCGAGACGAAGAAGCGGGTGTCGTACTCGCTGGCTGGGAGAGAGAACCGCCAAAGGTACGGTTAGTAACTGACTGTGCCGAGTGGATTGCCATTTGTCTTTGGAAGGCAAGCTCATCCCGACGCAGCGGTTGCGCAGAGCTATGAGGTATGGGTTCGGCATTGGGATCCCGGCCACGGCCACGGCCTTGGCGTCCGCTGGAGGGACCATCGCCACCGCTGCCGCCGCTTCTACCGCCGCCACCTCCTCCACGTCTCTCAGTCTCGTATGTCGATCTGTAGTCAAAGCCTGACATGTTGACTACCCTCGCATCTCTCCGCACATCCTTGGACAGAGAGTTGGCATGCTCTTCCAGTTGATGCGCCTTCAAGTCCATTTCCGACTCAAAGACGACGAATTTCTTCTCTAGGCATTCCTTGTCCAGACAGGGGAAATGGTCTTTTTCAAAGTGCTTCTCCAAAGCATTGTAGTTGACAAAGTAGTGGGGGTGTCTCGAGTCTCTCCGGTCGCAGATGAAACATCTTTCGTGCTTTTCGCGGCAGTGATCAAAGAGCTTATCGTCGTCGTAGAAGCGCGATCCGCAGAACCCGCATAGGGGATGTCCCTTGAAGCCCGTCTGGTCAATGGCACCTGGCCTGTCGTCTCCGTGCCTCATATGCTTCTCGAGCTCCTTGTCCGCAAAGAGTTCATGCTCATGGGTAAAGACCTTCTTGTTTCTGGTACACAGGTCGCACATCTTCATATGATGCGTTGAACGAACGTGTCTATGAAGATCTGGCCAGCCTAAACCGGCAAAGACACAGTCTTCCGCGGGGCAATTGTATCGCAGGAGCACGACAGTGTCGCCGACAATTTCCTCATTGGTATATCGGATGCCAATGTTGCTGTCGAAGCTCGTGATGTCGGCGTCGGTATAGTCCTCGTATCGCTTGTTCGCATCGTCCGTGAAAACGACAAAGGGAGAAGCAGTCTTGCTTGAAGTTAGTCTCGGCGTATCAATGGCGCGTCAGTGTAAGTAAGACTTACTCGACAATGAGGACAGTCCTTGGTCTTGTACAGGGCTCTCATGCGTAGACCACAGATGTGGCAGGTCTTATGGTTGCATGGTGCAATCGAGTGGAACTTGATGGGCTCTGCGCAAATGAAGCACACCTCTCCGTCGCTGCTCGCGGTATCATCGTCCGCTGCAGCCGTACGTGTGAGCACCTTGTTATCGGCTTTGGTGACGGGGGCCTGTGATGCGCTCGAGGTTTCTGGCTGGGTTGACGCAGCAGCGTTATTACCGCCTCTGCCACGTCCTCCTCTTCCTCTTCCACGGGTTCCAGCGTTGGCTCCTCCTCCACCTCCACCACCGCCGCCGCGACCTCTTCCACGGTTGCGATTACCCCTCGAGGGGTTCGAGTCGCCGCCGGCAGCGTGAGTATCAGCCATCGGGAGAGTCGTCTTTCTCGTAGATAATGAGACTGTCGAGTCGGCTGGACAATCCTGCCGAGACCAACGGTCTTACACTGGCAGTGCCTTTCTTGGATGCGCGAAATTGGTCCTCCACTTGAGCTTGCTTGTGGGCCGGTGTAGCTGCAACTGAACAGCTCGTTCCAGATTGCGTGCAGTGACTTGAAGAGGTAGCGTAAATTGGTAAGAGAGTAGGAAAAGGCCGGGATACAGACGGGCAACCCGGTACTTTTAATCGGGCGCTGCGAGACGATGTACGTCGAAATTAATGATTATGTGTGGCTCCCAAGGGAACCGCGAGTGGGTTGGATTGGCTCTGGCATTGGTGGGTGGAGGGAACTCATGGCGGGGTCCAGCAAAAAAAAGTCCCCTTCCATTGCTCGTTGAGGTGGCAGCTGCTGCCACTGAGAGTACTAACTTCCATTCTGGTAAGCGACCGCCGACCGGGGTTTCTCCGTGCTCTCGGTGTGCGTCATTCACCCCTGCAACCGCCATACCGCCATGCCGCCATCTGAAGAAGCTTCGAGGCTTACATAACACAGCAACAACCACGAGCTGACAGCTGAGCTTCGCGGAGTCACCAGCCGGTTCCAGGCCACATTTGTGGCTTTGCACTCGACTCATCGAGGCGGTGCAAGAGGCATTCGAAGTCTTTCTCAATGGATGTCAGATATCTCGATTTAGAATCGCCTCTGCCTTACCTCAGGTACCCCAATATGAGTTGCATACAAAATGACTCATCTGTAATCATCGTTTCTCTGCTGTAGCTGAAGCATTGTTGTGCGGTGCCAGTTTCTCTCTCATTCGATGCCTATGGTCTTGCATCATTGACTTCCCAAAATATGTTGCGTCATTGGACAGGCAGAGGACTAAACCAGTATCTTAATAGAGTGTATTTCAAGGGAGACTAGTCTCGACCGATTCCAAAGGCCGAGCTAGCCTAGATTCTCTACCTCAGGTAGCGTAGAGCCTGCAGTTGCAGCCACAGCTGCAACATCCAGCATGGCCAAATACTAAGTATGTAAAGATGCCATGGCGACAACGAACCCACCCTCTACTGATATCCTCCTCCAACAACCACACTAGAAGGCACTTCGCGATTCGCCATCCATTTGCTGCCTGTACCCGACCCGGATGTCCAACCAAACCGCCCGGAAAGTTCTGATTGCCCATCCCAAACCAGAAAGACGCTATTGCTTTAAATCGCACCGCTTGTCCGTGTTATTTTCATCCTTGGACCATGTCCCTCCTTAAATATGCTCTCACTGCTCCTCAACCGGGTAAAGATGGGCCCCGATCATCTTGTTCATTTGGAACATATCCACCTTGGATTGTTTGAAAATCGCGTGCATCTTGTCGTCGCAAATGATTTGTCTCTTGTTTTCCGGATCCTGTAGGTCGTTGCCCTTGATGTGTTCCCAGAGCTTCTTGACAACCTGCGGGCGAGAGAGCTGGGGTAAAAAGTCAGCATGTTGTTGTCAGACAGCATGTCATCCCGGAAAAATCATACCTGAGGTTCGCCAAGCAACTCTGACAACGGCTCGCTCAAGTTGAAGGGCTTTTGGAATCCACCACCAGCCTTGCGTTTCGGCGCTTCGCCGCTGTCCTCGACGTCGCTGTCGTCAATCTTCTTGTCGCTCTTCTTGCGGGGCGCCTTCTTCTTCTTGGCCGCTTTGCTACCCTTACTGCTTGCGCCATTGCCGCCTCGAGTTGTCCTTCCTCTTGCCATTTGGTTTTCCTGAGCTTGTAGCTTCGCAGCGAGCTTGGCATCGGCGTCTTCAGACGAGTCCTCACGCTTCTGTCTCTTCCGGACAGGCGCGACGGACACCTCAATCTCGCCATCAATATCATCGTCGTGGCCGTTGGCTTCGCGCTTCGGGGCGGGACTTGCGGAGTACGAGTCGGGGGCTGCGTCGTTGGAACCCGAGATGGCGTCGAATCGCTCTTCTATCAGCGCCTTGATGGCATCCTGCAAGCATCTGTGTTAGCTTTGACCCAGGTTATTGGTAGGTGTATGTCTGCAGCTGGCAGTGGGATTACTGGGTATATAATTACCTTCTGAGCAGTCAGGTCCTTCCCGCCAAGAGCTTTCTCCAGACCCAAACGGATCTTCTTGCGAGTGATGGTCGTCAAGTCCGCGGTCGCAAGGATGCCATCTATGATGGCCGTGTAGTTATCCTCATCTTCAGAGCTCACTGCAGAAATCAGTTTAGCGACAGCGTTGCAGGCAACAAGACCTAAAGCGCAGGAACATACGGGGAAGAGACATGTTGCTGCCAGAGTGTATGATGTTCCTGGAGTAGTGTTTTGTAGATGTGTCGATATTCGATCCGGAGCGACCGATAGTCGCAGGTGCACGGTCGGTTGGAGTTGTCGCGCAAGAGTATTGCGAAGCACTTGGAGACGCAGCTGGCCGGTCGATTGTGGAAGAAGCTGAGGGATCGGCAAGAAGAGAGTTGGTAGGTGGATTGTTTGGTTGGCCTCGAATCAGAGCATATCTTTGACGATCCGTACCTCAGCTTGGCATCAGTGGGAAGGCGCGAGGGGCATGAGAATTCGAAGTCGAATAGAAGATGCAAAGTGGGACAGCACGATCCACGCCTCTGGCTTCTTTATATCGCGGCGGAGTGCATCAACGTGCTGGCACACACACACGCACAAGGCTGAAGAGCGGCCGATCTCTTGGTGGGGCGTGGCTGCCAAGGCGGGAGTCGCGAAAGAGAGCTGATGCACCTGATGGATATAACGTGTCGCTGGGAGACGTGGAAGTTGATCTGGGGGTGTGAGAATGGACCGGCGAGGTTTTGTCCCAAACGACCAGATGCGACGGATGTGCGGTGTCGGTGCAGTGTGTGCAGTGTGCAGTGTGTGGTGCGATCTGTGGCCCGGGCAAGAAAAGGTGAGGCTCACACTTTCCGATGTTTGGTTCTTGTTCGGTCGGCACCTTAGCGTGTGGTCTGTTCTGAAGACCGGGTAGTCTGTTGGTAGTGTATCTGTACGTAGTACGGGAACTCCGTGAGGTGAGGTAAGGTCAGGTATCCGCAGCAGAGGAGAATGAGATACCTCAGCAACCAAAACAACGCCGACGAATAGAAAGCCCAAGTGCGGGTTATGTGTGGCTGAAAGGATGGAAAGACAGAAAAAAAAGTGGTCTTTGGGTTCTTTCTTGTCTTGCAGTTGTGCATTAGACGTTGGCTCGTGCTGCCATCAGTCCCAGACCTCGACGCCGTGCCAATCACATTGCCGAATTGACTCCCGGCTGATGTTCCTTCGGCAGCCCCACCCCACACCGGTCGCCTGACAAGCATCACGTGGCTCGGCTTGCATTATACGGCCGGGGAAGGCGCCTCTGGAGGTTTCACCCAGTCTTATCTCATTGTCATGGTATATCTACCTTAGTAAGCAAATCAGGTAGTCATATTCAGTCATATTCAAGTAAGATAATTACCATATATCAAGATGGCTTAAAGTGCCTATAGAGAGTATTTTCAACCTACTTACCTTGCTAAGTATTGATTATGTCTTATATCGACTTCGATCGCATATCAGCACCTTGTCTGGCCGGTGGGATACTTTTTCGGTGTGTAAGCCAATCAGAAACTAGATCAAGTCTCGGTGAGGTCTAGAGCGGTTCCCAAACCAGCAAAGGCGCACTCCACTATTCCAAGTTAGCTTCGGGCCAATGAAGTCTCTGGCGGTCACTGCTTGACCATCTTCTGCAGACTATCAGTCTATCTACTGCGCTTGTGTCTAACCGTTGGATTGGTGACGTCGGTCTCTCTGATCGCACTTGAGTTATTCCATATTCTTATTACTCTCACTACTTCTGTCCTACATCGTCTAGGTTACGCCGTTTCTTGCTTCGAGATTGCTATAAGGGAGGCAAGTCAGGATGCTCAACCCTTTCAGCATCTTCACCCAGGCCTTTCCGCCGCGGCCGCAATTCACAGAGAAGGATATTCCCGATCTCTCTGGCAGAGTCAGTATCTCACGTAATACCCTCATCATGACTCGCTTGATACTTACACGTCGCAGATCTGCATCGTTACAGGAGCAAACACCGGTGTTGGCAAGGAAGTCGCACAAATTCTGTACTCCAAGAACGCCACTGTCTACGCTACCTCTCGTTCGGAAGAAAAGGGCCGTTCAGCCATCAACGCTATCAAGGAGGCGGTACCTAATTCTACAGGAAAGCTGGATCTCCTCACTCTGGATCTGGCCGACCTCACCACCATCAAACCCGCAGCCGATGCCTTCCTCGCCAAGGAGACGCAGCTGCATCTTCTCATCAACAATGCCGGTGTCATGATGCCGCCTCAGGGGAGCAAGACAGCCCAGGGGTACGAATTACAGCTGGGAACAAATTGTGTCGGCCCGTTCCTCTTCACCAAGTTGCTGACGCCGACTCTGGTGCAAACGGCCAAGACGGCACCCAAAGACAGTTGTCGTGTTGTCTGGGTCTCCAGCTCAGCCGCGGAGGTCTTGTCGCCCAACCCTGCCATCGAGATCGATAATCTCGACTACAGTAGAGATAGAATCAAGGAGTTCAAGTACGGCATCAGCAAGGCAGGCAACTACTTCCACTCTACTGAGTTC
Source organism: Colletotrichum costaricense (assembly GCF_030867565.1). Taxonomy (NCBI): domain Eukaryota; kingdom Fungi; phylum Ascomycota; class Sordariomycetes; order Glomerellales; family Glomerellaceae; genus Colletotrichum; species Colletotrichum costaricense. The sequence goes on along the minus strand of NW_026848254.1, from coordinate 338,818 downwards.
GCCAAGCGACACAAAGCCGACGGCGTCATCAGTCTAGTAAGTCTTGGCAAATATCTGGTCAAGAGCATATGAAATGGATAACTAACTATCCAAAGGCCTTGAATCCAGGAAACCTCTCATCAGAGCTGGATCGCCACATCACGGCGCTGATCCCGACGCTGTTCAGAAAAGCCACCACATATCCTGCCATCAATGGCGCTTACACGGAATTATTTGCGGCGTTATCTCCCGATGTGACCATTGAGAAGACGGGCGATTGGGGTGCGTCCGACCTTGTCTGCTGAATTTTATGGTTTACTAATTGGACGTCTTACAGTTGTTCCCTGGGGTCGTTTTTATGCCATTCGGGATGACCTTGTCCAGGGCTCCAAGTCCCGCGAAGAGGGCGGTACAGGTCTCGCCGAGGACTTTTGGAAATGGACTGAAGAGCAGGTAGCAAAGTATCTCTAGTGTACGAGCTTGTTCAGTCACCTAAGAAGGTCCAAAAATCTGCCAAATTTCGTCGTTCACCACTTGTTACTAGAGGCAAATCCAGCAATTCAACACAGCCAGGGAGTCGTCAAGTGGTGAGTCACTAGTTCTTCATCACAGTTCAGACATCAAAAGAGCGGGCAGCTTTGGTATCGTACACTGAAGAATATATTCAAAACTAAGTCCAATAGGCACAGTGACAAGTCTTATATGCAAAAATGATATGTACATCAGAAGTGGTCCTATCCTCGCTTCGGAGTCCAAAGGGACACCCGAGCAGCGTTCGTTCTCCTCAAGCTCCAATCAACAGCGGAAACGCTTAGTTGCGCTTGGCGTGGTTGCGGCGGCGGCGGCGACGGCACGCGGGCTTGGCGCTGGCAGAGGCAGCGGGAGCAGAGCTGGTGGTGGCAGCAGCCGGGGTAGTGGCAGCGGGAGCGGAGGGCTCCTCGGAGACAACGGGAGCGGCAGAGGAAACGGGGGTGGCGACGGGAGCAGAGGAGGAAGCGGGCTCAGACTCGACGGGAGCGGCGGAGGAGACGGGGGCAGCGCTGGTGGTAGGGACGGTGGTGGTGGTAGGAGCCGCAGTGGTAGGGGCGGCAGCAGCGGGAGCAGAGGAGGAGGCGGCGGCGGCCGAGGTGGCGGCGGGGGCAGCAGAGGAAGCAGGGGCGGAGGAGCCGGTGTCGGAAGACCCGGAGCCGACAGCCTTGGTGATCTCGCCGTTCTCAATGTAGACGCCGGAGAAGTAGAAGTCCTCGGTCTCGTCGGCGTAGCCGTCACGGGGGAGCTCGAGGACACCGACGTGCCAGTCGGCACCGTTGCTGGAGGCGGAGGCAGTGACGGGGGCAACGACCTGAGTCAGGGCCTCGGCGCCGGTAGAGTGCCAGAAGCCGACGGAGCCGCCGTCAAAGTCGATCTCGTAGGCAACGTTGTGCCAGACGTCAGCGTCCCAGTTGACGCTCCACTCGGTCTTGCCGCCGACGACCCAACGGAGGAGGGGGTCCTCGGTGCCGGTGGCGCCGCTCTGCCAGCCAGACTTCATCTCGACGAAGTGGCTCTCGAAGAAGGCGATCTGGTGCTCCTTGTTGAGGGAAGGGGCGTTGGTGTCGCTGCGCTTCAGGGAGAAGTGGTAGAAGAGCTTGCCCTTGCCGATGGCGGCGGTGGTCTGGGGGATCAGCTCGGTACGGCGCATGGTCTGGCCGTTCCAGAAGGAGGTGCTGGTCAGGGAGATCTTGGCACCCTGCTTGGAGCCCGTGTCGGCCGGGTTCTTGAAGTCGGAAGAGAGGTTGACGTAGTCGGTGGTGGCGCCGGAACCGTGGATGTAGTACTGGTAGGGACCGACCTGGCTGCTCCAGGACCACTTGTCGAGGTCAGTGGCAGAGGTCATGTCGTTGAAACGACCATCCCAAAGGATCTCGCACTGGGCGCGGGTGGCCAGCAGAGCCGCGCTGGCGATGCTCCATGTGAACTTCATTTTTGCGGGTTGGTTGTGTGGTTGGCTTGGGAGTTTTGGGTGTAAGTGAGCGTGTATATGCCTAAACCGACCGGGCGGCTTGGAGAAAGCTTGAATTCAAGGGTTTGAGCGAATGGAATGTTTCGAAAAGAAAGAGAGGACGCAGGTCGCAGCAATCGATGCCTTGGCCTTGCTTGAGGAAGTTCAATGTACGATAGAGAATGTAGCTAAGCTCAAACGAAACGAGGGTTGCGTTACGCGTTGGCAGACCAGCTCCTTTATGTAGGTCTCCCTCGGCTTCCTGGACTTTAACCCTTGGGATGAAGATTCAACTCCATCCTCGCTCCGTGGTTCCTGGAAAGGAGATGACCCCGCAGGTTTAGCTGCGAGGAATAGAGTAGAAGGCTCCTTTGGGGAGATGGGCCTTGCAGAAGCACTTTGTTTCACGGCAAGGTTTCCCGGTTCAGCGGATGCATCTTGCAAGCCTCTGTCAAGCGAATTAGGCCTGTACGCACTACTACGTACTCCGTCCGCAGTGAGTGGGATTAGATTGCGGAGTTGTCCCTGACTTCAGGTGAGGCCATGGTTGATGAGGCCACGCCTTTTCCGTACGTGTGCGGCCTGCAGGTCCCAGGTTGCGGCGGCAAGGCAAGGCAAGGCAAGGCATGCCCCATACACAGTAGCAACTTTGGCTAGAAGCAAAGAAGCAGAAACTGCAGGATCCCGCAGCGAAAGGAGTCATGGAAAGACCAGGGCCTGGGCTCGGGTGGGAGAGGCGGACCAACACAGCCAGAGAGAAATGAACAGGGTGTTGAGTGGGCGCTTGATATTAATGAAGTCGAGCCCACATCTCGTTTGCATCTTGTATGGATGACGATGCAGGGGGTGCTACAAGACTGCGAGAACGCACGTTGAAGTCGAGAGAGAGCCGCCCAGGTGCGAAGCTTCTGCTGGTGGGAAATTTGCACACGGGGCTCGGGGTGGGCCCGCTAGGCCGGATCGGGGCCGTCTCCAAACGAGCAAGCCGCAAGCGCCCCTTTTCGGCACAACCGGGAATACCCTTCTTTGGGCCTTCGCCGTAGTGTACAATTGCCAATATTCAAGCACCCAAGTTCATCCCAGAAAACTCAATTTGAGAAAGCCACCGCCCGCCTGTCAAACTGCAAGCCTTTTTGCCGCCTTCATCGGCTGCCACCGTCGGGTTGTGGGCGACGGCGTGGCGGTGGGAAAGACTTCCAATGACGTGATGTGTTATACCCGAAATAACGTTCTTTTTTTCGGCTATCGCTCACCTTAATTCACCTTAAGTATGTAATAGGACACAAGGGTACGCATTCACTGCTTATTGGGATTGAATGTTAAGAAGTGCGAATAAGGCGGGAGATCTCCCGAGATAGGCATGCATACCCGGGCCCGAGACTGTGGACTGTCCGCAAGCCGCCCCGATTTTCTCCCTAGGGCTTCAGATCAGCCCTGATCAATAGACAAGCAAGATATGCAAGACAACAATCATCATTATGGAGAGAGGACAGCTATGTTAGGTCGAGAAAGGGCAGCAACCGTTGAATTGGTTCATCATTCCTGCTCTCCAGATACTTTCATCAGTCCATCTTATATTCCTGGCTAACCGACCAAAAACCCGCTTCTTCATCTTCGATAGTCCTGGCTCCCATCACGACCTGAGGTACTCACAAACACTTTTGCCCCAACGCGACGCCCCCTTGTATACCCACATGCCAGGCGCATTACCCGTCTTCAACCCTTCTATGGCGTCCGCAAGTATGAGCCCGCACCCCTCCTTCTTCACCTCTTCTATGGGCGTGAGATACGTCTTGAATGAGAACATGATCGCTCCCGTCTTGGGAAGTCTGGTCAAGGTTTGTAGTTCTTGGCGCAAACAAGCCTGAGTGGGTGGTATGAGCTTCCTGGTAAATGGTACATTGAGTGTCAAGGAAGGCCATCTCACCTTTGAAATATCGACATCCTCATCCTGTTCTGTCTTGTCGCCTTCATAAATGTGCAAGTTGCTCGGGCTAAAGAGGTTCTCATGCGTCGAAACAGACCACTATATCAATTCATCAGCGGAACGCCTCCGTATCCAAGAACAAGCAACCTCACGTTCATCCGCTTGACGCTCTTCCCAACCTGTAATCGAGAGAAGAAGCGCTCCATGCTTGCACCAATCTTCTCATATGACGGCACCGGGGTGTGAATGTCCTTCATCAGCTTTCCGAGCTTGTTGGACGGGTCGAATCCAGCAGGATGGCAGCAAACGAACGCCACGCAACGATGGCCCTCTGGTGTCTCAACGAGCAAAAAGATGTCGTCTTCCACGGTCTCTCCAAGAGCTTTGAGGGCAGTCACGGGGTCCTCCGGCAGCGCGAGGGGCAGTGATGTCTTGGTAACATGGTTATGGAACTTAGTCTTGTCCTCGGACAAGGAGAACATGGTTGGATATCGCTTCGGCAGATACTCTGAGAGTATATAAGTCCAAGCCTCATGGAGAGCAGGTAGGCCTTCTGGCACAGCGCCCGCTACCGTTGACGTATGCTCATCCAGAAGCTGACGACGCTCGGTCACTCGATCAAGGTAGTTGTTGTCTATAATGATGAGGTCTTCTGGCGGACTTGCTTGGATGGCTAATATGATAATCCGTTAGAATGTAAGCAAGATTCATGTGCAAGGGTCGTGGTACCCATGGTGATGTGATAGACTGGCTTGAATGGCCGGTGCTTGGCAGGATCGATGTTCTGCCAGTCAAAATCTTTCAGAGGCATTATGTCGGTCTTTTCGTCTGATTTCTCCTGCAAGCTAGTCCCGACGAGCTTTTCCTTTACACAGTCAGACGTCTCCGTGGGATCTTTGAAAGATAAGGAGACACACCTTTGTGGCATATCGCCACTTCCACCTCCATGCGGAGAATAGCAGTACAGCTACAGCCAAAGCCGAGAGGAGGAACATATCGGCGTTTGGAAATAATGTGAGAGGCGAAGTCTAGAAGGCAAGATGTTTAATGTGGCTATAAGAAGATGGGATGAGTTGAATCGTTTCAGCGCAGAAACGAACTCTTGACGTGACTCAGGATAACAGCAAACTTATACGGCGAGGATCCCTGATACAAGTCGAGGAGCCGAGAGGAGACCGTTATCGGCCCAGACAGCCGGACACGTTGAGTCTCCGCTAGTACTGGGTAGACTTTCCGAATCGTGGGATCCCGCCCCAGAGCCACGATACCTCTTTTGGGCAATAGATTGAGACCACCGGCAATCATCTGGCCTCGATTGGCTGGGCCAATAAGATGCACCTCATTTGGGCAGTGGAAAGAGACCCTACCCTACAACGCATGCCGTGTTCTCCAACTTTGCATGCATACATCAGACCCAGCGTAAATAGCGTATCAAGCACATAGCGTGGCATTCTACCACGCAGTAGATCTCCCGCCTGGAATGTTGACTTGACTCCGATGCTTCCCCGCAAACGCCTTGGCTTGCCACCCCACAAGACGACTCCAACGGATCTGATGATGTCGGGCTGTAGTGTCGCGATGTCAGGTTTTGGATCAAATTGTACGTAATAGAACCTGAGCATCGCAATGCTTCAACCATCGGCTCGACCTTCCTGCCCCAGCCACATGTATTTACGGATAGGGGTCATTTCCCTGGCTGTAGCGCACGCAACGTCAATGTCCATCCTCACATACCTTTAGTCAGTTCCCGAACTGACGAGAACAGGGCCTAAGAGGTCTCAAAGAGACACGAAGGTGAGTAGGTAATGCAGCTAGCCTCACATTCTCATGTCATTGAGTACTAGGATCGCTTATGGCATGTCTCCGCACAATCAAGTATTTGAGGAATCCTCACCAAGCAGAGTCAGAACGTGGTTATCAGACAATACATCTCACTGCCAGTAGTGGTGGACTCGAAAGACTCTTGTAAACAATGAAGCTGATGATGGGGAGTGAATGCCTCCCTGCCTAAGGTAGTGGTGACTATGCATGACTCTAAAGATAACGTACCTAAGGTACCCCGCAATCGGACCTGACATGCCGGCAATCGATAAGGGTAAGGGAAGATAAGATAAAGAAACCAAGGATCCTGAGATTAGTCATCGTTCTTCAAAGTCGTGAGTGCTTCAGAGAGCTCATAAGTCAGCAGGAGCTTATCTCTTCAGCTACGTAATCACGCAAGCTCTGGCAGGGGTGAGCTCCTCATTCGACTCCACGCTCTCACCATCATCCATGTCATTGACCACTCACGTTGCCGAAGTCGCGACCGAAGAGAAGCGATCACTTCCCCGTGTGCCCCTCCAGATACTCCCAAAGCTCATTGTCGTCGGCGATGTCTGCGCTCTGGGTTTGAAACGTCGGCCGATAATCCAGCCGAACCGTCAGTCACCTTCTTGATTGGGCCAAGGGCTCCCCCGACGAACCCAATCCTCAGAGCTTTGGGGCCAATATAACATATCCCTTGCTCCTAGAACATTTCAACGTCTGCTATTTGATCTTTTTTGCTTCAAACAACACCAAAACGTTAAGTGTTGTCATGGATTCGGAAAAGAGCGGCATGTTGCCGCCGTACAGCGCCGCGGACCTTCCGCCGCCCTCGGCCCCCCGGCACTCTCATCATCACAAACGATGGCTACGACCCAGACGCAGCATGAAGCTCATCGTGGGATGTCTGGCGTTCATTGCCTTTGCTCAGTGGAAACAGATCTCGATACTCCCTTCCCGCGAGCCATCCTCCTCACTTTCTGCGGAGCGTTTGCAGCAGGACTTGGCGACCTGTGCAAAATTGCGACACAAGCCACAGGATCCAATTGGTCTCGGTCGAGAGAAGAATGCTCGTTTCGTCGACGGCCAGCGCCCGACGCTCATCCGTAATGCCACAATCTGGGTTGGCGAGGCCGCTGAGGGAACATCTCCAGAAGATGCGCGTGCCGGCAAAGGGTACTCGTGGATCACTGCCGACGTCCTCATCGATTACGGCCTGATCCAAAAGGTCGAAGCCGACATCTCCCTCGACTCCCTTCCTAAGGATACCCAGATTTGGGACGCCAAGGGCCGCCAACTGACCAGCGGTATTATTGACATGCACTCACACGCCGGTGTTGGTGCCCTACCCGAGCTCGTCGGCAACCAAGATGTAAATGAGATGTCCAACGACATTACTCCCTACGTTCGTTCAATCGATGGACTCAACCCCCTCGACCCACAGATCCAGGTCATCAAGTCTGGAGGTGTAACTACCTCGCTGGTTCTGCCGGGCTCTGGCAATAACATGGGAGGCGAGGCCTTTGTCATTAAACATGCCGTTGGCAAGCCCAATGGCCGCACCGAGCTTTCTGCCGAGGATATGCTGGCGGATCCGGATCGCAACTGGCGGTACATGAAGATGGCATGCGGAGAGAACGCGAAGCGCGTCTACGGAAAGGTCGGGCACAGCCCCTTCTCCCGTCTCGGCGAGAGCTGGGAGTTCCGCCATGCTTTTGAGCAGGCAGCAAAGCTTGTGCAAGAGCAGGACGACTGGTGTGCGGCCGCCGACAAGTTTGGAGTGGAGAGCCAGTCATCCTACTTGCCCCAGGACCTCAAGTGGGAGAGTCTCAGTGCTGCCTTGCGAGGCCAAGTGCACATCAACACCCACTGCTACACGATTCCGGACCTTGAAGCATTCGTTGGCCACACCAACGAGTTCAAGTTTCCGGTGCGGGCTTTTCACCACGCCCATCAGACCTTTTTGGTTCCCGAGGTGCGTCTTTCTACCCTCTTTGCGTGTGATCCTCCCATCACTAATAAGCTGATGTAGATCCTGAAGCGCGTCTGGGGTGGTCGCCCCCCTGCTTCTGCGCTGTTTGCCGACAACATGTATTACAAGTCCGAGTCGTACGTTGGCTCCGAGTACGCTGGCAAGATCCTTTGGGAGAACGGTCTTACTCCCGTATACGTCAGTGATAACCCGGTCTTGAACGCCCAGCATGTCCTCTTCGAGGCCGCCAAGGCTTACAGATATGGCCTTCCTTACCATGCAGCTCTGTCCGGTGTGACATCTGCCCCTGCCGAGTTGCTGGGTTTGGGCCAGCGCATTGGCAAGATCAAGCCCGGATTCGATGCCGACATTGCTGTGTGGGATAGCGATCCTCTGAGTGTTGGTGCCGCGCCTGTGCAAGTGTGGATTGATGGAGCTGCTCAATTCTCTGATCCTTTTGAGCTTAAGAAGCCTCTTGACGGCCCTATCTTTCCCGACCCCAAGCTAGCCAATACTACCGAGGACATCACCGATTTTAAGGAGGTCGTTTTCACTGGCGTTTCCAACGTTTGGCTGTCGGGCGAGGAGGCCAACACAGCCAACAGCGAGACGGTGAACGTTGTGTTCTCAAACGGCGATATCAAGTGCATCGGCGCCTGCACCGAGGAGGTTGCAGCTGCCAAGTCCTCGTCTAAGAAGGTCATTGACCTGAAGAATGGCCACATCACCGAGACTTTCACTGCATTCGGTTCTCTCATTGGCCTCAACGAGATCGACAACGAGGCGGACACGGACAACGGCCGTAACCCCACCGGGTTCAGTCGTGGTCTTGACGGCCTTGTGCTCGACAACAAGAAGCTGCACATAGCTAAGAAATACGGCGTTACCAAAGCAATCTCGGCGCCCAAGTTCACAGGTGGATTGACGCACTCTGGAACCAGTGTTGGCTTTAACACTGATGCCAAGCACTCGCTCGAGAAGGGCGCTGTTTGGGCCGAGGACGTTGCCGTTCATCGTACATTGACTCTCGCCGCGAAGCGAGGTGACAACCCGTCCATCTCCGATGCCATTGGCAAGCTCCGACACACCCTCTTGGAGGCAGTTGCGACCAACGACACCGGATCGGATCCTTTCTCAGAGGCGGCCTACCTCAAGAAGGTGGTCAATGGAGAGCTGCCCTTGGTCCTGACAGTCCATAGTGCGGACACCATTGTCGCCGCTCTCAGAGTCAAGGCCACAGTCGAGGAGGCCTTGACTGCAAAGAGTCAGTCCAAGGAGTCTCCCAAGCTCCGTGTCTCCATCATTGGAGGCGCTGAGTCTCATCTCGTCGCTTCAGAGCTAGCCGACGCCGGTGTTGGTGTGCTTCTTGCACCTTTTCAGTCGTACTCATACACCTGGGACCAAAGACGTTCTCTGACCGGCGCTCCTCTCACGAACGGTACCGCCATTGACACTCTCCTAGACGCTGGTGTCGTCACTGCCATTGGATTGGAGGAGGATTGGTTGATCCGTGACTTGGGACTACTCGCCGGCATTGCGCAGAAGAACGGCAATGGTCGGTTGAGCGAGAAGAAGGCGCTGGATCTGGTTTCCTCTAACGTCTACAAGATTCTTGGCATTGAAGAGTCGCAGTCGAGGAAAGCTCGCCACTTTGCTGTGTATGAGGGCAGCCCGCTTGAGATTGGAGGCAGAATTCGTGCTGTCGGCAGCGGCCGTGACACCGTGTCTATTTTCGTGTAAACGAATCGTGGGAAGGTTCCAGGCCTACTTTTACAACGGGTAGTTCATATTCACCGAAACCTGAAAGACCCATTTAATGACTCGGAAACTATTCCGATCCCGGTTCCGAACCGCGCGGGGAAGACAGTAATACAACGCATGATCAAACTGCATTGGCGGCTCACTTGACAACAGATAGTGATACTGAGAATGGTCCATTCTAAGTACATTAGATCCAGCTGAATCAGCTCTAGCCGTTATGATTTGCCGCAGGGTCGTGGCGTTGATTCCTTTGCCATTGTGGTCCCGCGCGGGTATTACCAATCTGATCCCGGACGGTGACAATCCCGGCGTATCATACTTTGACCAATGAGAAAGGATCAAATCGAAGCCAACCAAACGGATGCCGTTGCTATTTGAGCCTCCTGGTCCCCCCACCATCCGTTGGTTTAGTAAGGGTCTTAATAGCACTTGAATAGCATCGGATGACAACAGAAACAAGAACTCTGTCCTATTTGACTAGAACTCTACGACTTTCAAAAATCAATTGGATCAACAGACGAAAACTCAGAACATCATCATCTACAATGACACGCGCTGCGGCAATTTGCGTCGCGCACGGCGGAGGTACGTTGAGCTCCATTGAAGACCGATGAAACCCGCAGTGCCGACTTACACATCTTAGGTCCCATGCCTGTTCTTGGAGACCCTGGTCACGCTTCCATCACCGCATCACTCCAAAAGCGCGTGCCCAAGATTCTGAAGCTCAACACACCAGACGCACCCAGAGCTATCGTGGTTGTGACAGCACATTGGTCAGAGGGTGCACCGACCATCTCATCAGGGGATCACCATGACCTGTACTATGATTACGGCGGTTTTCCGCGGGAGGCATACTCACTCAAATATCCCGCTCCTGGATCGCCAAGTATCGCAAATGAGTTGAAGCAGGCTCTCGAGAAAGAGGGTCTCTCACCGGTAATGAACTCACGTCGTGGTAAGTACAAGCAATGGCACGCAAGCTGTAGTAAACCTAGATTAACGTTCAACCCAGGTTGGGATCATGGCGTCTTCATTCCACTCCTCCTCATTCACCCAGCCGCCGACATTCCAGTCATTCAGCTTTCAGTACTGGCCTCTGAGGACCCCGAGGAGCACTTCCGCATGGGTCGGGCCCTCTCAGCTCTGCGCGACACCAACGTCGCCGTCGTCGGGTCGGGTTTTGCTTCGCTTCACAACATGGGGAAGTTGCGGTCACTCATGATGGGAGACCCGTCAACGGCAAAGAGGATCGGGACGCAGGTCAACGAGTGGAACAAGGAGTTGACGGGCGCCGCACTCCTAGAAAAGCGGGAAGACCGGATCAAGGCGCTGTCCAACTGGCGAAAATTCTCTCACAGTTACGAAATGCACCCTCGTTATGGCGCGGAGCACTTCATGCCTCTACTGGTATGCGCGGGTGCTGCTGACGACGAGGTTGGCCGGGAGTACAATGACGACTTCCTTGGGGCGGATATCAAGACATACTATTGGGGAGATGTACGTGTCTGAAATTATTCTAACTAGCACCTTGTTCCATCTATATGCCCATTCCGAAGCGCCAGTTCCAAATCCGCATCTATCCAAGCGGATTGTGGAGAGGGCGAGATACTTCTCAGCCCTTCTATCCCATAATACATTTAACTCGTTATATCATGATTCTTTCAATGTCCTCCTAGCCAAAGAACCCCGACGCCCAATGCTAATGGAGAAATAATACAGTCCCCTGAGTGGGAAAACCCGCGAACATCCTCCAGTCCCGTCCCACTGAAACATCTTTTGTGAGCGATGAGAGTACAGAAAGTGGTGTAAAACATTACAAATTAGGGGGCCACGCTAGCGTAGACCAGGTCAGACAAGGTTGTTAAAACTTGCCTCCAATGCCCATGGCATCAACGACGTGAGCCTCTTTTTCGACGACCCAGCCGGTTTGCACGTAGTTGGAGAGCCAACTGACCTCGCGTCCACGGTGGCCATCACAGTCACGGCATCCGCGTCTCGCCATCTCGAGTCCGGTGACACCGTCCATGACGCCGCTTCTGCCGCCGACAGTCGCTCCCAGGCCAGTCCAGCTGAGGCGGCGGCTGTCCTTCCGGGATCGGCGCGTCTGCGCGTAGTTTGCCATGGCAGCGAGCTCGCGCTTCTCAGCAATATCGCGGTCGATCATCATGACGTAGTCGAGGATACTGCTGGGTGCTTGCGGCGATGAAGGGTCGGGGAAGAGGGCCGAGAGGTAGTCTGTCAGAAGCATCACGGGTCGCTGGTCGGGAACCCAGTGGCCAGAGGGTTGGGGAACCTGGTTCTGGATCACGAAAACGCCGCCGCAGAATCGGCCGTCAAGCTTCTTTTGAACAGAACGGAGCACGCCCATTTGCGCAAAGGGGTCATTCGCGTAGGCGAAGTGCTCGATGTGAGGACCACGCTCTTCAACCACCGCGGTGGATCCATCCTCAAAGCGGGTGACCTTGCGGCTGGTTTCCCCGAGAGGCGCCACAAATTCCGAAGCCGCAGCACCAAAGGTGTAGATCTCCAGTTTGGAGAGCTTTTCCGCTTGAATGTCGGAGCAGAGGCGAGCGAGAACGTGCGCAACGGGCAGAGAGCCGTTGTTGTGGGCGAGTACGGCGACTCGGTGGACGGCGGCGTCGAGGAGGGCTGTGCGGAGCTCGGTGTAGAGGGCGCGCGAGGCTTGGGTGTCGAAAGGGAAGCACCGCTGGATGGCGAGGAGGAGCATGTCGAAGGGGAGTCCGTAGGTGGCCATCTGAATACCGCTGAAAGAGCGCCCAAAAAGGCGGGCGAGTCGAGGAATTGTGCAATGTTTGAGGTGTGTTGAGCTTCGTGAGTGTTAGTTTCCGTAGGATCGCTTCCAAAGAGGTGAAAGAGAAGGGGACTGACCTCGTGCCCATCCCGCCAATGAAGATCCATCTCTCCTCATCATCGTCAATGTCTGTTGTGCTGTTTCCAAACTCGTCGCAGTTGGTCATAACTTCGTTTCCGTTCATCAACCAACTCAGACCCAGGACCATGCTCATTGAGATTCCTAGCCAAGCCCCGAACAAGATCCCCGGAAGAATGATGAACAAGGGAACGGCAAGCGTCACTATCCCAACTTCAACAATGGCCAGACTGAGTTGGATGACGATGTCCTTGAGGTGGCTCTTGGAAAGGTGCTGACGGTGGTTGGCGACGTGTGTTCTTAGCGAAGCCATCAAACCCGGCATCATCTGCCACATTTCCCGTAGATCTTCATGAAGCAATGGCAAAGTCGGCTTCTGTGCTAGTGGTACGGTTCCACAAGCTCCATCTATAAGTGGTGGTATGTATGTTACTGAAGGTCCGCATGTCTTGATCGGTCCGCATGTGCTGTTCCTTGGTGATGTGCGTGGTGAGCCGGTGGGTGACTGATACGATGGTGATCTCGATAGCCACGGCATGACAGGCGAGGTCGTGGGAGATCTTTTTGCTGCTATGAACGGCATCGAAGCAACCTCTCTGGGAAAATCCAAAACGCAGAATGAAAGAAGGATATAGAGAAAGATGGCAGATTGAGGTAGGGATGTAGCTAGTGAGCTCGGAACGAAAGCAAGGGGGTTCGATCAAGAAGTTAAGGTTACATCCATGAAGATTCACATGCAATCCCGTATTCTTTTAATCTTCGTTTCGTTGTTGTTGTTGATGTCTCGTCGTTCACGCCGAGTTTTAGTGCTCCCTCTCCCTTATCATTCCTGTTGCCGCTCGGGCAATCTTGTTGCAGACACCGGCGCAAAACGCTTGTTCGGTGGCGCATTCCTCGGCCAAATTCGCCCCGTGCCTTGACCATCTCGAATTAAATCGTACCCTATTTGAGCCAGAGTGAGAAATTGGTTTAGGAAGTCTGTTTGGGTTCTCGTCGAAGCTGGTTTGTTTACTTTCGAGCTCATCCTACTTACAAGACTTGCTGCGATCTCACGAGGGGTTCCTTGGACATTGTCTTCAAGAAAGCTGATTGGTGATGTTTTACACGATAAGTTGATGGTAATAATAGGAGAACCAGATCCCCCAAAAGCTAGCCCTCCTCAACCTTGCAGCCTTCAAAGACCTTGCAGCGGTCCGTCGATTCTCGTCCGAACTCTGGGCACAATTCAGATGGCATTGATCACCCCGGCTACTCGGGTTCCAGAGCCGGGTCGATCCCGTTGCGGCTGGAAGCCAGGGTCTTGCAGGAATTTCTTTGGAGTGAGTGGTGCACCGAGCAACAGACTTCCACCTTGCAGCCCTAAGAGAAAGAGGCGCACAGATGGGCCATTATTTCTGCCCGCTCTTCTTCCACTAAGCCGCTTGAGCTCAGGGTTCTGGTGAGCCTCAGGGGAACTAAAAGGCGAGAAGGCGATGGATTGTAAGCCGGTATTTTCGTCTAGGCTTTAGTAGCGGACTTTAGCCGCATGCTCCCTTGCATGTGAAGTTCTGACGTAAGTTCGTCTAGTCTCCCGCGCGCCCGGCAGAGCACGTTTTCCTTTGTGCCCGGATGGTGAGCTTCGATCTCCGATGGGGCCGTGATTCCGGCGTAAGACTCCAGTCGAGCTTCAGCCCACCACCCAGCGATGGGGAAAATGCGGGAGGACGAGGACCTCTTACACACTAAGTAAAACCAATTGGGGGTTGATCCCCAATATGATGGAGCAATTCAACCGTTTCAAGATCCCGAGGTTCCCATTTGGCACGGTATCTGCGGGTTAGGAATGGAACACTAATAACCCTGTGCATATATGGGTCCCGAGACCCTCGACGACGCATTACAGAGCAGCGCTTCCAAGGTGACCACATGCATTCTTTAGTAAGCTGGCCCGACTACTATCTTTGCCCAGGCACAGAGACATCTTTATCCAGGTGAAAGTTTGCCTGGAATAGGAGGATTGGATTGAGATCTTTCTTGCCCTGGAGGTCAACGCCCACTTTCAAACACGAGGCGTTCAGCTTCTGTCCAGGAAGGAGTGAAAGCACGGACTGAACGTGGCGGAGGATTGCTATAGGCTGACCGTTATCCGTTTATCATTGATGGACTTGAAACTGTTTCTTTGAGACTGTCTGGTGCGTTGCAAACAGATTGTACATACGGAGTAGTCTTATGGGCGTCAGCCTGTGTTACTATGGCACTGAAGCTTGCGTGGTAGGGGTAGAAGCTTGGTGGCCACGCCGCCTCACACGAGGCGTCTCTGCGATGGTCTTGTCTAGCCTTCCTGCCTCCGTGAAGAATGGCATTGTAAGTGGTCAAGAGAATCAGCCACGCTAATCAGCCACTCGAGGCCACATTTTTATCAAGTCCGACGAATCCAACGCCATTTAATCAGATAGGGGTTGCAGCTCTAGCAACCCCGTTGTCAGAGACGACAATCTCGAACAAGGACAAAATCACGGGTGTCAAGATTTTTTCGCTATCACCATGACAAATATCTAGCGAAAGATACGCATGTCTGAATACACCCAACCTGCGAAATTCTTTACATAAATATGGAGAGATGATGAACCTTCCACTTCCCGAAGCCCATGAGGCTTCAAGCGCCATCCTTGTCTTAATGCCCCATCCGATCTTGAGATCGAGGTTCTGGGTCAAGCATTGCATTCCTTTTCTCTTCGGCAGTCCTCCACTTCAAGATTGTTAGTTGCTTAAATCCGAGATTCTCGCGAGTCGTACGAAAATCAATGTAAAACCCTGTCGGTGATTTATGCTCAGTGTCACAGCAATACTCGACGGGACAACGAACCACGATCTACAAGTGTCTACCGAGAATTCCTTTCGTGTGAATGACAATTGATAGTTTGGCTCTACTCAGAACCCACATTTCGTTTGAATGATCTCTTTGTCCATGGCGATGACATCGGTCACAACGACGAACGGAGTTACGGCAATACGCAGGTCAGCAAGTGGCATACTA
The DNA here is from genome assembly GCF_030867565.1 of Colletotrichum costaricense. Lineage (NCBI taxonomy): Eukaryota > Fungi > Ascomycota > Sordariomycetes > Glomerellales > Glomerellaceae > Colletotrichum > Colletotrichum costaricense. The sequence goes on along the minus strand of NW_026848254.1, from coordinate 323,489 downwards.
CAAATTACAAATTAAGTCAGAAACTAAGGCTATTGGCTGATAGTTACGGGGACAGTGTGACAATACCACAAAGTAAGGTAATTTGGGTGACCTGAAAGTTTATTGGACGATCAGCAACAGCCATATGAAATACACCACAAAAACATGGATCTTGAGTCAATATCCTTCCTGGTCTCCTTTCCTTGGCAGATCTAATTGCGACATTCTTTGGCTTCCCGATCTGGCCCTCGATAAGACCAGCATCAAACTGTAACGGCAATTGATAGTTTAATATGCGAAGCCAGTAGCTTGCCCCCGAGGGCCTCATCGCCTGTGGGATGCCCGCACAACTTTGTTGATGCCGGCTCCTTACCTTAGTGGGCTGACATGATCTTACTGGGGTGGTCGAAGCAAATTTTGCTATTAGGGGCATTCATGTGGATTTGCAGAGTCATGAACTACGCAAGAAAACGCGAATGTATCAAACAACCCGCTCCGTGTCCTCAACTGGGCCGTCGACTGCTCACGGTGGCCACCGGGAGAAACATTGTCTAGAAAATTCACTTAGTATTAGAACGCTGAAATTTTGGTATATGCAGGCTTAATGCTATTCAAGGTACTATGTACAGGAATGCAGAAGTGAGGTCGAGTTCCAAAAGACGGAAACTCGTGCCTCTAGAACCGTGCACCGGGCATGACACAGTAAGCCTGGATTGCACATCTGGTGTCTATGATAAAAAAGAACTCCAACTTGAGACTCGTGAGACCATCATGATTGAAAGGACCATCTATGACCGCTTAGTCTTACAACTCTATCTCTTCTCCATGGCTCGTTGCGCAACACTAATTTAGTGAGCAGAGCGGCGGGCCTTGCGGGAGCGGCGGCGCTTGCAGCCGGCACTGGGGGCCTTGGTAGGAGTAGCGACGGGAGCAGCAGCGGAGCTGGAGCTGGCAACGGGAGCAGCAGAGCTGACAGCGGTGGAGAGGGTGGTAGGCTTGGCAGCAGCGGCGGAGGTGGCGATGGGAGCAGCAGTGGTGGTGGCAGCAGCGGAAGTGGCGGCGGCGGCGGCGGTGGAAGAAGCAGCGGGAGCGGCAGAGGAGGCGGGGGAAGAGCCAGAGCCGGAGCCGGAGCCGCCGGTCCAGACCTCAGGGCCGGGAGCCTTGTAGGTGGAGGCATCGGCGTTGTAGAGGTTGAAGTGGATGCCGGCGTCGGTGTACTTGTAGCCGGTGGTGAAGTCGAAGTTCTGGGGAGGAACATCGGAGCCGGTACCAGTGATCTCGAACTGAGCGCAGGCGGGGTAGAACTGAGCACCGCGGGCAGGGTTGACATCGTAGGTGGTGTCGGACTCGTGGTGGGCAATGATCTCCTGGCGGACGAGGTACTTGCCAGCCTTCAGGGTAGAAGGAATGGTGACTGAGGGAGACATACCCTTGTTGGCAACAAGAGTCTCAACAGCCCACTTGCCGCCCTCGTAGGTAGACTCCTGGATCTTGGTCCAGATGGCCTCGGCACCGCTGCCCTCAGTGTAGGGGGCGATCCAGGTGCTGATGGGACCCTTGTGGGAGAGGTCGATGATGTCGTCACCACGGCTGTTGTGGTACCACTCGAACTTGAACTCGTCACCGGCAGCGGCCTTGACGAAGCCAGTCTGGGCCTTGGCACCGTTGACGTTGCAGACAATGGCGTCGCTGGTGATGTCCTTGACGGGGTTGTTGTTATCGGGGGAACGGATGTACTTGGTGGTACCGGTGCCGGTGGAACGGCCATCGCCCTGGTCGGCACCGTTGACCCAGACGTCAATGGTGAGGGTGTGGGCGGCAGAGTAGCCGACGAGGGTGGCAAGAGCCGCGGCGGTGAATGAGAACTGCATCTTGATGGTGATGGGGGGAGTTTTCGGTTGAAAAGTGGTTGGATCTGAAGTGAAAGTGTTACTGAGGTTGTGCTTAGTGAGCGTGGGCGAACGTCTAGTTCGTAAATGAGTGTATGGCACAGCCAACAAGAGAGAGACTTGAGTACAGGGAAAGAATGACACCGATGTGATGATGAAGAAGGAGGAGAACAACAAGATGGTGTCCTGAAGCAGGACGAGGGACTTTTATAAGACGTGTCTATGCTGCTACGGTTGTATGTAATTAGAGCCCCATCCACAACATCTCCCGAGCCGTAGGGTAGGCCAGTAGCCCTTCTTTCCTGCTTCAATCTCGAATCATCTATGCCCATCTCCGACCCAGGCCCATCTAACCGCACTAAGTCGAGGTAGGCAGCCAATCTAGGATTGCATCTCGCCCCCCTCATCGCGCGGCTAGAGCTGGCGATTCCGTCAGTTGCCTAGCAAGACAGCCTGCTAGGGCCCCTGACCACTCCAAGTGGTCTTACACAGTAGTCCGCAATACAAAGTGTTGATGTGGACTCGTGGAGGGCAGGGGTTTGCCCTGGCAGTGCGTATACTTCGATGGAGTCTTTCGTCTCATCCTCCTCTCCTGCCAAGAGCTGCAGGAACGCTGCCAGACGTAGAGAATGAGATGAGGCTAATGGGTCCGTGGGGTGTTCTGCCCGTGGATAACGTGTTGGATCCCGCCAGGCCCTGTCAAGCCCTGCTATTCGGCCGCAACCGAGGATGGATTCATTAATGAAGCCGTTGCGATTAAAGTGAGGATGGGGTCGTGAAACATGCAAACAGGGTGGTAGTGGATCGTGACGAGGCCCCTTGCAGCGGCGCGGCTAACCCAAACAACCTTCTTGGGCCTTGATTCCCGGGGTTGGAGCAACTGGAAGACCCGGTCGAGTGGCCACACCCCCTCCAGGTCTCCGACAGGGGCACCCTCGAAGGGCCATCATTCCCAAGCTGGTCAAGCACTCGCTTGAGAAACATGGTCGAAGAAATGGAGACTTTCTCGTTGGTGGCTGACTGCCTACTGGTGGACTTTGGTGCCACTTGACGGCTTGTCAACTCTGTAATCAGGCTCTTGGGGAGCAGTGGGGAGGTGGCATTAATAAAGTAGAATGCAGAAGGAAGCAGATAATCGCCCAGTTTCAGGTCGTTGATGCACGACGCGGCGCTAGCATCGGCCATCACAAGTTGACCATAACCCTCAGAGCCTCAGAGTGCTACGTTGAATAGCATTGGACCAGTCTTGAGAGGCTAGATCTGAAATTTGACCTGCTTGCCAGATGCCTCCAGTATGGAATCAAAAGGGCTGATGAGAATTGGATACGGAATAATGGCAGAATCATTCGTAAGGGCAGCTCGCCCGCCACGGTAAGGGTACCCAAAGCGCGATCTCCAAGAGATAGGTACTCCGTACATAAGAGTGTGATGGATGAAGCAAAAATCAAGACCTGGGGAATGGGTGGGGAGAGTGGCACAGACAAGAGAAAGGGATCATTGGGAGATCGAGAGAATAGGAGAGAGCAAGAGAGAAAGCAGCGGAGATTATGGCGTGAAAATTGTGTCGGAGCCGGACCCGGACATGCACGTCAACCAATTTAGGGACCAGTCCTGGGAAGCTGGCTGGGACTCCGGGAGCCTTTGTTGAACCGAGCTGAGAAGCCAACCTGATCTGAGACGAACCGTGAGGCCGGTCTCTTGGTAAGTTGGTCCCACCACCAACTTCCGAGCCATAAGGCATGAGCTTCAGCCACTTGACTCGGGGATTGGACGATTGTATTGTGTCCGTGGATGAGGGACGGGAAGTGGAGGTTGAAAAATACTGTGATGATGATGGCATGTATGGTTCAACGATCGTATGTTGCATGATCTTGCTGCGGGCCACAGAACATCATTGCGACTCTGAGGTGTCTACATTGTGCTGGGGGTCCAGTCAAGAGGGCTGGCCGTTGGATAGTCTAGCCGCTACGGCGAGCTAAGCGGCGAGAACCACACTCGCCTGTTTCCCTGTTCGGGTTCCTGGTGCCAGTGGCCGTCGAAGAATTAAACATACGGGCCATCATACTTCGTACAAGAAAGATTCGTCGAAGCGATAGAAGGAAACTGTGGGGGGTTTTGCTACTCGACTGAAGAGCAAACTCGATAAAAAGGGGCCAATTCCTCCCAGGCTGGTATGAAGAGACCAGTGTCCATTTAGGCATGTGGCGGTGGAGATTGAGTACAAGTAGTGTAGAAGAAAACCATGCTGGGTTTGGGAGACGGGCCAACTCGGGGGGCATGGCAAACTCATTTCGCAAGAACCTGGCAGATCCGCCCGATGTTGGTGGTGATGCCTGCTAGCAGGAATGCGGCGGTGCAGGTTTATTGAGTGGCCTGCCGTAGGCATCGGAGTATTTGCGTCCCGTCTGCAATTTTCTCCCGTCCACCGCTCAATTCTTTGCGGTGTGCGTTAATAGGGGGCGGCCGAGGTGAGTAAGGTATGAGTTGTGATTGTGGGAACTTTGGAAGCTCGGAAAGATTCCAGGCCCCGGTTCTGCTGAATAAGGAAAACATCATCCGCGGGATCCGTACACGGGGAGTCGCGGCAGTCCTTTACACGCGACGCACTCATACCCGTACCAAGACTTTCGTATGCCTTCCAGGTTCGAAGTGAGGTGGACGTGTAAGGTATTAATAAGTTGCCAAACCTCTTCAGTCAGCCAAAAACGTAGTGTCACTGTGTCAGTCAAGCTTCGTGCCGGACTAAGACACGGGACCTGACAGCGCTTCTGAACCGAACTTGTGTTAGATTGGCGATTGGTGTGGCTCTCAAAAGCAACGGTGTGTCTCTCTTACAGTTGCCCTCCACATGACGGTTCTTGGCAGCGACAAATAAACAAGGTGTATCTCTCGTGCCGGTGGGTGCCGGTGGGAGGTGGAACTTGGGAGTGGACGTATGGGCAGCGCGGTGGTGTCCAACCAGGGAGAAAAAAAGACCAAAAAGGGGGGATATTGGCAGCTCTGTCCCTATTCCGTGTGTCTGTGTACAAAATGGCGTAATAAGAGGGGGAAAGAGAGATAGGAGGATGGATGCAGGTGGATTATCAACAAAGAAGCATCGTGGACACGTACTATTGTCGACGTGGAAAAAGAGGGACGAATGTGGTCAAAATAAACACCATGCACAAGAGCACCACTTGTTATCCAGAAAAGCGGTTTACGGATACCTTAACGATAGAGTTATAGAAAACCTTGAACTCTATTGAGGAAAGACCTCTGTTTGTCGGCAAAATCGGCCAGGCACGGCAGGCGTTGCCGGATTCCCACCCTTTAACGCAGTATTTGTCGACGGCAAAAATGAGCCGGTGCGTGGACACTGGGCAGTCAATCATAGAAGCGGATCTTAAGGTTCTCTCGTTGCTGGGCATTGCCCTGTGCTCGCTTCAAATCGCATTCTGCTGCTCATTGCACTTAGGCTTTTTTCCCGTTTCTTCTTCTTGGCAGCCGGGGGGATATTCACTTATTCTTGCCTTAGTCAGCGAATGGGCGATTGGAGAAAGGTCATCATAGATGCCTTAAAATAGAACCCCAAGTCGCCAGGCACAAAACAGCTCTTATCTTATCGCAACCAGAACCATCTCCAATCGTAACGTCACCGACGCAAATGTTCGTCGCGTACCGCCAACACCAATTCCCGGCGCATCGCACCTTCAATCGTTCCACGAACTGACCGAAAATAACCGAATATCACACCCCGAAAATCCTGCGGAATTCGAAAGAATACCTTCTATCGAAATGTCGGAACCTCAGAAGCCTGCGACGGCCGCACCCGAAAAGGTCGACGAGACCTACACCGAGAGCAAGGCCAAGTTTGAAGGGTAGGCCGGCCTGCGTGTCAGGTTCAACTTCGTGACAATCGCTCAAACATATTGCGTAGGAAGGCGAAGAGCGAGTACTTTGATCCTTGTCAAGAGCTTGCGCAGAAGAGCATTAAATGCCTGCACCGGAATGGGGGAGACAGGGCCATGTGCGGAGATTACTTTCAGTAAGTGGGAGTTGCTACCTTTTCTCTGTTGTTCAAGGCTCTTGGCCGCCTTCTGAGCTGCGCGAGAATACTGGACTGACTTGATATCCCAGAGCATACCGAGATTGCAAGAAGGCTTGGGTACGCTACCTTCCCTCCTCATTCCGTTGGCGCAGCTAGCCGTATTCTCAGACACTAATTCCATAGTAGTTCGACAAGCTCAAGGCAGACCGAAAGGCGCAGGGTGCTTGGTGGTGATGTGAATGGGTGTAAACGACGTTCGCCAATGCCGATATGATACCGAGACGATCCGAACCGAATCTAGTCGACAAACTTTTTGCGGGTGCAAGAAGATACGACATTGTACATTTTGTAAAACAACATGCATGCATGGAAAGGAGTATTCATGTGTATGAGTAATTCGGTCATGTTTCAAGATAGATACCAGCTCTTCTCTTTGTGTCTCGATGGCTACCCTTAGACCAAATCTGCCATGTGTCTGCAGGCTAAGGTATCCAAGTCCAGGTAGTGCCCTGTAGAGACTTAGTTACTGCATGCTCGACAACGTGCGGAAGATGCGCCTCGTTTGATGATAGATTATGTGTCCCATCCAGTAGTCGACATGTCTCACTAGAAACCATAGCCAGCCCCGATCCGGGCTTGGAGGTTAATCGGCAACGTCGGTCGGATCGGCGTCGGGCTATCGGGAGGAACGCGGCCGGCCAACGGCGCCGGAACCCCAAACGTGGGGGGTCGGCATTTCGGGAAGAGTATTTACCCGAGCAACCAATCAAGCAACACAATGCCCATCCCTAAACGTCTCACAAGCTCCTGCTGCACTCTTACAGCACAGTGCCCCTCCAAGCTAATTCTGCCCCGCCATCCGATCAGAAGCATCACCATGTCCTGGAACCGGCCTCAGCTGAGGAGCGGCACCGATCTGCAGCTGCAGTCGGCTTTCAATGACGGACAATGGGCCAACGCCATCCGTCTCGCGGAGCAGCGATTCCGGACCTTCAAGGATCCTTATTTTGAGGTTTGCTCTCACCTCACCGCCGAATGTGAAACCTAAAATAGAACTAACCACATCATTCAGGCTGTGAAAATATGCGCAGAAAGTCAGTTGGACTCACCGTTGGAGAAGGCATCGCCCTTCATTGCTATCCGCAAGCTGGTTCAGGATCCGACTGCCGTGAGAGATCCTGACACTTTGGAGTTGCTTGAGTGGGCTTCAGAGGAGTTTATTGAGGACCGAGACTTTTCCGAGACCTTTGGCCCCCTGAAGCTGCGCTACGTCAAAGCCAAGCCCAAGGACAAAAATGGTGGTACGAGATGCTTGGAGTCATGTCTGCTACACTGGGATCTGGTCAGCGCGCAGCAAGTGAGTTCATCTCTGTCCTGAGCCCATGAAGGATTGAAGATGCTGATGCAGGCAAACAGATTGCAGCAGTGCTCGACAAGTCATTCCCTCAAGAAAGGAGCTTCCTTTTCTGGAACATCGCCATTACGCATCTGCTAGCAGTGAGTTCTTGATACCCTCTAAACGCCAAGAAGCACGCTAATTCTGTGTGAGACCAATGAGCAATGTCCAGCTGGAAAGAAGCAGCTCTATGGCATGCTCGCTCTGAAGCAAATGCAGCGTGCCGCGCAATTCGCAGAACAGGTAAGATTGGTGGCAGTAATTCATGATGGCGGCTAATCTAGCTGATAGAGCGGTGCCGAGAAGAACGGCGAAGTCTCCGACCGAGCCATCAAGACGGAAGAAGAGATCCTTCTCTTCTACCGCATTCTCGAGGCTCATGCTTCTACGGCTGAATGGGAGGCGGCTCTGAAGGGCCCAACCCTCAACCCTGTCTACCAATTCAGGAAAGGACGCAAAGACTTGTTTTTACAAGCAATAGAAGTTCTCGAGCGGAAGGGACAGTGGAAAACTGTCTACGACCTATGCAAGGACTGCCTGTCAACGACAGACGAAAACCAGAAATTGAGCCTCCTCGCCTGTGACTATGCGGTGTGGAAGAAATTCCTCAATGCCGCTGGCCAGATAGGACAGACCCAAGAGTAAGTTGGACACCTTTGATTGATGACAACTTTGGCTGATGGTAGCAGGGCTTCGACCGAGGTTTCCGAACTCATTAACCGCTTCCTGACTCAAGAGGGTGTACGATCCATCTATAAGCGCAACGTCCGTCTGGCCAAGGTTGAAGCAGCTTTTCTCTTCCCCAAGAGCACGCAGTCTAGCTCTGATGCCGCATCGAATGAATTCGAGGAATTGCGCCAATACATTGAGGTTGAGTGCGAATCGCCCGCCTGTTTCGACGACGTCAGGGGCTTTGTCGAGCGGTTGCCACCACAGGAGATCAAAGCACTGGCATACGAATTCCTCATTGGATTGTCAGAAGAGTCTCAGGACTCCGCGAGATCAGCATCTGTGAAGGCGCTTGCGTACAAGCTGCAGTACCTCGGACTATCTTCACCCAAGACCCTCGTTCGTGTCCCGAATGAGGATGTAAAGAAACCAAATGATTGGAAGTGTATAACTTGCAACACCACCAACAAGTCATCTACCTGCACCACCTGCGTCAAAAAACTCCTGGAATCGACCTTGACTTTGTACTCCTCTCTCCTCAACTCTACTGAAATAGGCCACCTCGATTGTGTCCCGGAACTTGCTATCCTTGCAGCATCATGCTGTGTGAGGCTGAGCGGCGCGCACGAGCGTGGTATCGACAACCCTACCTCTCTTTCAAAGAACGGTAGACCTGACCGCTTGCTTCAAGCTGCCCTCATCATCGAAGACCAGCTCACCAGAACACCAAAGCACACCCGACTCACGTTGGTCCTGGTGCGCATCTATCTTGTACTTGGATGTGCTTCTCGTGCTCGCGAAGTGTGGGATACCGCAGACGTGAAGCGTACTATTATTGATTCGCTTGGCCCCTACTTCTTTGACCGTCTGGCAACCATTGCGCCCACTTTAATTCTACCGCCAAATAGACCTGAAAGAGGGCTGATGCAGGGACTGAAATCCCACTACCGGGCGTCTCTCAAGCTGAGAATGCCTAGAAGGCTGGCTGATGCTTTCGAGGCCGAGAGCTACACTGCTATTCTCGATATCCCTAGCTACACCGAGCGGCTGAGGTCAAGCTGCACCCTGGTGATGGGATATGTGGAGGAGTCTCAAGCTGCTCGAGCGCTGGATATCCGCAGCGACTCGATCTTTGAAGAACCGGCGGTTGGTAAGTCATGACTAGGCTAACTTGGTTCCCTACGTCGATCCCTCGTGCTGACTATTATTCGTAGAGGAAGTCACCGACAACTCTGTGCTGAACGAAGTCATCGACTACGGATCTGTGCCTAACTTCGAAGCTGCCTCGGGCCGCCCGATATACGACGTCCTGCGGCTAGGCCCTGATCCATCGGTATGTCCCCTTCTACTGTACTAGGTACCATTTCTAACGTCTCATCCAGAACCTGCGTTCCCACTTAGCCCTCGCCGCAGAAAAGTTCTTTGAGGTTATGACCTTCAAGCCCGCATCGTCTTACAAAGTGGCCAACGTTGCGCAGACGACCGCTGCAGAACTGGCCTTCGTCCTGGAATCCCTTCAGAGGTTGGGCAACACCTTCAGCAGATTCCTCCACACTCGCGGAAAGAATCTCACTCAACAGGAGGAAACCTACTACGAAGTCGTTTCACTTCTGATCACCCTGATTCCCCTCTCCGTCTCCGCCAGTCGCAGCCCACCACCTCCCGAGCTTCTGGCAAGCATTGTGTCCGCGATCAAGTCTGGCCTGGAGGTTCTTCGCGCGCAAGCGCTATCGACGCCAGCTGATGCAGAAGGGTCCAAGACACTAATGATGCTGGGTTCACTCCACGGTCTGTCGATTCTTCGCGACGCTGCCGCCGCCGTGAAGCTAGCGACGTCTTACATAGTGACTTTCAATGACCGTGAGAAGGAGAGGGACCGTTCCGGGCAGAGTAACGTGCCCAAGGACGTGATGGCGCAAGTCAAGGCTCTCGAGAATGCGGCTAGCACTGCCTTCACGGAAGGCAAGGCACGGGTGGCTCTCCTGAAGCAGGAAAGCAACACGCTGAATGCGAAACTGGGCTCTTGGACGTTTGAGACGGATTCTGGGGACGACTTGTCAAAACAGATACGCGAGGTGGCAGGTTCTCACGTTGGTGTTTGGTCACAGCGGGTGACCGATAGCTGGCGGACGAACGTGAAGGGTTGGGAATCGGTGCGATGGGAGTAGACGGCTCATTGCATTCATGATGTAGCCTATACCAACTCAATATTTTGTTTCAAATTACCTAGAGTAGGAGGCTATCACTCATAAGCTCGGGAGCCCAAAAATAGAAAACCGTCATGTCGCACATCAAATGATTATTACGCCGAGTATGCCCTTTTTCGTAGCGCCTGCCATCCCAAAACTCCACGCAATGCTAAAGGGGCCACGCAAGCGGCCCGGGCCTTCCGGTAGCGCGGAAGCATATTCGTCTGATCGCTCCCGTGGTTGGGTGAACGCAACGCTTCAATGCCTCCAGCGAACGGCTTAGTACACTCGATAAGCCTGTCGCTCAGTTGTACCCTGACTGACTTCCTCTCCTCTTGTGTTGGTTCTTACGCTGGAACTCTTCCTGCTCCTCGCGCAGGGTCATCCAGACCCAGAACCAGCATAACATCTCGAGGAAGGCAAAGGTCAAGAACACACGGTTCTTGAGGCCGTCACCGCCCCAAGTCGAAGGTGTATAGCGCGGATTATTCGACTGGACGGAGGGATGGGCGAAGCGACTGCCGCCTTTCGAGGTTCCGCCATAAAGGGGGGATGAAGGGCCGAAGAGGAAGGTGTAGAGGACAAAACCGAAGGACATGACCATACGAGTTGGTGCTATGATTGGGTTGTGAGAAACTGCTTCGAACTACCAGCATAAGAAGGAAAAGCACGTTGCTTACCCTGTGTTCCCCAGTGGTAGATCAACCAGACTTCTTCGGGCATGCTGAGGGTAACGAGGTCGCTGATGCCTAGTATCCCGAGCACGGCAGCGAGGAAAGCGAGGGCGGGAGACCTGTTTTCGAAGCTTCGCGCATGGGGCTAAAGAGGAGATGTTAGCGCTCGACCTTGTTACGAATGGACCATGAAGTGAAGCTTTGGAGACTTGCCATGCCCATCGACTCGCCCAGCACGTACACCATCGCCTGGTCTGCGATGGTCGCCGGGTTCGTCAGAAAGAAGTATGCGAGGGTGACATGGAAGAGGGAGAGGGAGGTAATGATTGTTTTCGCTGATATGATCGCCATAGTTACGGTTCCTTGCGATGCGCTGTATTCATCAAGGTGAGGGAACTAAAGCAAGCTCGTTGAGAAAGAGAGGGGGACAATTGACGTCGCAGTCGTAGGCGCAGTCGCGTCGGACAAGAAAAGAAATGGACCACCAGTCCAGCGCATGTCTTATCAGCAAGCAAACGAAGCGAAGTACCCAGGTAACCCTGTGGCTGCGAGGCTTATCGATCTGGAGCTTCTCATTCGTCCCATCTATTGAGACGGGGCGAGGCTCCAGCGCCGTTCAGCGGTCTTCTAGTGGACCTCCTCCCTGCTAGCGCTTTCGTTCTTTCCAGCAGCTCGCTGAGCTAAACCTGCTTAAGCTGAAGGTGCAGCTTTGGTGGGGGGTGGGGTCCGTTCCTGATTGTGTCCTATGCTGGCCTGGGGGTTGAGGTGGGATGAAAGGTCCTGCAAACCATCGGGGGATTTTGTTCACTTGACCAAACGTCCCGGAGCTAGGTAACAAACCCCACCAACACTCTTCCCACCCGACTGCGATCCTCGAATCCATCACGGCCAAGATGGCAGCCGACACAGTCATGCCGCTCGAGAAAGCGAGGCACATCAAATACTGGCAACGCTGCCACAAGACCTTCCTCCCGCACCAGTATACGTCGTCCGACAGCACGCGCATAGCTCTCAGCTTCTTCATCCTCGCCGCCCTCGACATACTCTCCCCCTCCGAGCCGACCAAGGATGCCCCCCATCTCCTCACATCCGCCGACCGAGCTGCCGCGCGCAAGTTCGTTCTGGGTCTCTACCACCCCGGCGGCGGCTTCTGCGGCTCTCCGAACCATGCTCTGCCAAGCGACTTATACGCCGGCTGGGACTTTGAAAAGGCAACGCCTAAAACGAGGAATGCGAGCTCGGCGAATCTGGCCTCGACATACTTTGCGCTGTTGATCTTGGCCATTGTCGCGGACGGGCCAGAGGAAGCCAAGAGCGCCTTTGCGGGCGTGGATCGCGTTGCGACGTTGCGGTGGTTGAGGCGGCTGCAGAGGACCGATGGCAGCTTTGGCGAGCTCGTGCTGGACGACGGGGCCATTGCTGGCGGGAGGGACATGCGGCTATGCTTTCTGGCCGCCACGATACGGTGGGCTTTACGGAGCGATGCCAAGGAGGGAGACGAGGACTGGGTGGAGGACATTGACGTTGATGGCCTCGTTCGGCACATCCGCCAAGGACAGACCTATGACGGTGGAGTCGCTGAGAGCTCCCATGCAAACGAGTCTCATGGTACGCTCCTGCTACAATGGTGATGATGCTGAATACGTGAAGCTGATATGAGGTTTGAAGCTGGCTACGCATGGTGCGCCGTCAGCGCGCTGGTCCTCCTCGACCGACCCCCAGACCAGAGTGGAACTCCACACGACAGCCAGATACTTCGGCAAGGCGTCCCTGATGCGTCCCTGTTGGTCAAGTTCCTGGTGTACCGCCAGTTCGAGTACCTCGAGAAAGAAGACGACTCGGACGATCCTGACCATGCCAACTTCGCGCTGCCCGCGTCGTTGAGCGAGCTGACATTGGATCCAAACCTGCGCTTCGTTGGGTTCAATGGAAGGTGTAACAAGGTCGCGGACACATGCTATTGCTGGTGGGTAGGAGGGACACTACAGGTACAAGGAATATAGATTGTCGACTGCCAAGGGCCACGGTTTGCTGACGTTTTTAAGATGCTTGGCCACACCGATCTCATTGACGCCGAGCCGTCACGACGCTTCATCACCAAAAAAACACAGCATCTCATCGGTGGGTTCTCTAAGTATCCTGGAGGCCCGCCAGACATTTTCCACGGATTCCTTGGCCTAGCTGCACTCGCCATCATGGGAGACGCAGACCTAAAGCCATTCGATGCGTCCGTATGCGCGACAGACGCGACTATGCGTAATATCATATTTGCGAGAAACGGGCTCATCGAGACTACCAAGGCCACCAAGAAGACCTGAACTTGATAGACGCTATATCTCGGCGTAATGTGATCTACTTGCGCGCATTCGCTGACGGGAGGCTGGGAACTAAGGCAAAGCACAATGACAGAATAACAGCGAGGTTTAGACATGATTATAGAGAAATACATCAAGCGTTGACTCGAGGTTTTATCTTCACTGCAAAAGAAATATCAACACCCTTTGTTTGGTACAAGGTATCCTCTAAGTATAGTACAAGTCGCCAAAAGGGGAATATACAGAAAAGAAAAAAAAAAACACTATGAAAGCTTTTGCCTGGACTCGTTCCTTGGAGCGTGTTTGATCAAACTCGCAGTAAACATTGTATTTGAGGAGAAAAAAGTGGCCATCATCCTCCTTGATGGACGGCAGAAAGGGTAGTTGGGGTTGATCATGTCGGGACAGGGGCGGCTGATGCTTTTGGCGTTACCGGAGGAGCATCTTCCTCCTTCTCCTCCGCCTGCTCTGCTAGTGCCTCTGTCTCGCTGTCTTCAATAATTTGCTCCTCGATGCGCTCTCCTGGCCCCCCAACAACGGGGCTGAAAGCGTCAACCTCCTCGATTTCTTCTTCCGCTTCTTCGCCTTCTTCCTCTTCCTGGATGGGAGCTTCGCCCGACCGTCGTCCGAGCCCAGAAGCACTTGCACTGCGTGAATGGTTGGAACTTGTGCTTCGCGAGCTGCCGCCCCCTCCTCCGCCACCGCCTGCGCTGCCACCTCCGCCAAAGGCCAGCATCGGACCCTTGAAGATGTTCCGCTTTCGCTTGGCAAATTGGATGCCCCCTCCCAGGGCAAAGGGATTAGGCGAGCCTGGAGCCTGCATTCCTGATGTTACCGGTGGGGGAGGCATGCCCTCATTGAATAGAGCAAGGGGAGCCGGGGGACCTGGCCCTCGAACTAGACGGATATTCGACGGGAAGGCGGTCGCGGTGGGAGTCGCTGGAAGAACTTTGACAGAGTGATGAGGCGACTGCCCGCGCTGGAGAGTGTTCTTGGACATGGAAGTCGAGACCGATCCGTTTGAGCTTGTTGATGAAGCTTTGGAATGAGAGTGATGATGATGAGGCATCGAACGAATGGACGAGACCGATGAAGAAGTGGACTTTCGGCCCCTCAACCCTGCCGAAGAGCGCCGCATCGTAGTTCGTGGGGTCATGGGAGACGGCGACAGCGATTGTCGCTTGTAAGATGTTGTGATCCGGGACGGTACCCGCGTGGGGACAGAGCCTGCACCAGAGGCCGGACTGCTGAAGCCTCCAGATCCTCCGTGACTTGGCAGTGCCTTGTTGGCATGGCCATTAGCCACTACGCCACGAGGCAATCCGGCCTTTCCTTGAGGTACGCCAGCATCCGTTGTTGGGTACTTGCTCGTCTGCGGCCGAGGACTCGTGTCCTTGGAGTGTTTACTGCTGCTGCCGGCAACACTGCCGTTTTTATCGACCAGGTTAGGCGTTGAGTGACTCCCTCTCTTATTCGCGTGCCGTCCCCTACGGGTGTTCTCGAAGAACCAGTGTGTCCAGTTCTTCCAATGCGCAATGATGGCCTGTGAGGGCTTCTTGCGAACCTTTTGTTGTTGTTCAGGTGGTCGCTCTGGCGTCCCGTTAGCCGCCAAAGCTTCCGAAGTGGTCACTAGATGAAGGGTCGAACCCCGAGATCGTGCGCTGCGGATCACGCCCTCCTTAGGGGGCGGAACCGGGCGACGATGTCTAGACGTACTGGCAGACCGGATTGAGTCCTTATCGATTGGTGGAGGTGGTTCCTCTGTATCGGGACTTCCGTTTTCCTTGCTGTGCTCGGGCAGGCCGGGCAAGTCCCCCAAGTCGGCGTAATGCGCGCTTCTTCTCTCTGACCGGCCTCTTGTCCGTGGTGTGATAGGGCCGTCTTCAAGTCTGATGAAGCGGTTTGTCAGCCCGCCGTCCTCATCGACCTCTTGCAACACAGGCGCAATCCGCTCGAGTCTGCTGGATGCGGCGGACAGACGGCGCAAGCTCCTATTCTCGGCCTCTCTTTCCCGTCGTTTCCTCTCTCGTCTCTTGACTTTCCGCTGCTCCTTTTCAATGAGCAGCGTCCACCAGCCAGCCAAAGCGTCACAGCGCTGCGCAAGCACGCTTTCGATGACGGAGTCAATATCGACACCCGCTCCCCGCATGCGCTGAAGAGTCTCCTTCTCTAGATGCGTTGAAAAAGGCGGAGGCCTTTGCAGTTTTAGGATCGCTTGTTGTGCTGGGGAATGTTCGGCAAGGAAAGGATTGGTGAGGATGTCGGGGAGGGAGGGTCGGAGTAGGGGTCGCTTAGAGAGCAAAGACTTGAGTAACGGAATGGCGGCAGTTGGGAGATGGTCGGGGAACTTCGGTTCCTCGCTGAGGATCTTTGTACGTGTAACGTTGTCGTCGTCATCGTCGAACGGTAGCTCTCCGCATAGTAGGGCATATAGGATAACGCCAAGACTCCAGACATCGACCTTTTCTCCAGCGTACTTTTCGCCTTTCAGCATTTCGGGTGCCGAGTAGCATATTGTGCCGCAGAATGTCTGCAAATAGTTCGCTTTCCCCTCGTATTCTCTCGTGAAACCAAAATCTACAAGCTTGACGTTTTCGTGCTTGTCGAACAGGATGTTTTCCAGCTTGAGGTCGCGGTGGACACATGATTGTTGATGTACGTATGCGACAGCGCCAACGAGTTGGGCAAAAATCTTCTGGACTTTGTGGACGGGAAGAGGGCCATGTTCGAGGAGGTAGTTGTAAAGCTCGTCGCCTATCGAGTCTTTGTCAATTATCGTTTCTGTATCAGCAATAAAACGATAAAGCCTACCAGCACAGTATTCCAACACCAGCCACACCAGATTCTCCGTGACTATGACCTCGTACAACCTGGCAATATGTGGATGGACGAATTGTCGATGGTGATGTATTTCGCGTGCGAGATTCGAGTCGCCTTTATTTGCGGATTTGAGGACGACCTATACCCCAGTCAATGAGTATAACCAGCCCAGACTCGACAGTATTGTCCCAGCACGCATGTCGGCCGTTGCCTACCTTGGAGCCATTGGTGAGCTTGTGGGAGGCCAAGTAAACCTTGCCAAAGGAACCCTTTCCGATGAGACGACCGAGAGTGTAGTTGCCGACGGAGCTGAGGTCTTTGTTGGAGAACTCGCTGGAAGCAGCAGAGGTTAGCCTAGGATTCACACCGGAGCGGGCGGATAGTGGAACTCACTCGAGGAGCTCCTGGTACGAGCGAGCAAGCTGTCATAGTAGTATTAGCCAAATGGCCGACTTGGTGGAACACGACGCAGGGCGATTGGGAGGACTGCGAAACAAAAGGATGGGTGGCATGATGGATAGTGGTATTTTTTGGGCGACGCACCTTGGCCTTGCGACCCAGGGCCTCAGCGTTTCCTCTGTTGGCCTGCATCCCTCCGCAAGGCGATGACCAGGCACGTCAAAGCCGACCGAAGCGAAGCCGGGCAAAGTGGGCGGACGGGCTCAGGCGAGACTCGACAGACTTATGGAATGGGGGTTTGGGTCCAGGCAAGCGTGAGGAGGTTTAGGATCGACTTTCGGGAGCCCACGGTGGCGCGCAAAGAGTGCAAGCTGCATCTAGAAGGGACAAGATGGGCGGAACGGATCGAATGGGCCTGCGAGGAGTCGAGTGCGCGTGGGAAAGATCGGTGGAAGGGATCACGGGGTAGCAATTGAAGCTGTTGGTGAGCGCAAGTTGAGGTTGGTAGCTCCAGGATCGTGGAATGCAATGGCTGGGGAAGTTTGCTGGGTTCACGAACGGCCCCTGTCTGCAAAGGTAGTGTACCACCGCAGGCGGTGCTCATCAATCGGTTGCTGGATTGCTGCTAAGGAGCGTTAGGTATGGCGAGCGAGAAGTGAGGACGGGGAACGAAACAGACCAGGTACCTGGGGGAGGTACCCCCATTTCAGCGCTCCAATCCAACTGCGTCCCAGAGCGGCAAGGAGCAGCGGCCAAGTGGGTCGCCCAGCGGTGGACACACGACCAAAGGCACATCACCTCGAGTAGATATCTACGTACCTTGATACATACTAAGGAATCCTTGGTAGGCACCTCAAGACGAGGAAAGAGTCGCAACATTTACATAAATGATAAGGTAAAATCCTGGTGGGGTGCAGACTGGAACTCGATGTCCACTGAGTTTGCCCAAGATTGGCAGATCCGGGGAAAGAGCGGGCGGACCTTTTCCCTCAGCGGCGTGGAATTCTGCAAAGGTAAGGAATATCTAGCACTGCCAACTGCCATTGAACTCCCCAGATTGGACACTCCCGTCTACGCACCCCCGTATCTCGTTCTTGACTGGGCTTTAGTCATTGGTTTACAGTGCCTCGGACCGCCTGGATTAACCATTAAAGACAGCTGTGCTCAGCGTCATTACCTAGGTACAAGAAGGATAGTATTTGGCCGTTTGCAAATAAGAGATGGTCACGTTGGCCACATCTTAGAACGTTTCGTTTCAGTCGCTTTGCACAGATTGCAACAAGAGCTTTGATACTACCGGTAGAGGCTGGTTAAGGTAGACTAAGTACCTAAGATGGGCGGCTCATAATTAGGTAGGTACCTAAAACCAGGCACATTGCTTGCTACCACTCATGATATTCTTCACCATTGGGAGCCTGACGCGGGAGAAACAGCACCTCAGCTAGACGGCAGCCGTGCAGTCAAGTGGATTGCGAGCACTCCAGTATCCAAATGTGTGTAAGCATCACTATCCCCAAGTCTACCTCGTTTGTCTGAGACGCTCGCTGAGACTGCACTGTTGAGGCTCTCTCCCCCCACCGCCATCTCATTGGATCGAGGGACCAACCTGGAAAGCTTGGATCATCTCCCGCCCCTGCGGGAACATGGGGGTGGCTGACGGGGAACAGTCCGTGCTCGTGGCTGGAGCCAATGACGGGAGCTTGGGATGGAATGACCTCATTCTCAGACCTCGCACCTCAGCCTGCACTCTGCAGATATCTGACTCTTATCACTCATATCGCTCACTTTATCGCACTTCCCGTCACCGTGATTGAGGCTTGAGCTCCCAGGCTTACCTTACCAGGTCGATCTCCGCCCACTTCGTTCCGACACCGCTCCGTTTGCGGTTGCACCATAGCCAAGTCTCCGGGAAACTCTCGCGCCCGCCGCCGGCCATTGATGATTTGTAGCGGCGACCAATCTCTCCAATTGAGACCTACATCCTTTGATCAATGCTTGTGAGCCGTCAAAAGCAGCCAAATTTTCTATAGGCTTGAAGCTCCGCCACCACCATGCGTGTCTCTCAGCTCATGACCTTGAGCTCTGTGCTCTCCCTTGCCGCCGCCTCTCGCATCCAGCAGCCCATCGGCGTCGAATCTTCCCCGCCAACGCCTCACTCACCCTCATCCGCCGCTCCTTCCTGGCGCGACGACCTCATCTCTTTACATCGATCCCTCATTGAGATCCCCTCCATCTCAGGCAATGAGAGCGCCGCCGGGAAGTTCTTGGTCGATTATCTGACCGGCCGCGGCTATGTCTCCTCTCTGCAATTCCTGCCACCGCGCAACAACAACACGGAAGAGACCCCGAGGTTCAATGTCCTGGCCTGGAAGACGAACCAACGCCACCCCACACCTCGCGTTGTAGTCACTTCGCACTACGATGTTGTGCCGCCTCATATTCCTTACGGCATATCCGATGACAAAATCACTCCCGACACTCGTATTAGTGGAAGAGGAAGCGTTGACGCCAAGGCTAGTGTTGCGGCTCAGATCATTGCTCTCGAGGACCTGTTCGAGGCCGGCAAAGTCAACCCCGAAGATGCCATGCTCTTATTTGTCATTGGTGAGGAGGACACTGGCGATGGAATGCGTTTCTTTTCCGATTCCCTCCAAGCAGCCGACCCGCCGGTGCAATTTGAATCCGTCATCTTCGGAGAGCCTACAGAGAACAAGCTCGCTTGCGGTCACAAGGGCGGTGTCTTTTGCGATATCTCGGCCAAGGGCGTCGCTGGACACTCTGGCTACCCATGGCTCGGCAAGTCGGCCAACGAAATCATGATCAAGGCCCTCGCCAAGATTATCACGACAGATCTCGGAAGCACTGACAAGTGGGGCAACACCACCGTCAATGTTGGCCAGTTCAACGGCGGCGTTGCTCAGAATGTCATTCCTGCCTCTGCTCTGGCAAGGATCGCGGTTCGGGTTGCCATTGGCCCCGAAAAGGACGGCGGCAACATTGTCAAACAGAGAATCCAGAAGATTCTCGACGAAACCGATGCCGAGTCCCTCGAGTTGACCTGCACCCACGGATATGGCGTGGTGGAGGCCAACTGTGACGTTGATGGTGAGACCCATGCACTTTAATCAAGCAACCTGTGCAGTTTGAATAGTTACTGACGACTCATCATCCAGGATTTGACACCCTTGTGGCCAACTATGGAACTGACATTCCTAACCTCAAGGGCTCGCACACTCGCTACCTGTATGGACCAGGCACGATTTTGGTTGCACATGGCCGCAACGAAAATATCACCGTTGCCGAGCTTGAGGAATCCGTGGGAGGTTACCAAAAGCTGATCCTGCATGCTCTCAAGGACTCTGCTTAGTATCATGCGACAATCTTGAAGCAGTGTCCTGCTAATACGCTATATCCCCTATAGACAAAATTCAATTTTGAACATACATCGGGCTCCGAGCTCCAGCTCCAGCTCCAGATCCAGCTCCAGTCTCTAACGCAAAACAAATATCATCATCATCTACGCTTGAAAGGAGAGATTCCCATCACTGGGCGACCACCTGCGCCCATCTCTCGGGCATGATGTGACGGAAATCAAATTGACCCTCGTCGTTCTTGACAACAGCACCCTTCTCCGTAACAACAGCATCGATCAGGTCGTGCGGAGTAACATCAAAAGCAGGGTTCCAGACGTTAATGCGCTGGTCCGCCGTCGCCACACGCGCTGTACGAGCGATATCGACGTTGCCATCAGCCTGGACGATAGCACCGGAAATCTGCGTGAGCTCCTCCCCCTTGCGTTCCTCGATCTTGATGCCGGCGCCGGTCTGGGTCTCGAGGTCGATGCTGGTGGTGGGAGCCGCAACAATGAACTTGACGCCGTGATGCTTGGCCAAGACGGCGAGCTGGTAGGTTCCAATCTTGTTGGCAGTGTCACCGTTGCGAACGACACGGTCGGCACCTACAATGACAGCGGCAATGTTCATCTTGTCCTTTTGCAAGTTGAACAGCGCGGCAGCCATGGAGTCTGTGATGAGAGTGCTGGGGATCTTTTCGTAAACAAGCTCAAAGGCGGTCAGCCTGCTACCCTGGTTGTAGGGTCTTGTCTCGGTGCAGTAGGCGTGCTTTAGAAGGTTGTTGGACCAAAGTGTTCTGATGATACCGAGGGCGGTTCCGTGACCAGATGTTGCCAGAGAGCCAGTGTTGCAGTGAGTGAGGACAGATACTTTGGCATCAGGTGAAGCACCAGCGACCTCTCTCAACCATTGCGCTCCATGGTCACCAATAGACAGGTTGGTCTGAAGGTCTTTTTGCAGAATCTTCTCGGCTTCCTCAATGTATGCAGCAATGACTGTCTTGGAATCATCCTGAGGCGCGCTCCTAACGCGAGCCTTTAGTTGGTTGATAGCATTGGTCAAGTCGACAGCAGTCGGTCTGCTTTCCTTGAGGTAATCCAAACGCGAGTCGATGTAAGTGACGGCATCTTGGGATGAAGAGGCGGTGCAGCTGCCGTTGTGTAGCTCGACAGCGTGGGCGAGGGCGGCGACGATAGCAATGGCGGGGGCACCACGAACTCTCATCGACTTGATGCAGTCAAAGGCCTCCTCGCTGGTGGACACCTCATCGTAGTGGAATTCATGAGGCAGTCTCAGTTGGTCCAGGACTTCGAGACGACCCCGAGTGTACTTGACGGCTTGGAGTCCAGACATGGCGAAAACAGAGAAATTACGATGATGCTGTTGGAGAAAGAAGTAAAGCTAAAGTCTTTTACTTCAAGAAATATAGGGCACTTTATCGCTTCTTGATCCAAGGCAGAGGAGGGGCATTTCTCCCCAAAGCAAAACCAAAAAAGATTCTGCCGTGCCCCTCCATTGACGTTCAGCAAGCAGCGTCATCTTGGGCCAATCATTCCAGCACTGGGTAGCACACCGCTCTCGGGGAATCATCGGAGGCAGAGCTACCTTTGTACCTACCTTACATTATCGAGGTTCCTAGGTACCTCTAGGCCGGGGCCGACTAGAGGATCCCGCCGTTGGCTGGCGCATTTCGCCAGCTCCCATCCTCCCGCCCAGTGCTCCAAGGCTCCAATTCCGACAAACGGGACCGAACCCCTTTGATGTTCCAGCTCCAAGCTTGCTGAATTGCGCCCAGCGTCTCCACCGAAGCTAGAACCTCACCGAGGCGAGTTGTACACCTTGCATTCGACCGGCACCCACCCGCCGCGCAATTTAGTAAATGAAGCTGCGACGGACCATGTAATTTAAAAGTCCAAATTGGAGGAGCCGTTCAAGATGGAGCGGCCTTTTTCAACCTCCAAAGTCACAGGTAAGCTCTACCCGTCTCATGATCCCGTTGTTATCTCGTCGGCCTACTAGTCGTACCTTGACTGCGCTTCCCCCCAACTGACCAAGCATGCTATTCGCAGTCGAGTACTTCGATCCCCACGACGTTTACAAGCTCGTCACCCCGGGCCTCATTCCACGACTGCCCCTTCGAAATCTCCATTGGCAGTCGCATGCTGGACCTTTGCGCTCGATCGATACCCTCCACGTAGAGCTCACGCCCGCTGGCGGAGACCCAGCTGCCCCAATCTCGCCAACCATCTCCCCTTCGCTCCGCCGGTCAGTAAGCGCCGGCGCAAAGGACGATGGCTTCCAAACGCAGTCTATCGGAGGCAAAAGCACGTCTTCAGATATTTCCGATACCCCAACGATAGCGGCGCGACAGCCTGGCAAGGAACGGCGCCACCAAATACCCGGCCTGAGGCGGACCCCTTACCTCAAAGTCCTGCTCGTTCGATGCGACGACAGCGATACCTACAAGTCCCAAACAAGGGCAGAAATCAGAGAATGGATCAAGAAGAATACACCGCCTTCGCAGTCTACCCGGAAGCTGAACACACAAGAGAACCATGATGCATTTGAGTTCCTGATTATTCATGTCGTAATACCCAACACTTTTGCGGCAAATCAACCTAGGGTCAGCGGAAAGGGCCTCGATGCTGCCGAGAAAGCAAGATCGTCAAGATGGGGCTCCGGATCCTCCACGTTATTGGAGAAGCTTCGGTCCGACTTCAACAGCTCTAGCAAGGGCGCGATCGATCGTGTGGCCCAGATCCGTATCGGCATCAACGACGTTCCATACGATGTACTGCCTCGAGTTGTTCCTGCCACGCCAACCGGTTATACCGAGTCGCGTCAGGATGCCGAAAACGCATGGGATGACCTCGTTGGCAAATTCAAGGAGCTGATTCTGTCATCCTTTGACATGAGGGTGTCCCAGTACGAGGAAGACATCAAGGAGAAGGATGCTCAGCGGGCTCTACCGGGTTGGAACTTCTGTACCTTCTTCATACTCAAGGAGGGTCTTGCGCGTGGGTTCGAGAGTGTCGGTCTTGTAGAGGATGCCTTAGTTGGCTACGACGAGCTCAGTGTCGGTCTCGACACAGTCATCCAAGAACAGGCCACCTCCGGAGATCCCCAGACCCATGGGGGCTCTCTATTGAGTCACACGCAAGACCTCGTGAAGCGAGCTGAAGCTGCCGTTGCCGCACTGGGTGCTGAGGACGGCTCTCTAGAGGATGACCAGCCTGTTGATCTACAGGCCACGGATGCCTCCAAAACCGACAAGTTCGACGATATCCCTATTAGCGCCACAAAGAAGCCGTACCGCGAAATGATAGTAGCCAATAATGTGTCAGTCTTTGACTTTCGCTGCTACATCTTTGCGAGACAGATATCGCTGCTGCTCCGCCTTGGCAACGCCTGGTCAACTAGGGAAGATCTCCTGGCAAAGCTTAGAGAGCAACAGGAGTCTGTCCTTCACGGCGTTGCACCGCAAGCGCCGCCCCCAAAGCAGACAGATGAAGCCGAAAACCTGTCCATGTTGGCTGAGATCTGCCGAAGGACCCTAGAATTCGTACCGGCTGTCTCGCAAGTTATGAGAGCCGACATCTTGGCTGCGCTGAAGAACAAGCTTACCGAGGAAGATTCCCCGATTCTCAACCCCGTCCTGGCGGAGGCTATTGATAATCTTGTTGCATCATTCGCATTCTCCGTCGCGCAGCAGATTCTTGCTCAAACGTCGAGCAAAGCACTGCCCATCCCCCCATCGAGTTTGACTCCCTCCGACGGCCATGAGCCAAAGTCATCAATTCCAGAGTTGAAAACCATGCTACACCCGGCTCGAAACTCGTCTTTGCGTGTAGGAACGGGTTCCAATACAAGTACCAGGCCACCGCCCAGTCCTGGAGTGTTTCCCGGGGGAACAGGCCCCAACCCTGATGACAATACAGCACCCAACGCCCAATTTCTCAAAGCTGGCCTAGAGGAACTCGCTGCGCGTCGGGCAGAGCTCTATGCTCTGTCTAGGAACGTCCTCCAAGGCAGCGGAAAAAAACGAGGCTGGGATATTGGATGGACATCTGCGCCGGTACTAGGGGAAATGGATGGCAACGACTTTGAAGACGTTGATCTCGACGGGGATGATCACAAGTCTCAGACAGATAACCCGGATCCGCTCTGTATAGGGCTGGCTGGTATCGAGAACGGTCTTCTCCACACTGCCCTCGACAATCGGGACGACTTCTATCGCCTGTACGAAACACTCACGGACAAGGCCTTGCGTCATTACACCGTGGCCAACCACACTCATGCAGTCAAGACAAGCATGGCCGACCTCGCCGTGCTCAAGTATCACCTTGGCGAGTACGGCCCGGCCGCTTCTTACTTCTACATGACCACTCCATTTTTCGGGGAGAACAGCTGGAGCCTATTGGAGCTTTCCATGCTTGTCATGTACTCTCGATGTCTGAAAGAGCTTCAGCGTAAGGATGAATTTGTTCGTGTGGGACTGAAGCTCTTGACGAAGGCAGCAGCCGCAGAAAATGAGAGGCTTCAACAGAAGAAGCCCTCGCTTGTAGCTCACTCGGAGGTTCAGTACCCCGAGAAAAGTGCCATCGCTGGCTTTCTCGATGAGGTATTGAGTGTAGCTAAGACCCTTTCCAACGAGGTCAGGGTGCCTCTGGGGCATCTCTTCACCCAAGTCGAAGTTGTCGGGCATCCAGCCTACCACACCGGCAAAGATTGCTTCTCTCTCACCATTAAACTAAGAAGCTTGCTCATAGATGACCTAAGCCTGGAGAAGGCCGCCATACGCTTGTCCAGGACGTCATCCGGGGGGACAAAGGAGGTTTGGTTACACACTTCCGAAGCGAACATTCTCAAGCCAGGGATCAACGAGTTGCGGCTTACCAGCACTGTAAGTAGTATGCTGACGATACGAGAGAAGCTGAACTAACAGATGCTAGACAAATGTCGCCGGTCACTACAGGATTGACCGGGCAGATTTGATTTGCAACAAAGTTGACTTACACTGGGAGCGGGATGTTAACCAAACACCCAGCAAGACGGCGCAGATCTTCCGTCTTCCCGACCTGGAACTCTATCGCCCCACTGGCGGTTTGAGTTGTCGCTTAACGGCGGCAAGAGACATTCAATTGGACAAGAACAATTCACTTGATTTGGAACTCTTGACGGGATGGAACACTATCAAGTCCTGTGAGCTTTCGGTCAAGCCATCGACTGGCGGCCTTCGAATCATTTCAACCGAAGCAACGTTTCTTGGACCTACACTAGAATACGAGAAGCCTTTGGAGGCCGGACTTTTCCGCTTCGGAAGCATCTCCGCGTCGTCCGCCATCAAAATGCGTTTCCCGTACACCATCGAGCAAGATGTTCCGAGCATATCGGCTAGAGTCGAAATAACGTACACTACAGACGAGGGCACTTTCACATACTCCAATGTGTTCTCAGTCCCAGTGGCACTCGCCTTGGGCGTCAATGTACAGGACGTTTTCAAGCACAACGCCTTATTCTCCCGCTTCAGCGTCTCAACAGCCTCGTTGAGCCCACTCAGAGTGTTCAAAACACATCTGATCGACTCAGATGTCTTTGCTGCCCATTCTGCAGCTCCACCAAACAAGTCCATCATGGTGTTTCCGAAGCAGCCTGCCAGTTTGCTTTACAAGATCACACGCAAAGCTTCAGGCAACACCACACCCAAGACCCAGCGGACCCTGTATCTTAAGCTTCATTACAGCGTTGTCTTGGATGAGATTATTGCCCTTGTTGAAGATTCCCTGTCAAAGTACATCGAAGAATCTTCTCTTTCCTCCTTCTCAGGCCTTTTGATCAACCGCGTACTGGCAGAGGTGCGGTCTAGCCTTTCGGCTTATGACTTGGAGCGAGCTGCTCTCCTCGGCGAGGTTTCTACGGCCTTCGTATCGCCTTTACTAACAGGGAATATCTTCAGAGGTCTGGGCACAGTCCCGGGCGGCAAAGAAGACACCTCTAAAGCTCTTCAAGCATTCCTTGTTTCCTGGCAGTCAACGTATCCAAAGTTAACCATCAAAGGAATCGAGTCTATCAGTCGATCAATCCTCATCCCTGTCGACGTCCCCTCCATTCCCGTTTTCCACTCGGTCGACATTCAGCTTCCGCCACCCGACGAACAAATAGCAGGTTCGACCCTGGCCGTCAACCAGTTGCTGTCTGCTAATCTACGTTTGCGCTGGACTCGCATCTGGGATACGGCTGTCAGTGATGGCAAAGGCATCAATAGGGACTACGAGTTCAGCTTTGATGTGACTGGTCCAGGAGACACATGGCTCATCGGCGGCCGGAAGCGCGGCAACTTCAAGAGCCTGGGAGTAGACAAGTCGGACGCCAAGTTTGGAGAATCCGAGTTGCATGTTCCCGTGCTCATCGTACCGCTGCGCGAAGGACGGCTGCCCTACCCCAATGTGGAGATTCGCGAGGTCAAGAAGGAGGAGAATGACGAGACAGCTGGTCATCATGAGATCGATTACCAAAACATTGGCGAGACAGTACGGGTCGTTGCTGACTTGCAGCGGGTGACCCTAAGTCTAGATGCTAGCGGACCCAGTGGTGGTCCATTGGTTCTCGAGAGCGAGCGGCGCGAGTTCCATCATCGGATCTTACTGTGATGATGCGATAGATGTCTTTCTCCAGCCATTTACCTGGCTGTGTATGATAGATAATGAAGAATACAACATGAATAAGTCGAAGCCAATTCGCATTGGATTCCATGAATAGTGAGCTGAGATAATGTTTATGGCCGTGCCGGCAAGCGCGCTGCCGCTCTTCTCGGGGTTGCCGTTCTCCCCCTATCAGCTTGCGACAACTTCACGTTGCCCGACGAATCCATGTGACTGCCCGCTCGTTCCACTTTGAGGCTCCGCGATGGCTACCAAGCCAATACGTGTTTGCAAGCGACCAGCATATCCACTTCGAGCCCAGGACAGGAAGGTGCTTGAGCTGTGCCTCAGTCCTCGTGACCAGCTGGGCGTTGCTCCCCGCTGCGCCGTAAAGTAGTCAACTAACAAGGCCTCATTCGTCACCACGGAAGTGGCCGGCACTTTATTCACTGTGTCAATGCACCTTGGCAACTGGAAGATCCAGTTATAATTATCGGCTACGACAACGCCTCTAAGAGAGGATACATGTATTCGACTTGAGTCTACAACAAATCAAAATAATAACCACTTGGCGCCAAGAAAACACCATTTGTGCCAGCACATCACTGGAGACTGCTTCTCTGCTCAGAACCAAATCATATCAGGACTACCTTCCGCCCATACTTACTCTGAACGAAACTCTCGCTACCAGATCAGTCCGATCGAGAGCTGTCTACAAACCATTTTCTCTGAAGCACAAGCGTTTAGATCAATATGTCTGATCAACTCAGCAAAACCGACAGTCAAACACCGCTTATAAAGCACGAAACCTCCGAGTTGAAGCCAGCATCCACGCCGAAGAAAAGATCACTCTATCAACGCATGCAAGACCGAAACCGAGTTGAGATTTCAGAGGAGGAATTGCAAAAGTACACGGGAATGAGCAAGGCGGGTCTGCAGGATTGGGCCAAGGGCCGCCCGGGGGTTGGAGCAAAGACACCCGCTAACACGGGGAAGAAATTTGAGTCTTGGGAATCTATGCGTGTCACTACAGGGATTATGTGACGTTAGTGATTTGTATTGGTTGGGTTTGAGTATATAGTAACTGAGTTGCATCTTTTGATGATAGTCAACCCAAAACACTAAGTGAATACGTAACAAATGGTATGAAATTCGTTGTAAAGTCAACGGCTGGAACACATGTTTTGAGATGGGCTTATGATGCTCCTGGTGCCGAGTATGTGGCAAAAGATTTTCAGACCACATAAACTTCCATATTGAAATTTTGATTCATCTCCCCAACGACTAGGGTACGACAATGGCACAAAGACCTTCTGATATCATGATCTACCTAGAGTCATTCTAGACCCACTACGTACTCAGGACCTTTCAACCCAACCACAGGCCGCCGTCAGAATTGATTTAGCATATTGATGCTTCCGATATCTTCCCCGAAGGTCACAGAGTTGCTATTCTTGCATCATATTCGAGCACTGTGGGTGTGGTGTAATGCCTATCTGATTTCCAAAGAGAGAGATTAAATGCGCATCAAATAGGCTTCGATGAGTTTGCATGTAAGAAGTGAGTATATGCTTGACCAGGCCATCCCATATTGCTTTTTTAATATCAGCAGAAGCCGCTTGGTTTTTAATCATGTTTCCCCCAGTAGCTTTAACTGCTGTCCCTCGAGCGAGTTGCAGTGTGGTCTCATCATTGACCCCGGGTTCGAGAAAATTTTTCTCAGACCACCCCTTCAGACGATACCAGGTGAGGCACGTCGGAGGGACGACGCAACTATTCTGCCGTATTGCTTGAGGACCCGAGCAGCGGGACGGCAAGTGGACTCCACGCCATCCCCCACTTTCCGTGCCGGGATTCGATACCACGTCGGCAGTGGGTTTGAGGGGCGGGAGCGGGGGATCGACACGAGCCGGGGCAAGCGACCATCGTGGTTCTGGGCTGAATAATACGAGGTTCATGTGTGTTACAACTTGAGAAGGTCCCAAGTGATGCTGTCAAACATTTCAAAATTGAGTACTGCTAGTATTTACATAAAGTCCGCTTATCAGATTGCGAATCTGCCTGGAACCACACCCTTCCCCATTCAAGCTCAACCCTCATGGCCGCAAACCAGAGTCTCGCGGGCAAGATTGCCGTGGTTTCCGGTAGTTGCAGTGGTATTGGGCATGCAATAGCGAAGGAGCTCAGCGCTCGAGGAGCCCACGCCGTAATCAACTACCCAAACGCCTCCCTAGCAGATGAAGCGGCCGCAGCAGTGGCGGCACTTTCCACCCCAGGAATCGCGATCGAAGCCAACATTAGCACTGTGGACGGACCGAGGAAGTTGATAGAAGGTGCAGTTGAGGCTTATGGTCACATTGACATTCTTGTCAATAACGCCGCAATTGCCATCAATTTGCCATTTGAGGAACAAACGCTCGATCACTGGGATTCTTTGGTCAATCTCAACGGTCGTGGAACATTTCTCTTGACGCAGCAGGCTCTGCCATACATTACTCGTGGAAGTGGACGCATCGTCAACATTTGTTCCATTAGCTCCCGCGCTGCCCCTCCTCTACAAACTATTTACGCCGGGACCAAGGGGATGGTGGATTCCTTCACCCGGGTTTGGGCAAAAGAGCTTCCCCCAAAATATGGATGCACCGTCAATGCTGTGTCCCCTGGCCCTACTGCGACGCACGGGTTCTTGAGTGCCGGAGAGGAAGCCATGAAGGTCCTAGGGCCTACAATTGAAGCAACGCCGGCGGCGAAAAGGCTAGGCAAGCCAGAAGAAATAGCGGATGCTGTGGCGTTTCTTTGCGAAGAACGATCCCGATGGGTCAATGGAGAACACATGTTTGTCAATGGGGGGCTATACATGGACTGAAAGCGACGAGGTTGTCGGAAAAGCCATAGGAAATTGTCACGTTAACCTAAGGCATATATGTTGAAACAAAGCGAACAATTCACTAGTTCCCTCTTGCCTTTTTCCTTCCAGATATCGCCCAAGTATCTACCTACAGCGACGAAGGATTTTGCGGGCACTGAATGAAGCGCTTGCTACAGTAGCCTATTCGCCGACCTCCCGATCTGGGTGCCAGTGCAGGAACTGCCTGGAAAACTTCCACTTCCATGTTGCCTGTCGCATTCGATTTCCAAAAAAGTAAAAGGGTATGGTTGACAAGAACACAGCCGCCGATATACCCGCTAAGGTTCCAAATACGGAGAGATATCCTGACTCTTGGACCCAAACATTCACGTAAAAGCTGAGAAGAAATCCAAAAACGGCTACTGGAACATCAGCTACATGAACCCAAAGAAACGCCCCCTCAAGAGTCGTATCTCACACAAATATGCCATAGGCACATCTCAGGAATTGGCTCACCTTTGAAGAAAGACTGCGTTACTATAACCTCACCGGCTATGGGCCGATAAGAATCAAGAATATACACAAGAGCCACGTTGTTTGATTGAACAGTGGTGAAGTTTACTATCCAAGTTAGCTTGTGACGCCTCAATATCCCTTCCATAACATATGCGTATCTAAAGAGACCGAGAGGAAGGCGGATAAACGTACCAAGGCCGATACCAATAGTGGGACAAATCCAATGTAATTTCTTCTCGAAGCCTGCCCCGTATAAGATGCATGATAATGGACCCGTGATCAAGCTGATTATCATTGCAGGTAGCCGCATTTCGGGGATCCTGGTTCCGCCACTCCGAATCGTCAGTTTGTCTGCCATCCAATCTGTGAAGTGTCCCCCGCAGAAGATGGCTAAGAAGGAGCCAAATATCGTAGAGAGATACGTCAAACCGGATTGCCAGGTATGAAAACCGTAGACCGTCGAGAAAGCATTCGAGAAGTTCGCAGATATCACAACGATCATGCCAGTGGTGATTGCGTTGATTAAGGTCGCCCAGAATACGGCTGGCAAAGTAATGGCGACAAGAGGACGGAACATCAGAGCCAGTAGAGGTTCGCTAGTGTAAGTCCCCGAGAAGACTGTCATAGTCGCCAAATAGGTCTTCCACGTCGATGGAGATGACGTGTGCGAAGAAGAAGGAGGGCTCTCAAGACACTGAGAAGACGGCTTGGTGGATTCGTGTCTGGATGGTACCACCTCTAGCTCCGTTGCATATCGCCTTCGATAGTGTGTTTCGGGGAAGGTGAACAGTACTAGAACCGTACAAGTTCCGACGAAGGCAGAAAATACCCAGAATATCATCCTCCAGCTGTAAGTTTGTGTGATCAGGCCCGAAAACACCACGCCCACACCAACACCCGCAGATAAGGAACATGTGTAGATGCCAATGCAGATTGTCAGAATCAGTTCATCCTAATTGAGGCGCTCCTGGGATGTAAGCAAAGAAGGATAGACTGACACCATGGCACGCCCGCGTTGGTGCAAGAAGAACAAGTCAGTGATTGTCAAGGGTGCGACGATTTCTGCAGCAGCACAAGCAAAGCCGAGAAAGAGCCTGCCAACAAGTGCACTGCCAAAAGAAGCCGCTGCGCCACTCCATATACAACTTGCCGTAAGTAAAAGGTAGGACGCGATGTAAACGGGCCTTCTGCCGTATTTGATTGCCAGAGGCACCCAAATAAGATTGCCCGCACCAATCATGAGTGAACACCCGGTTTGAAGGTATGATGCTTTAGCAATGTTGTTTGGCACAGTGTCAGGCCCAGGGCCGAAGAATTCGAGAGTGATCAACTCTAGGGCAACAGCAGGCCCGACAATGACGGCATGGGCGAAGAAAATTCCAAAGCATGTCAGCGAAAAAATGTAGTATTTGCGTGTTGGTGACCTGGTACGTTATGATTCAGCGCAAGTCTCCCTCAATTCGTGGTATTCGTAGCAATTTGGAATGAATCAACACTCACCAGTTTAAAGGATCGTTGGGGTCATTTGAGGGCGTGGGTACCAGAATGATTTCATTGGTTTCATTGTGGCGAAGCTGAACTGTTCCCAGCGTTTGTTCTTTCAACTTAGTGTCCACATCTTCTTGCAGCCGAATCTCCTGAACAGGCAAGATTGACATCGTGTTACTTTTGCAAAGAATACCACGATAGTCGAGAGCAGAAACGAAGTGAGATGGATGATATGATCACGGGTGAGGAAAAGGGGTCTCAAGAGCGTCCCGGGCTCGCCCAAATGGCTCATATTTAAAGACAGACACTACGATGACCGAACCCTGGGAGGTATTGGGTTGCAAATTTTCCAAAAACAGTTGTATAGAGGCCCCGGGACCACCATGAGGTTTCATTGAGAAAGCATGAGGAGTGTCGGGATGTCCTGCTGAAATGCGGGGGTGGGGCCTCGGGGCGTGATAGCTGAGGTTCGTTCTGTGTTGGTGGCGACAGGATATGTGATTGGGAGTAGCCACCAAGGAGGAAGTACCTAGGAAAAATGACATTTCCTGTCACCCATCTGAGAAAAGTGAGGTATAGTTGGCAGGTTACTTGGGCAAAGTCACCGGCACGGCGACACCCACTTTACCGAGAGGCTCCAAGAAGCGCCGTACCCCAAACGCAGGAGACATTACGAGTTTCCTGGCATAGGACCCTAGATCATGAATGACTCTTCGCGAATAATGTCATTGCTCATCCGGGACAAAAGGCTGCCTGTATTGAATTGCTATCGTCAAGGACTGCGTGATGCCAACTTTCGAGCTTGAGGTACGCTGAAGGAATGTGCCTACCTTAGTTGACAACCTTTTAACTAGATTGAAACAAATCGATCTTCAGAGACGCACTAGTGGGAGGACGATTCAATTATAAGTGTAAGTAATCAAATGTGGATACGTCTCTATGCTCCCCATACGCAAGGAGTCAACGATAGAAGCTCTATCCATGTTCCATAGGAGGGCAAGATTCAATCTGTGAATCCACCCCAAAAGCGTACGGGCTGAGATACCGTCCTATCATTCAGAGCCTCAAACCAAGGATTAATAAATGAGTTTTACGCCAAGTTCGAAATGCTTGAACTGTCAGCACGTCGCTATTATACTGAAACTGCATAATTGGTGAATATCTGGAAACTTTTCAATAAGTTGATGTCGTGTCAACTTGAAGCTTAAGTTGCTCGTTCATCTTCAGAGTCGAGTTTTTATTTGAACGTCAGTTGTGTTAATTATTTATGAAAGCTAAAATCGACTTTTGAATAAGCAAAGACTCATGAATCCAGGAGCACGAATTTCGAGTTTGCGACATTCTGATGCACTACAGAGGCCACTGCGTCAACTTGATTCCAATATTGGCATCGACAGGTTCAGGATCTAACCAAGTAGGCCAAAATGGGCAAGTCACAGGACTCGCAATAGCCAGATATAGCATTTGAAATAGCTTCTCAAAAATCGTTCCCCAGCGGTCTTGCAGTTTGGGCTCATCGAAACAAAAATCTTTCATATTCAAGCGCCCAACTCAAGCAATTTGACCAATCCGCCGAGGCATTTTGAACCACCATGTGGGCTTGTCATTGCATATTGATTCATGCGGTGCAATCGACTGCTACTAGTAGGTCTGAAAGAGTGTGAAAATTGCCTCAATCGCTCACCATTTACTCCTTGAAATCCTGAGGCGTACGGAAGTACTCGAACCCAACATCTAGAGACATCTAGAGGGTATAACCCCGCGAGAAGTCAGGGTTTACTTAACGTGTGGAAATGAATTCCATGCTTTACTACCCCTGTTCGAAAAACGGTCCATTATTACCCCGTTGCACATCGCAGCGCGTGTTTTCCACCTCCCCGGGACCAAGATGGGAAAAGCAGCGTGGCGAGGCTATCGTATTTCTTCGGCATACATCCTATTTCGTCTACGGGGTTCTCGCCTAGAAATCACTTTGCCGATCTTGCGAGTACAACCCTGATATTGATACGACCTGTCAATCAAGAAGAGAGGGGCAGTTGGGGGGCAAGGGAAACAGCGGTGAACGATCGAGGGCCACGCGAGGGGCGCCGAGGAAGTGGATAGTTTCATTCGACTGTTGCAGGGTTATGCACGGCTTTCAACCCGGACGGAATGTCGGCCTCGATCGGAGGTCGGTGGAGCAAGCAGACAGTGGAGATGGTAGAACGTGGCTAGGCCCGCTCCTTGATACGCCGAGACTCGTAGTCTCATCCACATACATGATATTCAGGGTCTTCCAGAAGGGAACTTGAGACGACGTTTTGTATATGAATAACTCAAACTTTGAGCACGGTTGGCTCGGTCCGGGGTTTGCTCCCAAGACAGCAATCCCAACCGTCCAGCGAACTTTGAGCTCTGGCATTTATGCCTGACTACTGTCGAGCTTTGTGAGGGATGGGACACCGGACGAAGATGTTGATTTTGCCTGACTTCCTAGAGAAATTGAGTTTTGCTTTGTGATTAGTGACACGCTCCGTATTGTGTGGGAGCCGGGGTAGGCATCGCGGGGAAGATAACTTGGGGGACTCATGTTTGGCAACCCGGGCCTCGGTCTATCATGATAGCCGCTGTCATGGCGCCATCCCGTGATGTGGGATATTCGTGTTTTGAGCCAGGTCCGGACCACTGGGTCCCAGTGGACAAAACGACTCGACAAGTGGTACGAGAATAATGCAAATTTGGGAATCTTCATCCTGAAATGACCGCGCGAGGGAAACTTTATTTAGAGTTCAACACTAGGAATAAAGTTCATCACCTTCTATCTCAAGACATTCAGCGGAGACGCAGCTTAGACCAGAGTTACATCAATGGACAAGGCACCCTGCATTCCTCGGACTCCGCCTCACGACATGCAGATGGTGTCTATCGAGCTTTCAGATGGTTCAAATTGGAGATATTCTGCTCCAGAATGTGGTGATATCGTTCGTCTAGTCCCAACTTACCGAAAACTTTCTGAGTTAAGACGCAGAACTCGGCTCTCTCGACATGTTTGCGACGCTTCGAACCGAAGACCGAGATGGAGAGGTCGTATGCATTTCAAGTACACATCAACTACCGCAACCGGGTCAGAACACAAACCATTTTGCTTGTGACGGCTGCCGAGCAAAGAAGGTATAATCGATTGATTGACTGAACCTCATGAGAAACCGCGCTGACCTGCTCACTCAGTTGAAATGTACTGGACACAGATTTGGCTGTCAACGATGCCGAGACCGAAATCTAGCTTGCACATATTCCAATACTCTACCACAAAGGCGTCGCAAAGGTGGAAGGCCCCCAGCGCCGCACAAAAGCGCAACGCCTCGCGAGATCACGCCGTCTACGTCAGAAGAACCGCCGATGATGGTCCCTTCTGAATCACCCCAAGAGCGATTACAATCGGCGCAATTGGAGCAGTTGTCTGAACCCAAATGTGTCTCAAAGGGTGCTGCATCGGATCAAATCTTGTCACCGGAGCGAGCCGAGATTGACATGGACTCCCAGTCAACCAATTTGCTCATCCAAACCCCGACATTCGTTGGCTCGGGCCAATCACCAAGCACCCTGCTGGAAGAGGAGTCGTCTGGCACACCGCCTGACTTTGAGGATCTGGCTCTTCCAGATTACATGGAGTCAGACTTGCATGAGTTTGATATGGACGACTTACAATTACTTGATGCCGAGATAAACTTGTCCGAACAGGAAGCTGAAGGCCATGACCTAAGCAAAGCATTTGCATCCAGTACAACCCCGTTCAACGTCCAAATCACACGGGAAACTAGCTTTGCTAGAAGCAGCTCATCGTCAGGTGAGTTAGAGCTCTCCAGCTTTCAGCTACGCAATACTGCTTCTGAAAGCTTCCGCCATTGTCTAGATCAAATGATTGATGCTAAGTGGATGTAGATGATTCTCAATGGAATGCTGTTCAGCGGTCCAAGAGCAATCACACAAGGGATGACACCTCTCATGATATCTCTCATGATTTCGTTGCCCCTAAACGGGCGCCGTCTAGTCTCTCATCGCACGGTATCAGCTCCACGGTGCCTTTCACCCCTCACCACCACCCACACAGCTTTCCTTTAAATGCCCCAAGTCCGTTGCTTGTTAACCGTAGCCATGGCAGCCAAATCACTGGGCCGGGGTCACAGACGAGCATCGCAGCCACAGCGCCTTGCCGCTGTGTTGGCGTAACGCTGAATTTGCTCGAAAAAATGCAGACGCAGAGCAAAGTAACAACCTTTTGCATGGCGGAAACCTCCCTACATCTGCTTAAAAAGTCGATAACCCAATGCCGATCTATAAGTCATTGCTCTTCGTGCCGGAATCGTTCTAGGGTAATGACATTCTCAATATTGCTAGCCGAGAAGATTATGGCTATATTAGAGGATATTGCATCTGTGTGGGAATGTGCTTCTCAAGCCTCAAATCTCGGAGATGACGGGAGAATTGAGGCATACGGTCATGCACACCGTTGGATTCCTGTATTGCTGGGACAGTATCAGATTGATACTTTCCATGAACGTTGCGAGATTTTTGGTTTCTTGATTCTGCTGCAAGTACGGCAGCTTGGAGGCTTCTTGGAATCTTTGCGCAATTCAGTTGACAGACAGAGGTGGGCGCCACACCAGAATTCGCTACGGCCCATCTGTCTCCGTCTCGAGGAGCTACAAGAAGCTTTGAGCGGGCATGCATGAGACGTATCTACTTTCTATCTTGAGCAGCTTCTTCTACCTACATTTTCGAACAAGAAAGCGGAATCTTGAAATACACATCATGAGATGAATCGAATATTCTGACTCGAAAGCCAAACGAGTGCAAAATACACCTACGTTGACTAATCAACCTCTGCCCGCCTCGGGATTACAGACACCACTTTCTTTGGTTACCTCAGGGTTACGGACATATTTCGCCAAGCTTTTGCAGAGTCTCCCTTCTCCTGGCCTCGGTCTCAGCCGCTACCCGATGATCTATCCGAAGATGATCGGACCGTTTCTTCTTATAAGGACCTCTTCCCCGTAGATTAGCCGATAATCCTGGCAACAGCCGGGAGAGCGAGTCATTCGAATTGAAGATCTGATTGGACTTCAAAACAATTGTGGATGTATTGGCTTCAAGACGGGTTCAAGGTTTCCAAGCCCGAAACCTTATTTCTGACTTCCCCGGTCCCATATGCATTCGCAGAAGCTTAAACATACGAGTGTTACGCTTGATGAGCCACAACCGCCGGAGCACTGTAACAGGTCTAGCGTTCCATCAATGAGAAACACACCCTGAAATTGAACAGCTGTGTCAGCCTCAAGTTTGCTAAAATGGAACGTCGCCGAGAGGCCTAGATCTTGGTCATTCGCCAGCGTATCAGTATGCCCACGAGTCAACATTAATATGTATTGCGCACACGTTATAGAAGTTGTCCAAACGCCCGCTCTGCCTCCATCTTATGCACAGGCCGTAGCCACTTCACACCTTATGACTAGGGCTGTTTCCAAGCGCTGCTGGGGTTCATGAGTGCGGCTTCCCCGGCTCAACTACCCTACAGCGCATCCACTTCAGTTACAACACATTCTGGGGTCAGCTACACCAGAGCAACGGCTTATGCATGCCGCTTAAAGTAAAAGTTGGCTATGTGGCAGAAATTCTCCAGGGAACGGCCACGATAGCTAAGAAGACATGGTCTGGTACACGTGGTCAAAAGGTTCCTCGCCATATCTGTCGCAGTACTGCGTACAGGAAGAGAAATCGGACACACCCAACACGGAAAGGTTCCGATGAAGATTGTTCTGCCCCGTTGAGAATTTGGAGTCCAGCCGTGACACAATGGCTGCTGCCACTGTCTGATGTGGCGTACATGCGACAGACTTGTTATCGCAACGACTCGAGCACGGAGCTCCCTTACGCTGTCAAAAAACTCAGACCACTGGTCAGTGGGTGGATATCTAGATTCCAGGAAGTCACTCGAAAGCTAATGTATGATGAGAAATTGCTTGGGAACTTGGAGCTTGTTCTCTCAGAAATAAATCGGCTTTAGGTTGGGCCCTCCTTGAGTGAACTTGTAGTGGGTGACACACTGGAAAAAGAGGAAAACGCGTTGAGACGATTAGCCGGTTCCATTCAGTGCACCTCCAAGCGGTTCATTGCCACGCTAAAACTATCTAAGTATTCGCTCTAGAGTCTCTTCTTGAACTCCACAGTCGCCCATGGGTCCGGTAGATATTGTGTTTCCGCTCGTACACTTTGCGGGCGTCCCTGTCCATGTGTAAATCGCATCTCGTAATTTTTCAACAGATGGGCCATTATGGCCTTGATCTCATGAGCCGCAAAGAAGCGTCCTGGACAAGCATGGCGCCCGTAGCCAAAACTCAAAGATGTCGGATTCGACGCGACATACTGGGCGCGACCGTTCATATCTGAGCGCTCTTCTCTCATCCTGGCAAAGCGAAACGCATCGAAAGTTTCGGGGTCCGGATAAAAAGATTCATCCATTGTGATAGCTTGCGTTGGAATCCCAATGGTGGTATGAGCTGGAATTGTAAACCCGGAGGATAGTGTATAAGGCCGGTGAATCACTCTCTCGAATGTGACTGCACACGTTGATGTATTAGGTGACCACTGTGAAAGGCTAGGACTCGTTGGGGTGAACGTACTTAGAAGGAGAGGATTAAATCTTTGGCTCTCTTTCATGAAACTGTCCATCTTCACCATTTTCAAGAAGCCCGATTTTGTTATCAAATCATCGTTGCCAGTAAGGCTCTCGACTTCGTCCCGCAATGTTTCAATGATTTCAGGACGTTCGCATAGGTCGTAAATGAGCTGTGCAGG
Source organism: Colletotrichum costaricense (assembly GCF_030867565.1). NCBI lineage: Eukaryota > Fungi > Ascomycota > Sordariomycetes > Glomerellales > Glomerellaceae > Colletotrichum > Colletotrichum costaricense. Next base: position 285,452 of record NW_026848254.1, on the reverse strand, counting down.
TGCAGCTGCACTCGTGTGTATCGCAGCAAAGCTTATCTTCAAGAGAATACTGGCCAGGAATGCCATGTCACGTTCTTCGCCCTTCGCCTGCTCGGCCATCCAATATAGAAGATCTTCAGCTTTATCTCCAGTGCGAAGGCGACTCTCGAGCAGTGGAATAGCTGCAGCTTCTGCAGCAGCGTAATGGCCGGCGATCTTAGCAATCTCCGGAATAAAACGAGCTGCAAGTGGCTTCAGGAACTCGGGGTATCTTTTCAGCTTCTGAGCGCCAATGAAGCCGTCAATGGCAAAGTCGATAGATGATTGTACCCATTCTCGATTGTGAGATAGAGTGGTGCCACCGAACATACAACTCGAGACTCTTGCCACAATCTGCGTCAATGTGTGCACGACAGGGACGGGCGTCCAATCTGTTCGGGTTAGCGGAGAAAACTCATTCGTCAAGGCCATAATTATTGCAAACCTTCACAAGCAGGAAATGTGTCATTGAATGCGTCAACTATTTCTCTCTGCACTGCCGGCATTACGTCGGCTACAAATTTGTTAGAAAGATCATATCAACTCTCATGACTTATGTAGAACCACCTACCGAGATGATGATTCAGTTGCGCCTTAACAACGCGAGGATGCAGTGTCGATCTACTCCCCATAGTGGTGTACTTGCCCTCGAACATCTTTCCGGCATTAGAATCATCATGAATGAGTTAACTTAGTAGAAGGATGATCTCATTACCTCGATAAACGTAGCAACAAAGTCTACCTGGTCGATTGGGGCCGTCTTGAGCTCCTCTAAGTACTTCGAGGGAATCATCAGACGTTCTCCTAGTGGACTGGGGACGTAGAAGAAGTCGCCTTTCGCCTAAACACTGTAAGAATGACTCAGGTATTTTGTTCTTTAGGAGGCAACATACGCGCTTGTACCCTTCTTGAAGCATTTCTTTTGCATTTTGGCGAAACCGCTCTCGATTTGCCTTGATGCTGTATTTAGCATTCCCACCCACGACTAGAACACCAGGAACGAGTTTTTGTTTGTCTGGCAAGAGTGCGCATAACAAAACGATCAGTCCTACAGTGAGACCGAAAAAGGTCATGGCCAAGCTGTGGTTTCCATTGGTATAGTCGTGAGCATAATGCCGTAATAGAAGGCTATCGAGATCAAAGAACGATTTCATCGCGATGTATTGATGGCTTCATGAAAATCTGGATCGAACCGCGCGCTTGAGAAACCGTAACCGCTTGGCAAAATCGGCTTATACGTCGCGGATACTGCCTGGAAAAAGCTCGGAGCTTGCGAGGTTTGAATCGTTGGGCTCGGGCTTTTCCCGAAGTATGCGAGTTCCGAGGTGTCGGCCGCCGCAACTCCCAACAGGGAAGGCAGCCGAAGCCCGGATAAGAATAACTGAGATCTCAGCAACACCATTAGTGAACACCCGGACAATACTAGGCTTGAAGTATAGATATCTATCACTTGCAGCTCTAACTTGTCCGACATTTCTCCAAAACATCAATTTCAAAACCATCTTCTCACCATGGGAGAACCGATCCATGACATTCCGTTGGCGAGCTCAACCCCCGTCTCTCTTAGCGTTTTACCTGAGGGGCACGATGCTTTCCAGCCCTACAAAGTCGAGAAGTTTGACGACGGCCTTCGATATGACACTCTTCAAGTTCACGGAGGACACCGACCGGACATAGAAACACATGCTCGGGCAGTCCCAATCTATAACAGCGTGGTGAGCCTTTATATCTGATTATCCCCGATGGGTCATGGTCAATTACCTAACTCAAATACTATCTCAGTCATTCATATTCACAGATAGTGAGCATGCCAAGAGGGTGTGTGCCACCCAAGAAGCAGGCTACTTCTACAGTAGAGTATCGAACGTAAGTCTTTCATGCCTGTTATCTTGGTAATTGTCTCAATTTTACTGAAACTTATCCGCAGCCAACGGTTGCAGTCTTCGAAAAACGGGCCGCCGCTTTGGAAGGAGGCACTGCTGCTGTAGCCACAGCCTCAGGACAGGCAGCAATTTTCAACACAATCATCGGCCTAGCAGGAGCCGGTGATAATGTTGTGGCCTCAATCAACTTATATGGAGGCACCTACAGCCTTTTCAAGACACTGCTTCCGCGACTTGGTATCACTGTGAAGTGGGCCAAACAAGAGACCAGAGAAGAGTTTGCCAAACACATTGATGAAAATACCAAGCTTCTCTTCGTCGAAAGTATTGGAAATCCTCGCTGCAGCATTCCCGATCTTCAGGGATTGGCAGATGTGGCACATGAGAACCACGTTCCATTTGTGGTAAGTAGCAAGAAACTTATAACGAAGGGCCAATCCCAAAAGCTGACACAGTGAAAGGTTGACAACACATTCGGAGCCTGTGGCACATGGTGCCGCCCTATTGAATTTGGCGCCGACATCATCTTGCATTCCGCCACGAAGTGGATGGGTGGTCATGGTACCACCGTCGGCGGAGTCATCATTGACTGTGGCACTTTCGACTGGGGTGCAGCGGGTCACCGGTTTCCTCGTATGATCAAGAAAGATAGCCCAATGAGCTTCTCATACTGGAAAGCCTTCGGCAATATCTCGTTTGCGATGGCGATGAGGATTGATATCTTGATGGAGGTTGGGTCAATACTGAGTCCAGCCTCAGCACAGCAGCTGCTCATCGGAATGGAGACACTGAGTCTACGCTGTGAGAGACACACCAAAAACACCATGGCTGTGGCTCAGTTCTTGGAATCACATCCAAGAATTGCGTGGGTTAACTACCCCGGTAAGTTAGCACGTTAAATTTGTCGGCACAAACTCATCATTTGGATGTCCTAACAAATCGGCTAGGCTTGGAAAAGAATCAGTATCACGGCAACGCCAAAAAGTACCTCAGAAATGGTTACGGAGGCGTCCTTTCATTTGGCCCCAAGGGAGGAGACGTCGCTAGCAAGATGCTTATGAATTTTGTCAAGGTTATATCCCATCAAACAAAGTAAGTAAAGATCAGCATTATTAAAGAACAGAGGATTTACTAAATCGTACGCAATAGTGTTGGAGACTCAAAGACTCTGGCCACTCACCCTTGGAATTCCACTCATGTCATCATGTCCGAGAAGGATAGAAGAGAGGCTGGAATCACCCCGGTGAGTATCATACATTAAATCAACTGTTGATGTTGCATTGACTGATGTGATCTCGCGCAGGCATTCATTCGATTCTCAGTTGGAACAGAGGATGTTCGAGATATTATCGAGGATCTTGACCAAGCCTTGGCACGGCTCCCGGATGACATTGTTCACGTTCATGATGAGCGATTGGAAGCTAAGCTAGCGGCTGCTATTAGTGGTGCAACTTCCGCTGCATCCATCGACAGCGCCGACTTTATGGACGCAGATGTTTCCTTGTCCAAAGCCAACGTCCCGCTTGGACGTCAGACAGCAATTGGAAACTGGTGAAAGAGAGCTACATTAGATGGAAAGGCATAAGGAGTTACCCGGTCTTACAAATTATACATATTTAGCCTAGAACTAGCATGAAAACGTTCATTGAGAGCCTTTTTCTTACACCATCTCAGTGGCTCGTACGACAAAGGACTTGATGCTTCTCCATCGTAGGTTCATCTAAACTTGGACAGAAATAGAGTCTATGCTATTGGAAAGGGAACATCGATGCCGAAAAGCAAATGCATGGCGTCTCTCAGTATGTCATATGCCTTATACTGTTGTAATCTCACGGATGAAAAATAGAGGCTGTCATACACAACATCATACAAAGTTCAAATGTAGACTACTGTATACAAGACTTTAAGTGAGGCAGGTGAAGTAGATACCACAACAAATTATTCTAGAGTAACGAAGCTGAAGTAGGATCCGACGTTGAACTGGAAAGGAAATCGTGATCGAACTCTTTTTTCGTTTCGAATCCATGTACAATGTTGATCTAAATCGAATGGTATCTCGGTGTAATGCTGCTCCACGCCTCATTCCCACTCATTTGATACTCCAAGCCTTTCATAAACGCCTGCAAGTCAGAACCACAGCCCGCAGCACTAGAAATTCTACTAGTGACCAGCTTACTATGAAGAAGCTCCCATTCGCGACACATTATCCACAATATGCGCTTCGACGCCGAATAGTCCAGGCTAGTCTCCGAAGTCAAGACTGACACGGATGAACACAAAGCGGATCCTTCCTTATGGCCTATCTGGGAAGCCTTCAACTCCTTTTCCCAGCTATAGATATCGTTGACAACAGAGATATGTTTTGAACAGTTAAGCTCAATATCTTCGACCGAACTCAGGTCTTCAGGGCTAAGATGCAGGCTCATGCTAAACCTCATGAGAGCAGATAGCAATCTAGACATTGTGAATTCTTGAACAAAAGGGGAATAAAAGATATCCGAGTAGACTTACGCTTTGCCAACGTCCTTTTCTCGATACTTCAAATAGTGCCCCAACTCCTTGATTTGTAGTCGCGTCTTGTCAGTTTGAGCGCGCATGAACGTAAATACTGGTTCAAGGATCTCATTGGCAAGGACTTCATCGCAAGTCCTCATATCATTCCACAGGTCATAAGTTATCCATTCGACTGGGACACTGCGATCTGGCAACGACTCCCCCTTGGAGAGTAGTATGAGTCTCTCGTTGTAGGAAGAGCCTGCTTCAAAAGACATGTCTTCCAAGAGATCTATCATAACACAGCGTTAGCTGATTTGGCCATGAAAGCATTTCAAGACATTCAATTGGTCTGTTGCTCAAGCTTTTGGAAGAGCGTCACTCACCATCAATTAAGAACAAAAGCGTTAAAAGATAACAGGCGAAAGAAATCCTGTCGTTCAACGCGGTAGGATAGTAGAAGCAGGTGACTTGTGGGAAACCCGCAGCCACGAACTTCTTCCTGGATTTCGAATCTGCAAATGGCCAGTGATTGAGGAAAAACCCGTTCACTTCCGCCGAAACCTCTCGCTCTCGAGGGTGTATCTTGGCGGTAAACCGCGCCGCAGGTGGCGGCTCGCTAGGATTGTAAGACCTCTGACCAGATTTGGCTGGCTGGTCAAAAACTTTCAGCGACGTTGACTGAGCAGGTAGGATAAAAGACGCCAACGCATGTAGGGAAATCATTTTGACGCTGGTAGAAGGATCGCCAGTGGATGGATTTCGAACGAACTGAGAGGGGTGAATTGGTGACCGAAGACAAGTTAAATGCTACGTCAGAACCCTTTCTAGCGCAGTTGTCCTAGGTGCCGTACTTGAGACGAAAGTATTTACCATTGATCTATGATCTTGTTACCTTAGTTGGGCGTGTGGGTCATACACATTGACCACCAAGGGATAGATTGGGAAACTTTGCGAGGAGACCGCGACTCGGGTTTCATACAAATCGGGCAATAAAGCGAGGCCGGCAGCCGACAGAGAACCATTAACTCCACTCTCCCGGGATGAAAGAGGAATACTGCGCCCGGATCGAAGTTGTCTGAAGCCGTGCAAGTTTGATTTTGATATCCAGTCGATTTTGAAAAACAAATTGGCCAATCAAGCAAGTAAAAGTACTATGAAAAGTGACGAAAATGATCTCTCACGCGATGTGGGGTATCATGTTGCTGAGGCAGTTGGTTAGACCGAAGGCCCTAAGGCACCATGATTCTTCCTGGACGCAGAAGTAGAAATGATTTCACGCGTCATTACCTGTTCGTGGCTGACATCACGTCTAATGTCATGTTCACGGCAAAGGGACAATAAGTTCATAGTTGCAATCAACTCTTAGTAAATGTGAGATATGATGAATGACGGTTGATCCTCTCCAAAGTTTGTTGGCTTTGAGTTGGCCGAGTCCCCAATATGTTCTATATGTGGAATTGGAGAGCATTTGGTGCTCCCAAATTGGAGATTTGAGAATTTGAGAAGCATGGCTCAGAGCATCACATTGCTACTTTTCCAGGCCTGCCGCCAGAAACAGGAAGATTGACGGGTTGGGGAACTCGATCTAGACATACGTGCCCGGAAAGGACTATGGAGTATAGTTTTCATTACAGACAGCTTCTAAAATCTGTTGCAGCTTGCTGCAACCTAGTCTCTTGCAAGTTTGTCGCACCAATCCATGTATTACGACAATTCGCCAAAGGTTCCTCCAACTCGGTGTACCTCTCACCCAACGTAAGAATGACTCTGCCGTTCCAACGGCCACTCGTTTCTCTCCACTCGGCAGTATCCTTTCCATATGTTTGAACCTTCTTGGCTTCCGTGGCAACAGCGGAGTACACCACTGCGAGCCCCACGAAATGCGCAGAGCTCACTGGCAAGCCAGCAGTCATTATTGGAGCAGCAAGCTTCGCCGGCAATAGTCCGGTGATAGTTGCGGCTGGCGCGACAGCATTGATCGTAATATCAGTGTCTCGTAAATTCGAGCGCATCGCACGCAGGTAATTGATCAGCTTATTTAGTTAGTCTTGTATTTATGCTCGGTCAGGTTCTACTTACTGCAGCCTTTGTCCCACTGTATACAGGGAGTGACTGTTCCGGGGAGTAAGCAGTGGCGCTTGATGTCAGCACAATGCTTCCCTGTACGCCGTTTCTTTTCATGCTGTGAAGTGCAAGTTTTACAAAATTCAGAGTGCCTCGGAAGTTTACATCAACCACATCGTAATTTGGTTCGAGCAGGTCGCCATTGTCGTTGTACGCATCGTTCAGATATGTTCCGTCTTCATCTACTCCCGCATTTGCAATGGCGATATGGACTCGTCCTATCTGAGAGAACGCATCGGAAAGCTCAAGCCAGCGCCTGATGTCGCATTTGCGAAATTGTACAGATGATGGCAGTGTCTCTGTGGGCTGGCAGACATCAAGAATCACTACGCCAGCTCCTCGAGATGCCAGGATCTTTGCAGTGGCCAATCCAATTCCAGACGAACCACCTAAAGTGTTCATGGTAATTAGTATTGAGAACCAAGTGGAATGACTCAAAGTTATTTACCCGTGACAATTGCAGTCTGCCCTTCCAAACTTGGGATGTCCGTTTCTTTGATATTGAGTGTAGTCATTGCGAAGTTGTGGCGAAGGTGCTGCCAAATGTCGTCACAGCTGCAAAGTCGAGCGACAGAGTGGAGGTTTGACCTGAGCCTTCAATCAGGTCTTAGGCGTATGTGACTGAGAGGTGGAGTGTAGAGCTCTTACCTTATCGTAGGGAAGAGTGCGTTCGCTCTGTCCCCGAGACGTGCCTTGAGGTTCGGTTCGGAGTATTGCCATTTTCGGCATTTCTAGTTTGTCTCGTAATCCTTCGGTAGCGATTCAGCTCCTGTTCCATAGGTGACTCAAAAAATACCAGTAAAAACTTTTTTTTCCTTTCTTCGGTTGCTGTCGACAGCTCCCGTTGTTTTTGATGCCCCTGGCTTCTAATAATCTGATAATCTTGGTGTGAATATGATATTTCAGTATCTGTCCTTGCTCCAATTCACTGGTTTTTTTTTCTTTTTTCCTAAGCAAGAGAAAATCAACTCCTTTTGATACTATTAAAAGCTAGAGGCACTCTCTGTCTAGAAGCTAGAGGCAATCTCTATCTATGAGTACCTTAATTTAACCATCCCTTACGTCAGGCAAGAATGAATGCAAGATATTATAATATCTATCTATCTCCATATGATGGTTCACTTGATAATTGTCAAAGCCCTCAAGCCATATTTATAAGCTACTTCATCTCATGATATGTATCAGGTATCGGATGATGGGGAAGTCCCGTGTGCCTGCTTTCGTGATAAATCATTGTTCCTTGTTCAATCAGAAACACAGCTTTAAATGCTTGCGAAGTACCTTATTGCAAACTTTGTTTCCAGCATGAGCTAGAGAATAACTACGAACATGGCTTTTATCATAGCATACAAGTAGTCACGACATGTTAACGAAATAACCACCAATTGGCAGGATGTCACCGCCAATTGAAGCAGGCGGCAACCTATGGCAAGAAACTCAAGCTGAAAGGGCTTCTGCTTCTGCAATTATTTGGCATACTGAAAAAAGACGGATCAAGCAAAATGGGAAGAAAAGGAAAGCGAAAATCCCAGGATTTTGGCCTTCCGCTATCGCCTGTAACTTTGGATTGAAGTCCACGGATCGCGTCAATGAGGTAGGGTTGTCTGAGTACTCTTTCGATATACAATAATCACATCGGTTCTTGATGCCCTAAATCATGCCATTCTTGTCGATCGAACGCAGGACAGAGTAGTTACGCCATCTGATCCCCAACTATACCATGATAGTTTCACTCTCCTTATCCACCTCCGGATCCCAATAGCCAACATATCCTTCTCTTCCAGTCAAGTAAGTCCCCTTGGCTTGCTCCTCGGCTGTTGCACGAAACACGGCATGTTTCTTGTTCGTCCAGTCGAGGCCCTTCCAAGTAACACCTTCCGAGTCAACGAACTCTGCATCCATTTCAGGTCGCAAGAGGTAAACAATAGAATACTTGTGACGCGTGACTTCGTCCTTATGGGGAATTATGCGGTGCAAGCTCGACTCCAAAACTCCCCCAGAAATGAAGCGAAGCGCATCGCCAACATTCACAACTGCATGCCCGGGCTTGGGCGCAATGTAGTACCACTGATCCTCATTCGGCTTTAGCACCTGGAGACCACCAACCTCGGTGAAGATGATTGAGAGACTTCCAGCATCAGTATGAGCAATCTGGCCCACTTTGTCAGGTTCAACGTCTGCGAGGGTGTACTTGAGAAGCCCTAAGGCTGTTGGGCAAACGGCGTTTTTACGGTGATATTGCTGATAAGCAAGCTCTTCATTCAAACCCAAAGCGGCAGAAAGCCGAGACAGTAAGAGAATGCTGATTTCCCGGAAGTTTGCTGTAGCACTTTTCAACACGTCGAGCTGTGTTGCGATCACACTAGGTCCTGGAAAAGTCGAAGGATCGCTGACCTTCGAGATTGGATGTTCGAAAAGCTTCTCAAGTTAGGTTTTGCTTATATGAATTGGAGTACGAGACGTTGGAATTTGACGGAGCCTCACCATAAGCCCTTCGAACCCGTCCTTCTTTCCTTCGACTGGCCCGTTGCCATGCCCTGCTGGTTTGTATCTATTGCAGCAGAAGGCAACCCACCGTCAGATTGAGAAAAGCAGTGCACTAGTTGGAGATTGAACTGACCCCATGATTAAGTGCTCGTCATGATCCCGGTCCACAAGCCACGCCATCTTTTCATCTTGTGGTAGATCATAGAAGCTTATGGCTAGGTCATACATGGATTGCACATTTGCCATGACCTGGCCAGAAGCAACCTCCCGACAGTCAAGATAGAAAAACCCGAGATCGGTACATGCTTTCAGCAAATGCTCACGGCACACCTCATCTCCATCGATGAGTTGCTGGAGGGAGATGACGCGCAAAGGAGCATTCTCCTCAGCAACCCTGTCAGGCAGCGACTCGGGATTCGGCATATTGAAATAAAGAGGTACTGTGAATCGCAAACGAACTGAACAGACTGAAAGCCAGACGAATGAGACAGAAGACGGACACAACATCGGAAATGAATCACGAGGCTAAAGTAAAAGCACAATGCTCAAGGATGGCTTGCGGCGGGTTACTACTTCGGGCGAATCCCGACCGTCGAATGCTCGGGCCACCAGTTGTCAAGATCTCAGGTCCTTAGTAGTATGGGTGAATTTTATTGGGCATCAATAAGTTATGAGATCAAGGGTGCAATATCTGGCAGAAAATCGGTACAGGTATTGGGCTTTGAGACAACTGGATTAGGACAGCTGGTGTGATTTTTGATGCACCATCTGTGGCACCAACAAATTTGATATATTCACACACTTACTAACTAACTTTTGCTAGCATGAAATACAACGACTGACTCTCATTAGCGAGGAGAGCCTTGGCGGATAACTTACCTCTCCAATGTTTGGGGAATATCACTCATTGTAATGTGACTCGATGCATCAGCCGCTCGAAAGTTCTAGCACACATGGATGGACGTTGGGATTTTGCGACTCATCTATGCTGACCGACGAAGGCCCTCGTTGCTCTGATTGCCAGGTTGACGGAAGCGAAATAGGCCAAATGAGGCGGGAACTTCAAGAGCGATGGAACAGAACGGGAATTTACTTATTTAGACTTTACTCATGTCTTCCTCATGGAAAATAAGCACCCTAACCTCGATACTCTGTCTTGGGTCTTTGTCAACCATTTCCGCATCCGTAAATGCGGCATGCGGGACCCTGCGAGCGCGCCCATCCGCCTTCCAGTCATAACACTTGATAAGCATCACCTCTTCTGGTGTTTGAAAGCTTTTATAGTACCAGCGATGCCTGCTGTTGGGAAGAATTGTACATGGTTCGCCTACCCAGTCCGGGTAAATGAGCTTGACCGGCAAGATGTCTGTGTCCAACACGGAATGAGAGTCACAAACCGCGAGAGGATCTTTGTAGATTGTCTTGATTGGTCGCCAGACATTGATAACCTGGAATCTTGATTGCAATAGTCGAGGCGCTTCTTCGCCCAAGTGACGTTTAACTTGGTTCATAGCCCCCCACTCTGACTGGTCGATGTGAGCTCTTTTCACTGGTCGGCGTTCATCATCAGAGTGCACGGTTGAGGGATTCGGTCTCCGAATGGTGTGGTCGAAAATGTGCAACCGTGAGGCGCCAGTGCTAGGTATGGATTAAGGATGTTCCCGATTACGACGGCCTAAAGGAATACCTACATTTGCGATAGAAGCTTTTCGATCTCGGGGTAATAAACGTCTTTTATTTCTTGATCACTCGCAAAATCCACTAACTGACTAGCGTGGCGACAGAACTGAAAGCCATGGCTGTCGAGAGTGAAGCTGCTTTCGTTCCCAGTGATATCGTGAATAACAGTGGCAAAGTCGACTGATGGCTGCGTGAATGTGCTTCGTTTTCCCGCAATGCTTGGTGCATGCTCACTTCCATCGCCGGGATCTCGATAGTAATTGATGGTGGTTTCCACATTGCGTGGACTGGCCAGTCTGGTCATGGCAGGAATGTTCAAGGTGTAGAGAAATTCTGAAATGTCGGGTGACCGTACTTGATTCTACCGGAACAGCCAAACTTTATCTGAATACTTAGGCATGGAGTTGGGGGTGGCACGAGAAAATAAAGTTCCTCGCAGAAAAAAAAAAAAAGAAAAAAAAAAGGGGGACAAGAAATACGCCCTCGTATCCAGCAGGTCCCAAAAGGGGAAAAGGCCGAACTCCGCGTGTGTAAAAGCCATTAAACATCTGAACAATACAATACGTAAGGCCCACCCATTTGCGAATATTAAGGCTCTTGGGATTCAACAATAAACAAAACAAACCTCAGCATCGAGGAATTTGGAGAACAGTGAACCATCTACAATAAAATTAACGTAATAGAATTCTAGCATCTCGGTTGTGTATCGTTCTGCGTCTTGGGCTTATTCGGCGATCTGCACACTTTATTTGGCTCGCCCAGTTAGCTACAATTGAAACTCCAGAGTTCATTTAAGTTATGAATGAATAGTCACGTAAAGATCGTGGGTCAAGGACTTCTAGACATTCGTCCTTTGTATAGCCCGATGCTGGATACATACTAATTCAAAGACTCTGAGGTGTTGAGAACCTGGAACACAGTGTCCGAAGCGTTATGGCAACGAAAAAGAGTCAGTAGGGAACACAATGTTCATTTGGGTGTCGCAATTAGGATGGTTTTGCAGACCGAAAGCGAATTATAGTAGTATTGATGTGCAGCCACGTGAAGGATTCGGGATCGGTGCATAATTGTGCTCTTCATGCTGCAACCCGAGGAAGTCACGAATCAGTCGCAACTAGGCTAGTAGAGATAATGGCTACAATCCTCCAGCAAGATGAGATCGCATCGGCCACAGAGATTTTGGCTCACGCAGGAGCTGTCAAGCCCGTCAATGCGCTCCAAGCTCTACAAAGTGACAGGAAGAAGTCCCACTCGGAACAGAATGTCGAGACAGTAATCATGGCGGGCCAGGTATCCAGGCTCCGTTGGTTGATTGATCGTCACTGAGATAATATCATAGAAATTACATATGACTCCCTTGCTACAGCAGTGCTCGACGTTCATCTACATACGGTGCGATTCCTCCTTGATCGAGGGCTGAACATCGAAGAAAGCAGCCAATTCGGGGCACCAATACGTGCTGCAAGTTCAAAGGGGCACAAAAAGATTGTCGAAACGTTGTTAAGCTGCGGTGCAAACATTGTGAGTACAAGGGACTTGAAGCAGCTGCAAGGAATGGCCATCTCTCGACATGGCAGCTTTTGGCGAAGGTAGCGGAAAAGGAGTCACATGTCGGGTATGATTCCGAAGTTGATCTCGCGCTAAAAGCCGGGACTGCACATGGTTACTTGCCTGATGTCGAGCTTTTGTTTGGATCTTGCTCTGAGTCCAAGCGACAGTATTATCGATACGGCTTGTGAGGCCGGCCACGGGCTATTGTAGAAGGGCTTGATGATCCTAACGATCACTTCCCAGATATTCCAACATACAAACGGTCATTAGACTTGAGTGAGAAGGAGGGCTCACATCTACTGAGATTGCAACTAGCCTCTGAAAGATAGACAATTTGCATCTTCCTCAGGCTCGATCTTCTTCCGTCAAGTGAAAATTAACCGCAAGTGAAAATAAGGTAGACAAAACTTGACAAAGCTATCAGCGTACTAAACCGAGGTATTTCACCAAGCCTGAGCTCATGTTAGGCTTGGGGATGGTAACTGTTACGTTCCAGAGTGGCGCTATATTCCATCTCTTAACATGATCCCCTTTTATTTCATCAACGGTCATCTGTACAACTGCACAGATGACTTTCAGGACATCAATATGACAACATGCCGGAGTCAAGCATCACAAGCTACTTCATTATTAACAAGTCACGCATGTTTGGATGACAGGAAGTCTTGAATCTGAAACTGAGCCATACCATCAATCTTCCATCTAATGAGGCGAACGGCAAGCTTTGCAAAATAGAGAATGTAGGCGCTTGCCCCTGGGAACAGTTGACCATAAGAAGAAACGCATAGTCCTAACATGGCCGACTTGACTGAGTCTGACGATCACTCTTCGCACGGAGTTTGATTGAGGTAGAACAATAAGATGCTTAGATGAAATTAATTACACTCTTCTCTCATGCGTTGGCCAGCCTCCGCATTAAAATTCTGATCTAAGCTTTGGCATGAAAACAAAAGATCATTGACCCGTACGCCTAGGTCTGTGGGTATCGTTGCACTCAAGATATCAGCAGACCCATACTTCTTAAAGTGCCCGGAATAACTTTGGGTAGCTTGGAAAACGCGTGCACCAAGGCAAGCGAATCCATTCTCTACTTCTAAATAATTATGTCCGTGTATGGTCTACCATCTTGTGCCTTGCAATCAGACTAGAAGCATACTTTAGAGTATGACTCAGTTGAAGCCATGAAGCCAGCATGCGTGCAAAAGTTTGATTGACAATTGCTCACGAAATAGTTGATGTAGGCTTCGCCTAACACGCCCACTAATTCGACGAATATCACAGGATTTCTTGGCCAAGCCAAGCCCCAAATCGTCTTGCCAGACGCCCGCAATAGGAATTGATCTCGTAACGCGTTGAGATAAGGCTAGAATTCCCTCTATAGCCGGTAGTATGCTGAAATCCTCGTCGAGGGCCGTAGGACAGAGCTCTCAACTATAATCGAAATCCATTTGAGTATCACATCCTTGGACCCTGGCAGTGTTGTCGGACACAATAGCAAAGGGAGTGACATCCCTGCTGGACACCGGGCACATGCAGATGATCGGGGCCCCACACCTCCATCCAGAACGAGTCCAGTGTCGTTTAGCGTGTGGGTCAAAGCTCACTTCCCTGCAGACATCAGCCTTGTGGGTCTAGAGGAAGTCTACGGATAGTTCTTTGGACTCATGACTAAGGTATGGGCCTAAGCTGTGCGGAATGGACACAGGCCTGGCCCCGAAAATTGCTTGACCTTACTCGTTTGACAGTTTTCCTCTGCATGGCGGCAATTGGGCGTCGAGGCTGCTGATGCGGATTGCTCCTTGATCAAATGTACGTTGCGATAAATGGACGCCGTCAGTCAAGATTCTTGTGGCTTATTACGATGTGAACAAGGTACTGGACGAAGTAAATAGTATGTACTATTGAGAGACATTCCATGTGACGTGCGGCTATCATGTCTTGCAGAACTACGTTACTTTTCGGCCAATGACCGGGATGAAACCGAGCCTATCTAGAAAATTATAGTTCGCCCGGGATCCCATTACTTGGCATCGTTCCCGTTGCCGATCCTGCGACAGATTGCGATGAACTTGTATGCTTCCGGCGCCCTGAATTAAGGTAGACGACCTCAAATCAATACAGGATCCGATGCCGAACGGCAAGATAACAAATCTACATAATAGCTACCTGTCAATACTGGTAGCTTATGGCCTCACCCACATGTGACAAGATCCATCAATTACAGCGGAAGCCTATTTATAGTGTTTCAGTTCTCATGCCACCGCACGGACGATAGCATACTGTGCAGATTAGGGAACTACTCTTCGATTACCCCATCCTTACCTTGTGCCAGGACCCTTGAGGGTCGGGGTATTTCGGCCTGATCGGCCCGTCTCGATCAAGTCTCGCGGCTCGCCCAATGGCCCTATCCACATCAGCGGATCTAAAATGAATTGGAAACTGTCGTTCCGAGTCAACCTTACGACTATATATACTTTGACAAATTAGCGCAAACACGGCCCGCAGGAGGGCTCATCCGCTGCACGGGTTATCGGGAAGATGTCATCCACATATACCTAATCGCACGGCAACTGCATTCTAGACTTTTATGTCTAACTTTAATAGCCGCTTCTATCGCTGTATGACCTGCTGATAGCGCCGGGGACCCCGGAAACACAGATCTGACGGTTTGAGCATGCCTTGGCAGGACCATGATTCTTCCAGATTCCTGAGCTTCCTCGCCAAGACCCAGAACTAGGCCTGATCAAGAATCTCACACAGCAAGCTCTGGTCCTTCTGAATTCTGCCTCCTTTGAGAGTTCATCTTCCGTCGCAGCCAAGACTCAAAGATCACGAGGCACTATACAGAGTGATGCATAGAGCAGACAAATCGGTCTTGCCGTGTTATTACGTCTTGAGATGTTGACGGGACAACATGCGAGTGATTTCGTACGGGCCATTGGACCATCCGAAAGACACCAGAATGAGGTGGACTTGGAAAGTATAAAGGATCAAGTTATTCCCCCGTCCAAAGGTACATACTT
This sequence comes from Colletotrichum costaricense, assembly GCF_030867565.1. NCBI lineage: Eukaryota > Fungi > Ascomycota > Sordariomycetes > Glomerellales > Glomerellaceae > Colletotrichum > Colletotrichum costaricense. Next base: position 270,190 of record NW_026848254.1, on the reverse strand, counting down.
CTTTCTTCATCACGATCATTCCATACTACAATACCATTCAGCTCATTCCTTCAAACATTCATTACCTACACTCATTCAAAACCAACCCTCTTTTTACCAACAACACCACCAACACCAACACTTTCAAGATGCACGCCTCTGCCATTCTCGTCACTCTTCTTGCCGCCACCAGCATGGCTGCCCCTAGCCCCGCCATCGCCAACCACGAGGGGCCAGGCGCTAGCCAGTTCATCGCCCGCCAGGACCCTAGACTCAAGCAGTCCCAAGACAGACTCCAGGGAGCTCGCAATGCTGCCATGGAGGCTATCGAGAATGGAGGTGGCAAGGGCCGTCGCCTCGGACAAACGAACTGTGGCACCCTCTGCAGTCAATGCAAGACTGGCGCCGTTACGTCTGCTGTAGGAAAGATTGCGGTCTGCGGTGCCGCTGCGCTAGGTCTTGCTGCCGCTAGTGGTCCTATCGGAATCTTCCTCGAAGTTGTCGGATTTGCCGGCTGTGAGGCCGAGGCTATTGGAGAGCTGAACAAGTCTGAGGCCGAGTGCCAGACCATCGTCGGCTAAGGGACATGGAGAGGTCGGTCACAGGAAGCTCGCTATCTCATGTAACAGTAGATTGTACACGGTTTGAATTTGTTTTGCTTTCTGTTTATAGAAACTGGGATCCCATTTGTTTTTTTACCTTTCGGTGGTCTACCTATATGAATGCGTGATTGTTTTCCTCCCGTGAACGGCCGGACTGTTGTTCCATCATTTGCGTCGTGTGCATTGCTTGAAACGGAGCGGTGTTAGAGAGTACGTGCAATGCCAAATTTATATTTAAGCGACATCTCGGGTTGAGTAGCCTTAGACATTCGTAGGGCCATAGACTTATAACCCAATCTCCAGGAACGTAAGCCGCGATAGCAATGATGACCCTATTTAACGTGAGTTGTATGTTTACCCTGACTCATTGCTTGCTGAGCTGGTAATATTTCCTGCAAAAGGTCAGCACAAGATCAGGTTTCTTTCGCGTTATATCTTGATCTATTATCTAGACCTGGTATAACTTGATGGCAGGCCTTAAATACTGTATGCTATCAAAACGACTGTTTAGCTAGGGAATTCTTCCGGTATCTCTGGCCCATTTTCATTTGCACAAGTAACATTGCCCGTCAAGGGAACATGAGGTCAGACGCAGTTTCTTCGCAAATAACCGCCCTCGTAAAAGCACGTCAGCGTGAGTGAATCTTAGCCCAAGTTTAATTGTAACTTAGTAGTATAGCTTGAATTTTTTTGCGAGCACTTAAGAAAACCAAGTTGCCAATCCAAACTCACTTTTAATTTCCTAGACCGAGTGATGGCCAGCTACCTATCTTGCCATGAGAAGCAAAGCTTTTATTCGCTCACTTGTCCTCTGCGGTAGGAGTAATTTCATCTGAGGTAGTAAGTAGAGAATCTATAAGCTGTTGGACGCCATGAGCTATCGTAGTTTTAGTTCATACACAAGAATACGTACTATGACCCACTGTGGTACAATAAGAAATCTGCTGCTTAACGTGTAAAATGTACTTTGTTTCGAACGAGCATGATGCTTTTGCACTTTTTGTGATTTGTGTGCTCACTTTTCACTATGAGATATGATCCATACGACTCAACATGTTTAGTTCACACCACGCAGCTAAGGACGCCGGCATCCTGTCGGCATCCGTCGCTGCCCGGCCGCATCCTGTCCTCATTTCGGAGCTCGCTTTATAAACGCAACAAGACATAACAACGCTTACTTCAACCATCCATCGCTCATTTTGTAATGTCTACCTGGTCCCGTTCGAACGGCCTATGAGTCAGCGATTCCATTCCGACCAAGACCACGTCAACTGTAATGACAGTCTCCTGCTTATCTAGGCTACCACTATGAGAATTAGCCGACGTGATGAGGCGTGCTTCTCCAGCGCATGCCCACTACTAGCTCGATACTTTATACTCTCCACGATTATCAGACTCAATAAGAGGCGCGCCCAACAGGTTGCTTCTGCAAAAATAGGTGGACAGTGTTGGCACCGAATGCGAAAACCGGGCTCAACACAGTGTTACGAAACTTGACGTAAGCTCCTGGAGACTACATTCTGTACACACCAGCTATCCCCGGTTATTGTGAAAAAGAAGTAGCCTACATCTACGCGAGCACTCTAGCATATTACACCAAAGCCGAATAAGAACATTCATTCTCGAACGATGACATAGTCAGTTATTTTCAGCAAACAATGCGTCCCTTGACATCGAAAGTTGGCCAAGTGAAAGTGGCCATATATGAGGCTCTAGCCACCCTTTCTCCAGATCACCCTCTAAAAGGTTAACCGAGATATATCGCAAAGAGGGTGTGCTGAGTTTGATAGATAGCGCCCATACTCCCAGCCAGGAAACGTGCTATTCAATTTTGTGGAGTTACAACCTAATTTCTTCGTTGTAAACTACTAGTATCATAAGTAGGCAAGTACCATGCCTTATTAGACGTATCTAGACTGGATGGAGCTAACAATGACAAGGTTATATCACTTGCAGATGGCTGTTTACACCACGAGTCTGCGGCGTGTAATTGGTTGCTTCTTGATACGAGCCGTTTGTAAGATCGTCTTTTCTTACTTCCCATGGCTTCGTCTCAAAGACCGGATGCTCTCTGAATAATAGAACAATATTTTACCCCATTAGTATTGTTGGATTACGAGGCAGAAAAGGGGCCCTATTAGGTAATTAGGTAGGGGTGGTAGGTAGGCAGTTTGGGCCCGTGCAGACGGACCCTTCCACCTACTTACAACCACTGAGGGATCGCGGGCTCTGCCCACGATCTTCCCCTCCTACATACTACGCGCAATAGACCTATAAGTCAAAGTACCCACTTTTGGGCACCCCCCCCTTTTGGGTACCCTAAAAAATCCCTCCTAGCTACTATATTAAAACCCTACCTATTATTTCAATTTAACATAATAATTATAAAAATCGTCTAAATATATTCTTTTTTGGTATATATATTAATTAATAAGTAATAGTATCGTATACCGAAAATGAGCTTTAATAAGTACTTAATATTATTAAAAACGGTCTTTTTATTAAAAAGGCCTCGATCGAGTTCGGGGTTCTTAGGATAATACTTTAGGGTTAAAAAAAAGGCTATTAGACGAGGGTAAGGGTATTTATAGAGCTTTAGAAGCTTCTTCTATAGTAAGAAGATTAGCTAGCTTAGTAAATTCGAATTTAGTATTACCTAGGTATTATATTAACTTATAAATAAGTTAGGGAATTTGCTAAGCGAGTTCTAAGATCCTAGGGGGATACTAAACTATTTAAAAAGAGATAGATTAATATTTTTATTAAGAGGAATTTATTAATAAGGGTCTAGAGAAGTTATTTAATAAATTCGCGCCGTATTAATAAAGCTATTATTAATATAATTAAATTATAATTTAGATTATTTAATATACTAAAGATTAGTAGTATTAAATAGGTTAATAAGTATAATATAGATAAGATTAGTATAATAAAGGGTAAGGGAGCTAATAGGCTAGTTTTAAATATAATAAAGGCTATAATAGTACGAAAAAAAGAGCTTAGTTTATATATTTAGGTAACGATTATTAAGTATATTTTTATTAATAGTAGAGTTATTAAACTACTAATTATTTATAAGAGAAAGTTAGTTTAATAGTAGTAGTTCCCTCTTTAACTTATTATTTATAATAGTTAGAAGTTTATAGTAATAAATAATAGCTAGATAACTAACGAGACTACCCTTTATTAACTAAAAAAAGTGTTTTTATTATAAACTAAGACCCCCCTTATTAGAGGGCTTAGTAAGCTAAACTAGCTTCGATTATTAGTACTAAATAGGTATAGGAGTTATATAATAATAAAATTTATATAGAAGTATTATAGAAATAACGTTTATTAATTATTTTTATTATCATATACTTCCTATATTCTCTAGCTATTAGATATAGCTATTTTTAAACTTATTAAGTTCTATTATAAAAAGGAGCTTAGTAAAGAGGATATAATAGATAATTTTATTATTATTAAAAAGCGGTACTTTTTAAGCTATTACTAGCTCGCTCGTTTAGCTAGTTTAATGTTATTAAATATACGAAGTAAGTAGAAAGTAACTAGACTATAGCTACTTAATATAGCTAAGCTACTTCTTAACTTAATAGTTCTACTTATATAAGTTATATTATTTAAAAGGGGTATAGAAGGTAAGTAGATAACTAGTAATATTAATAAACTACTTAACTAAGTATTAATAACTTCTATTATTAACTAGTTAACTTTTAAAAAGGCTAGCGAGCTCTATAATTATTTAAAGCTATTTATAGAGCTTAGTTTAGATAATAGTACTTAACGATTACTATTTAAAAAAGTAAAAAAGGCTTTTAAGAAGTAAGCTTATTAATTAGCTATATCTTAGTACTAAGTTCGAGTTCTTAAGGCTAGGATTAAGCGTATAAGGCTTAAAAAAAAGAAGAGTATATTAATAAACTTAAATACTAAGTTTATAAATATTTAGGATATATAGAGAGCTTAAGAGGACTCTAGCGACTATTTAATTAGTCTTAATTAATTCGTAGGGGTCGAATTATTTAGTAAGAATTTTAATTATATTATTATAGTAGTAGAAGGTAGTTAATTAATTGATTATGGTTAGTGTTAATATTTAGATACTATGTTTTGTTAGGGTACTTAAAAGGGGGGGGTGCCCAAAAGTGGGTGCTTTGACTTACTGACCTATTGACCTCGTCGCGACCGAAAGGTCTGACCTGCCTACGTGTATACCAACAAGTATCAAGTCTGAGACTCTGAGTTCCTGTTCCAAGTTTAGTCCACTCGGGCACTCGATATAAACACATACCTTTATATACCCACTGCTTCGAACTCATTGACACTGTACTATGTTTTGGGGAGAGAATCAAACGCATATCAATATTGCGAGAGTCTGGCTCACGAAGTTAGAGTAACACTCGTAAAGGTGCTGGGCACGGAAGTCATACATAACAGGACTGACGGATTAGAAAACTACTTCTTTTCTTATATTTACCTCCCGTTGATGATTGGAAATGATCGCAAAGTTGCTTTATATCACACAACAAGAGTGAGCGTCTCTCTCTTGAAGTTTTATTGAGGACTAGAATACTTTCATGGCAAATGTGCTCGGTTGACTTGGGCCTCTTCTTACACAACTTACCTCCCCCGCCCTCCTTTTTGCTGTGGAGCCAGGTCTTGTGGAATGTTGCAGCACTGCTGCCACCCACGTACGTAGTCATCAATTCAAAACCTATGAACTGTGTAGGCAACATAACTTGTGACTTTACATATGTACTTCACGAAACTCAGAATTTGCGACTCTAGGGCAGATTTGTTATCTGATGTTATGCAAACCTAAGGTAGTAAGATAAAGATGCTGTTGGTATACACGTGGGCAGGTCAGACCTTTCGGTCGCGACGAGGTCAATATGGGGGTCGATTGCGCGTATTGAGTGTGTAGGAGAGGAAGTTCGTGGGCAGAGCCCGCGATCCCTCAGTGGGTGGAAGTAGGTGGAAGGGTCCGTTTGCACAGGCCCAAACTGCCTACCTACCACCCCTACCTAACCGTCTACCTAGACCCCTTTTCTACCTCGTCATCCAACAGATGCATTCCCGCTAACCGTGGTCAATTGTCTCCAAAAAGGGTGACTAGTTCCTCTAGTAATAAGATAGGAAGCCTTGTTGAGTTGGGGAAGACGGCTTGGACGGAAAAGGAAACATGTACTATTCATAATCCCGGCCAGGGTTTTAGGCAGCAACATTAGGACTTACTCAAGCTTCATTCTAGAACCAGAGGATTCCTCTCCAGTCGGGCCGATCATCCTCGCTCAGTCTGCTTCACTAAATAAAACAGATAGATTGTACACGCTCAAACAATTGTAGCTTGAACAATTGCTTCAAGAACCTGATATAAAATTTATGCTATCGTGCTACTTCGGCATCCCACGAGTTGCAACAATCGCGCCCCGTCGACGCGTGTTGACTGTCTATAACCACATTGCCGGCAGCGACGAGGCAAAGGAGGCTGTCTATGGGCAAATCAGACGCCGTATAACTCAAAACTGATCACATGGCTATGTATGGTATAACAGCTGATTCACATAGCACCCCAAGGCGGTCTCAGTATCAAGCAACGCACTCGGTACATCTTGTTACGAAACCCCGACGATCGTGACAGATACGTCAGTATATGGCATGGCGGATTCACAGGCGGATCAGGCATAGGACTGTTTGACAATAACAAAGCTGAGGCGTCTAAATCGCATGACAGAGAACTTGTGCGCTCTGAATATGACGAAGCAAACACAATCGTCTGTATTCATGACCCAGGTTAGGGATCTTAATAAACAGACCACTCCTCCAGTCGCAGGCCCGTCCAAAGCGATAAAATTGATCACATGTCCCATGAAGGGCCTTCAGGGAAGCCATTATATTCCGCTGCGGTGATTGAAGCTGATATAAGGCACCAAATGGAGAACAATCTTATGTGGAGCGAGATGGACCAGGAGGAATTCCTTCCAGACAATTCATTTGAGAAGATCTTCGGCATTGGAACTGTGGTGTCTTTTATCAGAAGCATATATCAGAACGTTACTGATGAAGATTTGATTCTCAAATCTTGCCAGATCTGGGAAACGATAAGGGTAGCCGGCGAAGGATTATGGCCACGCTGATGTTCATGAAGCTGACAAGCCGCATCGGGGACTTCGTCCAGGAATATATCTTCGATCACCACTCACTACTGTGCCGTAAGATGAGGAGAGGAAAGAGTTCAGAAGTCCGGGAGGTGAACACGATAACTCAACACTATTCTCGGAATGGGAGCGAGTTCACATCGATCTGTTTTATGGCTATCAAAGGATGATCCTTGCCCCCTTCCTGACCATGAGAGACGGTGTCCTCCGCTCATATGCATTCGATGGCAATGCCATGTTTCCTTGGGATAAGCTTAAGCATGTGACGAATGGAGGACACGGAATCATCCACCGAATGGAGATTCTCCTAAGCCACCACGACTACTCAGGCAGCAATGTGCGCAATCTGTACCTATATTGTATCTGTCTAATCTTTTACTAATTCATTTGCTCCTAGAATCCAGGTAGACCGCCATGTTTTGCAGTCAAAGAGATAAGTGGCGCGGACCACGAATCCTATCGTAAAAAGCTCAGAGTTCTCGAAAGGTCATGCGCTAGGACACAGAAAGAAAAACTTCTTATAAAGCTATTTCTTACTTTTCAGCATGGAAATCAACCATATCTTGTATTTGAGTAGGCAAACGGTAACTTAGGGCAACTCTGGAAAAGGAGACAGGTTGAGATATAACCCTCGACGACAAAGTGGATGGCGAAGCAATGCCGGGGTATTAGCAATTCCATCAAACGCATTCATGGACCCGCAACATTGCAGAGAGAAGAAAGGGCGTCGGTTCAAGAAGAGACGTGGGTCAAGGATTGGGGAGGGCATGATGACATCAAGCCGACTAATATGTTGTGGTTTTTGACCCAGGGAGAAGATCGGGACCACCTCGTTGCTGCCAATTTGGGATTAACGCGATATCACTCCAGCCTCACGAAGTTCCGCGTCATGAGAGTCGACAGCTAAATTGAACCCTACCGAGCCCTGGAAATCGACCTTCGCAGCCCCATTTCGCCCGAGTATTATATCTGGTCACTCGGGTGCGTTGTTTTCGAACTCCACATCTGGTACTTACTGGAATATGGAGACGTCGAGAACTTCCAGAGAGACCGCAATCTCAATCGCTGGTCGAATGATGTGAATGACGTAGAAGAACCTGATAATAGCTACTTCGTAACTTCGCATGTGTCTGGCAAGGGTAAGAAAGTCCAGCTTCACCAAGCTGTGTATAAGATATAAAACACATCTGCACTTTCGAGAAATTACGGGTTCGGGAAATCTAACAATTTGGGACTCAGTGGGTCGGAAGAATGAGAAGTTCGGCGTCTTATGGAGAATTCGTCTGCCTGATGCTAGACCTGATAATGAGAGAAATGCTTGTTCTCGAGGTCAAAAAAGACTCTCATAGACATGATTTCTACGGAATTCCCAAACATTCAATCTTCGGTGGAAGATGATTTGGAAGGCTTTACTCGTTTCCTACCTTGAGTACTACGAGTAAGACCTATCAGTCGCAGGGGTCCAAGGTCTTCCAGGTAAGTTTTCTCTTTGTTCTTGCAGAGATATCTTAGTAACCCTTCCCACAGGGTCACCTCTAAGTGCCGGGATCTCCTACAAGCTTCGTCACATTCACAAAATGGAACAGTACGATCCCTAAAGATACCAAGTCAAGCGTGTATCTTAGGGATAGAGGTCTGTCAATTGAACCTAGCAATGCTGGTTCCGACGATGGTTTACGGAATGATCGGAGTACGGCTACAACGAATGCCTTTGATGAAGAACTAGATGGCCATACACCAAGGTCAAATATGATGCCATCTTATCTAGCCAATCATCAAGTATCTCAGACACGGTGTTTTAATACAAGGTACTTTGGCAAAGGAAATGACAAGAAAACGATATAAGCTGCTAGCAAGAAATATATCCATTGGCTAAGATACATAAAGTCATGAGACCTGTATGGCGTGGTAGATTACCCATCCAAGTGCTCTGTATGATACGGTGATTGTATTGTCTGCTTGATAAAGAGTGTCATGTGGAAATGGTATGAGGCGTCATCAGCACTGTGTCATTGTGTGAAACAGAACCGGACTCATCTTTGATGGCATTGAACAAATCATTCCATCTCATCACTTGCAGACAGGGAGATATGGCCCAGGTTTAGACACCTTTTTCTCTCATAGTCTATAGAAACCTAATAAATATTAAGAGCTGAAAAGTATTTCCAACAGGCCCTCTAGATCTGTACAGCTCGGCTATGATGTACGGCGTGGATGTTCCCTACTTCAAGTTGAAACGTTGTCACAAAACTTTCCACTCTAGAAGCTCAGTATCATACTAGTTGGCTGGACCATATCTCTGCTTTCTGCGTGAACATGGCCTTGAGAAAACATCGTGTCAAGTCTCGCTGCTTGAATTTCTTACTGAATCTTGATCCGAGACTTCTCCTTTATTTCCTACGTAGTAGGTTGCTTTTGTAAAAGTCTACGTACAGAGTTGTGCACCATTATTTCCCAGGGAAGGCGGGGCTTCCGGTGAAAGGAGGTATCATCGCTGGGTTCTGAACCTTTCTGCCTCTTTCTCTAATTATTGTGTCTTTGTCGCTCTGTCGTTTTGGGAATGCGACTCCGCCGGTAAACGGCGGGACTTTGGCTGCGTTCTTGACGCGACTAACACTCTCAACCCCACTAGACATAGAATTAGCACAAATATACTCTACCTGGAGCTTTCGCCAGACTTACATTGACTCAACGGGAAGTGCGCTAGCCTCGAAGAGAGATACAGCGATCACAAGTGTAGAGAAAAACTTCATGATTACTATCGTTTAGCTGCGACGTAAGTAGTTTGTTTTGGGTAAAGGCACCTCTTTCTCAGCCGTTAGCGAAGTTCGTGGGACTTTATAGTATTCTTAAACATTAGATCGGCCTCGGTGTTTTACATAAACCCCTTAAAGACCGTGTTGCTGGTGCACACAAGGTTCAAGGCGACGTTTCTGTGTGTTTGGGAAACACGACTCGCGCTCCAATGTCGTTTCTAGTCGCCCGGAACGGCCGTTTTTCGCCGAGTGATCTCGAAATAAAGACGCCGGATAAACTTTAAGGCCTGATTCAGAAAGCACGCCAAGCCCAAAAATAGGTCTTGCAAACCATCCGAACTTTTGAGTGGCCTCTGGAGATCATTGTAGGCCTGGTATATCATTCCGGGCTGGTACACGTGATACAAGTACGACGAATCTTGGGTTTTTGATCCATCATGTCTTGGATGTCACCTTGAATGTCCGTTCAACACAGGGTTTGAACCCGGTCCGATCCACTGGAAAACATCTATAGAAGACAGACGCGATGATCGATCACTACCATTACCTCCATCACTTGGCACACTTGGATTGTAAATCATTAGGTGATCCCCAGGAACACGCCTTGTCATCCATAGTTCAATCGGATTGCATCGATGCTGTATCTACAACTGCTTTTTGCCTGACATGCCATCTAAGCAAGTGACCTTGCTCGTTCTAGAAGCTCAATATAAGACATCAACCGCCTAGGCAGCTTCAGCGGCGGCAACTCCAGTACCCGTGGACAAGTTGGCTTTCTTGCCAGTTTCTTTCCCGTTACCTCCGTTCTTCTTCTTGCCGTCGTCAACCGCTGTATCATTGTTCTTGTTTCCAGCCTGGTTTCCCTTGCCGTTATTCTTGCCCTTATTCTTGTCGGCATTCGCGTTTCCATTGTTCTTCTTGCCATCCTTATCGTTGTTATTTTTGTTGGTGCCGGCATTGGCGCCGGCGTTGGTAGTTCCATTCGCCTTGCCATTGTTGTTCTTCTTGCCGTCGTTATTGTCCTTGCCGTTGTTCTTCTTCCCATCGTTGTTCTTCCCCTTTCCGTTGTCTGCGGCCGTACCATTGTTTTTGTTTCCACCAGCACCATTATTCTTCTTGCCGTTGTTCTTGTCGGCATTGTCATTTTTCTTTCCGGAGTTCTTGCACCTGCATGCTTTGCCCTTTGCGTCTTTGCCCCTCTTCTTTCCCTTGGCGCATCCTTGACAATTGTTGTTGTTCTTCTTCTTGCCGTCGTTGTTGTTTTTCCCGTCATTTTTCTTGCCGCCTCCTGCTATTTGGTTAGCCTGATGATAATAAATGGTGCACTGTCAGTTTCCTACCAGCAGTATTGTTGGCCTGACGTGCTATGAGCTCGCCAAAAGTGGCAGCCTCCTCAATGTCACGGGTGGTGAGATCATTCTCATCATCCTCCTCTGCTCTATCTTCAATCGCAAATGGATGTAAAGTTGGATCTTGCTCGTCTCTATCAACAAGAGTAGGGCTTCCCGTGATGGCCTCAAGGTCTCGGGCAACCTCGTCACGGGTAGCGATGGGACCCGCGTCTGTAATAGCTGCGGCGGCGATGCCAGCCAGGAAGAGAACTGAGATAGGCTTCATTGTCGTTGGAGTGAATGTGAGAGCCTTGGAGACTGGGTGAAGTGGGAATATGAGATGTCAAATATCTAGAAAGACGAAAGCTGAAGTGAAAAGAAAGGAAAGCGTCCGGCGCAATGAAGCAATCTGGCTGCTGATGGTGTGATGATGGTTTCAAGGCCCAAAACATTCATGGGAATATCCTAAGATTTATAGAATCCATCGGTATAGAGTCGATGGACAGATATGAGCATCGCAATCAGCCACATATCGAGGTGTGCTGGCCTGACGCCCCCCACACCCCCGGTCTGGCAACTCAATCACCTACACATCATGCCGGCGGAACCGAAGGCTGTCAAAATAATCAAGATGATGTCTACAGGTCCGTGGGAAAATGGTGTGCATGCTACACAGCCATCGCGGATTTGTGTTCGTCTGGTGTCATGTAAGTGCTGCCATCCCTTCGCTTGGAAAGTCTGTACGGACAACCCAAGTTCGGATTCGGCTGTAAGCGAAATTTTCTGCACCACTTTAGACGAAGCCCTTGCTTGGAGAACCAGTACGTATCGAGCAATATGGTTAGGTTGTATGATCAGCAAACCAAGCATTTGTTATTCTGCTTGGGCCGCCGGCGGGTTTGTGCCGGTTCATTTAGCACCGCCTCCATTGCTTCAAGTTTCCATGGAAAACTGGGAGTGATGCGAAGCTCGTGTCGCAGATCACTGTCGCCGTGGGGAAAGCATCTGCGGAGGCCGAGGCCAGCGATTGAAGTATTGAAGGTGAAGGGAATAGGTGGCCTGGGCTAACTGACTTGGTCAGTTGGCTCGTGCCGAACAGCTCTGACACCATACTACAGGAGCTAGTGAGTGAGGATATGCTGTCTCGTGTGGGCTTCCCCTTTGGGCTTTCTGAAACAGCGCTTATTCCAGGCCATCGACAAGCGATCCTTTCAGTCTCATTTTTGAGATGGATTAGAGTTAAAATGTTGAGCTGCATAGTTCACTGTTCATGAAATATCCATCAACTGGTCAATACCAGGCTTTGACTTAGGTACTGAAAAAATTCAGACTTAGATGTGTTGCGCGTCCCTGCTTCCTTGGACGCCCGATCCGGGCGTTCGGCCAGATCATCATCCCAGCTTCTTTTCACAGTTCTCTCTCACGGCGTCTGGAGTAATTGATTTCGATGTTGCAGGCTGTCCGATTATCCGCGATCTCTTTACCTGACGGGCTAGGAGCTTTTTTGCCGCGGAAACTAGTTGCCGTGTCTTTGTTAGCGACAAGCTAGGATTTAAGTTGTCTCAAGTAAAATGAGTGTTGAGCAGGTTTTACCGGGTGGGTTGAGCCTCTTCTATGAGCCTTGGTCTTCCAGCCAGGTGTATCCTTGCTCGAAATCTATCCCACGACCATGGAACTATCATGATGCTCTGCCGTGATCCGAGCTGCCCGCAAGTTAAGGAAAGCATCAGAGAATGTGCCCATTGTGATGAGATGAGTTCTGTTAGATCGAATGGCAGGCTGCATCTTTCTCCGCATGTGCAGAAACAGTCAGAGGAGGTGGATGAGCTCAACCGTGCGGTATTAGTCAACACTTGAGTCAGTCAGTAAGGATGACATGATCGTTGACGCTTCAACTTCATTGAGGCTGGAAAGTCACCGGTCCGTGTTTAAAAATTCTCACGTGGCAACGATCTTCTCAATCTTCCGCGGGATCCCATGATCTGTCCCGACGGGATAGGGTACTTAGGTCTTCATCGATGCTCGGAGCTCCGAGAGTACTCATACGTGACGGCCAAGAAATCTTTCAGTGGCTCTGCATCTCGCTTTAAGAGGCAGTAGCCATTCAGATCGCCACATGATGGACGGTCTTGAGAAGAGAGCCTGCTGAGTAGAAAGAAAAGCAAGGCCGACTCTTCTTATTACCCCCAGCAAGACCAGGCATTGGAATATTCTTACTGTCAAGAACCGTTTTCTGTCTACTTTGACCCTAGAAGAACATGATAATGATTTCGAATCTTCAATAAAGCCATAATTACGACGAGCCTCTACCTCTAAGAAATGCGAATTGCCGCACTATTGTGGTAGTGAATATCGAGGATGGATTTACTTATTATGAATTCGTTGCATATTTACTTGTGTTTCGCTTCAAGTATTCAACCAAGAGAAATCAAGCAATGTCCCTGCGGATGGGCGTTGCAAAGGATCGTAACGGAAAATGGCCCTCAGAAATGACACGATCTGCTCTTCCTCCTCATCGCTAATATTGGATGCCTTATGGACCTTTACTAGCTTTTCGAGAGATTTGTGGACTTTTGGCGGAACGCGCTCACCTAACTCGAGTCCCGACCCATCCACATCTTCGACTCCATCAGAGCTACCATCTATCGAACGACAATCAGAACTGCTTTCTTCAGTGAACCCATCTATGATATCCGTTGGGACCGTGTCGAGTCTTTCTCCGCTAGAACCATAGTATTTTGCTGCATTGGGCCATTTCACCACAAGAGTCTGTGGGAGAGGTCCAATGATGTCGGTCAGCTGTATCAAATGTTCGTCTTTCTTCTCGCTATCGCTAAGGCCGAAAGGAGGAAGTTGAAACAGTGCGGCGCCTGTGACAAGCTCGTAGACGATACAACCAAAACTCCAGATGTCAATGCCTGTCCCGATAGCTTCGTTAAGGATCGCTTCTGGTGCTCGAAGGGAGACTGGAGTCCGAACAGACAGCGGCGGATCATCAATGCAAAAAGCTGGACCCATGTTAACTTCAAGAATTATAGAGACTCAGATGTGCCTACCTCCACCTAGATCTGATAGCTTTGTCACTTGGCATTGCCCCTCAAGCATGAAATCTGACAGGGGATCCGATACGGCCAGATATTTCGGCGCCCACCTGTCGAGCTTGCCATCAATACGCCGCAACATGTCTATCTTTGAGGCGTCATTTTCATCTTGCTTGAGCACTTGACGATCCAAAAGATGAAAGTCTTGTAAAGCGAACAGGATGTTGCCTGATTGAAGGTCGCCGTGCACAATTCCAATGCTGTGAAGGAAGTTGAGGCCAGAAAGCACATGCCGCAAAATGCGTTTTGTTTTATCACTCTTAAAGCGTCGTACAGGAGGGTTTCGGGGATCATATATCTCGACCGGGGCGTTAAGGACCGAAGACAGGCCGGAACCCATAGGTTCAAGTACGAGGCAAAGGTGATTACCGTTGGGACCGTCGTGATAGAAGTAGTCCAAAAGACCCACGACAAACCTCGAGCTTTGGTCATTTGATACCTTATTGGCCAGAATGCGATATATCTTTACTTCAGTTGGATCCTTTCGCTTGGCTACTTCGATCTTCAGAGCAACGTAGCGGTCACGGCTGGATAGGATATCAACATCGCTGTGAAAATAGAAATATTGGAGATATGGATACAGTTGAAGACTTACGACGAATCGAATGCCAGCCAAACCGTGCCACAGGAACCGTTCCCAAGCTTACGAAGAATCTCGTAACGGCCTTTGAAGACGTCGCCAAAGTGGACCGGATGAAACCCTCCTGGACGATAAGACTCGGCCCACTCGCATGGTGTACCACTTTGAAGAAATCTGAAGTTCCTCTCAGAGTTTGGGTCCTTCGGAGAAGGCGTTGTTGCTGGCGAAGACATCGCCAAATTACAGATGGCCTGAGAGATGTGGCAGAGAACATGAAATAAGATCATGCAGAAGTTTGGAGTGTTTGGATTGTCGATTTCGACAAATTGTTCAATAAGCTCCTAGTCTAAAGGAGAGTTGGCGAGCTGCTTTTAGGAAAAGGCGAAATGCGGATCAACCTGAGAGGTCCGGTTTTTAATGACTGACTGGGTGCTCATTTGGCCTCAATTCCGCCCCACCATTGACTAGAGTTTCAACGATTTGTCTTTTGTAACGATGAGTCCAACTCCAAAGGATGCGGCAAATTAGACAGCACCGAATCTTCGATCATCATTTAATGCAAGGGGAATAACCTCATCTTTCATCGTCGGTACTCCTCTTGGTTCCTCTCCAGAAGTTGTTAGGGAGACGCGGCTTCCATTGGCGACGAGATCGGGAATGGTGATGATACTGGCCACCTTTATTAGGGGGATGCAACTCAACGCGATCTTTTTCGTCTCAGAGGTAGATTGTCAAACCGCCTCTGCGGACTATACGATCATCTGGTTTGAAGTATTTTGCTGCAATTTCCTCAATAGATCATATTTCAAACCACTGAATCGAATAATCGAGTTTTGATCTTGCCCCTCCCCACAATCTTATAGCCTGACATGCTGCTCTTGTAGCGCAGTAGTAATTCGAGGGCAACCAGCATCCAATACCAGTTTCCAGACGTTCAATTAGATGCACACTCTTTCAGGAAGGTGTGTTGGAGTCATTGTCCTTCGGCTCCAGGGATCAAAATTTGCGGACACATGTTGTACCCGGTTCCGTTGCAATCAAGCAGACGAAGTGTCTTGGCCGCCTTACTTTGTTCCTAAATTCCTGGCGAGGGAATTACCCCTCATCACCTCACCTACCACGCCATGCAGGGTCTTTGCCCAATATTGCATGCTTGGCACCGCTCGGGAATAACTCTATACGACAAGACAGGCATGTCAGAACGAATCAAGGTAGGGCTCTGCGCGTTACCATGTTTGAAGGCTCGGCTTTTGGCTAGGGACCTTCTAAGGTGAATATTGTGTAAGACTTTAGTCAGTTCAGCGGCCTGCCAGCTAGAGTTAACTTCCGATGAATGACGATCAGCCCTCTGTTCCTGATTTTACCCGCAAACCTTCCATCTCGTAACGGATTTCCTGTCAATAATAGACGGCCGACTTCGGATCTTCGACAAGGATCCCGATTAGGCTTCGTTCCGAACCTTCCACCTTGACTTCAGCAAACAGGCCGGGACCTGCATGAGATGCCGGAGCAAAATCCTCATTGGAACGCACAGTGGTAGTGTAATGCCTCTACATTCAGTCCGTGATGGTCTTTACTCCTGCGTGATGGCCGGGGTAGAAAGTCATTACCACCATTATGCTCGGCGCGATACCCGAGCTGGAAAAGTCTCGTCTTCTACTACGCCAGTTCCGTGATTCGTTTCAAAGACTTCAATTGGCGAAGATATGCCAAGATCCGACCACGGATGTCACCTCGGTAGAAACAAGGTGACCACCGACTATCACCGAGCAGGAAGCTAGCATCTAATCTAATCTTTTCCGTCTTGCTCGATCCACTCGAATGCAACTGAGTACAACCAAATCCCTGCATTCCACTTGATCCAGTTGACAAGATACTCCGCGCCAGGCGGGACGAGGAGCATTGGGAATTTTGGTAACATCCCCTACCTGAGTTTCTACGCCGTTGGCTTCCGTAGTACATAAGGTGACAAGAGCCTGCATCGTTGGTCATTCATGTTGCACTATCCCACCGGCTAAGGCTCAATGCTGCCTTGTCCCTCTCGTCAATCAAGACCTGCCCTGAGTCCTGAGTAATCGTTGTCAGACGTTACTTTTCATCATGGGAGTCAAGTCTCTCTTGGCTTTGGCCTCCTTCATCTTCTGTGGAGAAGTCCTAGGTCAGACGTCTCCAGATGACCCCGAAGCAATTCTTGGGCCCATTTCTCCAATCTCCATCGAAAGCGGCCGATACATCGTCAAGTTCTCATCCTCCGGCTCAGCTAAATTCAGAAAGCGTGACGGAGATCTTGTATGAC
Organism: Colletotrichum costaricense; assembly: GCF_030867565.1. Classification (NCBI taxonomy): domain Eukaryota; kingdom Fungi; phylum Ascomycota; class Sordariomycetes; order Glomerellales; family Glomerellaceae; genus Colletotrichum; species Colletotrichum costaricense. The sequence goes on along the minus strand of NW_026848254.1, from coordinate 253,384 downwards.
TATCTCAGTCCCTGATTTTGTTTTACGAAAGACATTAATTTCTCTGACACAACTACAGGACACTGCCGGCTTCTTTACCACCCTCCAGAATGCCGGTAAAGATGCTTCCCCAGCAGTGAGCTTCAACTCGCAGCTGTTTCACGGAGCTTCCTTTGACTTGGGGAATGATACCTCTGAAACTGTAGCCGATATTCAAGCTCTGCCGGAAGTCGAGAAGATATGGTCTGCTGCACTTTTCTCACTTCCCATCACGACTGAAGCGGTTGTACAGACAGAGTTCCCCACTTGGAGCCCTCACAATGACACTAACGTCGCTCTTGCACATGCCAACGGCCATTTTGGCGAAGGGGTGACCGTCGCTATTGTTGACTCCGGCATCGATTACAATCATCCCGCTCTCGGTGGCGGGTTCGGCTCTGGGTTCAAGGTTGAGAGTGGCTACGATTTTGTTGGCGACAACTACGAACCTGGAGACATCTACCTCCCAGACGAGGACCCAATTGACTGCAATGGCCATGGCACACACGTTGCTGGCATCATCGCTAGCAGTAACGAGTTTGTGCCTGGTGTTGCACCCTCGGCTCGTCTTCGTGCCTACAAAGTATTTGGGTGCGGAGGTAGCACCTACGAGGATGTAATTGTTGCGGGCTTCCTCCGAGCTCACGAGGAGGGCGCAGACATAGTCAGCGCCTCGCTTGGTTCTAACAGAGGATTTGTTGACACCCCTCTTGCGGTGGTGGCAACCGCCATCCAAGCTGCCGGCACTTTTGTCTCTATCGCCGCCGGAAACGCTGGTGAAAGTAGTGAGTTCTCCTCAATCCAGGAAAAATCATTTCTGGCTGATTGGCGTCAATAGATGGCCCGTGGTATACTAGCAGCGGCGGCAATGGCATTGGTAGCACTGCCGTTGGGAGTGTAGAGCATGATGAGCTCGTTGCATGGACGGCAACCGCGCGTTCCAGTAGTGGCGAAACTCGTCATTTTGTTCGTATTTGATACCCTAGCAACTGCAGTGGTTGTATCTTCCCGATTGGCTCGCAGCTCATACATGTTTTCAGATCTACCTTGCAGACAACGGGGTCCAGTGGTCTCTTAACGGAACGGCCCCAGCTTCATGGGCCCCCAATCCTCGGGACCACGCTGACCAGTGTGGTATCGACTTCACTATTCCTGACACCAATGTTTTGGTCCTGCCGTAAGTTCAAATGACTGCCAGTTTCCCTGAATCTTTCTAACACAGGACTCCAGCCGGGCGGACTGTGGATGGCAAAGAACCGATAGTGGCTTAATGGAAAAGGTGGACTGGGTTCTGATTTACAACTATAACGGCTCCGATTGGGAGATCCCTGGCCGTGTTCGATACGATGCTGAGCGGCAAGCCAAAGGGTGTAAGTTAGATATCTCTCGCGTCATGCACAAGAATGAGTCTGACCACTACTACCAGACAGCTTGATCAACTACGAGGACGGAGACTGGCTCGTCAGCCAACATGAAAGGAACTACACCGTGACCTTTGAGTTTGTCAACGACAACAAACCTGCTGCGATTGATCGTCCTTCCTTCGCAGGAGGTAGGATCGACCAGTTCACATCTTGGGGGCCAACCCTAGATGCGCGCATGGTTCCCCAAATTTCCGCACCAGGTAGGTTTCCCAATCGATCCAAGAGATTATGCGATTGACACTTTAGAGGCGGCTCGATATTCTCGACTTTCCCGATAGGCTCAGGCAGTTGGGCAACACTTTCAGGTACCAGCATGGCTACTCCTTACGTGAGTATTGTATCGAGAGTACCGATGCAAGCTGGATGTTTGACTGATATTCATTAGATATCCGGCGTTGCTGCCTTGTTCTTCTCATCGCGGGGTGGACGCGCTGCCCTCGGTGATGGCGGTGCCAAGTTGGCTCATGATGTCATCGTTTGCAGCGGCAAGCCCATTCGTCATTACGACGGCACTGACAGCCTCGCGTAAGTGATTCCTTCTTGTCTGCTCTTTTTCTTGGGAGACAAACGCTGATACAACTTCTATGCTCTTAGCTCCGTGATTCATCAGGGAGCAGGCTTGGTTGATGCCTTCAAAGTTGTGGGCTACTCGACCCTCGTGAGCCCAGCGGTACTCAACCTCAACGACACAGAGCATTTCCAGGGTACTCAAAGTGTGCAGATCACCAACTCTGGGGACAAGTCTGTGACATACCAGTTCTCACATGAAGCCGGCATTACTGCCCTCACTAAGAGTGCTGGAACTGCCTGGGTATCCGTTTCACCTCCATACGTCTCCGGGGATGGGAATACTGCCACGGTCGAGATTTCCCCCGCCGATCTGACCTTGGGTCCCGGTGAAAGTGGATCTGTCTCTATCACTTTCGCTGAGCCGTCTTCACCTGATGCTGCCACTCTTCCAGTCTACGGAGGGTCAATCGTGGTCGCTGGGTCTCAGGGAGAAGCAGTACGAGTGTCGTACATGGGTGAGTCGGGTATATTCCAGAATCCACATCCGTTTCAGCTAACCAGGCTCCAGGAATCAAGGGCTCTCTGTATTCCAGTGATATTTGGGAAATGGAACGAGGCGTTCCCCTACTACTCAGTGGATATGGCGGTCTCATGGAGGAGGGCCACAATTACACATTTGAGGAGGGTGGCGATGTCCCGCAGCCGTACTTCAATGTTCTTTGGTCAACTCAAGAAATCAGCTTCGATGTAAGACCGGTCACTTCACTTATTGGTACGAAGCTCTAACACTGCACCACTAGTATGTCGCTCGCGACTGGAACGAGACAGACTGGGCCTATCCAGCAATCCCTGGGCAGGCCAAATACTTAGGTTCCTTTATCACAGTTCCCCAGGGGCTTTCGGACTCTATCACCTCTTTTCCTCTAAGGAACTACCCGCGGAACGGTGGCGGTGTCTATGCCCCTCCACAGAATGTTTTCGCTCATGGGGGTGATATTCCAGCTGGCGAGTACCGCATTCTCTGCCGCGCACTCCGTACCTTCGGTGATCCCAACAACCTTAACGACTGGCAGTACAAAGTCTCACCCTGGTTCCGCATCACTAGGGAGAAGCCTCCGGTAACTGCAACCCCCACGACGGCGGAGGCTACTCCAGCCCCAACGACCTCTTCCGTTAGCTTGCCGGAGCCATGCGCCGCAACTTCGACACCAGTCAGCATCGAAGCAACCCTTGCTTCGGGCGAAGGTCCTTACAACCTATACCTCTACGCTGACTTTGCATCAATTGATCTGAGCGGATCTCAAACCCCGTTGAACTTCTCCATCACCAACGGCACTCAGGTTAAGACCTGGTTCAACTCCTCTTGGAGGTTCCTCTCTGTGCATACCAACACCAACAGCTTAATCTACGTGTACGCGTCGAGCCGTGTGACTGGCGCCTTTTCTTTCCTCGGATGCACAGTAACAGATGGTGTTTTGGGGTGCGAATCTAACGGCAAGTCTGCGCTTTACGTTTGCGATAGCACGACTGGACTTTTGCGTCACGGAACTCAGCCTCTGGATGGGTGCCAGACTGTCACGCTCAAAGTCGGGCCAAGAGAAAATCCGAACTGCGCAGCTACAACGACTTCTGTCACTGCTACGGAAATAACAGCGGCGCCTACTACTTTTTCGACTGCAATTGTCTCGGTCTCGTCGTCTTAGCTTGAATCTGCGGGAACTTTCGGATGTGATCCTGGGTAGCTGCTAACCAGAGTGGTACCGCCGATTCAGTAAATACTGTCATTCAACTCTGTATATAGTATTTTACCTTATCTTATGTAGCTACAAACGCTATCGGCACATTAAATCCGATGCACAAATTTTCCTCAAAACCTAGATGTTGCCTTGAATGCGCCAACGAGATGCTCTTAGCTATTTGCGTATATATTTGCCTCTTAAACTATTTACACGATGAACTCATTGCACCAGAAAGTTTCCATATCTCGAATGGTAAAGATTTCACTCTCAAATCCAGCCATAAAACATTTATGATTCATCTCTTAGTTGGGGTAGTCCTTCAATAAAATTCCGTATCCCTCAAGCAGAGATGGGCCACCGGCAACAACCGTGATCTGGTCATTGGTTCCGACAACAACGCCATAGAGGTACCGATCTCCGTTCTCATTGATCCAGAAAGGACCCCCAGACTGTCCACCTTGAGCATCGGCATCAGTCACAACAGGAGAACCTCTGTCACACAGAGTCGCGGAAGAAGCTGTAATAGCCTCTTGACGGTAAGGCTGTTGTCCGCCCTTGTCGCCAGGGTATCCGTAGTGGAAGAACATGGCGCGGTTGAGCTGAGTGTCAGGGTTCACCGTCTTCAACCCAAGCCAACCGTTGGTGGATCCAGCCTTCTCGCCGAGGACGAAGATGGCCCAGTCGTAGGCGTTGGCGCACCAGCCTTCCTGACCGTAGTCAGGGCGGAAGACGCGGATCACGTCGTAGCCGCCGAGGGCCTCGCCGTTGTCGTAGGCGGGCTGGAAGCGGGCGGTTGCGCCATTCTCTGGGATGCAGTGGCGCGCGGTGACAACGTGGCGGGAACCGATCAACGCACCACTGCAGATTGCACCGTTGGAGAGTGCGATTCTGCCCATGGCACGGTAAGGGTAGTCCTTGTTGGTCCAGAGGACGCGGTTGTCGACACCCCCGATGATACCGCGCTTAGAGGGTTGAGAAGATCCGGGATTTGAGGGGGGGAAGTCCGTGAAGTTCGCATCCTGGCCGGTAAGGCTAAGCGTGATGACCTCGGGGACAACTCCTGCGACCTTGCGCTCCTTTAGCGAGGAGACAATGGTAGGGTCGAAGCCGATGGGCTTGATCAAGGTTGATGGATCTGGCAGTTTGGCACCTTCCACCGTGGGAGCAGCGAAGGCGCACGATCCAAATGAGAGAGCCGCTGTGGCTGCAAAAGGAACAAAGCGAACCATTGTGATATGAGGTCTTGAGAGTAACCGGTTGATAGTGATCGGGATGTGAGACTGGGATGAGCTGATTCTGGACTCAATGATGTCTGCGAGCAAGACAGACTTTATACTCCTGTAAAGTAAGGACGTCAACTTCTCATCACATCAATACTGCATGTGAGATATTAATCTCTAATATCGACCCGGCCATGACCCAAAGCTGGGGATGTTCACTAGAATCATTGCTGCCTGGGAATGCATGCTACGTTGACTTGGACCCCATCAACCAAGCTCTATACGATGTTGCTACGCAGTCAGACTGAGCTGGGGAAGTTGGCCCCCATCGTGGGACTGGAAAGCGAGCATAAGCGCCTGGAACGTTCGTTCGGAAACTAAGGAACGGGTAAGATCCTAAGTCTACGCTATGAGCACGAGCGGCTATTCAGACTTCTGCCCTGTCGATCCAACTACAAGGTTCAGAACCATCAGCCGACGACCAGAGACCTTTGCAAAGGACCGCTTGGCGCATCCAAAGGAAGATGAGAAATGGCACGGTCTTCAGGGGATGTTTAGACAGTCTTGCAGCGCTGATAGGTGAGATCGCGTTGATCCCTGTCTGTTTTTTTAGGTTGCGAGATTGAGCTGAGGCGGATGCTACCCGCCGCGGAAGCAGTCAGACGAACTCCACAGAATCCTCCAGGGCCATGTTAAGTTGAAGCCTATTCAAGGATACGGGTTGTGGAAACAGCACAACCGGATGAACGGTAGGGTGCATTAACGGTTGTCGGTATCGTTTCCAGTATTACTAATTACCGCACTTTCGCATAATATCCACATTGAACAGTCCTCTCTTGATCTTCACTTTCTCACCAAAGGCTTCAAGTTGGTCGCTAACCGCAAAAGACCATGTATCTCCAGTCATCTCAACCTCCAAGCACCCGAACTCCGTTGGACATCCAAGGCAACATTCGCCGTTGACATTTCTAAGCACATGAGATGATGCGCATTTGAGTTTCTGGTTAGTGAGACAAGAATGCAGCTTGATGAACTTTACCTTTTCCGTGATTGTCAGCCCGACCTCTGGGTAGTGATCCCACGGGGTGGAGCTGTGCAAGTAAGCAGAGCGTAACATCGACTGAGAGGAGTTGAGTGCCAAGCTTCACAAAAAGCATTCACCAGTCACGGTAGAATCAATCGAATCACGCAACATTCTAGATTCCGGATCAGTCGTCAAAAGTTAGTGTGGCTGTGTGCATGTTCGAATCCCAAAAATACACTGGCAACCTTGAACAGTTTGTAAGTCACCTTCTGTGGGGCCGCCGATGCAGGTGAGCCTCCTTCGTGGGCAGGGTAACTTCGCTCAAAGTGTCTACTACTCAACTTCTCAAGCTGTCTTAGCTCATGGTAAAAGCAAATAGCTGGTACGATTTTGGGACCGGCAATTTCATCGTTTAGTTTCAATTGGGAAAAGCCATGCGCAACTCTTCTGAAGCCCATCTTCTGTGAAGCACTGGAGCATAGGACATTGGGAGTATGGTCCACTTAGGGTAGGTAGACCGCAGAGCTAGTTTACCAATGGAGGCACGGAATGACAACCATAGGGCCTTCGGCCGCAAACTCCTGCCCAGAGCTTCGGCCCGAACGGCATCAGAGTAACCACTACTGGTAAGGAAAGTGATAGATCGTGTAATACACTCTACTCTCAAGATCCGTACTCGGCGGAAACCAGCAAAGTAAACGTCATACAATCAACGGTCGACACAGATGATAGTGTACGGCGGACAGTGGATCCCGAAAACACGGCTGCAACACTCGCACAGGACTCGATCTCGGATCTGTCGTCCAGAGAAATCAGACGGAGCAGATTCACAGACTCCTCAGTATCTTGTCGCCAACCTCCCTTCTGCCTACCCAGGCACCGTTTGGAGGCAAAACAAGGTCCGTCGTGTAGCCGCGCAATCGACCTCTACGGCACAACCCAGATTGAGAACTTTGCGCGCGCTTGGAAAGAGCCATTCCAAGTGCCTCCGTGATGTGTAGTGGCGTCACAGACCCAATGAATGCATTTTCCAACTTTTGAGACGGTCGAGCTATGGTGGTAGGGGACACGACACGCCGCCGTATTGGAAGGTTTGTGGCGATGTGCTGTAATGTCTTAAATGTTGTCAGGTTCGGTGGTCATCAACGGTCAACCGTCCCGACTGCATTATGGGTCCGGCGTCTTCAGAAATGTCACCAGGTGAAAGATTAGAAGATGGTGATCATAAAAATTGCTGTTTCGAGCAAAATGCAAAATGTTTGGGCCCTAACCAGGATTCGAACCTGGGACCTCTCCCAGATGTGTCGCTAAGACCCTAAGGGAGAATCATACCGCTAGACCATCAGGGCGGTGGACCAGATCTGGGATCTGAATTGTGACACTTCGGCTCAGTTTGGGACTTATAAATGGTCGTAGCCTCGCAGAGAGATGAGTTTCCATTACATCTGGTACAAGAAGCCTTTGGCTTGAATGACAAGAGCTTGCGTGGCAATCATAGCAGACGGCAATTCTTAGTTGACTAAGAGGTGTGAGATTTCGCATCGATAGAGACACGTCGGCTATTACATCAGTGCATCTCTTTGGCCACAAGACATTTCCCCCAGTGCAAGTATCATCCATTCTCCTGAGAGGTTGTTCATGACATCAAGTCTAAGTGAATAGACAAGGTCTTGTTGAAATTTCAGTCCTGTGCATTACAAGGTGTACTGGAAGTCTGGCCTCTTGTCGCCGAGCGCCTCAATCTCCTTCTCAGATTTATTCTCAACCCAGAGGTCTCTCTTCCCCTGCCTCCTCTTCTTATTCTCGATCCTGAGCAAAGTCGTCATGAGCGCACTGCCGCCACACAAGAAGATGGACATGTACGCCAGCACAACGCCATGACCCTCTGGGAACCGCGGGCCGTGGAAGTAAATGTTGGAGCTGACGATACCATTCAAGTTCCCCCATCCAATCACAAAGCCCAGTACCACACCGCGCTTATAGACGCCCTCATTGTTGTTAGCGACCCAGGTGATGGTGTTGGCGATGCATGGGTAGATGCCGAGAGCTCCGAGAAAGGTGCCTGCATATTTGACTTGGGCGCTCTCGGTAGCGATGAGCATACAGAAGCCTACCATGCCGATGAGGCTAACTCCAATGTTGCATAGGCCACGCTGTTTCGTCCTGTCCGCCACATATCCGATAAAGATGGTGAAAATCGCCGCCGCAGCATAAGGCGGGACCGTCATCAGCTGCGATCGTACGATGCTCGTATTCCACCCAAGTTCGTTGACGATGGTGGGCAAGAACAGGCTAAAGGCGTAAAGCGGCATGTCGCAGCCCATGTAGATGACCATGCCCAGCCACATCTTCCAGTCTTTGACGGCCTGCCAGAAGAACGTCATCTTGAACTCCTCGTGGTTGGCAGAGGCCTGCTGGTCCATCTTTAGACGTCGGATGACGCGGGCCCGATCGTCGTCGGAGAGGAACTTAGCCTCGTCGGGGAAGTCGTGGACCATCCAGAAGGAGGCGACGCCGAAGACCACTGTGAGGAGGCCTTCGAGGATAAAGATCCATGCCCAGCCCGGGCGGCCGCCGACGCCGGCCATTTGCTCGATGCCTGCTGCGAGGGCGCCACCGAATGAGCCCGAGATGGCTGCAGCTGAGAAGAAGACGGCCTGGACAGGTAAGCTTGGAGGGACGTCTAGTTGAGCTGAGAACTTACAGCGCGGATGCCAAATTCTGATCTCTTGTACCAACATGATAGGTAGTAGTTAACGCCCGGGAAAAGCCCAGCCTCGGTAAGGCCCAAGAACCAGCGCGCGGCCATCAACCCACTCCAGTTGTGTACGAATCCCATGCCCGTCATTGATGCCCCCCAGAGAATCCTGTACTGGGTCAGCACACCATGCCAGATAAAGACTGGAACTAGGCTGTCCTTTGCTCACATGATGATGGGAATGAAGATTGACGGTCGCAATTTCTTGAGCAGAATGTTCGTCAAGGGCTCGAACACCGCATACGAGACGAAGAAGATTGTGAGCGACGAGTTGTACATGGAACTCGTCAGGCCCAGGTCTTTGTTCAAACCGGCGATTTTCGCATTTCCAATATTGGTTCTATCAAGGAAAGCTAAGAGGTAAAGGATGCATAGCTGCGCCGGCGTCAGTTAAATGCACTTATGCCCGCAGGACATGAGCATGCATGATACGTACCCATGGAATCAGGATCCAGTCGAGCCTCCTGACCAACTTTCGCTCCTGCAATGTGTAGGTCAGTTTACTGGGCGTTTGATTGGATACGAAGGGCATGACATACGACTTCAAGCCTCTCTTCTTCACTGAGGTGCGCGTCAGGATCACGCGGAATATCCTGCGTGCCTTGGTCTGATGTATGGGAGGCCGCAGCCTTCTCCGTGTCGCTCATCGTGGTGGGGTGTATCTGGAGCCGATCTCCAAATTTTATTTCGGCCGCGTTTGAGACGAAAAAGAGAAAAGCCTCGCAATAGAAGGCTCAGATTTTGAGAACAGACGTAGTCAGATATTGGGGGGAAGGCTGAGTAAATGCTGGCTCGGGTGGCGGACGAATGAGTTTGGGGTGGTAACCAAGATGCTTGACGGAAGCCAAACCAGATCGGCGGGAGACCTGGTCAAATATAAACTAAGGAGACCTGCCCGCGACGGCGGGAGGTGGGGAACGTAAGAGCAACCCTCCCCCATCACCGGCAGACGACCTTCGGGATACACTCGGCAATGGAACCTTCTCTGTGACTGGTAGCCAAACCGCTGCAGCGGAACAAGTGGCTTATCGTTAGTAGCCATTGGGGGCTCCACGTTTGACGTGGAACAGAGAACTCGGTCAAGGGATGTTGATGCGCCGCTTTCGAGCGGCGTGATGAATCTGACAGAATACAATGCTAGGGTCTCCAGTACCGATTAGACCGCGTGGTTATCCTGCAGGACCAAGACCAGGAACGCGGGCGGCGACGTCAATAATAAAGGGATGAACCTCAGCAGCAGTATCTGCTTCTCGAAGGATGCGAGGGAAGCCAAGGGGAAGACATCGGAGACACGCGCGCATCGGTTGATTTCTCTGACGTGTCTTAGCCTTGCGAACTCCAGTCCATGACCACGAACAGGTATTCACCATGGACCGGAATCCCGAGACCCATGGTGGCTTGCGAGGTAGTCTAGAATCGTTGGGTTCACAGCATATTCTGTCCCCATGCTTGAGGAAGTCACAGGTAGATGGGAGAGAGGGCGCATCTCATCCGCATCGAATGCTTTTCCCGACAAGGTGAGAGCTTGCCAGTGGAGCTAGTTGACAACATTGTATGAGCCGGGGGCTCCATCTGAGACTCCATTTGCCCGTGGGGAGAGTCTGGGGAGGGGGGTTCTACCCGTCGAGACTAAGAAGAGAGGGGGAATCTAACGGTCATCGGTCCGCGTGGGCAAGCAAAGACTAGCTTATCTCCGGCGTGACCCCGCGGTTGCAAGCTCAGTCACTCGACCACAACAAGCATTGATCTGCGTCCTAGGCGCTCTAGCATTGGGGCGGGCTGATGCCGGGCAAGCTTGATTTGACGGCCGACACTTCGAACGGAAAAGAAGTACCGCTGGATCTGCAGTAAGCTCGGACAATAGCAACTGGTTGACGGTTCCCCAAGATGATGCCAGCCACTCTGCCCTTCCTGCTAGTCTTAGTGGGACGGGGAACGGGCTGGGTCGTTGTGCACGTATTTGAAATACACCCACGTGAGGACAAGGGTGACGCCGTTGCTCAAGATCTGTGCAGTAGTCGCACGAACACCGCCGAGTGGCACAAGAAACACCGTATGGCGAGGTTGGATGGCCAATAATGCAGCCTGCTCGGTTGAGCTGGTCTTTCTGTGCGACTTAGATGTAATGCAGATGGCCGCCCCACAGATAAGTCTTTGATAATCAGAATAGGCAGGTCCATGACTACAATGGACTGGCGTGCGACCACGGGCATGATTCAAGCATATCGCCGGTTCGAAGAACGACGTTACTTGGGGGTTCGTCAACAGATGGGCCCAAAGATGCTGGCCGCATCTGCGCCGTTGAACATCCCCGGGATGGTAGGTCTTGTCCCGGCTTGGCATGCTGCAGCACCATGGTCCCTGGCAGAGAATGCTAGTAATCATGATGGGTCGTTGGGCGGATCGATGATCAGTCGGTGCTGAATATTCATCCGAAGATGAGTGGACAGAGGCTAGGTATTTGGTGCCATCCGAAGTTCTGAATAAACGTAGGTAGGCCCACTGACTGCACGAAGCCGAAGAGATATCCATGTCGGTGCGGCGTCTGGTCCCGAACCGGCCGTAACGGGTCCCGACGCCCTGGCTTGGCAATCCGCGCCCGGGGCCAGGCTGGCGGTAAGGAGGGCCCGTAGCTCGGGACATGGCAGAAAGCCGTCGATAGTTCTCTGTCGCAAGCCGACTGGCCGTCGTTGGGCCGCTCCGACCATCAGCCGTCTCGAATAGTCCCTGCTTTCATGTTCCAAGCTTTCGGGGCGGGAGCTTGCCTCAGAGTCCATTGACTGAATGGTTCTCTTCAGACTTCGGGAGCTTGCGGATAGCTGGACTTCCAGGCTCGGCGTCCTGGACTTTTTCGACAATTGACATTGGTCGAACTCAACCTGCCCAGAACAAGACATGAAGGCTTCCAGCATGGCTGGCATTCTGGCGGTGCTGGAGCTGACGATGCATGCCCACACGGTATTGCTTGTCAACTGCGGACGTTTCGTGCATCAACTGCATTGCATAGATGGCGGACGTGTCGCAGCATTGTGTAACTAATGAGACGATGAAATTTCATGATGACATATTGGCGTGCGAAAAAGGCGATGCTTAGACCGCGAGCTGCAGTGGATGCGATGATGGAGCATGGAGAAAGAGGGTTGGGTGGGAGATGGTGATGACAGAGGCCAGTGGAGTGGACGGGAGTTGCCAGCCGGCAAAACGTCAAACCGGCTGTCACCCAACTAGACAACCCAGCTGAGTCATCGCGGATAGCGCCGGCATTGCCGCTAATCCCCGACTGCGACGATGGCGCTTTCGGCGGTGGCTTCTGACGTGAGAACTTCATCTCTCAGGCGATGAGAGGTTGCAGTGCTCACCGTCACATGTTCCCGTCTTCAAGGGAGGCTATATACGATACCCTTCCCCCAATTCATCCCGAGTTCGACTTCCTAACCCACCCAACAGGGGTTTGATTCTGTCAGTGAGGGGCAATTCACTCACACACTCTCAAACACCACACCATCCCCTGCGTTGAGACCCATCACCATGGCCAAACGTGTATGCATCGTCGGTAAGGACCACCTTCTCTCCCACGCCTGAGTCTTTGCTAACATCATAGTGTCAAGGCGCCGGCCCCTCCGGCCTTGTCGCCGCAAAGACTCTCCTCCACAACGCACCAAAGGGCGCCTTTGACGTGACAATCTTTGACGCCCAACGGCGCATCGGCGGCTTATGGCCCACGCGCCGCGACGATGTCGACGGCCTCGTCCACCCTCTCATGCTCGCCAACCAGAGCAAGCACACCGTGCAGTTCAGCGACCTCGCCTGGGCCCCTGAGGACCCGGACTTCCCGCGCGCCTGGATGGTTGGCCGATACCTGGAACGCTACATCGAGCGCTACCTCAAGGGCACTGATGCTGCCGCTGCAGCAACCTTGAAGCTCGGCCACCGTGTCGTCGAAACGAAGCTCTCTTCCAAAGACGGCCCATGGACCGTCACCGTCGAGAGCGAGGCTGGCGGAAGGGAGACGAGCGTGTTTGATTACCTGCTTGTGTCTTCCGGCTTCTTTGGCAAGCCCATTGTGCCAGACGTCGTCTCTGGCGGTGCCGGTACGGATATCCCCGTGGTGCACAGCAGCAAGTACCGGGATCTACAGACCCTGTTCCCGGACGGCGTCAAGAACGGCGGCAGGATTCTAGTCGTGGGAGGGCAGATGTCTGGCGTCGAGATCGCGGGGACCATCGCCACACACATTTCCTGCGCCGTCAACGCACCGGACCCGAGCCCCGTGCCCAACGCGGAGAAGCTCACAGTCGAGCATCTCACCCAGCGTCCGACGTGGGTGTTCCCACTCCACACCACGCCAAAGGTATGCCCCATCTTCCAGACATGGAGAGACTCGACTTGCTGACACAAAGCTCAAGCCCGGCGCGAAAGCAGCCCCCTTCCTACCCCTAGACTTCCCATCCTACAACCTCAGCAACCGCCCACACCCCCTCGAGAACAGCCAAGGCCACATCACCCCAGACGCCGCACGCCTAACCCACGGCATCTACACAACCTCCCTAGGCCAAGACCAATCCGACTTCTCCCCCTCCGTCGCCGTGACGTCCAAACACCACTCGGACCCGGCCTACCTCGCCGTCTCGGAGAACTACATGGAATTCGTCCGCGCCGGCCTCATCAACATCACAACCGGCAAACTCGACTCCGTCACCGGCACAACCGCAAAAATCACGAACCCTTCCTCCTCCTCCTCCTCCTCCTCCTCCTCCTCCTCCTCCGCCGCCACTCCGGAAATCGAGAACGTCGCAGCCGTCATCCTCGCAACGGGCTTCGACCCCTCCCCCTGCCTCTCCTTCCTCCCCTCCTCCGTCCTCACAACCCTAAACCACTCTTCATCTCACCCTTCTCTCCCCCTCGCCCTCGCCTTCCACGGAACCCACGTCAAAGACCTCCCGACCCTCGGCTTCGTAGGCTTCTACCGGTCCCCCTACTGGGGCGTAATGGAAATGCAAGCCCGGTTCCTCTCCGCCCTCTGGACGTCATCTCCCTCCTCGTGCCCGCCAGCCCTCACCGAAGCCCTCCTAGACGACGCCTCAGACTGGCGCACCGTCTCCCTCCGCGACGACCCCCGCGCCTCCCAGTTCCCAATGGGCGACTACGCCTACCTAATGCAACAATTCTCCCTCGCCCTCTCCATCCCCATCTCCCCGCCCGCGAGCCCCCTAACCCCGGCCCTCCCTCACAACAACAAACCAATGGACATACTCACCCCAGCCCGCTACCTCTCCCCACTCGCCTCCGAATCCGCAAAATCCGAAGCCGAGAAGTCTCTAGCACAAACAAACGACACAGCAATCGCAGGCCTAACCACATCCCGCTTCGTGCCCCGCGCCGTCTTCCGCAGCTTACTGGGAACATGGAAGCTAGAACGCGATCTCACGAGCAGATTACCGAGCCACCCAAGCGGCCACTTCAGCGGGACAGCGCAATTCCTCCTCCGCAACAAGACCGCCGACGGCCTGAAATGCGCCTCCGGACCCGCCTCCGCGGATGAAACCCCAGACGCCAACGACGACGGCGCCCTGGCGACAGAATACCTCTACATCGAAGACGGCGAATTCCGCGCCTCAAACGGCCTCGTCTTCCGCGCGACCCGCCGCTACGTCTGGCGCTACGACGAAAAGAAAGACACAATCAGCGTGTGGTTCGCAAAAGTCAACGAGCCGAAGCGGGCAGATTACCTCTTCCACGAGATCGAGTTCGAAGGACCGCCACAAGATGACCAGAAGAACCCCTGGCAGGCAAAGGCTGGGCACCTTTGCATTGATGATTATTATGACGTAAAGTACGACTTCACCTTCAAGGCTGTCAACCTCGAGGAGTGGAATATCAAGTATACTGTCAACGGGCCACAGAAGGATTACACGATACATGGCATCTATAGACGCTAGAAAGATCAATGACTAGAAGACGGATGAAGCGAAATCTTACATCTCAGGCTTTGAGAACCTAATCATTTCTATAAGTAATGCTTTTCTATTTCCTGCAATCGTGCATCATTCGCTATCGGCCAGCATTGCTGAGACCAGCATAGCCCAGTGTGCAGTCTCGCTATTGCACAACTCCAAAGATTCACCAGGGTGTCAGCGTTTGTCCTGTGCCGCCTAATAGTTCATCGTCAGTGACCAATCCTAGCCCGCCTACAACATCGTCAAATCCCCATCGCCGTCCACCTTTCGCATGCTTCCGTCACCCAAGATTGCATGCCTTCGCACGAGCTTGGTGTTTCCGGTGTTCAATGCCCAGCAACGAGCCAAGCCCTCTCTTCCAAATGCCCAGATCATCATATCAGGGCCTAATCCCATCGAAAGGTCGACGATGCCGGAGCAAACGGCAACGACTTGGCCGTAGACATCAATTGGAAACTTTGGTCTTGGGTTCCGGTTATCCTTGCTGTTCAATCCGCCGTTCTTGGCTTTAAGAAATTGTTGAACTGTATGCTGCAATGTCGGCCACCAATGAGCCCATTGATGTTCCCCTTGGCTGTCGACCAAACTCAGGAGGCTGTTAGTGTTTGAGAGATCTCGGAACATATCTGGTGGGATGGTGTAGAAAGCGAGAATTTGCTCCCCTGGTTGGAACCCTTCTCCTTCCGTCCACCGTGTTGTTGAGAAAACGGCAGCAATTCTCACACCATGTACCAAGTCCCTCCCAACGGCATACATGAGCGGCGCACTTTCGCATGCTGCCGCTGGTGGACAAAACTTCACCTTGGTCACAATGCCAGCCCTCGACCATTTGGGATCATCACAAACCAAGCTCAGGTACCTAGTCTTGGGGTCTGTAAAAAGGATGTGAGACCCGTCGCTCAAGGGCACAGCTCGATAGTTGTCGGCAGTGGATAATCTAGGCCTTGGGAGGACTCTTCCCGTTCTTGTCCACTGGCTTCTTTGATTGGCAAAGGGACCGAGGGAGGCGGACAACTGCTGCTCCATGATGGTATAGACGTTCGAAGCGTCTTCCTCTAGTTCAGACGTCTCAAGTCGTGAGATGATAACCGGGACCTGGGGGGTAAAGTCGATTTCATTGAAGCCAAGACCACCCAATACGTCTTGCAGCGAGCCGGCGTGGCAGTCTGAGATTGACGCGGCGCTGATCAGGCGAAGTTTGCGTCTTGGGTCGTTTGCGTCACCCGGAGGAAGGAAATAGATGTAGTCGCTGGGTGTGGACAAAGCAAAGCGGCGAGCATTTTGCTTTGCACTTCTATCATTGTTATGTATCTCGATAGCCGAAGAGCTGCCAAAGGCGACGTAAGAACGATGAGGGCAAATGGCGACGGAGCGAGGAGGACAGTCGGCCGTGCCCACGTTGTAGTGTGTGGATTGTAGCTTTGCCTGCAAAGGCAGGGAGTGCGATACTTGCCGTGTGTCACAGTTACACAGTTTTTTTTGGGTTGAGTACTTGATGGGCAATACGGGTAACCCTTGGATTTCGAAGACAAGGCCAAGACGGCCTTGGACGAGCACAGCAACATGGTTGCGTGCCCATGTCGTGTCCATGGCGCAGGCAAGTACAGGAGATCCGCAGGTAATTGCAGTGATAAGTCGAAGTTCGCCCTTGCGACTCTTGCGATAATTCGAGTGCTCCTTCTAAGAAGATATGGGCCATGGACGCGAGAAGCTCTCTTCGCACTGGTGATGCAACTCATAGACCAGGATGGTGCATCCGTGGGTGATCATCAAGTATCGACCGCACATACTTGCGGTGTAGACAATGTTTCGTTCGTCGCTAGTAGATATCGGAGAACCGCCGATGAAGTGCGTCTGGCCGATTTCGACGAAAGCGGGCTTGCTCCCGTTGTGACGCGGGCCGAGAGTGCATTCTCTCGTGAGCCATTTGGACATGACAGACGCTCGACTTGGCACCGGCTTGTCCGTGTTGCTGGAAGCTTGATGGCCAAGTATGCTATTGATGCTCGAGGTCCACCCGCCCCTCGACAACATGCGGCCAAGAATAGTCTCATTCATGCCGGCTAAGAACCAGGAGCGGCAGGTGTGCCGTGAGGAATTGAAGTCGCATGGATCCAAGAGCAAGTAGATACCAAGCAATATCTCGATTGGGAGTCTTTGAGAAACTGGCAGCTGTTGCATCGCGTGATAGCCATGGCCATGGCTGTACAACAGCGGACGCTGGCCGGGCTGGTTCGTCATGGTAGAGTCAAGCCACGGATCTGAGGTCTGAAATGTCGTCGAAGAAAGGATAACTAAAGAGAGTGATAGAGTAGAGACCGGGATAAAAGTTCAGGGCGTACTTCGGGCAATGATAGAAGTCCCTGGAACTGCTGGTGATGCAAGTGGTGACGTGGGTGATGTTGATGCTGGTCGGGGCTTGATGATTGAAGACGATGTTGTGGTCAAGAGATGAGTTCTCACGAGAACGGGGACTCGCGATTCTGCAAACTCATAAGTAGGATACAAGCTCTATGCACGCCTCTTGCCAGCAGGTGACTAAAAGTTTCTGCAGTTTCCATCTTGTCAGTTGCAGTGAGAAGGTGAAGAGATAACGGCAGGTGAGTGCTAGCCGTGTGGGTTGCAGGAAGGCAGAAAAGCAGTTGCCCACGACATCAAAGTGCCTGAAAGAGCAACATCTCCTGATTTAGATACCAGAGTGCTCCTACCCATCCAAAGCTGTCTTCATTAGAGAGAGTCTGGAGAACACAAAAAGCGACAGGATGCACGGCAAAACTGAGGGGGAGGAAAAGTCGAGGAACCGAGCGAGCTGAACCTTGAAGAATGAGCCAGCTCTGGGGGATTGTCAACAACTGGTCGGTTAGCTCAGTTGGTTAGAGCGTGGTACTAATATTTCACCTGAAATGTTGTGTAATGCCAAGGCCGGGAGTTCAAGCCTCCCACTGATCATTCTTTTGCTTTTTGATTGAGATAATTCGTACAAAACACCCATTACGTGCCTATATTATTATTGAAGACATTCTTTTCGCGATTTTCGTGAGTTTCTTGTTCAAAAACGTTGTTGTGGTGGTAGCTTTGTGCGACTCTCAGATCTACACTCATTTGCTGACTCATTCAGTACCTCGAGCGTGTCTGTGGACCTGAGAGGGTGCGTTCATGCAGTTGAAGACCCAGCCCGGAAAAGCATTTAAGGTGAAGAGACCGATTGTTTTCATGGTTGGTTTTCCAACATGCATGAGTGAAGATGAATCTGAGTATTCTCAAATTCGTATTGTCTCGAGTCCTCAACCGTGAAGCTTGTGATGTCGATGAAAACGCTCAAATGCGACTGAAGAATTACTGGGGCTCCCCTGAAGATCCAGGGCAGGGCGCCTGACAGTTCCTCTGACAGGACCGGACCCGGTGGGGTTGTAATTCTGCTTTCGGTTAGCGAGATGCCCAGAGCTCCCGACCTGGCAGAAATGCATTCATGGATGGCGGGGTAGCTCTCGTCGCAAGCGAATGGCATTCACCACGCAGTCAAGCTTAAAAAAAGAGTAGCAGCTGCAGTTGGGGGTTCATCCACGTCATCTGGCAGAGTTCAGCTGGAAACTGATTTTGAGCGCCGGATTGGGCAACTACAGAAAGATGCTGACGCAGATTTTGCCATTGACACTGACATGGAGGAGGAAAGAACATGGGCACTGCACTTGCTGCTCCCAATGCGGCACGAGGCAAGATGTAACTTTGAATAGGTAGGTACCTTAAGGTAGCTAAGGAAAGAGAAGGTAGGAGGGAGAAATGAGGAAGGAGGAAGGAGGCATGGCCCGTCTGCGGGCAGCCAAGAAGGAGGAGGAAGGAGCTGACGCGCGCCTTTGCTTGGCTTCGTTCGTTCCCGACCCTCCTCCTTCTTCTCCTCTGTCTCTGCTCTCCCTCATCTTCATACAAAATCCCCTCAATTCGTACCACCAATTCCGATTAACTTTTCCATCCTGCTCTGCAACCTCTTCTTAGACACCTTTACAGAAGACTCTTCCCAAATACCTACTCAGCCAGCTACTGTCTCTCCACGGCATCTGTCTCTACCCCTCAATTGCGTCCGACCGCCACAATGAAGCTCGCCGTCTTCAGCGCCAAAGCGTATGACAAGAAATACATCAATGCCGCCCACGACGTCAGGAAGGAAGAGTTCAAGAAGCACAACGAGAAGCTCGTCGACGACAACACTGACTTTGGCATCATCTACCACGACTTCTCCCTCTCTACCGAGACCGTCTCGCTCGTCAAAGACGTCGATGCCGTCTGCGTCTTTGTAAACGACTCCCTCACCGCCGACGTCGTCGAGGAGCTCCACAAGGCCGGCTGCAGAGCCATCCTCCTTCGCTGCGCAGGCTTCAACAACGTCGACCTTAAGACTGCCGAAAAGTTGGGCATCTTCGTTGCCAATGTCCCTTCCTACTCCCCCGAGGCTGTAGCCGAGTTCGCCGTCGCCCTGCTTCAATCCCTCAACCGACGCACCCACCGAGCCTACAACCGAACCCGCGAGGGCAACTTTAACCTCGATGGCCTTCTCGGCAAGACTGTACATGGCAAGACGGTGGGCATCATTGGCACCGGCAGGATTGGCGTTTCCATGGCCCGCATCATGAAGGGCTTCGGCTGCACACTGTACGCCTTTGACCCCTACGAGTCAGACGCCTTCAAAGAGCTCGGCGAGTACCTGCCTCTGGAGGAGCTCCTTCCCAAGTGCGACTTCATTAGTTTGCACTGCCCTCTGATGGAAAAGACGAAGCATATCATCAATGAAAAGACGCTGAAGCAGATGAAGCCTGGCGCTATGCTCATCAACACATCTCGTGGCGGTCTCGTCGATACCAAATCTGTCGTTCACGCCCTCAAGACTAAGCATCTTGGCGGTCTGGCTCTGGACGTATACGAAGGCGAGGGGGATCTCTTCTACAATGACCACTCTGGTCATATTATCGACGACGACTTGCTGACCCGTTTGATGACCTTCCCCAACGTCCTCATTTGTGGCCACCAAGGTTTCTTCACCGAAGAAGCGCTGCAGGAGATCTCCGAGTGCACATTCCGCAACCTCGAAGACTTTATGCTGGGACGCAAGTGCGACAACTCTTTGGTCAAGGAAGAGTTTTTAATGTCTCGCAGAGAGTCTCTCCCGGTGCGTATTGTCTGAGGTTAGGAGAACCCTGCTGGCGGCTGGTGGGTATGAAACAAAGACCTGTAGATTGGTGAATACCCTTCTCTTCAACTCTTGAGCAAATAGATGGCTACAGATTATGACTTACGAATAGACGATTCCCTACATCCACTGTCGCATCGCTCCTCTCATGCAGATGAAAAGTTTGAGGAAGAAAGGATTGATATTTCCAAATGTTTGCATTACCCACATGTGCATGCACTTGAACCCGACTGTTTTGATTTCAATTTTATTTAGGATTATGAACGGCGCCGGCCGTCTGGCTTTATATGAGTCTATAGTCTAAATGCCTTTCGCTCCTGGATTCCACTATCTAACGCCAGCCTCCTCTTTACGCCGAATAAACAAAGATTACCATCGGATCCAGGACCGATAGCCAAGGCGCCAGGAACAAGTCGCTGAGATACAGCAGCTCTCTGGGTGTTTTGCTATGTATCGAGATGCATACATATCGAATATCCGAATCGCTTACGCGGGCTCAAAGGTGCGGGTAGGAGCCAACGCGTTCTTCGGCGGCTTGGCCTTTTCCTCATCGGATCCCGACGCCTCCTCGTCATCACCAGAGTAGGCGTACTTGCTCCTGGCACGGATACGGGCTCCGTAGACCCAGAAGAGGAAGGGAATCGCACAGCACGCGAGACCGAGGAAGGCGAGGAGGGACGAGGCCCACTGGTCGCCGAGGCGGTCGTACATTTGCTCGGTGAAGAGGACGACGGCGGCGCCCCAGAAGGAGCGGATGCAGGTCTTTGCGGCGAGGGCGGAGGCGGCTTGGTGCTGGTAGGAGTCGACGAGGTAGTTGTTTGCCGAGTTGTACAAGAAGATGAAGCCGAAGCCGACGGGGAAGCCGCCGAACGCGGGGCCGGCCCAGTGGAGATCTGCGTAGGAGGTCCAGGCGAAGATGAAGAGGCCGATGGGGATGAACCAGCAGCTGAGCATCATGGGGATGAGGCGGGCCTCGGCGGGCGGGTGTCCGTTGTGCTTCGCGACGAGGGTGAGGTAGTGCTTGTTCACCCAAGGGGAACAGGCGGCCGACAAGAGAACGCCGACGGCGAGGGGGATAAACATGAGACCCGTGGAGGAGGCGGAGTAGCCCTTGCGCTTCTGGTAGATGATGGGGAAGGCGACGAAGAACATGTAGAGCAGGCCGTAGAGGACGGACATGTAGATGGAGATGAGGAAGACGATGAGCTCGCCAAAGAGGAGCTGGAAGGGCCGGATGAGGAAGATTCCCAGGCGCTCGCTGAAAGGACGCATGTCGATATCCTGCTCCGTGACGTGGGTCGCGTCGCCGGTCTCCTTGCGCATTTTCGCGGCGCGGCGGGCGAGGATCGTGGGCGCGTAGGTCTCGGGGACGGTGAAGGAGATGAGGACCCAGACGACGAAGGCCATGATGAGCTGGATCCAGTACAGCCAGCGCCAGCCTGCCGCGTCGGAGAGGAAGCCGCCTACAAGAGGACCGATCGCGGGACCGATGAAGGGCGCGGCGGAGAAGGCTGCCATCGGGACGCCGCGCTCCTCGTTGCGCCAGAGGTCTGCGAGGGTGCCGCCCACGAGGGTCATGGGCGCGGAGAAGGCGATGCCGTCGATGGCGCGGCAGACAAGCAACGTGGCGAGGTTCTTGGCGACGGCGCAGGGGATGATGAAGATGACGGCGAGAAGGAGGGTGGATGCGTAAATCACCTGACGGCCGTAGATTTCGGAAAGGGGCGCGAAGGCCATGGGACCGATGCCGAAGCCGATGACGAAGACGGTGATGGAGACGAGGGCGGCTTCCTCTGAGACGTGGAACTCTGCTGCGACACCCTCGATGTCGGCCGTAATTACCGAGGAGCAGAAGGCGACGACGAAGCAGGTCAGGGCGACGACCATTGTGCAGTACCACTTGTATGCCTTGCTCCAGTTCTTTGGGTTCTGGGGGTCGTTGGGGACGAAGGTGACGAGCTTGTAGTCTCCTCGGCCCGCGGGCGCTGCTGAGCCGTTGGCTGCTACGCCGGCTGGGATCTCGCCATTGTGGGTTTCCACGCGGTACTCGTCGAGGTTTGCGTTGGGGGAGAGGGTGCGGTAGGGGAGGTTTACGTCCAGCTCTGGGTCGATTTCCTCCTTTGTCTTTACGGGGTGGAGGACGTTTGAGGCGATGGAGGAGCGGCGGTTCGGGCGGGTGTTGCCGGAGGGGGTGCGGGTGTGGGAGGATACCGGGGCGTATTGGGGTGCTGGTGCGGCGCCGTCTGAGTCTGAGGAGGAGCCTGGCGGTAGGGTGTGTGATGATGTTCGTGATGGCTGATCCATCTTTGCGGTTTGGGTGTGTTTGCTTTGGTTGATGTGGTTTGTCTTCAGGGGGTCCCTGGTGGGAAAGGGGGGTCTTGGGAGGGAAGTCTGAAGAGTTGAGGGCTAGGGGGTATGGCCCGGTTTGAACACACGATAATCAAGGAATAGTAAGATATCCTCCTCGGATGAAAGGGGGGGCATCACCCTGACTTTATACTCGGCCTCATCTTGGGGAGAAGAACCACACACGAAGGGAACTGAGTCACTGTTGGTGTGAGATGAACAAGGTGCCTTGCATCAGGAAAGATACGCACGCCCCTCCCCTGCACTCCATTGAATGGGTAAACAAACTAAGAGTAAGGGAACCGGTCGCAATTCGGGCTATGGCTTGGGAATGGGATACTTCGGCGGCGGCATTCGGGGTGGTGCCCCACTTATCTGGATGGACGGAGACCCGCTTTTCCCGTCCGAATCGCCCAACCCGGTTTATCGTCGTGTTCCATTGTTCTCCCTCCCACCCCCTTGTTTTCTCTCAAAATCTGCAAGTAGAGTCGAGTCTAGACGCAGCGATAACAGCATGGTCCGTGAGTCGTTCATGTGAGAATTTCCCTCCTTTTCTTCTTCTTTCTGGTTTGGACGTGCTGAGTACACACGCGTAAAGTTTTCGTGGACCACTTTCTGTGATTATCTTTCCGCCATTCCATTCTTGATGGGGATGTTCCCCACTGCGGAAAGGCGAAGGGGGGCGTGTGTCAATCAGCAAAACCTGCGAGAACGGAGGGGGTGACATTCCAAGCTGCCTAAAGAGAAGAAACATGTGAGAGGTACGAGATAACGTGCTGCCCGTTCGCGCCGCCCTAGCAGATGCAATGGCAAGCTCCCTGCAGCTTTGGGTTTGGCGGCTCTGGTCGAAGAAGGTAATGGACGGCCATCACGGGGAGGCGAGAGCCAAGAATTCGGGTTTGGAGTGGGGGGTAGAGTAACAAAGTAACAGTTTGTGTGGCCAGCGCGAATAGAGCCTCACCAAAATGTCGGCGGCGCGTTTGACACGAGCGCCGACTGTTGCTTTTTTGGCTTTGCTCTACGGAGGGCGGGTACTGGTTCTAGGCGCGCGTGCAGGAGGCTTCTCTGACCTTTCATGTTCAAAAAGACTGAATCAGATTTTGAGGCTATCCCAGGATTGGACTAGAGCGAGAATGTTGGTCTGGTCTGGTCGACAGGCCGTGTTTGGAAAGAGCTTCATTTGAGGTACTCACGGCTGGAAGAACACGCAGCAGGAACGGGTCCAGCAAATCGTCATCGCAACCTCGTCCGTATTTCTCATAGGGAAATAACCACGGCGACTCCGGACTCAACAGCTTTTTAGGGAGAAATTGATGCTATTCCAAGTTTGAGATCTCAGTCAGCCAAAACGAAACCCTCAATACACTTCTCGTTCTCTTCAAAGATACACACTTCCTCGCGGCTCTGTCCGGTGACGCAAAAAAGCAAAAGCGGGACGGGTCTGGGAATAAGAGGGAATGACTTTTGGGCGGCACTAGGGCGTCTTGGCCTCTAGACGACAGGGGTAGTCCCGGTCCGACGTCCGCGATTGTGTGGCCTTCCCAGGGCTGAGGAACAGGGGGGAGAAATCTCGGGACGAGCTCGGGGTGTCGTCATACTAAATCAAACTTGAGGCGATCCATACCAAATTTTTCATCTCTGGATTTTTTTCGAGCCATAGCCGAGGACTTGTCAACAACTGAGGCTGCGAATTGTTGATACTTCTATCTGCCAAGGGATCATCTTCTCTACTGCCTTCCGGGAGACGCCTACTCACGATCTCTCTCCGTCCGAGCCTCGAATAGTTTCATTCATCCTTCCTTGTCGGTATTCACAAGTCAAGAACAACGGGCTTTCGAAGCCTGGGATACAGCTAATTGTATCGGTTGACAAGTTGGTGTTTACCGAAGCACCTTGCGAATTTACGATTCCAGAGCCGAGCTGGGCGCCTTTCGTCCGGGATGCACGGACCGCGTGGATACCCGGCGGGCTTGAAAGTGGGCCCTCCGGCCGGACACATAGTCAGTCACGCAGATGGCTTCCCGAGATTTCGTTGCCATGGAACTTGCCGTTGGGAGTGGCAGCTTCTTGACGAGTTGATCAGCTTGCCGCAAAACCCACACCTTGAGATTCTTTCTATGTGTCTCCAAAGTCTTGATGATTGGGGTCTCGTCAAGGGTAACCAGCCAAGGTACATACTTCAGCTAGGGATGCTCCTCTTCAGCCAACATGAACGACGCCGGTGAGGTTTCGAAGCACGATACCTTCAACGTAGCAACCAAGCAAGGACTTCAGCAAGTGGATACCGCTGCAAAAAGGTTTTCTCGAATTCCAAGGATCTCAAGACTCTTAGTGCATGCATTTGATTACGCTTGCAAGATTGTGCTTATTCCCGCCGGACCCAAGTGGGGGGCCATGGGCAGGAAGTCACTCCTCGATACCTTACTCACCCCAGGCTTGGGCCCGCGGCGTTATCAGCGAGAAGCCCAAGTCACCTCGGTGTTTGGGCGTATCACCATTTCACTGATAGGCGACTAGGAAGTTCCGAAGTCGTGCTGCTACAGCCTACGGAGTACACCTGAGTTGTTCCCACATGACGGCGGCCCCGATTCTCCTCCCTTGAGATGTAAAACCCACGAGGCGAGCCAAGAGGTTAATAAGAGGGCCCAGCGGGCGTCTCTCGAGCAATTCGAGACCTTTTCAACTGGGTGGCAGTCTGACAGATGCCACCGATGTCACAGAGATCAACAAGTGGTGATACAAGAAGAGGCCCCAGAGGCTCCAACGGTTCCAGAACTGACTACAGGTGGATAAGGGGATACTGCAGTCTGCAGTGCACCTGTCAAGGGTGGGGTGTGGGAGCCCGCGATGACAGAGCATCTTACGATTTCCCAAGGGGTGCTTCTCCCTGAACGCAGACCTGCGAGATGAGCCCGGAATGGTGGGAGTGGGAATAGGGGCAAGCTTAGGTTCCATTCTATAAGAGCCTCTTTCTCGTGGTACAGATGGGCTACGGTGTGGATGGCACGGGGTGCTAACATTTCTTTGGAGATCCTGAGACCTTGACCATTGACGCGGGTTGCCATTTTGGCGATTGCTGCCTGACGGACTAGCACCCGGTATCGTGGATCTTATCCCATGATCACCTCCCTTACTCATGTGTACGGCTACTAATCTTCAAAGTCAGGTAAATAAAGGTATAAACAAACGGGTATTAACGAACCGTTAAACCATAACCAGCGCTATCGCATACCTTGAGCTCACGAGGTAAAGACTTAAGAAAGAGTGGACCCCATTTCAGAAAAGTCGGAGCTCGCGCCTACGGTTCCCGCGCCCCCATCAGCCCCGGCACACCTCGTGGTCGGCGTTTCCAACCCTCTAGCCCCCGTCCCTAAAGCCGCCAAGCCTTTAAGGAAAAGCTTCCCTCCTGTGATCGTCTCCAGACAGATAGACGGAGTGACGCATTTTGAGCCTTGGCTTTTCGATTATCTACCCTTTGGGCCGTTTGGGAAACAGCGCCGGTCGGTCGGCCACTCGGGTCCCAAGCTCAAGCAGTCAGATCTTGGCTGCCTACCCGTTACCGCTGCCGCTGCCGGTGTCAGAGACAACCAAAGATACACACACAGACCTCGCGGGGCTTTACCTCTCCGCGAGTAGACCGGCCAGTGTGATAGTCCATCTGACATGCAGCCAAGCAGAACCTGTCAATCTCTCTGCCCTCGCCTCCATCTCCGCCGACTGCTCACGACCTCCGACCGCGGTCGTAGACCTCCTTGTCATTTTCACGATCCGGAACGGCCAAGCTCCGCTCATCGCGAGGTGGAAGATTGTCGATTTTAGTGGTCGATGATGGCGCTTTGGAAGTCTACGAATGGAGTGTTGCACCAGGGCATGGATCCACTAAGCTTACCAGCTTCATCACGAGTTTTGCGATTCTTGAGAGGATTCCTTGACTGACCATAGCATAAACCCGCGGTGTCTTGGCAAGACCTATGGACCGGGGGGTTCGTTTTGAGACTTCGACAGTATCACCACATCGATCAGCCTGTCACCGAATGCGTCTGTCTGTATCGTTCATGAATTCTCATTATCTTGATGGAAACACTTAATCACTCCAAACTCCAGTGGTATAGTGCTGTTACCCCCGCTACCCACCCCGGCGTCTCCTAATCATTAAGCAATGTTCCCTTATGCACACATGAGAATATCTACAAACGCAGCTGCGAACAGCTAGGCGAAGCTCCTACGCACTAGCGATTGTTGCTGTCAGCCTGCTGTCGCCAGATGTGCGTGTCGCCCAGGCTCATTGAGCTGTCCGACGCGGCCGAGGCCGTGTTCTCGGGAGCATTTGGAGTCTCCGTATCCGGGCCGCTCTCTTCGTCGTCGTCCGTGGTATTGTGGACTGGCGGCGGATCCTGGTAGATCCACGGCTCTTCTAGACTGCGGAGAGTTAATGAACAGGAACGAATCGACATGGTTCAACATGGTTCAACATACCGAGAGGTCAAGCTGGGATTCGCAAAGGTCAAGCCCTTTTCTTTATCCTCGTCAATGGTGCTTCCGCGCCTGAGCAAACCTTGTGAGGGTCTCGGCCCCTCAAAGTCTTCGTCAAGTATAGCCGCATCCTCAGGGTCAATCTCAATGCGGATGCTGCGCAGAGATATGTATCGCGTAAGCGGCTCGAAACGACGCTTAAAGTAGAAGCTGTACCAGACCGTAAATGCAATCAGAGGTAAGACAGCAATAGACTGGACAAAGGCAAGCGACAGTGCCATGATACTGGAAAGTATCACCTGCGATACCAACAGACCGAGAATGACGCGGTAACTAATGATTCTCCAGGCGCCGCCGGTCGCATGTTGAGGCTGGTCCATTGCATAGAGAAGTTGGTACTTGTAGGTGAAGTAACCCAAGATGAAGTAGAAGAGGCCAACGGTCAGAATGAGCCAGCCGAATCCCAATGTGCTGTACAACAGGCACAGCATGAAGATGAGCATTGCCGTCGGGAGGTAGAATCCGTAGCTGAACACAGTTGGCTGCATGATTTCGGCAAAGTCCCTGGGGGTCTTGGCGCCCATTCGATAGATCGGGTAGAGGAAGACGCTGCCGACTTGGAGCAGCCTAAAGGGGAAGAGGCCGATACCTTGAAGCATGATGAAGTTGGTGTAGAATATTCCGAGGTCCTGGATCTGCCCGGCAACTTGTCGCGTCAGGGTAGCAGGACTTTTCCAGATATCCTGGATCTGACGAACCAAGTTGGCAACGGTGAAAGCTGCGTTGGAAGTGGCAAAGACAACAAAGATGTTGAAGAAGGTGAAGAAGAAGTTTTTGGAAATGATGGAGAGCTCCACGTCACCCTTGGAGATCATACCTTGCTCGTACGAGAGGTATTCGTAGAGATATGGCACGGCAACGTTCAGCAACGAAACGAGAAGCGTTGGCAAGCCGGTTTCGATCAAGGCACGTAGTGTTGGATATTGGTCGAAGAATCCAACAATGCCAGGGAACCACGTCTGGAAGTTGCGAACGCTTAGCAGACTAGCAATAGACGCAACGATCGTCAACCACAGCACGGAGAGGACGGCGACAAATATCGTAATGATCCATGAACGGAGACGACGAATCCCACGAGGTGCGTACGTGTTGGGCCACATTACATCAGAAGGAGCGGGCGCGGGCTTCGTAAGAAGCTGTCCCGGTCGAGGGTCGATGCGGGCCTGGATTGCCATCTGACAAGCGGCGATCGAGTCCATCGTGACGAAGGCCAGATCGGCCGGGGTGAAGTTCTTCTTTCTCGCCTCGCGGATTCTGTCGTCGAGGCGTCGCAGCTTCTCCTCGTAGTAGTCAAGGGCGTCTATCTTGCGACTCTGAAGTTTGAGCAAGCCATACCATAATCTCACTTTGGGGCGCGGTCTCTCGACGAGTTCGGGGTTGATGTTTTCGTGCCCTAGTAATCCACCATTCTCTCCAGCCTCCTCGTCGACTTCGTCTTCTCGAGGCTCCAAGACTGAGGGCTCGGCCTGGGGGTCGCGGAGGCGCTGGACTGACTTGGGGAGCGCTGCCTGTTTTCCAAGATACACGCTCCAAGTCTCTTCAAGCTGAGCCAAAGCCTGCGCTCTTTGAGCAATGAGCGAGTCGAGCTCCCGCCAGTCGCAGCACAGATTGACATGCTCGACCTCGCCAATTTCTAGCTTTTCGATGAGTTTCTTGATTTTCCCTTCGTCGCGTAGATTTCGAGGAATGCCAGTAAGGCGGAATGTTCTGTCGGTGATTGTTGACTGTGTGCCGAGGTACTCTTGACGAACATGAATGACTCTAAAGGTCGCCTTGTTTAGGACGTAGAGGGTCAAGCCCGTGAAGAAGTAGCCAAACGCCAGCCATGCCCAGATGTAGCTCTTTGCCATGTTGAAACTCTGGTCGTCGCCATCCGGAGCATCCCAGACCGAGTTTTCGTCGTGTGAATAAACTCCCAGAGCGCGAGTCTCCATCGCGATAGAGGCCGTAGGAGTTTTACTAGGTTTTGGTTTCGTTGGAGGGAAAGTCTCAGGTCCGAGCGAAGCATTGATGGGTAGCATCACGGTATACGCGAAGAAGGCCAGTATAGCCAGAATGCGGATAGCCATTTTGAAGAAGGCAAGAAACTGTTCCCGTCAGATAAGTATGCCGAGTCACGAGTGGTATCTTCGGACTTACGACAAAGGCATCGAGACCGGCAGAGGCGAGGACTTGCTCCTCAGTAACGCGATAAAGTCCCGGAATCCACCCAAAGAAGGTATCCGGCAGTGCAGGCAAACCGATTTTGGGGTCCAGTCTGCGCTTGCGCGCGGCGTACAGGGTCGGCCATCGTGGGCGCAAGAAGCAGAAGGTGGTGAATGCTGTGAGGCCAAGAACCAGGGACAAACCGAGTTGGACCCAAACGTCACGATCGCTCGGTTTGATGGCCTCTGGCGGTTTGTCTTCAAACACCAAATATTCCATCTTGCGTGAAGCAGGTCTCCCCGATTCGGATGCGACTGATGGAGCTGTTGAGTCGCGAGTCGTTGGGTAGAAATTGGTGATGTGTTGGAGAGACTCCAAATCGTGAGGTACGGTAGTGGGTTGAAACAGGTGCTGGGAGCTCCAGGTAAGAGGGAGGTCTCCACTTTCATCCGAACCTGTGACGTGATGATGCGTCGGGTGATTGTGGTTCTGGCGGTATTAGATAAGCAACGCCACAGTTTTAATGAGGTGGCTGGGATGAACCAGCGCTCCAGCCACACGAGGGATCGAAGGGCGCAAGTGCGCACGCTGTGCCTGCATTCTTCTGCATCAAAATGCACAAAAAGGCCCCTCAAGAGTACGGGATGTTCCGGCAGCCCTATAAGGCTTTCCTTTTGCTATCCGGCCATGGTCCCAATTGTTCAATGAGAAGAAGAGTACGCAAGGTTGCGGCCGGCACATTGCAGATGCCGAATGAGAGGCCCTACGGCTCAGCTTACTTTTTCGGCAAGCCACTTGACCTTAGATTTCATACGCGGTGCTTCAAGATACTCACCCTTTACTGTTCCTTTATCTGCAAGACAATTAGTGACGGCCAAGACGGACGGCTGCTCGGCTGCTCCCTCAAAAGTTTTGGCGATCATCGGCCCCACTGCCGTGGGGTGGGACCTAGGTAGACCGACGCTCTCCCGGCTTATTTCGGCCCTTCCACTCTGTTCACCACCGCTGATCCAAGGGAGATACTTACCTCCATTCTTGCAGGGGAAGAATTCAGAGCTCATGGAGTGAAGCTGCAGGGCTTACACAGCCATGCGGCGCTCTGTCTAGCTAGTTCTGATGCCCGGTGCTGCAGGCGAGCTGCATTTCGAACGAGCACGCCGAAAAGCTTCACCGTGAGACAGCACAGCCTCAACGAAGAAGCCGTTTGGCGGAGTTTTCCATGCTATCTCTGTTCCACGGGCAGAGTATTTGGCAGCAATTACCAAGTGCTCGGACGACCAAAAGTTGAGATGGATGGGAATTTCCGCCTCAAAATTCCACAGGTTTCAATGCGTTCCTGGTGAAAGTGCCATCTGGGCAAGCCGCGCACTGACAAGTAATGTTTGCAGTGTGCCCATCACAGACATCGGAACCATGTTCCAGCTTCGTGCATCGTACATCGTGCATTCATACCGATTATTGGGAAGGCGGTGCATCGCGGTGTTGTGCCTCTTCCTCAATTCTTTGAATGACAGCGTGGTCATCTGCAGTCGGCGACAAAGAGCAAGATCATCGGGCGCCAGTGGCTACAGAGACTTGGCGTCTGCAGCGCGCCTTGAGTAACACCGTTTGCAGTACAGAGTTCAGAGAGGCATGACGCCCATGGACGCAGACGATGACAACTGATGCGCCCGTCTACACATGGCCAGATATGGCTTCTGCAGAGAACAAGTCTGGATTTGGCGCATGTACCTACAAATGCTGTGGACATACTCCGTCGGAAGGGTGTTGAAGTTGAAAACAACGACATGAGAAACGGGAGCAAAGAGCAGGCAGCAAAGGGAACAAAACGTCTTGCTTCAGTTGAGACTCGGGCGAAACAGTCTGCAGGGCCACTCGAGTGCCAAGATGCGGCCCGGCCGGGGGCGAGTGCAGCGCGGGTGGCTCTGATGCAAAGACGGTCGAAGAACCATCTCATTATTTGATTGTTCTTGTTCTGGCCGGCAGCCGTTCTTTTTTATAACCGAAACTTCAGCAAACTTCATCGAAGCAAGGGGAGCGGCGGCCATTGCCTTTGTTATCGACGGGTCTGGATTGGTTCTCCTAGTGACACTTTTCTCTCATGTCAAAGGTCTCAGCCTCGAGGTTCCCTGTATTTGGGTCTGTAAGCGGACATCCGTACCTTAATCGAAGTGACAAACTGCGTCCGGCGACATTTGGAGACGTTCCCAAGGTTCCTTAAGACGACCGGTCCCTGCCGCCGTGGTTATTAGCGCTCGTCTTCCCGCCCCTTCCCCTCCATTTACCCAGTTCCCGCCCTCCCTTTTCCCCAGTCCAGTCCCGTCCATTCCCGTCCAGACTCCAGGCTTCCAGCCCACCGCTGCACCGCATCCCCTCTCGAGTCGCTCTTTCCCGACGCTGTGGAATTGGGATCAGCCCTTGCCTTCCCATCCAATTGGACTGCACCTTCCTCCAAACCGACCTGCATTGGATGCACCTGCCTCCACGGCTTTTGTCGGCCCACAACCGGTACAAAGTACATCGAGAAAAAAAGGAAGGAAGGAGAGGAAAAAAAAAAAAAAGAGGGAAACCACTTCCCCGGTCGTTCCACTCCTCCCGGATTCGCCAATCGACCACGAAAATTTCGGCAATTTCCAATCTTTTCTGCCCCATTTCACGAACCCCTCCATGCCCCTCTCTCCTCCACAAACTGCCCGCCGACATCGACGACGATCTCCGAGAGCAATTGAGAAACAGGGACATGCTCGACACACTCAAGATGAGCGAGACCCAATTGACCTTTGGTCGGACCGACGACTACATCTTCATCTCCAAGCCCAAGAAGGGCATCGCTTATGTTGAGGCCCGTTTCAAGGATGGCAAAGGTGTACGTTCTGCCCCGCAATGCTCATTTTCACGAGCTTTTCCCCCCAAATTCTGTCGGACAATTGCTTACAATGAGAACAGCTTGCGCACACAGACAAGGGATGCCAACTGGTATGTTCAGTTCTTTGATATGAACCTCATTGATCTCATTGTCCGTCATCTAACGTGCCTCAGCTTCTCTCCAAGCTTGAAAGAGAATGGAGCGCACCCAAACTCAAGGATGACACTGTCATCTCACTTGAGGCTGACCTCTTGAAGGAGCCAGTTTGTAAGTTTCTTCATTCTCTTTTGGGATCGCACTGCTTACCATCAGCATAGTCCACAAGGAGATTCCAAGCGACATGTTCCACTCTCTTCGTGTGGTTGAGTTCCAAGGCCTGGATCCATCTACTCGTGTCGTCTCTATCCGCGACGTTGCCATCAAAGTCAACCTCTACGGATGCACTCCCGAGTCACCCTCCGAGTCGGATGATGAGTTGGTGGACATTCTTCCAAGCGCCACTAAAGTCGATGGCATCTGGGAGCTGTAAGAATACCTCTCTCAACTTTAACGTACATATTGCTGACCTTCCGACTCTCTAGATGCTGAATCTGATCACTTACTATCTTGGTCACTGATTAAGTTACTTCATCTGAAATCAGCGAAGGAGACGCAAATACTGTGGCCGTTTCCTATGAACTGGGACCTGGCACTTTAGTTGATCTCCCTCCGCGACGTCGCGCAACGTCGTGCTGCTCACTGGGTGACCTCCGAGGTCCCGAAGAGCGCTCGGCCGAGATCGCCGAATACCCCATCATCAGCTACCACTGTCGGTGATGTTGAGAGCATCGGCTGACATCGCGAACCCGATGACGTCGAGTCACGAGTGTGCATGACCTAGTTGTGTGAATCATGAACGCTCAGTCTAGCAGCCTCGACCATCCAAGGGTGCGACGTACTGTCTCGGTCAATACCACATACAGCATGATCGACATGCTCGACCGCAATCTCTGGCATTGGCTCTACATCATATCGACGGCATCACGACGGCATGCATCGGAGCATTGCGATGAAACTCCAATGCATGAAGCTGCAAAGGCCGACGGAAGATGAGATTCGGCAATAGGCTTTCCATCAGCTCTGATGCCATACTGCTCCCGCTGATGATGTCGTTGTCGAAATAGACATCATCGATGACTTGGATTTACACCAGCCTTGTCACGACTGTTGCTGCCAACATCAAGAGAGATGGGTGCTCCGAGCGAGACCGACGGCGAGGTCCATCAGCTTGGGTGCAGAATAAAATATACCGTCATCAACGACAGTGTATATTTGCTGACCAAGATCTAAGACCTCTTGGGCATGACGAGAAATGTAGAAGATCGATTAGACTTCCTACGGCCTTTCGACATTTAATGGGCATATGGTAAACTCAGGAAGTGATGGCTGTGATCGATAGCAGTAGATGAATAAAAGGAGGAATTTCCGATCCAGGAACCTCAATACTCGCCTTGCCATCTTCCAACTAACAAACCCCGCATTGTGATCAATCTTCCTCGAGCAGTCCCTTGGGGGCGAAAGCTTTAGACTCAGGGTCTGTCTCGTCGCATTCATCCAGGGTTACTGCCCAGCCGAGACTTTTGTCTCGGTCAAACATCCAAAATGCAGTGTCCAGAAATGCCCTACCGTGCTAGCGACTTCAGCCGCCGCGTGCCGTCCCTCACCAGTACATGATCAATCACCATATTGGTTTGCTTGCATGAGGGGTCCAGACCACTCATGGCCTGAGCTTCACCGAGCGACTCGAATGAGGTGCTTCTTACTTGTCGTTCGGTGGCTTGCGTATGTCAGTCGGTAAAGTTCTTAGCGAGTCCCCCCGCACTTGATCTAGACGCCAAGCTGAAAGCTCTAGGAACTCTGGCTTCTATTTTGTCTTGGAAATTGGCCCGAAAGCGGCATCGATCAATAACGGGCGGGAATGGGCGGGCTGCAGCTATCGTCGACACATGCCTACCGTCAAGAGATCGTCAAACAGCAAATTACGATATGTCCTCAGCTCTTCGTGAAAGCCCTCCTGAAAATTCGATTCACGCACATGCCATCGGAAATGCCTGATTAGCCACCAGGATCGGGATCATTTTCTGTAGTGAGATTTTGCATCAATGACTTTTGTAAGTTTCGAAGCAGTCATGTGCATTCGGGAAGCTCATGCAGTACCGTAGAGACTGTCAAAGAACATTAGGAGATCTCGAGAGCTTCTCGTGAAGCTCTCGAGATCTGCGGTATTGGGCCAATCGCAGTGTCCCTTCGAGCTCCCGAATGTCTCATTCGCAACAGACTTGCCCATTCCCAGCGTTTACAGGGCACAGCTATCAGCCGGCGCTAGGCAAGCCTCAAAATAACATCCAGAAGCGGGATACTCCATCCGAGATTCGAATGCGCTTCTCTCAATGTCCATGGAGATGGGCCAGATCCCTGATTGCAACATCTCGGTTTCTGCCCAACAGAACATCAGGAATTGACTCCTCATCAGCTCTGTCTCGCTCGCTTCAGCTTTCAGGTAGCCACGGGGACCTCGTTCAGCTGGAAGCCATCGAACGAAAGCGTGCATAGGAGCGCTTGCAACAACAAACTCCAAGGAGAGGGAATCCGACGGCGAAAAGCCATCTCGCGTCGTGTTTTGGGCTTTGGAAAACTCGCATAAATTGCAAGAAGAAGGACATCACACAAGGTCTTTTTCCATCACATCACAAACTATAAGATGTTCAGTCTCATCCTACGAATCCTCTCACTTCCTCTCATCCCATTCAGAAGATATCTACCTCCCTCTCCACCATCCCCACTGCCCCAACCCAAGAAACCGCTTCCTCCGAAGGACAGCAACAATTCCCCTTCCGCTTCTTCTTCTTCCTCTTCTAGTTCTACTACTGCCCCGCTGGTCAAATCCACCGCCATGTACGTCTACCTCGGTAAGCTCGACTGGAAGCCATATGGCCTGGACGAGACCTTTGTCATCACCTTGCCCAACGGTCCCGCCCGCGCCGGTGACCCTGCCTACCTCTTCTCGCAGTGGACCAAGGACGCCCGCGGCGCGCAGAAGGCCAACTGGTTCCTCAACCTCGTCGTCGACAAGGTCTCCAAGACGGCCAGCGGCGATGATGTCTTCACGCTCAAGAACTCGCACTACTACTCCTGGGAGATCACTACCCAGAAGGTCTACGGCGAGCTCAAGGTCACCATGTCGAACCCCAACAAGGACAAGAGCACCATGACTTTCAACCGTATCTGGAAATCTGAGTCTCAGACCCCCGCCGGCTCCCTGCGCATCTGGACTGGCAAGATCAACTGGCCCAACTATGCTACCAACGAGATGGCCACCTTCATCGTCCCCGAGGGCTTCGGCAAGGATAAGCCCGTTTTGGCCGTCTGGCAGTGGACCAAGAATGGCGAAGGAAAGCCGAAGAACCCCAACGTCCACGTCGCCAAGCAAACTATCCTTTCTAGCCCCGAGAAGACTGTCAAGTTTGAGTACAACTCCTTCTATCATGTGACTTGCAATTGGCAGCAGAGTACCGAGAGACTTGCTGTCCACATGAAGGGAAGTGGAATCGAGAGCAATGTTAGCCAAGAGATTGGTGATTTCGCTCTTGCTGTTCACCTGGACCGTCACTCTCAGTTAGTATACTCTTTTCCCTTGATGTGGATATAGCTGACCATCCAAAACAGCGACTTCAGCCCCCCTGAGTCCACTCCTAACAAGGCTGAGGTCGAGCTCCGACTTCCTCAGGCCCAAGCTTCTTTGTCTCGCATCCAGGCGCCGATGCCTTTCCCCAAAGGACTGGTTGACACCCTGACTCACGCCCAGGCTTTCATCGACCAAGCTGGCTACCTTGCTAAGTATGCTGAGCAGGTATGTTCCCTATAAGTCAATTCAATTCATCTCCGTACATAATATACTGATAGCGACTAGCGCTTCGCTGCCCTGGATACCGACCTCCACGCCCGCGATCACCAACTCACCGCCGCTGAGACTCAGATCCGTGAGCTCCTGAAGAACAGAGATCTCCTGCTTCAGAGAGAAAGGGAACAGCAAGACGAGGCTGCTCTCCTCAAGAAACTGCTCCAAAGGGAGAAGGCGACAGTCCACGACCTCGAGATCGAGATTGCTCAGCTTCGGAAGAAGATTGGCGACGGGGACAAGCATGACGAGGATGACCACCGAGTCATAGCGGAGCTGCGGGATGCGAGAATCCAACTCAAGAGACAATTGAACGAGGCCGAGGCCTCCCACGACAAGGCGAAGGCTCGCATTCAAGGGCTTACCGAGCAGATCCAAAAGTTGGAGTCCAAGATTTTCCTTCTCCAGTCCGAACTCGATGTCCTTCGCAAGCGTAACGAAAGTCTCATCAAGGAGAATGCAGCACTTACCGATGCGAAGCGTAAGCTTCAAGCGGATAACGAGTCACTGCAGGACGATGTCGAGAGTGCGAGACTCACGGATGAGAAAGCACAAGCCAACATTACCAGATTGACGGAAGAGCTTCGCAATGAAGCGGATGAGAAGCGAAAGGCCTCGGACAGGGCTCTTGAGAAGGGCAGAGAGCTCTTGAAGGCGCAAGAGGAAACCAGCCGCATTGAGGGGCTGCGTTCCACAGATCGCAAGGAGCTTCTCGAAACCAAGCTGTTGAGTGACCAGTACTGGGACATCTTGAAGAGACAGAAGCTCCTTCACCTGATCAAGAAGACGGAGGCACAACCTCAGGTTGCCCAGAAGTAGTGGTGTTCAGGAATAGTCAGATTGTCAAAGAATGGTTTTCCTTAGCTTCGACCTAATAATCAATTTCTCATTTGTCAGCAAATCTGGTCTCCTATAGGAGCCTACTTGAAGACGCGTAGTGACGGTCAAGACGCGATGTTCCAGAAGATATGGTTTCGCATGACACTCCCTTATTTTAGGGTATATTCCTATTGACTTTAATATGGCCTTCCCAATCAGGCTACCTGACACCGCCGTGAAAGACCAGGAAAGCCGGTGATTGTGAGTTGAGGGCAAATCGAGATATCTACGTGTGCTGGATTGCTGCCTTTTGTAGTCATATGAGGAAAAATGTAGACGCCAGTGATGTTGACATCGCTCCCTTAAGCAGACCAAATTCAACCCGAGTATTCTCCGGAAGATTGCAACCAGTGGCACAAAGCGCTGCACAACATTCCATACACGACTCTGTGGACAAGCTCTGTCGTATCATGACATTCAGATCAGCCCATACCGATTCCATCGTAAACAAGACCAAAGGAGAAACCCAATGCCGACGGGATTGCTAAGACTAATTCCCTCCTCATAAAAACTTGAGTTGTTCTAATGGCCAAGCCATGACGATCTCGTCAAAAGATGAACTACTACCTAGTAAGACCACGTGAGCTAGCAGATAAGAAATCTGCTATAGAACAATCTCATACGACCAGAACCATTGAGGACCAGTCAATGCAGAGTTTCGAGTCATTGTCGAGGCTGTGGATAAGACCGGGATACGAGGCTTGTCATAGCTGCAGAGCAATACATGGGGGAAAGTTTGAGTTGGAATTAGACTACGAAACCAACATATTCCAGCACAGCACCGCCATCTAAT
Organism: Colletotrichum costaricense; assembly: GCF_030867565.1. Lineage (NCBI taxonomy): Eukaryota > Fungi > Ascomycota > Sordariomycetes > Glomerellales > Glomerellaceae > Colletotrichum > Colletotrichum costaricense. Next base: position 216,053 of record NW_026848254.1, on the reverse strand, counting down.
CCCAACCACCCAAAACCCTTCGACATAACATCATTATGTGCTTGTATGTATAACGCTCAAATCTCCTTGACAAATCCTACCTCCACAACCCTATCCATCGCCAATCTCAGATTCGCAATCTTGGCCCGGGTATTATCCCGAATCCACAAGAACGTACCCAAGGTGAAGCGCCGGAGAATGCTCGTCCCCGTCCGAATGTGCATCTGCCCCTTACCTACAATGTACAACACCTTGTGCGAGTAAGCGCGATCTAGCTTCGCCAGCTCCGCCGCGACTTTCTCGTCCCGAAGCTCCACGGGGCCCTCAGTATCCTCCCACGAGGCATCCGTCGTCGTCTCTCCGCATGCAGTAGCCGCCTTGCTCGCCGCCTGCTGCACGACAAACTTGCGCACCTGCTCGTAGATCAACGCGCCCAGATCGGGACTGACGACCTCGTCCATGAAGCCGTGACGAACAACGAGGCGGTAGCACCCTGCCAGATTTGCGAACCGCGAGATGTGGTAGCGCTCCGAATCGGGAACAGTAGGAACCTCGACGGGGTGAAGATGGAAAAACACCGCCACGTCGGGGAGCGCGCCGAGCTTGGAGGCAAAGTGCGTGAAAACGCTGGGCGTCTGCACGCCCGTCTTGTCGAAGAAGATACCGAAGCCGCTGACGGGAGAGAGAACATCGCCGCCCCAGCGCTGGGTGAGCGCCAGCATGCCCTCCTTGTTCTTGGTGACGAGGGTGCTGGGCTGGAAGCGGTCCTCGGCCTCGGCGCGCCACTGGTTTTCCTTACCGAAGCGCCAGAGGAGGAACATGCCGGCCATGAGGGCGGAGATGAGAAGCGTGAACCACGCGCCGTCGGGGACCTTGTTGAGTGCCGAAGAAAGGTAGAGGCCGTCGAGGGTGGCGAACATCAGGGCTGGCAGGGCAATGAGCCAGACGGGAAGGCGCCAGACGAGGATGGCGACGAGGGTGACCATGAGGGTGTCGAAGAAGGTGACGAAGATGACGCAGACGCCGTAGGCGTGACCCAAGCTGGTGGTATTGTTGTAGACTGCCGTGACGAGGATGGTGCCGAGCATGAGGAGCCAGTTAAGGAGGGGCACGTAGACCTGGCCGTGGAAGGTGGAGGAGGTGTGGACGACCTTCATCTGGGGACAATAGGAGAGTTTCATGATCTGGCTGGAGAGCTGGAAGGTTGCCGTGATGATGGCTTGCGAGGCGACGATGGCGGCGAGCACGGCGAGGATCAAGCTGGGGTAGAGCATGCCGGGGGGCACGGTGTTGAAGAAGGGGTTGGTGTACTTCTCCGGCATGAGGGCGAGATGGGCGGCCTGTCCGCTGTAGGCGAGGATCAGGCAGGGGTACGTCCAGAGCAGCCAGCTCATCTGGACGGCGCGCATGCTAAAGGCACCGAGATCGGCGAAGAGGGCTTCGACACCGGTGAAGCAGAGGAGAACGCCGCCGAGCATCCTCCAGCCCTCCGTCTTCTTCTCCATGAAGAAATGGATCGCGTAGTAGGGGCTGAATGCCTTGAGAACGGTGTAGTCGTACTTTACGAGGTTGTAGATGCCAAAGGCGCCGTTGAAGCCCAGCCAGATGATGACGATGGGCGCAAAGGTGGTGGCGAGCTTGGTGGTACCGAGGGGTTGGATCAGGAAGAGCAGGACGAGGATGCCGCAAGTTGTGCCGACGATGGTGGAGGTGCTGATGTCGGGCTTGACGACGGAGAGACCCTGGATGGCACCCAGGACAGACTGCGCGGGGGTGAGGATACCGTCGGCGATGACCATGGAGACGGCGAGAACGCCGATGGTCTTGAGGAAGCCTCGTGTGAATTTGGACTTTTCAATGGCGGAGCGGATGCCGCGCGTGACGGGGCGGACGTCTTGGGTGTTGTGGCGTTCGATGCGTACTGTTGCTTCTTCGCGGGGATCGAAGTTTGTGATGTTGGCCTTGGTGGTGTCAGAGCACGTACGCGTAGAAAGGGGGAAGCATCAGTGTTTGAGGCTGATTCGACTTACAAATCGGGTCAAGAGGGAGTAGCACGAAAAGGTGCCACCCTCGCCCTCGTTATCGGCGTGTAAGACGATGAGGACATATTTGGCCGTGACCATGAGAGTGAGGGACCAGATGATGAGAGAGAGAACCTGGGTGAGGTCGTTCTTGGTGGGAAGATCAGTGAAGGTGGACGAGTATACGTAGAGAGGACTAAGCGATTGTCAGCAAAACAAGAAACCTCCGTACGCGCTTCTTGATCCAAACTTACCTGGTTCCAATATCGCCGTAGATGACACCAATAGACTGGTACGCAAGCCTTTCAAGCCCGTCAGCACATAAACCCCCTCAAACCCTTAGAGGGAGCGCATCACGACCAATCAACATACCACATCAACGTCGTGCCAGTGAAAACCTGCTTCTTCCTCCCGTCATCGCGACGCCAATCGTCACCACCATCATCAGCCTCAGCATTCGATTCCCTGGTAATGGCGCGCGAGAGGCGGTTCGAAGCGACACGGTTCAGGTCGCGGCTCGAGTAGATACCGCCGGCGATGCCAGAGCTGGAACCTCCATCAGGACCTGGGCGCGGGAACGTAGACCACTCGTCGACGGTCGAACCGGACTTGTGCTTCTCGAGCTTGTCTTCGATTGTGATTCTAGGAGCGCTCGGGGTTGTTGGGGTGCCTTGGGCGTCCATGCCAGGCTGGAATTCCATTTCAGGGGGTGGAAAGGTTGAGAAATGGGAAAGGGGAGGAAAAGAGAATGCGCCGGCGTAAAGCACAGCGAGTGAGAGATGAGACCTAACAAAATAGCAGTATTCTGAGGGCAGAGAATATCTAGCAAAGTCGTAAAAAGGGGACTTCACAAGAACCAATACACGATAAGATCTTTCGGTTGAAGATTGAAAGGGCGGGATGCGACTTCTTTAAGTCCCGGGAATTTGGAATGACAGGGTCTTGATGTTTCTGGGTTGCCCTACCCTAATCTCAGGATTAAATCTTTGTCTCAAACGACAAAAGACAAAGACGGCAAAGTTGGATGGAGGAAGGGGAGAGAGTGGGGGTGCCATGAGGGATCTTGGTTCATCTTGCCCATCTCGGGGACCCTCGAAGAGAGTTACAGAGAGGCAGGCCAGCATGGCGGTCAAGGCTAGCCCGGCTAGTGTAACGGGAATTTCGATGCATCCTTGATGAAGCGGCCCTAGTACCGACGCGGCCTCTACTTTTTGTCAATTAGCCCCGGAGAGCAAAAGCCACCGGGCCCATATTAGCATCGAGGAACGACTGGGCGGTCGACAACGACGGCCATCCCCGGGGGTGGCATTCCAGGAATCCAGCCCACTTGTCCCCCTTCCCGCCTTCTTGACGTTACCCACCTCGGGGCCTACTTGTGAGATCCCATGTGGCATGTGGCGTGCAGGTTTCCCATCTGCACACATGCACGGGCTTATCTGTGAACAGACGGGGATGCCCCTCCCCCTTCGAATGCTTATGAGAAAGAGTTTGATGACAGAAACAAGACTGTCACAAGCTTTCTTCGATAATGGGGGTTGGCCCTTCGGAAGCGGAGCGGCTATGACTAGGTGCTCTTCCTTCGGCTCTGGGGTTGGATGGGCTCGTGTAGTGTACTTCAGGCGAAGTGCGGCAAGGTGTGCCGGGTGGGAGGAAGGCCGGATGATGCAGGTGAGGGAACGAGCGCCCGCTGCTATGTATGTGCCGGCATGCTGAAAGTAGGCTGTATCCATCAAGTGGTGATGATGAATGTTTTTTCTGCGAGACTGCTTGGGAGTAGGTAGACTGAGTGGAGGGGCCGGTTGGCAGGGGTAGCTTGCGTAAAGGTAGGGGTAGAGGCGGCTCTCCTCCAGTCAGAGATGGTGGGAGAGCACGCAGTACCTAGAGTCTTTGACTCTTTTGAGACTAAGAATGCGGTGTTCGCGGGACCCGTAACCATAGTTGAGTTGGTGGTGTCAATCTGCACACTGCCACTGAGGCAGCTCCGGCGGCTTTGGGCAGCCAACGGATGAGGCTCGAAACTTTTGGCTTTCCATGGCAGAAAACGGGCCACACTCGCAAGAATGATGACGGCGTCTCTGTCCCTCTCTCGCGCGAAGCTTGTTGAAGGTGGGATGCCGCTGGCCATGTTGTCTCTTGCTAAGAGTCTCTAGCGCATTTCCAGCTCTCGACTTCTACACCCTCTCGCGATGCTAGGTATGTCTGAGTTGTTGGTTTTCTCTGCCAGTCTGACCTGATGTTGCTGCACGTGCCAGTGATCCAATATGCTGCCAAGCCCTGACTACAGCGCGTCTGTGAGAGCAGTCACCAAGGTGGGATGGATCCTTGGCCCTTTACTTTTTCCCTCCGAACAGCTAGAGCCAACTTGCCAAGGCGGCGCCCAAAAGAGCCAAGCTGCGGGCGTAGGGGAAATTGATGTTGACGATGTGGTCCGTGGATAGATGGGGGGCATCCAGGGAAGTGAATACCCAAAGAAGGATGGGATCTGTCAGACTGTGGCCGGGCTCTGCTCTTCAACTTTGAAGCAGCAACATAATGCCTCACCATGTCCACAGTCCAACTCTGGCCACTTTACGCCGGATGCCGGTCTTTGCCGTACCTAGGTAAATGGTCCGGGCTGTGTAGACTGTAGGGCATGACTAGACGGTGATGGGCAGAATGACAGACCTCGGGAGGTTGGACTCTTAGCATGGGAGTGAAAGAGAGAAGAGAGACGGGGCAAAACAGAATGGAGGGAAGATGGGCATCGGGAGGCAGCCCGAACAAAGATGCTGGGTTCTAACATAGTAGCATGTACTCCGTGTGTACCTATCCATAGTAAGAGTTGAATGCAGACAAAGAAGGGGCAGGTGGGAGGTGGGAGGATGCAAGCGACACGCCCGTAGCTACCCCTGCCATCCCCGGAGGGTTTCTGCGGGGACATGCAAAACCAGTGGGTCCTCTCGAGAATAAAGTGGACCGAATGTTCGGAGGCAAGAACGGGTATCTGGACCCACCCGGCCGTGTTTGGTTTGTTTAGAGCTGCTAAGCTTCTGCTAGCGCCCGCCAAGCGTGCCGCATCCATTTCCTTAACAATTTCCAAGAGGTCGGCTATCCGCCCTAAGAAAAGGCGACTTTGGTCATGACAATCTCATCTAACCGAAAAAAAGCCTCATATTTGGGTCTCTCCGTCAAACTTTTTGGCGTGAGGGAATTTTTGGGCAAACATGGTCCCATTGGACCGCCAAGACATTGCTCACTTTTGTTTGCCAAGACTTCTTCGTCTCTCCTCCCACTCTTTGGAGTCTCTGGCCTGTTTATGTGTACGAAGCACACGGCTAGTTGTTTTGCATAGCCACGCGGGATACTCGATACAGCTGTCGTGCCCGTCACTTTTCCAGCTTTCTTTTGCCTTTCCATCCCATTAACAGACTGGTCAACAGACGATCAACAGAGCTGACTTGCCCATGTTGATGACAACTGACAGACCCAATCCAGTTTACGCCCGCGTGTCGCGCCTGGCACGGACTTTGGCGATGCTGGTAAGATTGCATCGCATACCCGACCGTCCCAGACTGTTGGAATCAAGCCAGGGTGAACATTGATCTGTGACACCCGTGATGCCATGAACCGAGAGATACTTACTGTCGGTTGATCTCTCTTCCCTCCGTGACCTAGCTGGGGCAATGTCCGATGTTACACGGGACTCGCGAACCACAGCCTGTCGCATCTGTCAACCCAAAACTCAATCTTTCTTCGGGACTGACTATCAGAGTAGTCCGTCAAGTCCCAAGTAGCCTGCATCGCATGGCGCCGACACCATGGTACACCGCCCAAGCCAAACAGGCGTGACAAGATGCGCATCATTCCTACGCGAGGTCCGGTAGTCCGTATATCTGGGTCCAATCAATGCTCTATTTCACTTTGTCGCTTTTTGTGCTTTTAACTGATTTACTCCACTCCGATCAAGCCCTTCCCGAAACATGTGTACGCCACAGAAACTATGCCACTCTAGACAAGTCCTGGCGACGATAATGTCGGATCGCAGATCTGACTGAGCCTTCCAACATCCTCTTCCTAAAAGAACACCCTAATCCATCTGGTCAACAGTCTGCGCAGACCCATTCGTCTTGGCCTCCCCCACGACCGCCGTGCCGTCCGCCTCGCTGACGACAAAGTTCCATCCAAACTCGTCCTTGAGCTTGCCGAGCTGGATAGCCTGCAGCGTCGACAGAAGCTTCAGGCAGATATCGCCCGCCTCCTCCTGGCTCTCGGGGATGAACGTCACCGTCTCCTCGCCAGCCTTGGCGCTGCTGACGCGCTCCTGCGAGCTGCCAGCGAGGGACTGAGGGGAAGAGGCGTCGACGCGCCGCGTGATGGAGCGGATGGGGACCAGAGCTGCTGCCGTGCCGGCGGCCATGACCTCGGTGAAGGTGGGGAGTTCGCTGTACTTGATCTGTTGGTGCACCTTTGATTAGCATAGTTCCTTGAACTTTCCAAGGTGGTATAATAGATGCTCAAAACTCACCACTCGCTTCTCAACCGCCCAGCCGAAGCTACGGCCAATGTCCTGGATACTGGCGCTCGTCACGCTGTCAATAACGCACTTGGAATCCGGCACGACGAGCGTAATCTTGTCGCCCTCCTTCTTGGCACCAATGAAACCACTTGTGCTGAACTCGTCAATCTCCTCGTGCTTGACACTGTCGAGATGCAGCGTAATTCCGTATCCCTCGCTCCTCGCGCGGTCACTGAAGCGCAGCACGGGCGCGTAGTTTCCGCCCACCTTGGCGTGTCCGGTGCCATTGGGCGCAGCACGGTCAAAGTCGTCGAGAATCAGCGCGTTTACAGGATGGCTGCCGTGGTAGACGCCCGTGGGAATGACAAACACGGCGAAAATGTACTCCTCGGGCGGGCTGAGGCCCAGCTGGGCGGAGGAGCCGTAGAGCTGGGGGCGGATGTACATGGCGGCGCCGGTCTCGTGGGGCGGGACGTAGCCTGCGTTGAGGGAGACGGCGGCCTTGACGGCGGCGATGAAGAGGTTTTCGGGGACGCGGGGCATGGAGGCGACGTCGGCGGAGTGTTGAAGGCGTTTTGCGTTCTTGTCGGCGCGGAAGATGTTGATTTGCTTGTCACCTGGGGCGCGGAAGGCCTTGAGGCCTTCGTAGGCTTGTTGGCCGTAGTTGAGGGCGGGCGCCATGCCGTGGATGCGCATGAAGGGGTCGGCGACGAACTTGAGGGGCGTCCATTTTCCGGTCGTGACGGAGTAGGTGGACTCGATGTGGCCGTTGACTGTAGTTGACGACGTTAGTTCGTGGTTCCTTAACGAAGACGAGCATTGCAAGAGAGGTGGGGTTGAAGGAGGGGCAGTGTTGGGAGGAAGCTCTTACCTTCGCGGATCTTGAAGCCGACGTTGGACCAGTCAATGGTGTTGACCGGAGGGGGCGGAAAGGCAGCCATTGTGAGTACCGTGTGTGATTGTATCGAGACTCGGGAATCGTGTGTTTGTTGATCGCAGGTTGAGTCTGTTGATGTTCGGGACTCGCGGAGGGGTGGATGGCGGGGTGACTCTTAAGTCAATTGGATTTGACAATTCGATGTGGTTCGATGCTGACGAAAACTGATATCCACTATGAATCTCACGTAATAGCCTCCGTAAAGCTGGTTCCAACGCAATTCAATGGAAGATTGATCGTGGAGGGGAAATTGGGTCAGGAGTCATAATTTCGTGATTTGCTTGGGCAGAGTTCAAACTTTTGGAGGGGCGCCGATCTCGGGACTGCGGGGTGACCGCCTCCGCCATGCGTCTGCCCCTTTTGGTGTGCCGTGATTGGCTCATTGCTTACTGAGATGGCGGGGCGCCCCCTGGCGTAGCCTCCGTCTGCCGGAGGGCCGCATCTGCCAGACGCGAGGGGCCGACAGGATGGTGGTAGCAAATATTTGACAGCTCGATGGTAGGTAGACTATTCGTGATTAAGTAGGATCCATTGACTTGATGTGATGTCATTCCTGTAGTCTCGCACACGCGACAGCTGCAGGATGGACGGTCGAGGGCACGTGTAGATCAGATGAACTCTGCCGGCGTTGAGGGGAATGTCTTGGGGTTTCTGTTTTGGTGTCCAAGTATAGTGCATGCATGTTGTATCGAGTCTATATAAGGCTGCTTGAACTGTACGCAAAGTACTGTCTATCCATTGAATAGACAATGGTTCAACATACAGGTCTTCACATAAGGCATACCAGGGAAGGCACATCGATCATAACGGCCCGGTTGATGGCTTCCACGTGGGCCTCTCACTATGGGTCTTGTAGGTTCCCAAGATGGATAGTCACGTTCTCATGGGGAGCAAAATCGAAGAGGCGGATATAACCAACCACATCTTGTTTTTGAGGAGAAGTCTGTAGGTTCTCTAGGTTCTAGAAGGCAATGTTCATGTTAAGCAAGACCGAACGGAGTTTCCGTTTCAAAGTTGAGTATGTGCTGCTCAGGGTAACACAACACCATAGAAGAATGCAGAGTTGAAGAGATGAACATTCAACCAGTTAGGATAGACCTCGTGATCGGCTCTATACGGCGAGGACCACGAACTTGGGTTGGAGGAGGAGGAGAAAGTCAAAGAGGAGTCTTATCAGCGGTGGGTCTTCCCCACGACCGGGATGTGTCACCCGGGCCGCCTGTTTATCAATTACCCTGCAAAGCAAATGTGCGGGGACATTCCAGTCTCTGCCATCTCCCATCTGCCACCCATTCATCCATGGTTCAAACCCATGCGAGCCCATATCATGCCGATAAGACGGGGGGCTGAATCCTTAACCACTTATCGCCTCAGCATTAACGAGCTATCTTCAAGTCCGAGTCCAACCCGAAGACCCCGGATTACAGACAGAGCATAGACTAGGCTGGGTCAACTACCATAGCGACTGAAATTCCCCTAATGGAACATGCCTCCCGATAGTAGCCTCATACATCTTGACGACTCATACATCTCTACGTACGGGAACAATACATTTCATTGACGCGTCTTGGATCATCCTTCACTGCGGAGCCCGTCCCCTCCGCTCCGGGAACCCACCCTATCGCAGCAACGCCAGCCTCTACCCTCTGGGGCTTCTTGACGTCTCCCTTGTGGTGATGGACGATGCTCGATATGCCAAACGAGCACGCCAGGCCTGCGAGCCATGTCGGTACGGAGGATCCGTAGTTCTTGCTATTCATAAGACTCTGACAACAATGATAGTCGCAAGAAGTCAAAGTGCCCAGGCGAGCGTCCGACATGCTCATATTGTGAGCGACTAGGACAGCAATGCGTCTACAATGCGCCAGGCGGAGAAGTGCCAGACTCGCAGCTCACAAAGCACAATAGAGAGATGGTACGTGATCAAGTCTAGGTCTGATCTGTAAATGCGACAGTGCTGATTCAAGGTCTACTTGGTTAGGAAACTCGGCTCAATAGTCTAGAGGATAAGATGGACCGCTTGATCCAGCATCTGAGGTTCGCCAACATTGTTCAGGCAGCACAGTAGCAAAAGCAACTCACGTTTCTAACTTGAAGTAGTCCTGTGTCACATCATACCCAACCATCCGTCGCGTCTCGCCATGTGCTCTCACCAAGACTCAGCGTATCTGCAGAGGAAGTAGGTCCAAAACCAGACTCAGCTCCGCCAGCATGGAGTCCTACGTATGTAAACGTCAATCATGCAATCGATTCCATTCTCATCCCAAACATCTGCTTATACTCGACAACCTAGAAGCCCATCAAGTGCCGCCGAGGCGCAGTTGATGGACACAGGGCGTCGCTACCTCTTATGGTTCCACGCCCAGCCCATCACCCTATTCGCTGAGGAGACCTTTCTGCATTCTCTCGCCTCGCGAGATCCAGAGCTGATCTTATCCCTCCAAGCCTTGGTCTTACGATGTCCGCCAGGGTCCCTCACGAACCAGATCAAACAGCAGGTGGACGACCTCGCAAGATCGGCCCGCCGCATGGTCATGGAGCGAGTCACGGAAGGGCGCGTCGAGCTGTCGACGTTGCAGTCACTATGTCTCCTGAGCATGTTTGATTTCGCCAGTAAGCGTTCCGAAAAGGAGCCACCACTTCATCATCATCACCTAACTGACATGCCCTCGTAGCTGGTAACATTATGCAGTCCGGGCTCAGCATCACCACGGCGAGCCACCTCGCACACAGCATCCCACCAACAAACAACCCCAACAACGCTCAAGAAAGGAACTACTGCCTCAGGACAATCATCGTCCTCCAGCATCTCCAGGGCTGCATAATGCCCGCCCCGCGACTCATGGGCGCCCTCCCGGGCCCCTCCTCCACCAACAGCGGCTCTCACGTCCTCGGTCTCACAGCATACTGCGGCATCCCAGAGTACAACCTCGACGACAACCCAGACAAGAACATCTCCACCGTCGCCTCCGACTTCTGCGTCGTCTGGAGAATGGTTCGTGTCTACGCATCCTCCAAAGTCAGCCCCGACGCACCACCGCCCTGGGACTCTCGCTCCGATTACTCCATGGTGCTGCAGAGCCACCACGACATTGACTGCCGAGCGCCGCAGAGGTTCCGCTTCGCAACGAACCGTATCGATCAGCAGAGTCCTGAGTCTCTACAGGCGCAGCGGCAGTATTGGATTCCATTCCTCTTCAGCCAGTTCGTCCACGAGACTATCCCGTGTCTCCTGAACCACCCTTTCCTGCTGTCCATGCGCCTGCGGCATTTCCGACACACCATACCCGTACATTTCATCCAGCAGTCTTTTGAGAGTATGAATCGGACTGCCGGCTGGATCATCTTCTTCTTGGACGTGATTGAGAAGAAGTCGCTGCCGGTCATGGACCCGGTTATGGCGCACTGCGTCGTCATCGTGGCGACGATTCATCTACAGCATAGTTTCGTCCATGATCAGGTACTCAGGAGCAGAGCAAAGTCAGGCTTCGAAAAGTGTATGAATTTCTTACGAAAAACAGGAGCCGTCTGGCCAAGCGTCGCCAACATGGTACGTCGCCCTTTGCCCTTGTCCAATTTACACTCTCAAACTCTTCATAGACGGAACTAACCATCTCCCAGGCAAGCAACCTCCGACGCCTCCAAGACAGCGTCGTAATGAAATCACCCCCTGATCGCGGCGACAACACCTCCCAAAACCGCTCATTCTCCATCAATACCCAACTCCTCTGGGACCTCCTCATCTACGACCGCGCCTGTCGCCCCGACGCAGGCTGGGACCAGTCCATGTTCGGCGCCACCCTCCGCTCCGACGCCCGCGAGCTCTCCACTGAGACGGGAGCCGCTGAATTTGACCTCGTCGGCTCAGCCGGCATCTCGGGCCACAAGGCTGTGCCCAACGACGTGGGCGTGTACGCTCCCAATGACGACATTGCGCCTGTGTCGATTGCGGAACAGGCCCCAACTTCGTCGCACCTGGTCGGGCAGGGGCTGGGTGATATCGGGCCGTCGTTTGAGGATATCTTTTTCGAGGGCGTAGGACCGTTTGGGGATCAGTCGAATCGTTTTATTGAGGCGAATGATTACGGGAGAGCGATTGATGATTGGTTGAATCTTGAGAATTAGCACATTATCATGACAAAAAGCTGTACAGCAATAATGACTCTATTTCCATTCACAGTCCATCACAATGTATTCGTGCCCGTTAGATGATCTCTTAGTGTGATCCTTGGTTGCTCCCAGTTCCAGCCAAAATATCCATATCGGCCTCAACATCGTTCTTGTGGCGATTCCAGAATGTCTTCATCTCCTGATGATTGGCCCAAGCATTATCACCAAAGGCTTAGGAACGAAACCGGTCTGGATGTAAGATCACCTTACAGGCAGCACAATTCGAAGTGATCATTCTGATCAACACGCCAGAGAAGTCGCTAATCAATTTGTCTCCTTGCGCACCCAAAATCAAGGCTTCAACCAAACTCGCGAAGTACTCAACAACAAACGAAACGCTAGTCTACAATACGACGTCTACTGCTCTCCGTCGATGCTCACCAAGCCAACCCCTCAATCTGCCCCTGCCCAGCCCCACAATCAAGACTCCGACAAAACGACACATCCTCCCCCGTCTTGTCAGAGACATCATGCTGGGGCGTCGCAGGCCAAATCTCGCCGCCCTCCTTATCTTCTTGCTCCTTGTGCCGCATCACAAGGTTCCGCGTAATCTCTTGGAAGAAGAGCGGTCCCTTTTCTACGCGCGGGTGGAGCTCCCCGTTCATGAAAACGCCCGCGTTCAAATTCTTCTGCGCGCCGTTGCAGAGGTCTTTGTCTTCGCGGAGGACCTGCTTGAAGAAGTCTGAGATGTAGTTGAAGGCTTCGTCGGTGGCTGTGTTATGGCGGTAGACTTCGTATTCCATCTTGGATTGGGTTGATGAGACCGGAACGCAGCGTTGGATGTACATGAAGTCTGGGCTATGTAGACAAAATTGTTAGCCAGCATTCTTATGTGCTTTGAGAGCTTGTGAGTCGAGGGGGAGGGATTCTTACGTGACGGTCATGGATGCGTTAGGGTAGAGGTAGCAGCTGTGAATGCCCAGACCAGGAACGGTCTCCTTGTCGACGTTCCAGTGCTGAATCCAGTTTCCTTGCGTTTCGACCCAGTACCTTGTCAGGTCAGTGGTAGCAGCCACTGCAGGGTGACCAGTCTGGCAATGATAGCACTGCGTTTTGATACCACAGTCAGCCTCAAGATCCAGAGAACACCCAAGCTCTCACAACTCAAGGATAAAATTTGCAAACGTACCTCATTGTAGTTATCCGCAAGCGTCTTCCAGTTGTAATCACCCAGCATGTCCCACGTGTGATCAAAGTGGTAGTCATCCAAATTAAACCCCTCCAACCGCGGCTGCGTATCCACCTCGGCGAAGAACTCCTCCCACGGTACCGACGGCTTCTCCGCGCCATCCAGATTCACCCAGATGAAACCGAGCTGATCTACATGAACATGGACCTTGAACAGACTGTTCTTGCTTTTATCGAACGAGGGCAGCTCTTGGTACTTGGGCGCCTTGGCCAGCTTGCCGTCGAACCCATACGACCATGCTAACATACCAGGGTAAGCAGTGCACATTCTGACCGATAGAAACTTGCTGAATAAAGTAACTTACCGTGATAGTTGCAAGCAAGCACACTCATATGTCCGCTGTCCTTCTCCACCAGGGGGTACGCGCGGTGCCGGCAAATGTTGTGGTGGCCCCTAATCTCGCCCTTGCGGTCCTTGACGAGAAAGAAGTTGAATCCCGCCTGGGTAATCTGCACAAAGTCACCCGCCTCGACGAAGCGCGCCTTGTGAGAGACGAGCATCCACCGTTTAGAGAAAATGGCTCGCCTCTCTAGCTCGTACATGGCTGGAGAGCGGTACCATATCGCGGGCAGAGCACGGACGGCCTTTGGCTCGTCGGGTTCCGTTGCAGCGGAAGGTTTGCTGAGGCCGAACCAGCTCATATTTGCAAAGATACGCTGGGATACAAGATAGAGAGATTTTGGTATAAGTCTGATTCAAAAGACTTTGTTGAACAAGCTCTAAAGTATGACAGGCAGTTGGACTGACAAAATGCGGAAAGAAATAATGTCTTTAGCTCACGATTATACTAGCTTGCGGAAGATGTTGCAATATTCACTATTTGTAACAGTACACACAATCCCTGTTCGTGATAACGACTCCGCAGTCCGGAGTCTACTCCATCGCTGTGAGGTATGCAATGGGGATCATCCCTTCGAACGTCGGAGTACGGAACCGAGAAAGTGGGGACGGACCGGGCCTCCGGGTCCATTTAAACGGGTGGATTACCCCGATCAAGGAGATAAACGTCCTTGTCCACCTCCGTGGCGTCCCTATCTTGAGCCATTGAGAAACTCTACGCCTATCGGTTTGTTATGATTGTCTCACATTCGATCTGCTCAGAGGATATGGAGGTTTGATGTTGCAATGGGAACGACGCCCGTACAGTTTGTTCTTATCTGCACTCCGCGCATCACACGGGCCGTCTCCGATCACTCTAATCACGCGCAGCCATCTCTGGCCCTGCTTGTCCGCATCATGCAATGACAGTCTCTGGACTTATCAAAATACCTTACCTGCATTAAACTTTGACTTGTGACACTACATCATTGGCATATCAAACTTATCTCTACACTTTCTGATCTTGATTCTAAGACTATCACAATCTGGCACCTGCAATATCAACCCCCCTTGCAAACTTGATCAAAATCCATTGTGACACCTAGCAGAGGCTCATGATCTTACAATGACGGCGAATGGTAAAGTAGAATCGAATGCCAACGGCAGCACACATCACACCGTCAATGGTGTCAATGGCCGTCTGAACGGCAGTTATTCGGCGGCAGAGGCACCACACAGCACAAATGAGACCTCATCACATGTCCATATCAGCGGTACCTCCAACCGTGTCCACGGTAGCTACGTTGATCAATTTGACAATGACACTCCCAAAAAAGATCGCCAGCGGCTTCGTGTAACCATCATAGGTGCTGGGTGAGTAGACAGACCCATGGAATATGAGAGAGAATCTTGGCTTATGGAACTGTGATAGAGTATCCGGGATCTCGATGGGTGAGTCTTGATGCTTCTCACTGGCTACTGTCGATCCCGTGGCTGACTGCTCTAAACCACAGCCTACAAACTTCAAAAGCATCTCAAAGACTATGTCGAGATACATATCCTTGAAAAGTCACCAGAACTTGGCGGGACTTGGTTCGAGAACAGATACCCAGGTTGGTACCCCCTTGTTATGACCTGCAAAGATGACTTCGCTCACTTTCCATAGGCTGCGCATGCGATGTTCCAAGTCACTGCTATCAGTTCAGCTTCGCGCCAAATCCCGACTGGTCACGGTTGTAAGCATGGCATGTCTTCGAGCAAGCAGCATCCGGTAAACTGATTTTATCACGCAGCTATGCTTCATCTCAGGAGATTCAGGCTTATCTTGACGGTGTAGCACGCCATTTCGATCTGCGCAAGTTCATCAAATTCAACACAACAGTGACCAAAGTAGAGTGGTCGGAAGATTCCGGCACATGGTGTGTAAACACCGCGGATGGATCAACGCTCGTATCCGAGATTCTCGTCAACGCCAGCGGCATTCTCAACAACTTCCAAATGCCAAATATTGAGGGATTCGAGAATTTTGCCGGCCCTGTGCTTCACACAGCCAACTGGGATTCGTCCGTAAACCTGAGCGGTCAACGAGTCGGCGTTATCGGGGCGGGCGCGAGTTCCGTTCAACTGCTCCCCGAGATCCAAACAGAAGCTCGCAAAATCAGTGTCTTCATCCGAACACCGTCGTGGATATCTCCGCCGGTAGCCCTGCCAGAGGCCAATCGTCCCGGACACACATACGGCATAGACGAAAAGGAAGCGTTCAGAGAAGATGAGAAGGAGTATCTCGAAACCAGAAAAGGTCTAGAATCGCAGTTCAACGGAATGTTCCAGGCTTTTTTCAAGGCGAATCCAGAGCAGAGAACTATGCGCCAGCGATTCGAGACGAGAATGAGGAGTCTCATCCAAGACAAGACTTTGCAAGACCAGCTCGTCCCAAAGTTCGAAGCGGGATGTCGACGGATCAACCCAGGGGAGAGGTATCTACTGACACTACAGGAGCCCAATGTCGAGCCGGTGTTTGACGGAATTGAGAGAATCACATCCAGCGGCATCGTCGCGGGTGGTGTTGAGTACCCTGCCGATGTTTTGATCGCTGCGACAGGCTTCAACACCTCGTTCCGACCTCGTTTCCCGATTCTTGGCCGCAACGGCGTCAACTTGCAAGATCTGTGGGCTGATGAGCCAACATCATATTGCGGGACCGGGGTCTCTGGGTTCCCCAATTACATGGTCTTCCTAGGCCCCAACACACCAATTTCAAACGGAAGCCTCATGGGTACGTCGTCTTTTGAGAAGATGTCATTGTTGTTGAGCGACGACTAAGTAGGTTCTTCCAGGCCCCATCGAGGCGACGGGAGATTACTTTATCAGAATCCTCTCAAAGGTCATCAGACAGCGCGTCAAATCCTTTGACGTAAGACCAGAAGCGCAAAGCGACTTTGATAAGCATACTCAAGAGTTCATGAAGAACATGGTGTGGACGGGCACATGTCGCAGTTGGTGTAAGTAAACAACAACCTCCGAGCACCAACCGCGCTCTCAACTTGAGAAAATTGCAATCACTGACAGTGTGTACAAATAGTCAAGAAGGGCGTCACAGGAAAAGTCAGCGCCCTCTGGCCAGGAAGTTCCCTTCACTACATGCAATGCTTGGCTGAGGACCGGTGGGAAGACTACGACTGGCGCTACGACGGTGAAAGGTACTCGTACTGGCGCGAGGGCTTCTCCTGGATCGAGCAGCCCGAGAAGGATCCACTCGGTATCGACCAGCGGGAGTATGCGACGTCCATGACTACCATCCCCCACAGGGCTTCTGATCTCAGCTTCTACCTGCAGAAGGCCGAGTCTCTCCCGCCAGGAGCGGTTGCGTTTGTCCCTCAGGCTCATGAACAGAAGCAGTATGTTGAAGAGGACGTGAAGATAGTGAACAATTTGGAGGGGTCTGGAAAGAAGGATGTCTCAGATGTCGTCAAAGACCAGACTTGTGCGTCTGCTCAGAGTATTCAGAACATCGAAGCTCTCAGACCGAGTGTTATGGTCCCGGTCTAAGAGGCAGACGGTCATAGATGATTCCTTATATTTGCAGCTTCCTTGCAACCGCGATCGGACTCTGTTAGCATAGAATTGTCGGAAATACTAGAAATTAGAGGAATGATTCTAAAGCATCTAGCAACAGCTGTGGCGACCAAGTATTTTATGGATATGAAGTAATGCCCAACACTAGAGGAAATCTACAACAAGAAGATATCTAGGAGAAGAAGGCTCACCACCGAGGGGTAAGCTGTGAAGCGTCAAGGGAATTCGGGGCGAGTAGTTCCTGTGGACATGGCCAGTGTAGTCAAATCTTTGATTCAAGGGTTCGATTTTGTTCCGTGTGTCTGTGAGTTTTACCAAAGGTAGGAAGGGTAAACGAAATTGGTCGTCGGATGCTCGTCCATGTTAGCAAGAACATTTTCAAACTCCATAATTTGCTTACAGGAATTCCGTTGCCTAATCCGGCTCAAGAGAATCAAGACGATGTATCGCGGTATCAAACAGCCACGCAGAAGTCTCAGGGCTTAATGAAGAATAAATCGAATTAAGCCCTCCAATTTTTGAACCCTAATTCAACTACGATTAGGTATGATTCTAACCAAGGCGGCGATTATACACTACTCAACTCGTGAAATTGGTGTTTTCCACGTACCAGGAACCAAATCACGTCTTACACGCCCAAGAGCCCCCCCCCCCCCCCCATTGGAGTTTATATCTCCACCCCCAGCAAATCATCCCAGTCTTACCCCAGACTTGCCAACCTCGCCAGCAATTCACCCACTTACAATTGATCATGTCCTAGCTTCACCAAAATCAAACCACATGAATTTCAACGCCGTACCTAGCTGAACAGAGTCTCACATTCAAATTCATACATCATTGTCTGGGCCGGAACGCGGTCCGGACGTGTGTCATTGTGCAGGACGAAAGTCAAAGTGGGGACGGACCGGTATCTCCGTGGCCCACGGGGACGATGAACCGCATTTCAAGGTGTTCCCACTCCACCACCATCCATCCCCTCCAAACCCCTCCATTCCCCCGCCTTTTGTCTCGACAGACAAGACTAGTGATGGCCTGGCTTGCTCCCACCGATGGCGGGCAACGAAGTGGTAAGCAAAGAAATTTGCCGAATGAAGTAATTCTTCCCTGCCCTTTCGCCCCAGAGTTGACATATCACTTAGAATACCTACCTCGTCTTGCAATACGTACCTACATGCTCCGAAATAGACAGACCCTGTAAAGAATAGAAGCTTGGTCCCTTCTTCTCCTCTCTTAGTCCACCTGAAATCATCCATCCAAGCGCCATCTCTCCCGTTTTCACTAACACCCATTCCGCACTTGACGAGGCTCTTAGAACAAGCCATGGCTTCATCAATGGAAGTAGAATGCTACCTCCTCTCATCCAACCCAGACGCCCCAAATAGTCCCCTCCCCGTAATCCACTACAGAAACGTCCTCCCGGAACCCCGGAATGAGGAGTCGGTGACGGAGTTCCTGACCCGGAACCGGTGGGAGAAGAGGGTGAGTCTGTCATGATCACATCGCAATGTGCAGCCTAGACCTCAACTTTCCTTTTCCGCTACCTTTCTCTTTTCAAGATCTCTCATCACCGTCACGATAAGTGCCTCAGATATCTAGTGAGAGTAAAACATCCATTCTCAACTGACACTTCCGCGTCCCCGGCAAAAGGGTACCTGGGGCCACATCCCCATCCGCCACTTCCACCCTAACAGCCACGAGTGCTACGGTACGTCCAACTAAACTCATCACCCCAACTAATGTTCTTCCATTCCCTCCCATACCACATCGACTTGATCTCGAGCCGTGAAGGAGAAAGCTCTAGACAAGTATCTGACCATCACAAAGGCATCTTCAGCGGCCACTCAACCCTCCTAATCGGCAAAATCAACGAAGGCACAGGCCAAGAAATCTCTGTATCAACGGGCGACGTCATTGTTCTTCCCGCGGGCACGGCACATTCTTGTCTCGAGAGCTCGGAAGATTATCGATATATCGGTGTCTACCCCGAGGTCAGTCTATTTACTTCTGTTCACGCCATCCCTATCTACCTATCCTTCTCTTAACACATCCTCCGTCTTAATCATGTTATCCTGCTCCATTTTCTTTCTCCATGGGGATAGACCAATTACCTTTAGCTTCATCTCATCTTCTCCCTAGCCACAGGACACAAACGTGCACGGCATCTAGCTTACACTATACACATAATCTAGGGTTGTCCAAGATGGGTGAATGAGATGGGCAAAAAGCCAGCCGGTACCTTCAGCCCCGTCATCAGAGATGTAGGCATGCCGGAACGGGATCCAGTATACGGAGTAGACGGGCCGTTGATGAGACTCTGGCATCGGAATGTGCTAGCAAAGTTGTAAAGAGCGGCGGTGGAGATAGAATTCATTTGTCACGATACACATGATATACATCACTCATGAGAAACGTCACGTAACTTGGTGGGAAGGCTAGTCAATCATCCATATGTGAGCGTGCCGTGATAGTTGTTGGTATGATGCTACCCACGCCTCAATCTAAACCTCTGCAAACCTTCTAATCTTCATGCGTCTTTCCTCATCCCACTTCGTACAAATACATGGACAGGTACCCTAATGATACCAAGGGGGCTCGTCTCAACCCTTAGCCCCCGATTACACACGATACGCAACAACAAGAATTTGATAATACAGCAGAGTAGGGGGTTGTGTACTCAGAAAAGTGGTAAAGCGTTTCAAGGTCAGTCATCTGCATCGTCACAAGCTTCACGTTAAAATCCGCAGACAGCGAACATAACTAAGCGTTAACTCGTGAGGTGTGTGTGGTACTGAAGAGGAAACAAGAACTGGGAAAAAGAGTAAAAGAGGAAAAAAGACATTAGGAAATATTCCTTTGCGAGAGTCGCCCCTCGTATGCGTATGATGCATGCCAATGCAGTCGTCATCGTTTCCCAAATGCCATGTTCGTGATCCTTCCTTCGCCGGTAGGAAAGAGTTCAAAAGAAAAGAAAAAAGGAAATCCAAGCTGCCTTGTTTTATACGCCTTTGCACTCCGTCTCTCCATGCTATCCCACTGTGGTATCATTCGCCTGGTGGCATAGCCAGGTCAATTACGATCAAATGTAGTGCGCCCAAAGTTGGCAGCACAGGGTTCACAGCGTAGAGCCGTTTGCTCGACTTCACCATAGCCCTACTGGGAGCTCGCTTTACTGAGTAGTGGCAAGCTTCTGGAGAGCGAGCAAGACACCTAGTCACAATTAGTACTTGAGTACGAAATTGAGCAGAGGGACAATCAACTTACCGCTCACACCTTGTGTCAATGTCGCACCAGCCTCAGTGTTGCGGCTGTGCAAGCTGACAGTTACAACATCCTCGACAACCTTGTCTTCTCCAAGGGCGTTGGCCCACTTGAACACCTTTTCATCCTCACGCCCGTCACCAACGACCATGAGGAAGTCAACAGGGCTCTTGTGTTCCGAGTCAGGGGCCATGTGGACGCGGAGATCATCAAAGATCTTTTCTGCCGCGGTGCTCTTGGTCCAGTCAATGGGCTCAACAACAATGGAGCCATCGAGAGGAATGGCGTGGACACGCTGTGCCTCGCATGCATCGTTGACATGACTGGCACAGTCTCCAGCCTGGCGGGCTGCGGACTCGTAATCCTCGGCGCTCTTGTAGTGAAAGATCAAGCTGCAGCGTCGCTCTTCGATTTCGGCACCGGGGGTACGCTCGAGGAAGTAAGTCATGATGGACTTGACGGACTCTTTCCAGCTGGAAATCTGCTCTCTGTCGGCCATCTCCTGCCAGGTGTTCTTGCCGCAGTCCTTGAGGAAGCAGCCGTTCTCGGCAATGAGACCGAGGTTGGGTACGCGGCGGAATAATCGGTCGAGCTCTTCGGGGCGGCGGCCGGACATGATATAGACGGTGTTGCGCTCGTCGAGCAGAAGCTCGTTCAAGACATCCAGGGTACGCTGCTCCAATTAGACTTGTTAATAAAGCAGAGGTTCTTGAAAAGATTCTTACCTGAGGGCTGACAGGGATGATTTGGTTCATCGGGCCCCAACTAACCAAAGTGCCTTCGTAGTCGAGGATAAAGAGGCGTCGATTGCTACGAGAGTATCGTTGAGCCAGAGTGTTGATGTTGAGACGCGGGACCGAAGTCTGGTCGTGCTTGTGTTGCTCGTCGTATACGCGATCGAGGCGAGACAAGAATTCGCTGAACCAGTGGGATCCGGTGTGGTGCATGACGGCCGAGTAAAGCGCAGTCCAGCGGCGTTCCTTTTCTTCGTCGCCCATCTCGAGTGCCGTCTTGATCGCGTCGGCGCATTGGCGGTAGTCCCAGGGGTTGACCGAAAGCTCGTTGCCGCCAAATAGCGACGATGTACCAGTGAACTCGGACAGAATTAGCGAGCCATGCTTCTTCTCGGAGAAGACCTCGCCATCTTGGCAGAAGAGATACTCGTGCGATGTCAAGTTCATGCCCTCGCGCTGGCTCGTGATCATCAGCGCATCGGCCATGGTCAACAGGGCAAGGTACTGGGGGTAGTCGATATCCTGCTTCAAGTAGACGACGGGTTGGTAGGCCAGGTTGGCCCAGGAAGAGTTGACTCGGGTGACAATGTCGCTAACAGTCGCATCCAAATCAGACTTTTCGCTACCGGAGAGGGCGACTTGGATAAGGACAATCTTGTCGCGCCATTCGGGATTCTTGTTCAGGAACAGCTCGTAGGAAAGAAGCTTCTGACGAACGCCGCGAACGTGATCGAGCTTGTCGCGAGCTACAATGAGCTTCTTGCCCTGGTAGCGCTCCTTCATGATCTCGACCCATCTCTTCACATCGTTGTCGCCGCGGTGTTCGCTAAGGTTGACAGGATCAATGCCGATGGGCAAGTTAACCACGTCGACAAAACGATCCTCCAACTGCAGTCCATCAGTGGTTGCTTCGACACTCAGCAGCCTGCTGCAGGTCTGCAAAAAGTGACGAGTGTACTCGTGGATCTGGAAGCCAATGAGGTTGGCACCCAGCATGCCCTCGAGAAGCTGCTTGCGCACGGCCAAGCATCTGAAAACCTCGGAAGAGGGGAAGGCAACGTGCAGGAAGAAGCCAATCTTGGCGTCGGGCAGCTTCTTGCGTACCATGCCGGGAACGAGCAAGAGGTGGTAGTCGTGTACCCAGATAACGTCGCCGCGCTTCCAGTTCTTAACAATCTTGTCGGCAAAGGCCTGGTTGACGTTGACGTAGTACTTCCATGAGTGATCCTCGAAGGCCTTGCTCTTGGGGTTGTCGGGGATCTGGTAGTGGAAGACGGGCCAGAGAATCTGCTTGCAAAAGTGCGAGTAGTGGCCGTCGAAGTCTTTGTCAGAGCAGAAGACGGTCAGCATGTCGTGCTCGGTGGCGAGCCTATCCTCGATGTCCTGCTTCTGCTGGGTACCCTCGAGTGCGTCGGTGGGCATGCCGAGGGTGCCAACCCAAGTGTATTCTCCAAGCTTGCCATCGCGGGCAGCGGCCTCGGCGGCGTTGCGCAAACCACCGTTGCCCTGGTCGGCGTTCATAACGCGCCAGTTGGCGTGGGAAAAGACCCGGTCATGGCTGTCGCTTCTAACGAGCGGCCGAGGCTGGGTGATGCCCTGACGACCAAGTTCTCTAGCCTTCTCAAGGGTGCGACTGTGCTCGGCGATGAAGGCAGGCGGGGGCGAGCTCGCGCGGGACTTGGGCTGGGTGGCTCTAGCACCCCACTTGGGAGAACCTTTGTCGATTGGCGCACCACGCTTGCGCTCTTCGTCGGGGAATATACGGAAACCGTCCTCGTTCGTGAAGGGATCTTTCGGGACAACGTCTTCGGTCGGGGTGATGGGAGGTGTAATGTCGCGGATCGGGTTGAAGAGACTGGGTTGGTTGTCGCCTTCGGTTCGCTGAGACTTTTCGGACTTTTTGGCGCGGCGCAAAGGGTCGCCACGTTGAGGCGTTCCAGGGAGGGCGAAGTGGACGGTTTTAGGGAGAAATCTGGACGTCGGCAAATTAGTTCTTGATCTTGCATGACAAGGCGATCAAGATTGAAGCCCAGCAGCCGGTGGGAGTCTTGAATGGTTGCATGAGAAGTATCTGCGCAGAGGGGGGTATCCTGGCAGATACTTCGTTGACGTTGACGGAAAGGCAAGTAAGGCAGACACATCATAATCTTGAGACGGAGGAGAGCTTACAATGATGCGATAAATACCGTCATGTTGGGCAATCTGGCTAGTGGCTAGCCGTCTGTGTCGTGTGAAAGTGGGAAAAGGCCTCGGGGAGGTAGATGGTCCGGTTTGGAAGAGGCCGCCGAGTGATGGTAAGGGATCGAGGTTGAATAGAAGTTGACGTGGAGGTCGAGATGGAGGAGATGGGTAGCTACTAGCAGCTTTTCGTAGGGCAGAACATGTGGGAAGAGTCGAAGTGGTGTGTGGTTGAAAAGATCAAGTTGATGTGTTCTGGGTTGAGAGGTTTCTCCGTTGTCAAGGCGAGGGAGAGGAACCGAAGGCGAGGTGACGTTGTTCGTTTGTAACAAAGTACCTCTTGCTGAGAAAAAGCCCCTACAAAAGGACGGGATGGTGGATGAACAGACGGAGGGGTGTGTGTTTGTGGCTGAGGTAAAATGTGGGAGAGCAGTGAGAGGTGATTGGATTGATGCTTGTCTCAGACACAGCCGTAGGTGAAATGTGAGTGAGGATTCCTTTAGGTCAGGTAAGAAAAGTGAGGATGTAAAGGACTGGAAGATGAGGCGAGAGAGAATTTGGAAATAAAGAGCTGCCGGGAGCTGTGCAGTTAGTTGTAGTTGTTGCTGTGGCTGCTGCTACTGCTTGCTGTGTTGCTGGGAGCTGCGCAAAATGTACCGTCAGCTTTGAGCTTTTTTGTTTTCTTGGTTAATCAAGTGCTGGTCCTTGTCCCCGGACCAGCCAGAGCCTGAGCCTTGCGTAATGTAAAATAGCACTGGCTGACACTGGGCTGGGCGGAGGCGCATGCGTCAGGGAAAACACAGAAAACGGTTGGGCCAGTGAGCGATGCAGCTGCGAGGAATCGATCGGGGTGTGTGGAGGGGGAAAAGGGAACAGTGGAAACAGAAGAAGTGAGGATAATATGACGGGTACGGAGTAGTGTTTGTGTCTGTACAGAGAGTATCGTGAAGCGTTTGTCTTGTGTTCTTCTTCTTTCTTCTCCACGATGTTTCGGCATGCAACGTTTTCTCGAGAATATTCCAAAGTGGGGTGGGAATGCCGCTCTCTCGGTCTTTTTTTCTCAAACTTTTTTCTTCTCTCACCCTCAACCCTGGGCGAAAAAAGTCACGATGAGAGGGTGGGATTGGACGGGATGGGATGGGACAGGACAGGACGGGGATTGTACTCTAGTGCGAGTTTAAGGTGAGGGTGAAGTGGATGTGGTGTGGGCGTGGTGGATGTTGAAATTTGACTGGACTGTCACTGACCGGGAGAGCTGCAAGTGTGAAAATGTGGATGGAGCAGTGGGATTGGCCCGGAGGGAATTGGACGGACTCGACTGGGGTGAAGGCTGATGATGATGGGCTGTTGGATGGATGGTCCAGGGGTGTGGAAGCTCTCGGGATGGATTGCAACTGCAAGAGCCTGGAGAGCACGGGAAGTGGAATTGTGAGGATGAAATGATGAAAACCGTCTCCTTGCTGTGTACTAAAGGCATGGGCTGGGGAATGACGGACTGCAACGAAGCAAGCGTAGTTTTTGAAGGTGACGCCATTCGCGGAACGGCCCAGCCCACTCACTTATTATCTCATTCACTCACTCAACCGATTTTCTCTCTCTCTCTCTCTTTCTCTCTAGCCCTCTTACTCTTAGATAACCGGCTGTTTGAGGCCACGAGTGAGATGAGAGAGCGAGGTAGAAAGTGAGAATGAGATGAGGGTGAGGATGAGGTTGAGGATGAGAGTGAGAGATAAATCTGGCCGGGAAAGGAAAGAACAAAACAACAAAGGTGGACGGACGGGAAGCAACTGCCAACGGGCGAGGAACGTCACTGACGTAATGAGGAAACCGAGCTACGTACCCTGGACTCCTAAGCCTTGAGCTTTGAGGCGACGAATGCGAGTGGAAGCTAACGCAGTGCACGGAGACGTACCGTCGACAAGTCGAGACTGCGCAAAACGAGGCTAATGCACGCCGTCTACCAAGACGGAACCGGAGAGATACTCAGAGTCGATGTGTACCTCTTCGTATTACGGGATAAGTGCTGGACAAGAGAGAGCCTGGAGAGAGGCAGCTGCAAGATGAGATGCAGCGGGCAAGGTAGACGGGACCTCGAGCCTAGAGATAGAAAAGAGGCTGCCGCTAGCCAGAGAAGCTACCTTGATTCGAACCGGCTATACGCTCCCTGCGATTGGTAGGTATTCGTATGGTAGATTGTACTTTGAGTAGCTCGTCTGTAGCTTTGGTTGGATTTTGTTGGCCCTTGAGGCTTGCGTGGTGGTTGTGGCGGTGGTGCTATGTTGAGAATCCCGTTGGACCTGTCTTTTTTTGATTCTTTGAGGAGATAGGATTGTAGATTATTTCCCCTGATTTTCTAATCTGAATATGTTTCGCGTTTCGGGTCTGGTCATCAGCGTCCTTCGACTTTTTCTTCGCGGCGTCAAATGTCGTTTTAAGTTGGGCGCCCCGGGGTAGGGTGTTCCACGTCGCAACAGCGATGCACCCTCGACACTGGAGACCGGGTGAACGGCTAGGTAGACGGGGGGAGCTCGACCTCGAGCGAGGGAGGGGTGGGATTGGGAAGTGTGGATGGGTTGGGTTCAATGGGTTGGCCAGCTGCAGCCCTGGCAG
Organism: Colletotrichum costaricense; assembly: GCF_030867565.1. Classification (NCBI taxonomy): domain Eukaryota; kingdom Fungi; phylum Ascomycota; class Sordariomycetes; order Glomerellales; family Glomerellaceae; genus Colletotrichum; species Colletotrichum costaricense. The sequence goes on along the minus strand of NW_026848254.1, from coordinate 190,588 downwards.
TCGACAACTGAATGCACGTGTGGAATGTGACGGACCCGACGGGCCCACGACAGAGCAGACGTCCGGGAGAGTGGACAGCGATGTTCAGAGAAGGGCGACGAAGATGATGAAGTGGACGACGATGAGGCCGAAGACTGGAGAAGATGGAGGGACGCTGAAGGTTGGCGGTAATGCTGACGACGATGCTGAGTTGTAGTGGATAGCTTCAGGAGGTTTTGTTCCGCCAGAGGATCCAACTACACGGAGTATCTTGGTTTGCAGATGCTCGATGAATTCTGAGCTCCAGAAGGTGACGGAGATGGCCCAGGGTAAATCAAGGAAGAGCCGAGAAGACCAAAGAGCTAGTGTGGGGAACGAGAGGACGAGGGACGGGAAGGGAATCGAAGATCGGGATGGCAGGAGACTTTTAACTAGTCACACTCTCACGGCTCGGGGGTGATACTGCGTGGAAGATGGAAGAGCATGATTGAAGAATCCAAGGGAACTCAGTGATCTTGTCCCATTTTCCATGTCTGTCCTGTTCTGCCCGTCCCTCCTCCACATCGCTGAGTGTGAGATGCCTCTTTCATCCTACCCTAACCACCCCCCCTCGAGATAGCATGCAACACCATGCCACGCCATGCAACGGACATTTTCTACGGTTCCAGAGCGAGCGGGCGATGGGGCCCAGGCCAGCCGCCGTCTCGTCTGGGAAAAGCTCAATGTGAGAAATGCAACGTCTCTCCTTCTCGGTGAGGCCTCTCCTTATCCGCGTCTACTAGGTAAAGAGGAGGAAGTACAACTGTGTACATTGAAGTTGGTGTTGCCCATCACTTGTTGCTGTTGTAGTCTGACAACTTGACAAGCATGTTTCCCACCAGAATAGAAAGGAAGCTTGTCGCCGTTGGTGTATCATCCCCGAGCAACACGACCGAAACAGAATCCTACCTCATGCGGGAAGAATTGGAAGAAGCCAGGTGCCGCGATGGCTACTACCGGAACGGATTCGCGGTACGAACATCACCACCCTAGCTAGACCTTTGCCTTACTCCGTCCAGTACGTATCCGCAGAGACACCTCGGTTTCCATGCCGCTGTGACTTTTCAGAATCTTGGGGCTGACAGGGATGGTGATGCTGCCCATCTTCCCTGGTCAGTGGTCCCAAGGCAACGTCAGGGATCCTTCGGGAATGACTGGACGGAAGCCACAGCGCCGCAAAAAGACTGGCCAGTTTCGACAGCCATGTTCCTCATTTACAGGCACCTAGCGAACCACCAAAGGCTGCTCCGTAGCTGACCGGACGACCGAAAGGTTTTCTTATTACCCCAGGGTTCAAGACATTGAGACACGGTGGCGTGCCAATGATTGAAGAAAGCCAAAGCTGGGAAGCGCAAAAGACAAAAAGGCAAATATGACTGATGATGGACTAATGATGTGTCGTTCCCTCAAGGCCGACAGGAGCCGTGAGTATGACCTTTATCGTCCATCATCAGCCGGGACTCACAGCATCACACTGCGAATGGTCGGATTATCTCATTTGTGACTAAAAGAACTCCCTGTGGTCAAGCTTTCGGTCTGAAATTCCAACATGTCAGACCAGGACTGGCCGGCCTGGACTGTGCTCACTCAAACACTCACTCGCTCATTCACTCCCATCATGAACAGCACGAGCCAGTAGGAAGATGATGCGCTTCGTGACCCTGGGTTGGGTCTGCTGATTTCATGTTGCCATCAAGATTGTCGAGACAAGCCCGCTTGCACCCCTTGTTACCTCGTTCAGTCCGCCTCATTCAAGCTGAAGGGGCATGAACTGAGACTCATGTCATGGACGCTCTTTTCACCAGTGTTTCCTGCCTCTCTCTCACCCCTCCTGTCACGTCAATCAACCAAGTGCAACGCGCCAACAAGCCACTGCTATTTGGTGAGGTACACTTGCTAGATTGGCACAAACGGGGAGCGGAAGGGGCCCCTTTCGTGGGAAATGGAGACGAAAATACAACCATGCGTCGGCCGTGGCTGCTACAAGAAACATCCGGAAAGCATCACATCTGGTCTGGTAACATCACGTAGTCTTTCGCTTCTGACGTCTCTCTCACATCTTCGTCTAGTCTCTATCATCGCAGCCCCCTCTTCTTCTTGACCTTCACCTTGACTCCTCTTTTCTCCTTTGGGTGCGAATGAGGGGGAAACAAAAGACAAACACTAACACTAAACAATACCACCACCACCATCATAACCATCACTACGACCACCTTGTTCATCTTTCTTCAGCAGCAGCTCCAACAAATCATCACTGCCAGCCAGCCACCACATCGCCGCTTAGTTTTGCCCGACGAGATTCGGCACGAGCATCGATCACCACCACCATGGCCATCACCAGGTCCTCCAATAGCTCGGCGATACCACCGAGCGAGGACGTTCCCTTCCCTGAGAGCGTTGCCGCCCACCACCCTGGCGCGCAGACAAGCGTCGTTCTACGGTACAGCACGCCTGCACATCAACATCGACGCTGCATATGCACCTCGTGCGACCCCAGCACAGCCCGATATTCAGAGATAACCTGGTGCTTCGCCTTACGACGAACAAAACCCTTTGGATTGACGATACGCCACCCTGGGTAACCCATCCACTCGCCGCCCATCGCGTGGCCACCCTTTGACCACACGTCTAAGCACGCCTCGCTGACGAAATCCTGAAAGCTGAGATGAATGATTTTCCGGGCGGCTGTTTGTCGCCTGCAGCGCCTCCGATAGACAACTTTGAGATCTTGTCATCGTCGTGGAGCATTACGTTATTGATCCATCTGCCGTCAAGGAAGACTCCCTCGTGCCACCGCCAGAGAGCTTCAACAAACATTACTACGGGCCACGAACTAACATCGCATATTCCCCGGCAATGGTAATCCGAGAGCTTGTCCCCTGGCCTCCGTTGCCCACGTTAGACCTGATGCAACGCGGAACCCCAAACTCAATCCATCATGCAAGCTCTTAATTCCACCATTTTAGGCTCTCAAGCAATGCCTGGTAGGTGTCGCCCAGTGTTGGGAGAGCTCTACAACAAGCTGAACAAAAGACAGCTTGGGACCAGCAGAGTCCTGATTGAAGCTTGTGCAGTTTGACCGAGCGGCCAAAGCAACCTTCCAAACATTTTTCTTCTTTTTTGGCTCGCATGTCATGCTTCTACACCTTGGGTGGAATCTCTGGCTCTAGCCGGGTCCCTGGTCCCTGTGGAGTTGGGCTCGCGTTCCACGTTTTTGTCTTCTTCTTTTCTCCTGCCTTTCTCCCTCTCTGTTTCTTCAACGCTCAATACTTTTTATGGACCATTCTGATATGGAGCAGCTTGTTCATGTGACAGGAGGCCCCCCTTGAAACTAAAAAGGGACTCGGGGAGAGCCCCAACTTTGTCTCCATCATCTTCAAAGATCTAGTCAATCACCCGGCCAGTTCGGCCCAGCTTCCCATCCACCTTCATCCACCGAAGCGGGTGTGGCTCAACAGTGCCCACTTCGATCTTGAGGTTCGGAGAGACCACGGCGCGGGGAAACTTCGCTCTGGGTTTTCGGGTTCCGTCAGGATGCGTCTTATGAAGAAATTCCACAGGAACCCATGTCTACCCTCTACAGGCCCTATCATCGTTCAGGCTATAGCCCACTCTCACAGTCATCCTTATTCCATAGTAGAAGCATGTGCTTCCTGCAACAGTCCCAAAGGAGCGACTCGGCAGCAGATATCCAGGCAAGCCGTAACCTCGTCTGCCCCAACAAGGCGGAGACGGCGAGGGCCCGACAGCCTAGAGCACCGAGAGGTCCGAACCTGAACCAGGACGCGTGTTGCTACAAGTCTGGGCTATCGTGCAGCGCACCTGGGGTCCTGTACTGGTGTGTTGACTTATCATTTACCTCCACGAATTCTTTGGAGGCCTCGGGAAATGGTTGAGGAGCGACATTGGCCCCCTTGTTCCTGCTTACCATTTTTCACGATGCAGCCACAACCGAAGCGCGATATGACTGAGCCTTGGTCCCTGGAGTTGTTAGTCCACACATTCACAACAGTGCCATTCGCGTTGGGCAATATGCCATTGCCAAGGGTCGACGCACTCGCAGGCCTTTCACTGCAACGCCGATCGGCAACTAGTACGGCAATACAAGCTCGGCTGTGAGTCTCTCCTATCGCTAACCGCTTTGCTTGTCAATGTTTAGGTTGGGCACCAGAACCAAATATCACCAAGTAAGAAATGCCTCAACAGCGGCCGTTCAGCCGAAGTGGCTGTGACTCTGAGTTATAGCGGCCCAATCAACCTCAGGGCGAAAGGACTGGTTTCGAACATGAAGTCTTCCCTCCAGTCAAAGCTTTCATGCCAACCTCGTGGCATCCCACAACACAATCCACAGGAGAAATCCACAGCTTGATTCACTTCAACTCCAAATCGATGTCCCATCCTTCCCCACACAATGAGACCCCAGTCCAGACGACATGTTCCCCTCACATCAACCGCAGCCGCGCTGCACCCCATTTCTGTTCTATTCCTTCGATCTAAACTTCTCAAGTCTTCCTGGACACCCTCATTGATACTACATCGCCGACCACTTCGATAGCACGCGCCGGTATATCCCGATGGTGCAGTGGGCACTCAGTCCTTCTTGGTTCTATAGGCTGAATGCAAGACGGCAGAGAATCATCCCTTCGGCGCCCAGCACGTCTCAGAATCAACTTGATCGAACAAGGCGCCGCTGAGGTGACTGGGAACAGCTAGTCGATTGCTCGACTGTCCGCCACAGCATGCCTCTCCTCTCTAGGCGCCAACCGCAAACCAGCCGCTTGGCATATGCCCCCTTGTCTGGACACGGGAAAAGAAACATCATATATGATAGAATTTCCCCGCCCATCTCGTTCGAAGCCACCATCCCAGGCTCTGGGCTCGAAGTACAGCTCAGCCGGATCTTGGTCACTCCGTGTCAAGTCGGTCCAACAAGGAACATGTGAATCCCTCCCCGATGTTCCAGGATCACCCGTTTGACACTCTGTCCGGATTTTGACAGTGTTCAGAGGTCAAGCTGAGAATTGAAGATTCAAGCACTAGTAATGCACCTCCATTAGCGCTCGGCTGGTCAGGCAAAGCACCAAACGCCCCGGTTCGACTCGGTGACGGCGCTGCCTGGCCTCACTCGATACTTTACTAGGGGCGGCCCGGCCCTGTAGTTCCGCCATAGCACTGGGTAAGGTAGCCACGAAATAGTGTGCACTTCCATGCACCGCCGATGGGATGCCATCATGCTCATGCCAGAACGAACCGATGGGACAGCCCAGATGCACATCCCATCAGCACACCAGCGGCACGGGATTTCTAGCCCAATCTGGATTTCAGATGGTCACGTTTGCCCATGGTGCGGAGAAGGACGTAAGGCAGTACATATTCTTTCTTTAGGATACATGATAAGCTGTTGTTGGGGAAGAGGGACGGGCCAAAGATGGAACGATCGGGTTTGACGGACTAATGCCAAGGATCCATCGCAGAGGTGCAATCGCATGCAGGCCGCGACGACGTGCAGCAGAGCATTCTCACTCTAGGAGGGATCTTCGGTACGCCTGTTCGTGCTGTCGCTTTCGTTCAGCCTCCTTCTGCCTACACAGATATTTAGGTGTTTGCTGATTGGTGCCATGGGATACCATGCTTAGAGACTACATTATGCAGGGCATCCAATCCCATGGCTCGCTCAACCACAGGTACACATGGCGAATAGCACGTCTATCTCCATTCCTGACTTCGAAATTGACGAGGTCTGAGGGATGTTGGGATGTAGCAACAAGTCATTGCTATCCTTGCGGTTGAGTGATGGCGGTTTAATTCCCGCTAGCGCACATCCTACACGTAGATCAGTGTGGTGAGTATATGGTGATCATTGCTAATGCCTGGGCTGCATGCAAAGGCAAAACTCGTGTTGCTCAACATTCGACGACAATGACACATCGGCAATACAGTACGTCTGAATCTCACGACTAACATGAGCTGTCTTGATTGTGTCCTCGATCTTGTGAAGTCACCCTATTGTGGACTTGCCCTGTATCCACGGTAAGACCTCGGCTAAGGGGAAACAACCTGATCTGATCTCCCGGCTTGTTCGGCTACAAATCATTGCCATGACTTGTTTTCCCCCGCTCCCTTTGTCCCGACTCCCGACTAGATTCCGCGATTATGCTCCGATTTCAGGATCCCGTTAGTCCGTAGATGGGGCCGATGACATACAGTTCGGATGGATGGAGTGGGACTGGGTTCGGTGTGGGTTGAGGCTATCCGGGAGAGCGAGTGGGTTTGAAGGCTGGCTTGGATTTACAGCAAGTGTGAACTCGCTAGACGCTATTTCATCAGCAGCCGTGATCACTATGTTTGTCGTGGTCATCCTTCAGCTAAGCTATCTCTGGCCTACGCTTGTAGTACGAGATGATGATGCTAACATGGAGGTGCTTTAGGTGCTCTATCCTGAGGTACATAGTCCAGGCTGGAGACGAGAGAACGGCAACCATACAGGGACTGTTATATATAATATCAAGCTGCAATAGGTTTAATTCTGGGGAAATACTATGCAGGCACAGAATTAAATCAGATGCAGTGCCTTCATGTCCTCATCAACCGCTGGCAATCGCCCACGAGATACCACCGAGGTTCTGCCTCTCAATCATAGTACTATACCGAGAAACAGAAATCAGCACTTGACAATTGAAGAAATGGGAAAGAGCAAAAAAGAGTTCACCACCGGTGTGGCTACATCTCTTGGTGCTCATGCTGGGATTCGAACTCGGGTACTCGTATGCGCTAAGCCTGTCGTCGAGTAGGCTGGTTGGCGATTTTAATTGTTGACCATGAACCACTCCACCACCCAGCCAGTTTGACCTGACCCGTCGACCTAGACGGGCGCCTGCTGGCTGGTGACGGGAATGGAGTTGAGGGGGGGTATATACCTTCAGACGGGAATATACTAGGCAAGAACGGAATACTCGTACATTTAGGTTCGGAATACCCACTACGTCTATCTCGAGACTTCAATGATGCTATGCACAGCAGACTTCAACCTCCAAATATTGACAACACGTAATCCAACCGAGGTGATAAGCTCCCTCCACTGATCCTCCGTCCGCTCTTGACCGGCGACCATGGCCATCATCTGGATATCCAAGGCGGTTGTCTGCGGATGTGCTAGAGCCGTTTCGACAATGTTATCGTGGATGAGTAACTTGCTGGATCCGGGCGTCATGGCGTCTCTCTGAATTTCTAGGATCTTGCGGGCTGGGGCGTCGGACCAATCGTGGAGTATGGAGTGCAGTAGGTATGCTCTCGCTCCTGTCGCATGTGTGAGTGGTGAGTTCTAGCCTACAGACCGGGGTAAATCAACTCGCCTCTTATCGGCTGTGGTGTAAAGAAGTCGTATGAAACCCTGTGTATCCCCTCAGGTAAGACAGCTTGTTCTACCACGGACCCTAAATCCTCGAGATACAATCGGGAGGCTGTCTCTGGGTAGATGGAGTGGAACTTGAGTACATCGTGCCCGGTACTCCCGCCAACATCCACAAGCAAAGGCGTCTGAGCGTCATCTCCTTCCATCAGTCTCTCGACTGGGAAGATCTCTGTCCATGCAGGATGTAATCCGGAGATTGTCTGCTGAATAGTACTAAACTGCTCTTGCTGTTTGGGGTGAGCTTGGTAGTAGGACCATAGATCGCCGTCCCACCTGTGCGCGTACTGGAAGACGGTGTAGGAGGAGTCTTGCGGATTGGTGTAGTCCGTCTTTGAAAAGTATTCTGGCATTTTGGCGTACATTGGGAGGATTGTGTCGTTGCTTGAGAGTGTTAGTCCAGGGATGCTCTTCTAGAAGATGATGGAGGGAAGGTTCCCACAAGCTGTGGATTAGACTGTCGAACAATGGTGCTGTGACGGAACCTCCGAATGACGTCGGCTTGAAGACACCTACGGAGGTTTCTTCAAGAAGATGATTCGATGCCATTAGACGTAGGAACCGATCTATATCGTAAGACATTATCAACTTTACGACATGAAAGGAAGACTCACAGAGTAGCGCGGGATCACAAGTGCCTCCAAGAAGCTCAGCAAGCTGGCAACTCGTCATTGGCTCGCCGTTCCGACCTTGCCATTTCTCAAAAAGTTTCAAGTCCTTCAGAATCTTCAGAGTTGCGCCAAGGGCCGGCTGTGTCTGTGTGAGAATTAATGCAGCGAGCTGAGGGAAGTTGATTGACTATGGAGTCTATCTCTTACCTGTGTCATACAGATCCTCACCAATGTCTCCCATGGAGATTCTAGGCGCGCCATTAGAGCGTATGTTCCGAGGAGTGCTTGCATGCGCTCATCTTCGCTTGCGAAAGAGGTTGAGGTTACGTCTTGGATGCCCTTGAGAAACGATGCTGTCGTGAGTTTCGTACTACTCCCATCCTCCGACGCCTTTTTCCCCTCATCCTTGCTGTTCATTGCGTGGTTGGAGGTCTCAAGTATTTGGCTTAAGGTAGTTTTCTTTGGGGTCCTTGGTTGAGATTGGGAACCTATCCTCCCGTGACCGAGGCTTTTGGCTTAAAAGGGCCTATTATTAGGTCGCCGGTAGACGGCGGTCATTTATTTTAATGCTGTGCAGATCAAACAAGTCTGCGGAGGAGATTCTTCCATTGAGTCTTGGCCATCCGGGGTGATGCTGGATGTAATGGCCCATGCTCTGGGCAAAGCAGAAAGGCAAACTTGTGTCACCATTCCAGAAACGTAGTTTGGCTTTTGACAACCGCTTACGAAATGAACAACTGGTCTAGGTGTAGAGTTTATCTGGTATAGTTCACGTCAGATTGAGGCGAATATGCAGTGCCCAACGACACAGTCCTGCGACGTCGAGCGGGGTGGTTCAAGATGTCTAGCAATGCAGGCCAAGGCAAAATTCGTGAGATAAGGCATGGGCAGCTTGGGAACAAATGGGGTATATTCTCTTTTGTGTATCCGTATTCTAGTTGCCAAAAACCCATCCATCATATGCGCACGACCACGCATTGCAACAGTTGCCCAACTTCGCGCAGCAGAGACGCGCAAAACCTTGCCCCCTTAATGACACCACAACCTCACAGCCTTATCCTTTCCACCACTGCCCACGCGCTGGCCATCTCTGGGACTCCAGTCAACGGCATACACCTCATCCTGGTGCCCCGGAAGGTCTACAGCCAGCTTGTGCGTCGCCATGGACCACACCTTGAGCGTGGTATCTTTTGATGCCGTCACAAGCAGCCGCGAGTCGGCGGAGAAGGCGCACTGGTACACAGGCGCGACGTGTCCGCGCAGCGTGTTGATGAACTTGCCATCTCTCGCGCTCCAGAGCTTAGTATGGTTGTCCCAGCCCGCGCTGGCGATGAGAGTGCCATCCGGGGAGAAAGTGACGTGGTTAACCTGCTTCTGATGACCTAGCATACGCGCTACGGGCTTGGTGCCTTGTGACGGGTCCCAGAGGTACATTGTGAAGTCGTCGCTAGCCGAGACGATGCGTTCGGCCACCTTGCCCTGAATCTTGGCGGCCTTCTCGAAGCGCTCCTTAGCCTTGGCGCGGCGAGCCTCCTCCGTCTCCGGCGTGGGAGTGTGGTCGAAGAAGCCCGTTCTTAGGGCAAAGTCGGAAGATAGGGCGAGGTGGTTGACCCAGTGGGCGTGTGAGGAGAGCGTGTGCACGAGAGTGCCCTTGACCGAGTCCCAGACCTTGACTGTCTTGTCGTGGCTACCCGTGTAGACGAGCCCAGTACCGCCCCATTTCACGCAGCTGACGCTGCTCTTGTGGCCCGACAGGACGTGCTCTGTCCGACCCGTGTTGACGACCCAGATGCGCACCGTCGCGTCCTTGCTGGCGGATGCCAGGCGGGGAGTGCCGTCGCGCCAGAGGTGATAGGGTTCCCAGGCGATTCCAGTGACCCATTTTGCGTGGCCAGATAGGGGCTGGCCGACAGCGACGCCTTTATCCGGATCCCAGAGGCGAACCGTCTTGTCCATGCTGCCCGTTGCGAGGCGGCGGCCGTCGGCGGACCACGCAACGCAGAGCACCCAGCCGGAGTGGCCCGAGAGTGTGAACTTCGGGGTGCCTGTCTCGGTATCCCATATACGAGCTGTCTTGTCGCCACCGCCCGTTGCTAACCTCTTGCTGGTCTCGGGGGAGAACTGGGCTGAGAGGATGGCTTCGCCGTGACCTGGGATGCGATGGGCCATGCGGGTGACGGCTTGCACCTTGAATACGGCCTGGGGCTCGGCACTAAGAGTGACTGTTGTTTCGAAGGGGTTTGCGACGCCATGGCTGCGAAGGAGCTCGAGGAGGTTGGTGGGGTATTGGTCGACGATGATATCTGTGTCGGGGATGTGGATTCGGAACTTGTACGGGAGGAAGTCTTCTCTATCCTGTCTTGGGGGTTAGACAACGGTCGTATACGGGACTGCCAACAGAAAGTATATGACTGACCTTTCCTTGCAAGGTGTTGAGAAGGAGAGTCAAGTTCTTCTCAGAAGCGTCGGCGAGGGGCACCTCGATCACCTCAGCCAGCTGCTGTCCGTCGCCATCAACGAAGCGGGCCTTAAAAGAGCCCTCAAGGCCCGGAGCCATTGCTGTGACATCTTGCTGAGTCTGTGTCTTCTCGAGCGTCTCGCGCTTTTGACGCTTCGAGGGCGGAGGGAGTACCGTCGCCATGGTTGTTGCGTCGGTTGACCGCCTGCTCGAAAATAGTCCTTTTTTGGTCTTTGAAATTGTCAGAAATATTTCGACTACGGCGATGCGGGATGGTGGGGCAGAAATTTTGATGCGCAGACGGGACGGTGGACCAGGGACCATCGGTCAAAAATTGCCCGTGGTTGCGACGCCCCCACTACAACGGCCTAAAAAAATGTCATCGCTAGCATTTGCAAGTGGAGAAACAATATGTTGTCTGTTAGTGCGGGCATTGACAAGATAAAAATGACCCCCAGTTCAGACGATGAACAAACTCCGAGAGCCATCCTGGCAGCTCTCTCCCGGAACTGTGCTTTTTCAGCGAGAAGAAAACTAAGTATGTCCGGGCCAGCTTGCTGCGCTGGTATCCTTATAAACGCCATGCCCCAGTTCCTCCATCCGGTAGGGTATCTGTAACTCTCTTACACATTACACACACTGAGCCCTCTCAAGCTCATCATACACAATCTCCACTCCTCTTCTTCCAATGACCAACGGCACAAGCGGCGACTATCTTCCCATGTGAAGGCTGGGGTCGAGTGTCTGGTCCATAGCTGTCTTCTTCGGCCGGCCACGCCTCTTTGAGCCTGTGGCCGGCGAGGCACTTGACGCTCCCTTTGACATTGCATTATTCGTAGGAGTCGCAGTGTACTGATGGAACACTTGCGGCTGACCTTGCGCCGACTGCATGCCGAATTGAGGCACAGGAATAGGCGTCTGTTGGACAGCATTCTGCTGCTGGAAGGTGTTGTTAAGGTGCTGCCCGCGCATCTGCATCGTCCTCTGGTTGCGCTCCTCGATCTCAGCTTGCCGATCTCTATACTGCGCGTGCTCGTCGTGGGTTGTCTGCTCAAACGGGTGCTTAGGCATACCAGCCATGCCATCCCGGGACATCTGGTTCATCTGCTGCTGAACCCGAGTGTGGTTATGGCCATGATTGTGGCCAAGATTATGATTCTGTACTTGTTGCTGCTGGTGCTGTTGGGGATGTTGTTGATATTGTTGATGTTGCACTTGCTGATGCTGCTGCTGTTGTTGCGGTTGAGGGGGTTGCTGTTGTTGGTGCTGTTGCTGTTGCTGGGGCGGTGGTTGTGGTAGTTGCTGCTGTGGTACCTGCTGCTGCTGTTGCTGCTGCGGCTGTTGTGTGCTTTGCGATTTGCGTCGGCTTTCTTCGATCTCTTGATGCTTCTTCTCCTGCCTAGCCTGCCTTTCTTGTCTCTGCATATCCTCGTTCTCGACGGCATATATGGCTGCGATGCGCAGTTGCATCTGGGCTAGTATACCCAGGCGTTCAGGTTTCGACATCTTGCGGTACTCGGACTTGAAGTTGTGAAAGGTCTCGCCGGTAAGTCGCATCGTATTGGGAGCGGCTCCCACCATGAGAAGGAGGGCAGCTGTTGTAGGATCTGGCGCCGGACCAGAATTTTGCACTTCCGGAACTAGGAAGGTTAGCAAGGAACAACGGATCGCACCGGGGTAGGAGGCATACCAATTGATACGTCCTGAACGACGTCGGCATCTCCCTCCGCATCAGCATCCTCCTCATCGGTCGGCGGGTCGGGCGTACGCGCTTCATGGTTGTGTTCGCTGCATATGATGGTCAAGATCCATTTCCCCAGCGTCTTACGATTGACGGCTTTGGCCTTCCAAGGGCAATTGGTCTTCTTGGTGGATGTCTTCAGCTGCGTCGCTGTGCATTTGTAAGGCTGGCCACCACGATCGCAGACGAGATCACATCTGACGACCTCGCTTCCTTTCTCGTAGGTGCCGCCGACCTTGTTTCGATGGGTACGTGACTTGACGACCTTGTACCCATCTTTTTGCATGCGCGTCTTCAGCGCCGCGAAGAGCTCGTCGAACGAGGCATATTCCTCAGTGCCGTCGCTGCGGTCGCGGGCGCCCAAGATGCCGAACATGTTGACGGCGGGGCGGGGCGACTAAACACCAATGTCGCGATGGCTTCAAAAGCCTGGTCCCGGATCGGTGTCGGTCGAGATGGGCAGTTCGAGTCGTGGTGTCGCGGCGCGACGCGGTTTGGCTTCCTGTGCGGATTGGTTTTCCAAGCCTGTCGCAAACTCTTCCTGGCGTGTCAGGGCCGTGGAGATGACGACTTGACTCCACCGGCCGACATCTCATTACTTTAGTGGCTGTGCATCCGATAGTTATGTGGCTAGTGCTTGTGGCTCCACTCCTGACAAGACCGGGGCAACCCCGGCTCGGCCGTGTAAGTCAGGCAGGAGCTGTTGCCCGTTGCTGCGATCTTGGTATGAGGTTCTTCGATTCTTCTCAACGACGCCCCATCTATTTCTGTCGAGTAAGGATAATCCCGATCTGTTCTGCTAGTTGAAGCCTCACCTCCCACCACTGTAGTCTACCAAATATATCCTGAACTGCGAGACCGCCAGTATCTCGGCTGGTGTAGTCCACATCGCCACAAGATGGATGCTCGATACTTGCGGCCGCCGAGACCTTCGACGGGTTACATGACCACTCCTTCTCAGACACCAGCACCATACGGAAGGGCGTCTCCCTACTTCCCCCAAACAACCTCAAGAACGGGCACAAGCTCAGCAAATTCGAGAGAAGAAGGCTCCTACACGGCAACGCCGATACCATCTTCAGCGGAAGATCCTGTGTCTAGTCCTTACTACACCCCAAGCTACGACTACGGCACTGATACTAGTGGTACTATATCGAGACCTCGTACGACCCGGCCGAGCACTTCCCACACTAGTCGCACGTCGCGAACCCCTTTTCTGCCCAACAGCGCCAAACACACCATTGTGTGTGCCCTGAGCGAGGCTCGCGGAATTACTCCTGCTGTTGGAATTGTATTCTTCAACGTTGATACCGGGGAAGCCATTCTCAGCCAAATCTCCGACAACAGGTTCTTCGTTCGCACTCTCCACAAACTTCAGATCATGGAGCCAACCCATCTCCTGATCGTCAGCTCGTGCTGCCCCCCGAATCCCAAGTCGAGGCTTTACAGCCATATCGAGGAACATATGCCAGATACAAAGATCACATCTCTTGATAGAAAGTACTGGTCAGAGATGGATGGGCTCAATCGTATTCAAACCTTCGCATTCCGAGAAGACGCAGAAGCTGTAAAAGTTGCTATCGAAGGCAGCTTTTATGCGACTTGCTCGTTTGCCGCGGTAGAAGTATCCTCGGAAATCCACGCTAGCATAATCACTGACTTTACGTAAAGGCTATGAGTTTCTTGGAGACCGAGTTCTCCGTGCGTGTTGTTCCACACTCTCTTCGCATTCGTTATCAGCCCTCGGAGGATACAATGATGATTGACGTATCTGCCATCATGTCTCTCGAGATCCTGCAAAATCGACGCCACGCGGCGTCTAACGACAGCCTTTACGGTGTTCTCAAGCATACACTGACGCCCATGGGCGGCCGGGTACTTCGAAGTAATCTACTGCAGCCGTCTACACTCAAAGAGTCATACCTTGAGCCTAGGTTTGCTGCATTGGAGGAACTTCTTGCAAATCAAGACATGTTTGCAGAGGTCCGAACAGGTTCGATTCTCCCATCTTTTTGTCATCGGCGACTGACTAAGATCGTGCAGCTTTGAAGGCTTTTCCTGATGTCGAGAGCATGCTGACCAAGGTACCGAACCACGATAACAGCTGATATCTTCCAGGCCCTGCTGACTGGGATAGCTTGTCATCATCCCTAACAAACCGTCCGTTGAGGCGTCAGAAAGAGCAATCAATCATGTTCTGATGGTCAAGACCTTCATAGATGCCGTTCCACCAGTGTTCCAGGCGCTAGGCCCTGCCACGTGCCCTCTTCTCACCAAAATCAGAGATCTTTGCCAGCCAGAGTTGACTGCAGCCGCCAGAGAGCTTGTGTACCAGAATATTCATGAGGATGTTCATTATGTCAAAAGCGCTCTAGACCTACGAAATCAAAGAACTTTTGCGGTCAAAGTAAGTGGCTTTGCGGTCAATGATGCTGAAAATTGGCTAACAATGCAGCAGCCTGGAATCAACGGGCTTCTCGATGTTGCCAGACAAGCCTATAAGGAAAACACCGATGACGTCCATAAGCATGTTGAAGAGCTGAATCGTAATTGAGCTGACCCTCCCCCACCGTCCACTCCTCATTCTAACAAAGATTGCAGGCGAGCATAGTATCGAAGCTATCCTACGGTTTGATAACGGGCGCAAGTACAGCCTCCGAATGCGAGCAGTGGATTTCGAGGACCGGGCTATTCCTGCTGTGCTTGTCAACCGGACGATGAGGGGTCGTTACATCGAATGTCTCACAATGCATCTCAAGAAACTGAACCAGAGAATCACCGACTCCGTTGCGGAAGTGGTCATGCTGAGTGACAAGGTTATTCAGGATCTCATCGACAGCATCCGGACTCAACTGCAGCCCCTCTACCGCGTCTGCGATTCAATCGCACTGCTCGACATGATTGCGTCATTTGCACAGGCAAGTTCGACCTTCGATTGGAGAAGACCGGAAATATCAGATACTCTAGCGCTGAAAGCTGCTAGGCATCCCATCATGGACAAGGTTTGGCCTACCCACTGGCTGCCTCAACACATGCTGATCGTAAGCAGACTCTGAAGGGTGGCTTTGTACCGAATGATTATTACGCTACCGAGGAGCACCGTTTCCAGATTGTGACCGGCTGCAATATGAGCGGGAAAAGCACTTACATCAAGAGTATCTCTCTGCTCCAGATCATGGCACAAATTGGCTGCTTCGTGCCTGCTGAATACGCCAGTTTTCCCATTGTACACAATATCTTCGCTCGGGTGACTACCAACGACAATATTGAGTCCAATATGTCAAGCTTCTCGCTTGAGATGAGAGAGATGGCTTTCATCCTTAGGTACGTAGTATTGACGCAGGAGAGGTTCCAGTACTGACGTGCCCAAGCAATGTCACCCACAAGAGCATCGTCATCATAGATGAACTAGGTCGAGCCACAAGCACTCGAGATGGACTTGCTATCGCGATCGCCATAGCCGAAGCCCTTATACAGAGCCGTGCCATTGTGTGGTTTGCAACTCACTTCACAGAGCTTGGTAGGTCCCCTGTCACAATCCCTTGACTTCGCTACAGGTGGACCTGGTCGGGAGCTAACTCAATATGCCTTAGCCGACGTCCTAGCCGATCGTCCCGGAGTGCTGAATCTTCGTCTCGTCACGCAGGTTTCGACGACGGACAATAACGTACCCAAGTTAACTATGATGTACAAAGTTGAGTCGGGAAAGACTGAGGAGTTGCTCTATGGCATCACACTTGCGAAGGCAATGGCATTTCCCAAACGGTTCCTGGACGTTGCCGAGGAAGTTGCTATATCACTGCATCAACGAAGGGAACAGAATAAGCAGTCTTCTCAAGCGAGGAAGATGCTCAACCGACGCAAGCTAATACTTAATCTTCACGAACAGCTCAAACAGGTGAAAAACTCAGAAATGGATGATTCATCGATGAGAAGTTACCTGATCCGTCTTCGAGAGGAGTTCGTCTTGCGAATGGAGGCCATCGAGAACGGTGGCAATCAAAGCAGCAGCAACACTAGTAAGGCTATCGGAGACGGGATGGACGGGGAGGATAAGGAGTTTGAGGACGAAGATGTCTTCGACACTGTTGATGCCGAGTCACTTTGGAGCAGCTGAGTGGAATACTTGAGGAAAAGGGATCTGAAGATGACTTTCAAAGCAACATGGTTCTTTCGTTGCTAGGTCGTCTTATAGGTATGGACTCGGCCACCTACTTGGCTGTTGTTCATGAGATGGGCGTGCATTGTAGTTCGCTTCTTCTTATAGGAACACACAAGATAAGGCGAGAGGTCTGATTCGCTCAGTGATTAGAACCGGTGTCTCATAGCAGCTTGAGCTTCTGGCATGTTTGTCCAAGACTGCGTACACAGAGCCATGAGGACAACTAATCTTGTATTGGTCTTCAAATGGATGATAGGAGCTTCTTGTGCATAGAAGCAGCAAGGTGCATCATCCCAGTGCTCTTGGATTGATGCCATACGCAATTTGGTACGTGTTGAGTCTGGCTTGGAAAGGGCAAGAAGCACCCACCGCTCCTTCCCTACAGGGGATAGGGAGTTTACCGATCGAACGGAAGGCACCAACCACCCTCGGGCCTTGCATCTTTCCCTCATCGCAACCTCCACGGTCGGTACCTCCCCATCCACCCACCTTGCCGCGTCTATCCTGTACAACGGTTTTCTTTCATCGATCGACTTCACACTCTGCCTTGAGGCCTTGTCTTTTACATCCAATTCATTCCTCACCTCTGGTCTCGAATATCTTGTGCATTGTACCACGCCCCAGCGGCCTTTTGCGCGCTATGAAGAACCCGCCTTGTGAGTATGGCGAAGAAGCCATGGAGGAGTCCGACCTACCATCGTGAGTTCCCCCAAGGGTCTATTTATCTTCACCTTGCTGACGTCCCATAGCCTCTGGGAGACGAAGAACGACGCCGACATTCTTCTTACAATGGGTGCCAGCAAATGGGAACTTCATGACAAGGCGGTACGCGGAAAGAGCGGCTTGATCGACCACATCCTAGAGATGGTTCAGATGGTAAGCTCCTCATGCAGCGTATCGTCTCGCGAGGTCTCGCATGGCCTTCAAAGTGGCTTTGACTACTAACGGCCGTCTCCAGAAAGAAGGAATGAGAAAGATTCCACTGAAGGAGCGCATGTTCCCTCATTCAGCTCTGAACACAGTCTTGAAGTACTTCTACTTTGGAGGTGGTGATTTCTTCGGCCTTACGAAGGCGGAGTGTGCTGACCATTAGCAGAAAGCCTGATCACGGAAAAGACTGAAGTGATAGACCTCCTCTCCTTGTACGAGGTGTCCGCGACACTCGGCATTCTCCCGTTGCAAGAGAGGATTGCTTTTCAGGCAGGCTACTTGCTTGGCGAGATCCTCTCCAGTGGCACTGACAGAATGGGAGATTTCTACATCGTCATCGAGGTCATCATTGCCGAGCAGGACGACTTGTGGGTTTTCATGCACGAGGAGATGCAGCGAGCACTTAGCCCCTATCTCCTCAAGCTTCTTCCACAGGACACCTTCGTGGACCTCATCAAACAGAACCCGGCATTCTGTTTGGAGATTCTTTCCACCGCTGTTGATCGCATCGAGATACTCGAAGACGCTACAAAGGAGGTGACTAGTGTGAAGGGCGCGAGTGACGTCGGCACTCAAGCTGTGATCGAACATGGCAGTGGTATTCCGAGACCTTATGGTAGGTACTTGGTTGTCGAGTATCGGCTCCGCCTTCACTGACACAAAGAAGTCGAAGCAGGAACACAAGCAGACATTCCGCTGCCGCACACCCCGAAAACCATCCCTTCGGCCACAGGTGACGATGACCAGCACCCATGCTCCGACGATGAGACGATTCCTCGGCCCAGAAAGCGCGTATCCATGGTAAATTTGGGCACGGAGTTCATCAGTCGACCGGATGATGCTAAACACTCTTCGCAGTCTATCCCTGGACCGGCGAACAAGTCTAGAACGGCGGAGAATCCCAATCCCACCTCCAAAGATGCCAGAGGTAAGTCCTTTTCCAGCCATTCGGCGAGTTCTGGATCCATTTTCGAAGCACTTCGGGATCCTAGTCACACGTTTCACAGGCTGATTGTGCGATAGTGAGCCACATTCCGCAAGACTTCAAGTTCGACTTTCAGGCAAAGAGCTCCGAGGTCAAGAGTATCTCAACAGGTATCAACCAGAGCCAGGTATGCAGTCTTTCGGCGACGCCGAAAGTGGTCACTGGAAACGGGGCTGTTCCGAATGTTCGCCCTCAATCATCATCATCATCACATGCATCTACTCACTGGGAGTCTTGCAGCGAGGGTGGTGAGAGAGCCGTCCCGGTCACCGAGATGAGCAAATCAATCACTACGTCTGCCTCTGTCGAGCTTTCATCGCACATTGGTGTAGCGCCAGAGTCTCAATCCAAAGATGAGAAGGCACAAGTTGGCTCTGGAAACAAGAAAGACACGATTTTGGGGAATTTATCGTTGAATTTCTCTAGCCATATTCAGGGGGGATGCCTACCAATTTCGCTGCCCGAAGACTCCGGTGCCCGTCAGACCGAGCAGACTGCAGTTCCCGCCAGTTATGAGCGGTCAAGTCGCTCATACGCTTTGAAACGCGACAGCCTCCCTCGAGGCTTCCAGTTCTTCCAGTCCTCTAGTGGACCGCAGCCAGGGCAATGCGATGTCTCTACTAGCAAGGCTGCTTCTAGTCACTCTCAGGAAAATAAGACAGCTGTTACGGGAGTCGTCGAAAGACAGCGAAGAGAATACGTGTTGCGCGGGTCTGAAGTCACACAGACCGAGGGGATATCTGCTCCCGCCATTCCGGAGCGGCCAAGTCGCCCGTACGGCTTCCATAGCGCAGACCTACCACGGAGCTTCAAATTCTCTGAGGGTGCCCAAGGAGAGCACTCCAAAGAGCCGAGTGTCAAAGCATCAGGCAGTAAGACACCTAACACCAAAGCCTCCACCAGCTGCGCTCAGCAGAGTACCTCTTCGTCTTCCCACACCAGAGTGAAGCCGAGCCCTTGGAAAGCCGACAAGGCAACGGCGAAGCAAATGAGAAAAGGACGGCTGATAGTCGAGCCTCCTGGTGAGTTGCCAAAGCCGTTCAACTTTTGGTGGTGCGGGGTTCTGCCTTGCCACTGGCTGCTCTGTTATCTAAAGGCCTTCTTCTCACCATCACCACAGAAATCTTCTCCAGCTCACGAACCAACTTCAACCTCGAAGGGGACAACTTGGAGGAATGCTGCAAACCTTCTTGAAGTTGACAGATCTCCCGAAGTTCATCAGGGAACTCAGTGACGCAGCATCATGCGAGTTTTTGGCCGGGATTCAGTATCCAAAGATACTGTATGAGTACTGGATGAGCGAGAGGAATGTTAGGAGAGGATGCATTCGAGGACAGAGGCATCCAACACGTGTTTATCGGTACAAGGTATGGACATCCCTACAGAACATCGCAGAGTATGACTGACGTCACCTCAGTGCTGAAGGTTTCCACCCAAGAAACAAACCCTTGTGGATCATGTATCCCTGACCATGATGGTCTGAAGGTATTGAAGTCTCAGAGGGGATGATGATGGAAGAAGCAAGTGAATGTAGTAGCGGCCATCACGGAAGGCATGGCATGATACAGACTTCCCAATCTCAGGGTAGCCTCGTAGATAGATCAAGGCCAAGAAGACCGAATGCAATTTACTGTCCTACAATTGGGCCTTCTCCGTCCGGTTGCCCTGCTCGTCAAACCAGATCTTGGTTCCCTTAATCATTGACTCCTGCAATGCCGCACCGATCTTGACAGCAGCCACTGCTGAAGTCAACTTGATCGGCACAGGCTTATCCTCCAACACGCTCTCGGTAAACTCAATCGCCTCGGTCGTGAAAGCAGCCCTGAACCGATCCCAGTACGTTTGCGGCAGCTCTTGCCGGATGCCTCCCGGTGTGTAAATCTTTACATGGTTCTCCGCCGGCAACAGGTTGACCGACAACTTGCCCTTGGTACCAATAATCTCCGTCGAATCCTCCTGGCCCGCGGCCATCATGCGCGAAGCATACAGATACGCGATGCGCCCATCGTAGAACTCGACCGTGCCAACAGCGTTGTCGCGATCGTTGTGCTTCCGCAAGTCCGGCTCGACGGCTGTGATGCCCACGGCGTGGACGGACTTGACCTTGGTGGTCTCCTCGTCAAAGAACCAGAGCGCGAGGTCAATGTCGTGGATACTGCAGTCGACAAAGATGCCGCCCGAGAACTGAGCGTAGGCGACGAAGAAGCCTGAAGGGTCAAGGACGTCGCAGGTCTGGCTGCGGAGGATGGCGGGACGGCCGATGAGGCCTTGTTGCATCTTTGCGTGGGCGTCGCGGTAGGAGGCGTCGAAGCGGCGGGAGAAACCGCACATTACTTTGAGATCTGGGCGTTTTGCGGCTGCGTCGACGACGGTTTGTGACTGTGGCCGTGTTGTTAGTTCCCTCTCGCCGCACATGTTCAGGTGGGAAGGACAAGACACTTACAACTTCGACAGTGGTGCCCAATGGCTTCTCGCACAAGACGTGCTTGCCCTTCTCAATGGCCTTGTTGGCCTGCTCGGCGTGGACAGAGGTCGCGGACGCCACGCAGATGGCCTCTAGGCCTTTGTGGGCGAGCATCTCGTCGTAGGACTCGTAGACGGTGACGCCGTGGGGGGCCAGGTTCTCGGCGGCCCATTGGCGCTCGCCAGCGTCGGGGGAGCTGACGGCCACGAGGGTCGCGCGGGGCACGTTTTGGTGGAAGTTGAGAGCGTGGCGCTTGCCCATGCGGCCGAGGCCTGCGACGCCTACTTGGAGCTTCTTGGTTGACATTTTGCTTTCTTTGCGGTTCTGGTAATGTTTCGTGCGGTGATTGCTGAGGTGGTCCGGTGTTAGGGGGTTGACTTGTGATCGTGGTGACGGTGGCGTGCGGTCTATGTCTATGTCTATTTTCTCTGGTATGCAAATCGAACGGGAGCTGGACGAGCGTGAGGGTATCAAAGATGGAAGAATGTACGAATAATGGCGGTGACGAGGACCGGTGGGATGCTCCTCCTCTCTAGTCTGAGACAACTGGCGCAAATGTACAACCTGGGAGAAGTCGAAAGGTACCGAGGACGGCTTAACATGGCTCTACAAACAATCAGGGACCTCTGGTGTCTTATATCCCACAGCTTTTCATACGGAACCTCACCGTCCTCGGAGCTCTATCGGAAACCATTTCCCGACACGAATAAAGAGCTCCATCGCGGGGCAGCTCTGACGCTGTTGAGGGGACCATCTCATGCCAATTGACCAGTGGGAAAGTGGAAGCGCATGTCGGAATCCCACAAAAGCGCGCCCAGGAGTCAAGACGCGTCGAGGAGCCCACGTGAACTTGCAGCAATGCTGAGCTGTAAGAAAGCTTTGAGGCATCTCGAAACTTGGCTTGCAACCGGTGTAAGACAGCCCACTTTCCCCATTGTGCGAATGAGGCAGGTGGGGGGTTGGAAATGAACAAAAAAGAGCTTCGCATTGGTTGCTCAGCTTATCGGGGCAAGTTTCCCCGAATCTCGAATTGGCGTCTGCGGTAACTTTGTCCGGTCTTTATGTCTTACGGGCAGATTACGTGAACGAGACCAAGCTCCGCGTATAAGCTCGCCACCATACGACTAAGTATGGTACACTACGAATATACCCCAATATCCCAAAGCTAAAGAAGAAACTAAGAAAAACTTGTTGGGTTTGTTTAGGAACCTGGGGTAGCCGACAAGTGTGCGTTCCAGAACTGGTCATGCCCTGCATGTGTCACAATCTTAGAGGTAACATGTATTAACCCGCATTACGGATACGGGGTAATGTCCGTGTTCAATGAGTCTATCTGATCCTCCGCATTACCTCGATCCGCTTTATCGGGATCACCAAATTCCATCCCCGTACTTCACCCCCTCCCCTTTCCCAATCCTTGGTGCTGGTTTCCTGGGGTACGGGGTAACGAGGGGGATCAGATGACTGGAAATGAAGTCGTTTAGTCCTGTCTGTACGTGCCCTTGTCTTGTCTCCATGTTTGTTACGGAATCGTCGTCGTGATTATTAGCCGTCCACAATAAGACATGTAGGCACACCTACAGGCAATTATCGGAATCCTAATCCCGAACTTTTCATGTAATATGCTGTGACCAAAGACACAAAAAACATCAACGTGGTATTACTGCAAGGTACAGTAGGCAACTATGTTGAGTACTCAGAGACATATTCAGTCATGAATCGTCCTCCCACCCCCACGCCCTCTTCAAGTGTGACTGTGCCGAAGCAGTGGGCCACATGTGCTCAACATCCGTCTTGACCAAAATATCCAATAGTGCTTTTTGCTCGGCATATTCGACGAACCTGTCCCCGCACGCCGTGACACCCATACAGGCCGTGAACATGGCTGGTATCGTCTGCTTGTTTGATAGCGCGGCGCCACATAGTTCTCGGACTTGCATACGAATGTCGTTCTTATGTCTCCCATGTTAGCTAGTTCTCAGGTCGAGATTGGTAGAATGACTGGAACCGCTTACATCTAGCTTTTTTCGAGCTCGGATTCGACTAGGTCCTATCTTGGGAATGCTCTCGTCGTGGCACATCAAGAGCGCTCGTGCCAACGCCCCATGCACATTTCCGATCACTAGGCTATGTTAGTGGGCTCGTTCACTATGTCGCCATGAGCAAAGACTGGAAAATAAGTCCCAGCTTCAGGGAAGGGAGAAAACTAACCGACTGCATGATTAATGTAAAAGATTTGAGGAAAGACCAAGCCTGAAGCAAGGTCCGGCTCAGAGTACGCGATAGGCAGCCAAGAAAGCGGTCTCGCGCGTAGCCAGTTATAGTCATACTCAACCAGCCGCTGATACTCACTCTTGCGGTTCTCCACCTCGCCAAAACAAAACTGCACCACCTCGGCGCAGTGCACGACGATGCGATTCGCCCAGCAATCGTCGTCAGCCGGCGAAAAGGACCGGTCAATGAAGAGGTGGTCGAGCTTGACCTTGATCGGCCGCTGCGTCGCAAACGCCATGGTAATTTCCTGCCGGAGGCCTACCCAGAACGAAGCCTGTCGGAGGGAGCTCGGCGGGTCGAGGGCGGATGCGTTTTGCGTGTTCATGAAGAGCTGGATGCCGAGGAGATGGCCCTCGTGGTCTGTTCCTATGAGCGGGACATCGAGCTCTTCAAGGGTGCGGAGGAGGATTGTCGCCGCGAGGAGGTCATCGTTCGTGAGGGCCGACGAGTCGTTTGAGATGGTGGTGAGGTGTTTGAGGCATTCTTGGTGGTAGCGGTCCGAGGCGTAGGGGTCATACTGTTCATGGAGGCTGAGGTGGCGGGAGGAGAGGGCGAAGATTGCGTTGAGGAGGGTTGGACATGTTGTTGCTCTTCGGGGAACGACGATTGCAAAGTGCCGTCTTGCGTCGCATAGATCGAACTGAAAAAGGGGGTTAGAACAGCCGAGGAGTTGCCAGATCATACTCCTGAGGTAAAAAAGCGTATGACCACTCACCCAGGTGCACATGTACTCTAGATAGTACTTCATCAACCTCACCTCATGAGGCTGCGTGAAAGGAAACACGACGTCGTCATGATGCTCAAAATTGGCTAGCCCGAGAGTTGACCCAGATGGAATAGCGCTGTAAACAGATGGCAAAGTCGTTGGCGTCTGCACCTGCACCTCTCTCCAACTCGCAGCCGGCGTAGAGGCGGGTTGGCTGTGAGGACTCGGGACTAGAAGCCGGGCATCACGATAATCTCGGCTATGCGAGTCGATGATGGGAGCCGGGGATGCGGATGCGGCGTCATCGGGTTGCCGCTGTTCTCGGCGTCGTTGTTGTTCTAGATCCACCAACAGCGCGGATGATGATAATGATGAGCCAGGATCAGGATGTGTCGCTGGCAGTGGTACCCGCCGACCCTCCGCCGGTGCAAGCTGCGGCTGTAGTGCTGCCGGTGGATGGAGTTGCAGTTGCGCTTGTGATTGCGGCGGCGGGCTGCCGTGTTCAGACCAATAAAGAGCCTCAAGTTCCTGGGTTTCATCGACAAAGTGTACTATGTGACCGAGTTAGGCAATTTTGACAGAAAAGAAAACGATGTCGGGATAAGCTTCGTTCCAAGATGATTCCAAACAAGGCATTTCTCGCCGTTTTTGCTCGTAGATCTCCTCCTCATTTTCCCCAACTTCTCCAACTTGCAAGGTCTTGGAGGTGGGACTGATAAACTTACATCGCCGCGGATAGGGCACCCACGTCTGCTCCGTAGCGCTCGGCGTCCTAAATCAGCGAGACAAAACCCATAGTAAGCGATCAGCGTTCCCGCAAAAAAAGCAGTACAATATGGCGCATTACGGAGTCTAGAGTTGCAGATTCGTTCCCGTGACGAAAACGAAATGGGGGTACAACGTATTGTAGTGGTAAACGGGGCGGGCGAGACCATTATCTCGGTTCCGCTTTGCGTAAATCTTGACTCTTGCTTCACCAATGTCGCAACTTGCACATTGTGTAGTGTAATTCGCAATTGAGCGGGGAGCGACTGGGGTGCCACAGAGCCAAGTACAAGTTTGCCAGAGTTGATGATAGGGAATGAGAGGAATTTGGCCGTCACTTACTCAGTGGCATGCTTGAATCGAATTGCGGGGGCCGGAATACAGTCCTTGCCAGTTGCTCTGCATCGAATACATGATTTCAAGTAGACGTCGGGCCGAGCAGAAGACGGAGACGCATCGTCATCTGTGCTCCACGCGCATTTGAGATGTTGCTTTTTGCAAGTCTATTGTTCATGTTTATTAGCTTTGGAGTTGAGCATGTCCGCCAACGTAGGTACGGTGGGAGTCGGAATGGGATGCAAAGTCCGACCGGCAGGCAGTCCAGTTTGGTCATCTCATCCCACAGATTCCACATCGCCAACCCCAGATATCTCAGTCAGCAGCAATTCCACAACTTCTGATTGCTTAGGCGAAATCCGGGGTAGAACACGGATCACGGAGGGTCGGGCGTGGGCGACAACCTCTGGGGAAATGGGGTGAATAGCCAAAGCGAATAGGGCCGACTTACCAGACATGTCGTCGACATGATTTGACTCCCACCTCTTTCAGTCTCTTTTCGTCCTGCCTTGTCGCAGTTTCGTGAAATTGAGACGATCGCGACGATGTAGGGAAGTTGGGGGATAAAAGCATTTCCTCCTTGGTGAATTCAGGAAATCTGTGCATCGGGGCAAACTGCTTGTTAGTGTAAAAGAGGAAGAAAGCTCCTAGCCTCTCACCCTAGGCCCTACAGCCGTCGGTGAGGCTCCTTCGGTTCAAATTTCCACGCCAACCATGTCCTGGCCTCCTCCTCCTAGCCTATGACGAAAGTGTTAATGCAGGTTGGAAATGGCCCCTGACTCGTGTTGGGGAGAGGCCACCCCCTGGTCGGCCAGCCCCCATCCAAATCCATGGAGGCTCGGCACTGCAAATCCACGGCCAGATTCCGGAGTATTCTGGTATTTCGAGACATAGCGTACAGAAACCCCACCTAACCCGTCAATTCCCCACGGGCAACTCATGTGCGAGAATCTTCTGACAGACGGCCCCTGTACTGCGTGGAAACCGCGTTCTTATCAACATGGAATTGCCAGAAGCACGCAGAAGACTCTAATCATGTGCAGCCAGTATCTTGTCCTCTTCGACGTCGTTCTATAGTCCCACCCAGGTACTCCGTGGTCGATGGTCGAACGGTGCCTGGAAGGGCGCACATCGTCTGTTGAGTTTTGTCATCGAACTTGATCTCGAACGCGTCTTCAATTCTTCGCAAACACCCCCAAAACTCCAACTGCCAAGTTCTCCAAATACCGTGGGGCTGACGAGGGCGGGCATTACCCCGGCCGTATTCTGTCTCTCGCTGGTTCGTCGTCAGTGCCTGAATTCGTCCTCTCTGCCGGACGGATGGCCGAGGGGTGCCCCATGCTGTCCGTGTCTGTCTCTCTTCTTCCCACCCCCGTATTTGGTGTAGCGTGAGTCGTGATTGGCGTCTCCGCGCAAGGAACGCTGGAAGCCTGACACGGTTTCCCCAATATCCCCAGAAAACCCATCTTTGAAGCACACCCCGCGATTTAGCGGCTCCTCCACGTCCATTCTTGACCAACTAGCATCCGGCCATTGGTCGTGGTACTCATGGCGGCTATTGTGCGCAAGCGTATCCGTAGCGTTCCTCTTCCCCATCCCGTCCTGTCCTCTTCCCCCCGGTGCCCACCCTCGTCACTCATCAAGGCTCGGCGTAAACAAGTATCTACGGCTTTCCAAAGATGTGGATCCCCCCAACCGTGCCCCCTAGGCCGTCAATGAATCTACTTGACGGGCGTAGTCGGGATGGCTTGGCCATGGGCCAGGCGGTGGCCCCGAAAGTCTCAGAGTTCTATAAAGACGACGTTGCGTGCCATGTTTGACGTTGATCTCGACTCCCTCTCCTGCGACTCAGGCGGGTTCGACCAAAGCTTCTTCCTTCTTCTTCAGTGATACCCCTCCCGATTTCTTCTATTCCAGTTTCATCAGACTGAACCGGTCTGTCGGATTCGTGTAACCTAAACCTCGTCCCTGGCTCATCCAGTGCAACTCCAGAACCTCAACCTCACGGCTCAGTCCGAGTGAGTTCATCCCAAGGACCCCTATACACCAGCTTAGTCACAAACCTGTTTCACTACACCACATCCATACAGCGAATTATGAAAACTTTGTCGAACTCCCCTCATACTGACGTTTCCACAACAACAGCTCAAAGATGGGTGCACGATCAACCTCCGCCTCCGAGGTGGAGAAGTCCTCAACCAACTACCCAGGCGTCTCTACCGAGCAACAAGAGACCGTTCTCTCCGATGCCTCCCTCGAGCCATACGGACCCTCTGGCTTCAAGGGAATATTCGCATCCCACTATGTAGCTCTCTGCGCTGCCTTCTCGGCAATCGGTGGTCTCCTCTTCGGTTACGATCAGGGTGTTATTTCAGTTACCCTGGTCATGGACCAGTTCCTCGAGCGTTTCCCAGAGGTATCTGACCACGCTGCTGGCTCTGGCTTCAAGAAGGGTCTCATGACTGCCATGATCACTTTGGGTGCCTTTATTGGTGCCATGAACCAGGGTTGGCTTGCCGACATGATCTCCCGAAAGCGATCCATTATGGTTGCTGTTGTCATCTTCACCATTGGCTCCTCTATCCAGACTGCGGCTGTCAACTACGATATGCTCGTTGGAGGTCGTTTCATCGGAGGTTTGGGCATTGGCATGTAAGTTTCGTCAATTTCCCCTTTTTGAACACATTGAATACTGACAATTCTAGGCTTTCCATGGTCGTCCCCCTCTACATCTCCGAAATCTCACCTCCCGAAATCCGCGGTTCTCTCCTCGTGTTCGAGCAACTTTCCATCGTCTTCGGCATTGTCGTAGCCTTCTGGATCACCTACGGCACCAAGGACATTTCCAACCACTGGTCCTGGCAGCTTCCCTTCCTCATTCAGATTCTCCCCGGTCTCTTGCTCGGATTCGGCGCTATCTTCCTCCCCTACTCCCCTCGCTGGCTGGCATCCAAGGGCCGCGAAGAAGAGGCCCTCTTCAACCTGGCCAAGCTCCGCGTTCTTCCCGATACCGACCCGCGCGTTCGCCGTGAATGGATGGAAATCGTCTCCGAGGCTCGCTTCCAGTCCTCGATTCTCGCTGAACGCCACCCTACACTCGTCGGAGGCGGTAGCATTGCCAGCACTATCAAGCTCGAGTTTGTTGCTTGGGGAGATTGCTTCAAGAAGGGATGTCTGAGACGTACGCACGTTGGTGCTGGTCTCATGTTCTTCCAGCAGTAAGTTTATGTTACAGTGACAAAGAGTCGATGTTTGAAGGTTAGACTAATATTTCGATAGATTTGTCGGAATCAACGCCTTGATTTACTACTCACCAACTCTGTTTGCGACGATGGGACTCGACCACAACATGCAGTTGATCATGTCCGGAGTTCTTAACTGTGTTCAGCTGGTCGGTGTTATCCCCAGTCTGTGGACCATGGATCGGTTCGGACGTAGATCGCTGCTGTTGACGGGTGCCGTGGGCATGACGATCTCGCAGGCCGTCATCGCTATTCTTGTCGGGCTGTACTCGAACGACTGGCCCAGCCATACTACTCAGGGATGGGTCAGTGTGGCTTTCTTGCTGATGTACATGTTTGTCTTTGGCGCAACATGGGGACCTGTGCCCTGGGCTTTGCCTTCCGAGGTGTTCCCTTCATCGCTCAGAGCCAAGGGCGTTGCCATTTCTACTTGCTCCAGTAAGTTGACAACGGCCTCTTGCCATTCAGCCCTATTTCATTTGCTGACACTTATCTTCCAGACTGGATCAACAACTTCATCATCGGTCTCGTTACTCCTCCCCTGGTCCAGGGCACCGGTTTCGGCGCATACGTCTTCTTCGCTGCTTTCTGCCTCCTGGCCTTCGTTTGGGTTTGGTTCTGTGTGCCGGAGACGAACGGAAAGACTCTTGAGCAGATGGACGAGGTGTTTGGTGACCGTACTGGACTTGACGACGTGGCGAAGAAGAACCAGATCTTCCGGGAGGTTGTGGATGAGCAGACCCATGCCACGGTTACTCTGTCAGCTTAGATACTTCTGAGTGATATAGAGAGGAAGCAAATGATACTGAATGTAGCAATTAGTGGTACTACTTTTGGTACTCAAGAGACGACTCACAATACGATGATGTTAAGATCTACCCATGGCTTCTTCGTGTGAAGTATGAAGTTTACGTCAGCGTAAAGTATGGAGAATATGGTTACCTATGTGTGATAGAGCAGGTATCCCCTTTTAGAATATTTGTTCCATTAGTAAGTGAGTATACCACGGTCTTCCGGCTTCTTGAGACATACGCAAGATGATGCCCCGCTAACCTGGAAAATCAGGCAAGGCTGGCAAGTACTGAACTTCACCTGGGTGTCCTTACCATTTACCTTGGGATGAAAGGTGCCTCCTGGTTGTTTATGCCCCTCTGTGCGCCGCCAAACTCCCGCAATCCTTCCGAAGTCATACTGGTGATGGCCTAAAGGTATGATTTTCGTTGTGAGGGCTACTGTTCGAACCGGTGTTCCGTAACAGTTCGGCTTCATTCCTTCTGATCAGGGAAGAATGCTGCCTTGCTCTCAATAACTTGATATCTTAGATGTTACATCTGTAGTGTGACCAAACATTGAGACGGTCAGGCTAATTCTCAATGAATTTCTCAAATGAAACAGATAGAACGATAGTTGGGTATGTTGGCTTGCTTTAAAACTATAATACAGAGAAGTTTTGATATTGTACAAATGTGCCTTCTGCCGGATATATCGGACCTGCCGTAGTGACAGCGCTGGGGACAATGTCATAAGTCAGTGGCTCATCTGCTCCTCTTCCTCCGAACCCTTCCACGCCACTCCAGTTGCTCCGCTCTACAGTAGAGGATGCCCCTTGTTGGGATATTGGTGAAGTGAGCTGGGATGAAGTTGAGGGGCCAAGCATCGGTGTGCTATGGGCAATGATTTGCCTCGGTGTCCCGTCCTGAAACCCCGGCCAAGCTGGCAATGGCCTCTGAGAGACGGGTGCGTTTGTTGCGAATGAGTATGTTTGCGTCATGGGAGTACTATCTGAGTAGGACCGTGAATGACCTTGGGTCGATCCCATTCGCTGCCCCATACTGGTGCTTGTCGCCATGACAGGTATCTTGACGCCGGCGTGGCTCGGGTTCGGGCCCCACGGTCCCGGTGGTATTCCTCCTATCTTTCTGGGACCACTATCGGAGGTTTCTGGCGGATATGACTGTGAGAGTATGCTCGAAGACAGTGGACCGAAACGGAAGCCTTGGATTCGCTGGCGTACTTCGACGGGGTATCTGTTGAAGAACTTGTTCGTTTGCGAGGGGATGTAGCCAGCTGTACCCTTCCCTAACAACTTTGCATGCTCTTTCGTGAGCTCTTCGAGGTACGCTCTAGACGATCGAGAAGATTCGGCCTCGTTGCCGATTGCCGAGAGCTGGTATAGGCACTTGCTAACGAGTTCGGAAGAAGACGAAAAGGTCTCTGCTGCCATCGGAGAGCCGGCGAACGAAGGAAGTCCGATTCCAGCGCCTTGGTCTTGGCGGTCGTTGGTATAGTGCATCCCGTGGACGTGAATCGTTCCGGCCGTGAAGATGCAAAAGGAAATGAACGCCGGGAGTTCCAGCAACTTTGTCTGCATGGCGTGGTCGATCAGCTCAATGATTGCCGTGGCGTGTCGGAAGGCGACTTCCGTTGCCTCGATCACCCAGTGTTGTATCATCATGGCCCCGGCCGGCTCGCTAAGGTGCAAGGGGAGAAGCGGGCGGTAGATGAGGCAGTGCACCAGGTGGTAGATGATTTGGCACTCGAGCATGGTGTTTGCTTCTGCTCCTCTCGGGTCTTGGTAGAGGTAGTCCGGGTTGCGGCTGATTTCTGCCGCCCATTGGTCGAGATCATGCCGGATCTTGTGGCGATGTGCGAATGCTGCTTGTGTTGTTGGGTCCGTCACGAGCAGGTATCTGTTGGCGTCGGAAAGGATGTGGGCGACCCATACCATCTTCTGTAGCCCGTTGTCTGGGTTGTCTGCGCGTTCGCTTGGAGGCTCGCATTCGACCGTCAAAGAGCACTCGTTGTTTGGTGGCCAGCCAGCCGGTGAGGCTTGTCTGGACGACTGGATAGTCGTCTTGACGAGGGCATCGTCAATGAGTGAGGGTCTCTCGAGCCATGTTGATACGAAAACATTCATCACGTAGCAGGTGCAGAACAACCTCCTCCTCATCTTGCCCTGCGTATGGTTGTAATCGTCGTGTTGTTCTGATCCTTGGTACAACTCGAGCGCCAGGACTACGCCCACAGCTTGAGCTTCGGTTTTTCCGTTAGTTCAGTGTAAAGGAAAACGATCACACTCTCTCAACACTCACAAAGTACGCTGTAGGCTTTACGGCCGTTCCCCATTGCCGCAAAAGCTGTCACTAGCAACAGCAAAGCCTGACAGTTTTCGATTGTAGTGTCTCCTAAGTCTATGTCCTTGAGAGCCCAAGAGGCGTACGTTTCTGCGGAAACATGGCTGCTTGGCCCTCTACCGGGCTGTTCTGAAAATCTACTTTCATGTCAGGTTCATATGGTTTTAGTATCCTGATGGTTGCAAATCTACCTAGTTGACACTGCACAAATAGCGTACAGTAACGACTTTGGCATCTTGTTGTTTCTCAGCTTCTGTCTAGTGACCTCCTCGTCAAGGATACGGTACGGATTGCGGTGGAAGTGCGTAAAATAGGTGTCCACTAAGCCTTCTGCGTTGATGATGAATGGGAACTCACTAGCTCTTTGTCAGTCGGGTAGGTCCTTGGAAAAGTCGATGGATGTGAGATCGTTCTACATACTTATTGGCCCCAAAGCTTCCCTCGTGAAAAGCACTGTAGGGAGAAACATCTGATGATGCAGAGCCACAAGGGTCGGCACTGTTGTTGCTGCTGTAGACATACAGTTCGTTGAAATCGGCTGGAATAGCATCGGAACCAGGCGGGGTTGGGGTCTTGTCGGATTTGAGGAGCTCTTCGAGGCCATCGATTCGTTTGATCAAAGCACTCAGCGACTCTTTCTTGGGACCTCTCTTTTTTGGAACACCCTCTGGATTATGGTTTAGTTGCTCTGATGCACAGCGACAGTGATGATGGATGCTGTAGTTTACCATAGAAACATGACCTCTGATAGAGTTGACAGACTCCACACGCTGGTAACGCTCTGTCGCATTTGATCTGCATGAGTGCGGGACGCCGATCAGAAAACAATCTTATCGGCGGCAGTGGAAACAAAATACCTTGCGAACTTGACATGGCTTGCAATTCATCACACCCCGTGATGTCTTGGTAGCTGGGCTGTCCTGAGGACTCTGCGATTGTTTTGTGCCCGACATGTTTGCACAGGATAACGTCCGTTGTGCAATGAAGTGATTTCGACAGCCGAAAAAGTGCCAACCGTCATCCCAATCGAGTTCAAAAGTGTGCCGACACGGTCGATAATAAGTGTGGCTGATGTTTGGCTTCCAGGCTGGTCCAAAACATCACATCCAGGCTGAATCGAGGGCGATGAAATCCATGGGTCGTGTTCCGGCACCTACATTCCCGGGTGGGACGCTTGTTTTATGAAGTCATGTATTGTCTTCGCGGTATTTTCTCCAAGTAGTTACTCAACCCCCTCGCTGTGATACCAATTGCACATGGGGAAACTTCAGATGAGCTTATCCTCTCCCCTGAGCTTTCCTCGTTGAAACTGTCTTCACACCGCGGCCTGGTGGGGGTGGGCTTGGGAAAACAAACATGTTCGCTAGGGCCAGGGACCGCCCAGCATCGCTGTTCAAAGGTTGGGCCAGATGAAGTAGCCCCCTAGAAAAACTCCAGAATCAAACGTTACCTTGTATGCAGTAGTGTTGTGTTCAGAACTTCAGAGGGGCTTGCGTCGCTAACCGCTGGGATGGCACAGACATGTCTGCCATCTGTGACGACTGACGTCTTGTGACAAGTGGCTAAGTGTCAATACATCAACTTCAGATGAAGCAGACTGAGACGAGTGTAAGGTGCCTAGTCCATCCACGGAATGATGATGAGGTACTCTTTTTCACGATTTGCGTCTTTTGGGAACCAGCGATGCCCTGGTATCTACCATCCCGTTGATTGCCGCGTCACCGTGAACGCGGTTAGTGCACATCATTCCTCGGTTGTGCCCAGCAGTTCTTCTCCGCATGTGAGCAGATCATAACAATCGATCGCTAAAGAAGTCAAAGTTGACACCGCGCGGGTGGGCAACCTGCCATTCGATAGTTTCACGGTAGATAATGTTGCAACGCCTCGTCGTATGCGGGGCTCAAGCGAAGTCCATGTCGAACTGGTAACCATTCAGAGATAGTTGTTAGTAAGATGAGGTGCCGAAATTACCCACCTAGGTTAGTAGTAAATAAGGGCACTGCTGTTGCTTAGACAAAATGCATCACATCCGGACCGATTGCGAGTCGACTCTTTGGTCTTTGGCCATGACTTTGGTAAATTGCTGCCTGCGTGAAGTCTTCTCAACAATTCAACATGACCTGATCTTCAACCATGATTCCATTCCGACAAGCGAGCTTTGGGCATCTGTGGATCTCCTAAAAAGGTTATTTCACTTGTAGATCACGACCCAACCCTACGGACTGAGGCTTAGAGATCAACAAAAGGTCTTAACTGACAGTGTTATTGAATCCGAGCACAAATCACATCGGGGCAGAGGCACCCAGTTTCAGTTCCCGTGTTCTAACACCACCTTGGGCGCGTGCAACCTCATGCTACTCGCAACGAATCTTGGCCCGCCCAAGAGTTGAAAGCAGTCGGTTGTTTCCGCTTATTACGAAGAGAAGGGTTTCCTGTCAGCTGTCATCCTAAACTCGTGGCAGCTCCGGCGTATCGATTCACGAGACGCTTGGCAGAAAAAGAGTATTGGTCCCGAAGGATCAAATAAGCTTGTTGCAGGTTGGGAGCATGGAAGGTCCATGACCAGATTCATAAACCTGAGACAGGAACGCGGCGATCGGCCTGGGAGCTCCCGGCTATCGACCAGGGGCTCTGTGAGCTGTCTACTAATGTCTTCTCCGTCGGCGTTTTGGGGGGAGAAATTCCGATGTGATCCGGTTTTTGGTATATTGCCCATTCCACTTGTAGTGTCGCACACTCCATTGTCGTCTCGACGAGTAGCTAAAACATGCTCACTCGCGGACTTGGGATGGCGTTGAAAGGGGAGCGCGGTATTCGTTCGGGCACAGCGCCCGAATGCTGCTGTATTCAACCGATAGGCCGCCGGGCTTCGAGCTCCCCCGCCGCCGAATATGGGGTATCATTGAAGTAAGGACTCCGCCCCCGAGCTGCTGTCTCTTTCTGTGCCGGGTGATCCGCTTCGTAAGGAGGCCTCTCCGACCGCGCAACTACATGTAACTCGGTCTGCAGCTACCGGATGGTTTAAGACGTGCACTCGGCCGAGCCACATTAGTGTTGACTTGATATGCACGACTTCTGATGTCGTGCCTTCGAGCCTGCATGTGGTATATGCTCATACTAATCACAAAATAGGCTTCCGGGTCTTTCAGACACCACAACATGGTAGGTGCATGTGTAATACCCCACGCAGTTAATCTCTGAGTTTGGGCTGACATTGAGGCGCTCGAGCAACCTCACCTTACTGACACACGCTCGGAGCTGAGACCCGACGCAGATGCCACATAGAATCAGCTTCTCCGCCTGTCTTCAAGGCTGTCATGTCAGTCCGGTACACTAAGGTATGTCAAGACCATGTTGGGATGAGGACGTTTGACATGTCAGACGCCAGTGCGTCGGGCCAAAAGGTACCGGAGAACTTCACATCGTGACTCTGACTAGTTTCGTCTCTTTTCATAAGACATCCCACGGCTTGGCAAATTGATTCATTTCTTTCTTCCAGCAATTGGGACTTCACGACTTTGATCGCAAAGGCGTTGATGCTACACATGGTTCCTCAAGATTGCCGCCATCTAAGATTCTGCAAAGGAAGGTTACCATCGGCACTTTAGGCTGCTAAACTGAAGTCGCGACTAAAACGATTAAGGACTCTAGTGGGTTCTACTGGCGCTCTAGGGGCTTCGATTGCAGGGAAAGAAGAACAGACCTTAGCGTTGCGTCCAGCATTGTGATCCGCGTCAAAATTTGAGTAAACTGTTCAAGCCAGGGTTTAATCCTCGAGGGTTTTTCGGGCCTTCTCTTGCATCAATGATCATACGATCGTTAACACTTTTTTGACGCGGTTCCATCCTATGAAAAGTCTGTTCGCGGCCTCAATATTTGGATGATTGGTTACGACATCAAAGGGCTGATGTTAAGGTTTGCCGCTAATGTCAAGTACCGTGGTGATCGAATGTGGATGCAAGAGAGCCTCACTGAGTGGTTGGTATTGCATGAAACGGCATTGCCGATAGTCTGCAGCGAGTTGTTACCTGCAGTCCATAGGGGTAGTTACTGGGGTCGTCGGACTCGGACATCGCGTAGCGAGATGCGCATAGCGCTGTCTTTCCAACGCTCAGCCTTTCCCAATGTAGTAATTACATGTAAGCGGTCTCTTCAAGCTAGTAAGGCAAGTCAACGCAAGCATTCAGCACATACTCATTGATCAAAATAACGCATTCGGGGCCTCGGGCCGAGGGAGTGGACATTCGCAGATCGAATACACGAGCTCGCAGCTTCACTTAGATGTGGGCTAACGATCACCATCTGCTCTTCGGCCTTCAGGTTGCACTGCGTGCTGCATTGACTTCTTACATGATGAGATTCATGCACTGGCAGATCCCCAGCTTATCCTGAAAGAGAGAAAAAGGAGACCCCAGAAGTATGAGGTATTTCTTGGGGAAACTCGAGCGCCAATAGTAGCAGGGTACACCATGGAGTTCTAGGCCATGCTCGCATGCAGTGAAGCTCAAGATTGTAACCAGATAGTTTACTTGTCTGGTTCTCCGGGCTATGACTAAAAGTCAACTTCGTACGACTGCGGGCTGCGGGCTGCGGTGAAGCCGTAGATGGTTCTAGACTCGATTTTACAGGTCGATCGAAAGGATAATGAATTATCCCTACAATGGCAGAAGCGCCAGTAACTTTCACAAAGACAGGAGACTAAAGCTGGATCTTTCTGTGGCCCCAGTGAAGCGCCAGTACCAGCAAGAAACAATAATAGTTTTCATGACTCAAGCTGTTCACTCAATTGCTATCCTCAACTCCGCTATGCCAATGTCTTAATCCATTACATTACAGGCTGTCATTCTCGAGTATGGGTGGTCAGAATAGTGCCTTGATTCAGGTTCAAACTGGAGATCGTTTCGCTCTGTAGCCAGATTAAAGGAGCCTAAGACTAGGGTTGAGAGTCTAACTGAAGGCCAAAGGACGAAATAGCCAGTGCTTTGGCAACGATCAATGTATATACATGCAAGAGCACACTCACCGTAACACAAGGGATGAGTCAAGTGCGAGACTGACACACTGTGGTTTGGAGCTTGTTACGTACAAAGTTCTATCCGAAAGAACTCCTGGAAAGACAGCTATCCTAATTTCAATCAAACTTCAGGTTGTTTTACCTCTACACAGGATCCACCCAGAACAATAATTGGGTAGAGAAATACAAGCGTAAACGACAGAACACATGCTTATGCGCTCTTTCTTGCAATGAAAGAAGTGACCATTGAATTATGCTTTACTGATTCAGGTCAATGTATGAGCAGTGAGCGACCTTTCTCGCTGAAACACCAGCCAGTCGCTCCCATCATCGATGAGGTCTAAGATGAAATGAGAAGAGAAGTACATGTACGCACTCATAACGATCTCCATGAAAATTCTTGATTGTTCGACTGTTTGATTCGTGAAGGTGTACGAGGTTGTCAAGCTTACCTCGGATCTCATATTGGGTTATTTGCTGCTTCCGTAATACTCGGTAATACGTTATGCTAGGTAAGGTAGTCTACGAAGGTATCCTAAGCCAGGTAGTAGCTGCGCTTCACTCAACGCAATTAACGCGTTAATGACATCAAACTTGGACCGATTGAGCGTCGATTTCTAGGAGCTAGTTGTTTTGATTGTTGAGTTGATTATTAATGTTGCGTTGAGAGGAGCGCCGAGAAATAGTAGGGAGTTGAAGCAGAATGTCTCCAAATCTGCGAGACCTGTACCAAGCTTGCTGTGGGCATTTTTGAGAGAAGCAGCGTTTTCAGTCTTTAGATCTCACATTTATAGATAACACTCAAGTACTATTAGACAAAAATTTGATGAGTCGGTCGGATGGGATGGCGTCCGGCTTCCCTACCGGCCTGAAGTCATAGACGGACCCACCTTCCCCGGAGGCCTAATACGTACTTCGCCGGAAGCTTCGGCGTGGAGACCCCGCAGGAGCCTTATACAACGGGATCTTGGCCCGTACTTGCCCTCTATGGAGTTTGATTCAACGGCAGATTATGGATTGGGCAGGATCACAAGCAGTCTCGACCGAACTTTCGAGCATTTAAAAAGGGGCTATTGCAAATCATGCCGATCTGTTGTTAGTCTGAAGATTGCTTGAGGTATCTTGACAGCATGGGAACCTATCTTCGTTAAGCTCATTGTGCGTGCAATTGCTGTCTCGAGTCATTCTTCAAGCAATCGGCCGACTTCTATAAGCACGTAGCCAAAGGATGTATGGAATGTGTTGCACTTTTTGAAAGTTAGATCTTGGAACCAGAAAATGCGTCTCTAAGCCCTATCCGATCGAAGGTTTTATTGAACGATCAACGACTAGAAGGTCTTGAATCTCGCATCAAATCATTGTCATCACAGGCGGCACCCGATTATCCTGGTTCATGAGAACAAGAGTTGGATACATCTAGCAAGGGACTTCTTGATTACGAATGCATGGCCAAGCATTCGCGTCAAGGACGTATTGTAAAAGACTTTCCACCAGTAGCTCGGCAGCTTTCCGGTGTAGCGGCGCCACTATCGCGTTATTGGAAGAAGTTTCATATCAAAGTCCATCTGCATCATCAGGCTAGGAGAACAACCAATAGAGTGGAACCCATCCCTCAGAAACGACGTCATTTTCAAGAACTGAAGCCAAAACCCTGACCAAACGACCAGGGCCCAAAAGCAAGAACCGTTCACCGTAGGTGAGGCGCTCGCGGCTCACGTTAAGCGACCCAGCTCAGCCCCCTATCGCGGAAACTACTGCAGCCAATCCCGCCTGACGTTTTGTAGCGACGAAGGGCCGATGTGCGCCCGCGCGGCTGACGTGAATTTTGAGGTCAATGTAGACACCTCACCGCAGGGTCACATAATGATTCTTGTGTGCTTTGAATTGCCAGTGGTTCAGATATTGCAGGAAATAACGGGAAAGGCGCCATTGTCTCGGAGCAGAACCACAGAGCCACAGGTTCGCTCAACATGTCACACCGTTCTGTGACCCGAACTGACGCCCCTCCTCCATCTTTCTCCTCAGGTTCTCTATCATCCCCTCATCCCCAGTTTTTGTCTAGTGACAGCCAAAAGTCCACCGTAGGCTGCCTCTCTCACCTTCAAACCGGACTCTGACTCCGACCGTCACGAAGCATTTCTCTTGCACCTGACAGGCGGGTAGAGAGGCCCTGCGTTCTTTTGCAGTTGATTCCAGGATCTCGATCCACTCCAAGTACAAGAAACTTGGTTTCTCGGTGTGGGGCCGAACTTGCAGAATTTTCCGGCCCGGTGAATCGGCGATGTTATCGGCTTGGCACTCCCGCCTCCCGTGCTCTGTCACAACAACACCAAAAAAAAAACTGAAAGATTGATGCTCGATTTAATCGATTGAATCGAGTACTACTTACTTGATGGCAAAAGAAGATCTCCTTGTTGTCCCGGGATATGGGCAGTCTCAAACAAATCCAATCTGTCCTGGGGTGGAGTTTCCATTATGAGTCTTAATCTCCCGCCCAAAACCCACGCGAGTCTACCCGATGTGTGAGACTTTAACTCCGGCGTTGGATTCCACCGATGGATTTCAGGTCAGCGAACCAATATGTCTACCATTCGAGATACATCGCAAACGCGCATACGAGGACCCGGTTTTCCCATGCGCCAGGCATCACTCGTCCGATGTGTGGAGACAAGCGGTACAGACAATCCTTCCAAGACGCCAAAGAGAATGCACAGTCAGGGTCCTGCCTTCTTCTGTTGACGATTCGATGTCCTAAAAGCATGTGCTGTTATGAAGATCTCTGCAAAATTGCAGTGATAGACGCTGCGTGTGCGTTGTACGTCAACAAAGGGGCCTGAAACATAACATGGAAACCACGTTCTGCCAGGGACCTCGACAGTTGACAGCTTTGTCAAACCGAGTAGTTGGTAATGAGATCGGCAGAACTTTGGCCCATCGTTGAGGCTATCACCAAGGTTAAAGGCCTCCAAATGACATTCGCGACTCATAGAGAGAGCCTGAAAAGTGATCATCCACTGCAATACGTCAGTGTACATACAGATGCCTGACACAAGATGCAGAAGATTGTTGCGCCAAGTAGGTCCAACATCGGCCTCATTGCCCATTTTGCGCAAACGTCAACCAACAGACTATATGTTTGTGGGCCCCCGAGTCAGTTCATTTTGGGTTTGGGGGAAATTTGACTGGACGTTCAAACCACACAGTCTTTGTCCACACAGGCCCATTTCTCCAGTTCAGTTCATGCGGGAATGCGGGTGAAAAACGGACTTGACACGAGGATACAAAGGCCCGTCAGTTTTTCCGTTCGTTCTCGCCGGGTCTTGGAAGCTTTTTGTCGCCTTTCATTGGTGTTGGTGCGAAACTTCAGTCGGCTTGCTGTGGGCTTGGCTCGTCTGCTGATGCGCCTGGCGCGCCTCTTCGGATTGCCCAAATGGGTAATGCCGAGAAGAGAGAAAACTCCTACAGTGTCGACGTCATCCCGAGATACTTGGATAGTGTAGATCGGAGTTGAGATTTCAACCTTTAGCTCCAACAGCCTCCACAGTTAGCCGCCATTGGTCTTGGAGACTGGAAGCCATAAGAAATGAGGATTCACAATACCAAGGGATAAACATTGAACAAGCAATGGACAAGAACATTGGCATAGCTGCCAATGCCCGCGGTTCGTCTTGTCAAGGCTTGTGCTTGTAGTGCTTATTCTTAGCATCTAGTCAAGCTTTTAGCATCCTAACGACATGTGCTCGGTTCAGCATCTGCTTAATTACTCCAAAGCGACATGGGAATCACGAGTCGGAGAAAAAGACAAAACAAATACTAAAGTCTAACCTCCAGAAATCAATATAGCCTGAACCAGTACGTCATGTGGTCCACCAATCTCGACGCACCTTGCTACCAACAACTGCCGACATTGACAAATCGCGTGCGAGTATTTTCAACTTGAAACCTGGTTCTGTCGCCCGTCGTCCCCACGACCGCAGGTCCAACTTAATCTGCCAAAGCAGCCAAAGAGAGAGATGACAATGGCCGGGCGAGCAGATAATTGAGAGTCAGAATCCGCAGCTGCAAGCGCTCTCAGCGGTTACGATGCTACCCTGCCTTCTCAGTTCTTCCTCTGGCCAAGTCCCGTGTCCTCGGCGCTTCTCGAGAGGGAGGGCGGCGGTGGTCGGCTCAAGGTTGCCGCAGGGTTCGCACAGGGCCCCCTGACTCGCAGACGGCGCCGCTCGGACAGGAATAGTTCCAACCCAAGTCTGACTGAGCCAACGGTATTGGCCCAAGTTTAGATGTGAGATGCACAAAGGGCACTCTCGAGTCTCGAGGTACTTTTTCCCTTGCATTACTTATCAGTCTGCTATCAGAGTCTTCAAGGTATGACGTCGTAGTCTCCAGTACTTCTCCATCTAAACTCCACCGACAATGTACGATTATGGACACAATTGCGGCTCTTTTGGGTACTCTTTGCTCCGCTTTCGCACTGGTGCTGCCTTATCCTTTGGTCAAGCACGGGCGTGATGGCAAAGGTACCATTCTCGCGTCGGTGTCTCTCCGAATTCTGCCGCGCGATAGGACGGAAACTCCACGAGTGTTCGCGTCTCAGAGCGGTGAAGCCACCGTATTGCAACGTCTTGTAATGTACGAACCCGCAAAACTCTTACCCTTCCCGGCGCCGTATTGGCTACAAGCGGCCCCGCGCGTTCCATGACGGCGTCTTGGCCGGACCTGACGACATGTCACCAACCGTTCTTTGTGTCCTCCCCTCGGGCCCCATTGTCCACCCCCGTGGAACCGGATGTGGAGTCGTTACCCCCCCTCCTCAAGGTCGGAGAATGTCCCCTCCCCTCCAGAGGGATCTTGGATCGTACGGGGATTGGGGGAAATCGGGGCAGCCTTTCGTGGGACGGCTGGGGATTGGCTACTTGGGGTTTTCTGGGTTCGGTGTAAACAGCACCAACGCCAGGGTCCGAGGCTGGCACGAGTAGCCATGTTACCATGTCAGTGCAGGTTCGGGCATGTACTTGCGTCTTGTGGTATGAGCGTGAGTGGTGAGGAGAAAGAAGTAATTCCTGGCGTCGCGCTGAAATTGCCGATCTTTACCCTGTCGCGGTAGGTTTGGGATTTTCATCTATAAGGTCGACACGTTCGCCATCTCAATTCGCATCTGATCTTCTTGTTGTTACCTCTCATCTCGACTCAACCTCATCCCCTTCACCAACCGATCTACGACCTACAGCCCTCGACATTGTTTGGAACCCGTCGATCCAATACTGTCCGCTGTGAAAGAGTCTCCAAGATGGGCAAGCTCAACTACTTCGGCCTCAGAGGCAAGAGCCTTAATTGGGCCATCAGTATTATCGCAGGATGTGATTTCTTGCTTTTCGGATATGGTAGGTTTCAATCTCACATCACGGACTTGACTCCGAAACGGCCAAACAACATGGACTAACTTGTCATTCTCATCCAGACCAGGGTGTCACTGGTGGTATTCTCACTCTGCCTGCCTTCCAGTCCCAATTCCCTTCCATCAACCCCGAAGAGGCCGGCCTTCTTCCTCACATCAAGAGCATGCGCTCTACCAACCAAGGTATTGCCGTCGCCTCCTACAACCTCGGCTGCTTCCTCGGCGCCATTATCACCATCTTCATCGGAAACCCCCTTGGTCGCAAGCGTATGATCATCCTCGGTACCTCCATCATGGTCATCGGAGCTGCTCTCCAGGCTTCTGCATTCTCCATCGAGCATCTCATCATCGGACGTATCATCACTGGTCTTGGAAACGGCGGCAACACATCAACAGTCCCTACCTGGCAATCTGAGACTTGCTCATCGCACAAGCGCGGCAAGCTCGTCATGATTGAGGGTGCTCTCATCAGCGGTGGTATCATGATCTCGTACTGGATCGACCTCGGCATGTCATTTGCCCCCGGCTCTGTCGCATGGCGTTTCCCCCTGGCTCTGCAGATTCTCTTCTGTCTCTTCATCCTCGCCTTTGTTTGGAACCTGCCCGAGTCTCCTCGCTGGTTGATTCTCAAGAACCGTGATCAGGAGGCCAAAGAGGTTATCGCCGCCATCGCCGATCTGCCAGAGGACGATCAATACTGTAAGAATGAGTACGTTGTCATGAAGGAGACGGTCGAAGAGATGTCCAAGGGCAGCTTCCGCGACCTCTTCACCATGGACAAGAACCGCAACTTCCATCGCGCCGCTCTCGGCTACGTCAACCAGATGTTCCAGCAGATTTGCGGTATCAACCTGATCACCTACTACGCCGCCGTCATCTACTCCAACCTCGGCATGACCCGCTTCATGGCTCACTTGCTGGCTGCTCTCAACGGTACCGAGTACTTCATTGCTTCTTGGCCCGCCGTCTTCCTCGTCGAGCGCGTTGGTCGCCGCAAGCTCATGCTCTTCGGCGCTGTTGGTCAGGCTGCTACGATGGCTATCCTTGCTGGTGTGAACTCCCAGAAGACCTACGCTTGCCAGATCACTGGAATTGTCTTCCTCTTCGTCTTCAACACCTTCTTCGCCGTTGGCTGGCTCGGCATGACCTGGCTCTACCCCGCCGAGATCGTTCCCCTGCGTATTCGTGCTCCCGCCAACGCTCTCTCTACTTCCGCCAACTGGATCTTTAACTTCATGGTACGTTTCTTTCCGAGCCTACTTACTATCGAGTCAACACTAACATTGGAACTACAGGTCGTCATGATTACTCCTGTCGCCTTCGACTCCATTAAGCACCACACTTACACCATCTTCGCCATAATCAACGCCATCATCGTTCCTGTCACCTACTTCTTCTTCCCCGAGACCGCCTACCGCTCTCTTGAAGAAATGGACTCCATCTTTGCTAAGGCCTCCCCCGGACTCAAGGGTGCCTTCGACGTCGTCGACGTCGCCCGCAAAGAGCCTCACCGCTACGGCAAGAACGGCGAGCTTCTCATCACCTACGACGACGCTAAGGAGACTGGTCACGCCACCACCCGCGAGAACCGTCGCGAGGGCAGCACCAGCAGTGGTGAGCCTAACGGGCTGTGGGCGCGCCAGGACGAGGAGACCCAGAACGTTGAGAAGGAGGAGAAGTCTTAATTTGCGGTTCATTCCCGCCCTCAAGATTGCGCACTTGAGTCCCCTGGTCGGGATGCGGAACTTGGCCAGGGTGGCCCAAAACCGATATACCCCATCTCTACGAATTATGTCCTTTGCCGGGCAGTTTCCGGCCTTCTCAAATTGGGCACGGATTGATATCCGATGCCATTAATTCCTATTCTCTTATGAAGTCTGTAGGACTTCGACTGTTGTTGAGATACCACTACCTAGTTTATCTAGATTCAAGCATAGATACCACAACAAATGATTCAATTATCCAAATACCATGAATC
This sequence comes from Colletotrichum costaricense, assembly GCF_030867565.1. Taxonomy (NCBI): domain Eukaryota; kingdom Fungi; phylum Ascomycota; class Sordariomycetes; order Glomerellales; family Glomerellaceae; genus Colletotrichum; species Colletotrichum costaricense. The sequence continues at coordinate 146,967 of NW_026848254.1, read as the reverse complement.
TACGTCTCGTCTGCTTTGATCGTGGCCAACGTTCGTAACGCCTCTTGATTGATACTGCCGTGTCTCGGGATTAACTATTGCCGTCGACGTCACTTAGTCCATTGCCACTCGAACAACATTGGTTCCAGTTTGCCTCCCGGACGTTGCCCGGAGTTGCCAGCAGGCTAAGGTAGCGCTTACAGCAACTCCCGGGTTTGACTTGGAGGCAAAACCAAACTTTACACTTTGGATTCAGTAGTCGCCAAGATCCAAATTCACCCGTTCAGCAGACTGGTATTGCCGCCTGCAGGAATCCGACCATCAAATCAATCAGTCAGCCACCGGCGGAGTGCTGTCCGGCCTCGCGAGCCTCAGACACACTACTTCTTGATGGTTGCTCCGTAAACTTTACCCCGCATGTCCCCCAGGATTTTGCCGTCCCTGTCCCCGGAATGCAAAAAGGCACCATTGCGACGCAACTAGACAACCTGGACCACCATAAACCACGCCATCTCATCTCTAACCGGGTCCTGACAAGAGTCTCTTTTGTTTCTTTGCACGGTCTCAGTCTCGGCTTGCCCCAAGAGGAAATCCCGGACAGGAATGTGCAACCGCTCATGCGCCGCTTCGGCCTCCCAACCTGTATCCGTAAGCGGCTGCGTTCCTGATGCACTACTTACTTTTGTTGGTTGCATCTTTGCGGCTCCCAGGGGTCCAATTTCTAGCCGATTTTCCGCAACTCTTCACTTGACTCTCCGGCCCGGGTAACACGCCACCGGAAAACTCTATCTGGGCCTTTTCATCATGGATCGTGACGAACCCCATGGGGAACCACGTTGACTCGGGGCCATCCAGAAGCAGGGTTCGCGACGGTTGGCGAATCTAGGTACCGTACTTCTGGGCAAGTGAGTCAGGATCCGCACAGGGTGTTCGTTCTAGACTTATGCAAAAGAAGCCATTCCTGCTTTAGGTGCGTCTTCGCTAGTAATACCATCCCAGACTGTTGATTCGTGTTCTTTAAGTGAGATGCACCAAATTGTTACGGACAATCAGGCTTGATATGTATGCTTGAGAAGTGTATAGAAAACGGGGGAAATCGATGGATCTGAACTATCAATCTCCTAACACCTGGAAGGCAACTTCTATCATACACTATGATCACGGCTTTCGAGTCTCTCGAGCACCCAGTGAGGTAAGCTCACATGTCCCCAAGATTCCGAGTCTGAATTCTAGCCTTCTCGGCTATTTCATGCGCAGTTTGCAGCTTCTCAATGACTCCGTCATAGTGCGAACGTCTCTCCATTGTCTCGTCATCCTCGCGAGCGAGCCTGTGAACTTCTTCATCAGTCAACGTGAAGACCCAGTCCGTGGACAATCCCAAAAGGGGCCCCTTGGAGAAAGATACGAAATCTTCGACAATATCGTTGGTGGTGTATCTGATGAAGGCCTCGAGAGAAAGCTGGAAGACGTGTTAGAAACTTCTTAAGATGTGGCTTTGCAAGGGGCTCGTCTTACTTCGTAGTAAACTTTAACAACGTCATGCACATCATTAACCATGTTGCCCTCGATTGAGTGGTGTAATTGATGGAAGAGAGTCCTGGAGCTGCTCAGGTCCAGAACTTCGAATGAAGCGAAGCTGGCGCCAATCGCTTTGAGAAGTCGAACAGTGCGTAGAGCCTGCAGCCTTTCGTGAAACCTTGCGTCCGTTGTCTGGAGGTGAGCTTCTCTCTCGCGTCGGCAGTGCTCTTTGAGCTCTCGCAGGGCTTTTTGCTTGGCTTCTTGCTGAAAGTGGGTAAGGGCTCGTGCCAGCTCCTCATACAGGGTTTTCGAGCAATTGTTAGGCGAACAAACATCTTCGAGAATCGAATTTGAGGCCCTCTCTACATCATCGGCTATGTTCTCAATGTGATGTTCTGCAATCTGTTGCCACTTCTCTGATTGCGCTTTGTAGAGAATCTGGATGACCTCTGTATTCACCATCCCGGGGAGTTCTGTTGTCTGCCAAATATGAAGCTGCTTACGGATTTCGTCCACGAAGGACGCGGCGTGGACAGACTGAGTTTTGATAGGCTGTTGAGACGGCGGAGCATGTCGCTTCGTTGGCGGTGTTGCTGGTGGTGTAGTAACTTGCTCGTGCCCAGTTGGTGTCGGAACTGTGGCTGGTTGAGGATTTGACCATAAGGTGATCGTGTCGGAGAGCTGGGCTATGGGGTCAACTCCATGGTCTTCAAAGGTGTGCGTATGCCCGCGTGAAAGCATTTGAGCGGTGAAGCTTTCGTTTGCGCGACGAACTAGTCCTCTGACCCGTAGACTGTCTTCGGTCAATGATCCGGGACTCTTCAGAGTCTTTGTTGCAACAGTGTGGTACTTCTCGACCACATCCCTGATGTACTGCTGACGCAGACTATGACTTGAGCGAGGTTCTCCTAGGCTCTTCCTGCTATCTTTGGCATCCGACAGCAACTTCCGGACTGACTCTTGAATCGCGGGAAAGTTTCCTCGAATTTGAGCGCAAAGAAGATTGCCGAGGTATTTCTGAAGCTGTACGGAGCCTCGTCGAGTCTCCGGGATCCTATCCCAAGGCGAGCGACTGAAGAGTTTGCGTTCAGCTTCTTTGAAATCAAGCTCTTCATCGTCGGCGTCGGATCGATTTCTCACTACAAACCAGCCGTCCTTCATAGATCTTGAAGAGTCTTTACCATATCCACTTGCGATGTCAATGACCTGATGAGGATTAGCAGACTTCCAGTAACACGAAGTCTCAGTCGCAGCTGACCTCGTTTGGATTCTCCAGCCTGTCACACTTAGTGAAGACTCCAACAAGACGACTTTTGTCGACAAAATTGGCGGCCATCTTGAAGATCTCTTGCGTAGACAAATCAGCCGTAGCGGCGGCCACGCAACTGCTACTCATCAGCCTTATGAATGGCCAAACCGCGAGGTTCAACTGACATGACAATGTTCGCTGTTTGTCTCATGTACTCCTCGACCATCTGTCTCACACCATGCTCTTCATCCTCATTGACATCATGAGCATAAGAGAAGATGCCAGGTACGTCAAGAATGCTAAAATGTGATCGGGAAGGGCCTGAAAGTTCTATCCGAAGAACTTGAGAGGCAAAGTTTTTCGTCGCATGTCCTTTGCCTCTCTTGATGCCCATGTACTTAGTGGTGATCTACAGTGTTTGTAAGAGATGGCGCCGTGTAAGAAATATGAAGAATTGGACAGGGCTTACAGTTTCCACAAGCTGCGTAAACTCTTCGGCGCCCAGATGATCAGTTACATAAGGCGGGAATTCTTTGTACGTATCATCCGGTGGATAGCCAAACTTGTCGGTAACATCAGGCTCTACGATTGTCACCTTGACGGAGGTACGACTTCCAGGCGCGGTTCTCCGAGATACGATCCTTGTCGCGAAGCGAGTGCAGCAGCCTGAACCGACTGGAAAGGGAATATCGGTCAAGCTCTGGAGTAGTGACGACTTCCCGGTGGATTGACCACCGACAATGACCAGCTGAGATACAGATCAACTTGCAAACTTTGATAAGGTGCTGGGGAATAGGCTGATCTTACCTGAGGAATGGCCAGCTCTTGGCTGACTCCACAGGATTGAAGCTTGTCAATGGCATCGAACAGGACCCTGCTGCTCTCACTATCGAATGGATTCTCGGGTATTACATCAGCTTTGTCTTGATAGTGACTGTTGTCGTAGCATGGAGACACAGCTCCAGAGCCGGCGGCATAGTCGACCTGCGACTCGGCACCCTGCGACTCGGGGTAGGTCCCAATTGGAGATATGGGCAAACCTGACGACTTGCGTTCGAACTCGAACAAGCCAGGCGCGGTTGTGAGGGTTGTGAGGGTTGTTGGTCGAGCCATGCTCAATTGAATAGGGTTACTGTAAAGTTAAAAGGAGTGATAAATTACGGGTTGATGAGAGTGAAAGATGAGACGAGATATGACGATTTTGGTGTGCTGTGAAGACTTGCTGTGCGTGTTCATCAACACAAAACACAGCGGGAATGAAGTTAAGACGAGTTAAGATATCTTTATACTAAAAAAAAGGAGAAGAATCTCAACGCCCATTTTCCTGTGACTGCCAATGTTAGTAGGCCTAGGGGTAAGATTCTATCACTAACACTTGGCATTTTGGGCTAGTGAAGTTGACTCGACGAGGCAGATTCATTGCAGGTACGTGGCGTGAAGGCTATGATCTTGGCATTGTGAAGCAACGTTGAGCAATCGAAGTGGACGATGATTGAATCACCAACTCAATTGAGATGTAGCGGCCGATTCTGAATGCAGGGGTTGTTTGAAGTCGAATGGCACCATGTTGTTGGTAGCAGGTTGGATGAGGGGCCTTTAAGGAGGCCAGGAACGAACCAATCTAGTTCATCGACCAACGAATGCTTATCTACCCCAAGAGACCCAAGATAGTGGTCGCGAAACGAGCTGAGCGCGATCCTGGAATCAGCCACGCCGATGTAACCACATTTTGAATGCAGTCAATAGAAATGGGTTCTTACCGCCGTGTCGGGCCGCCTCGGGCTGGACCGCAACGGGCAGGTTACTCCGCGTGGACCGAACCAACAGGACTCTGGTGTGAACTCCCCTGTTCATCCTCGAGGATAGAATTAACGAAACAATTCTCAAAAAGGTTAATGAGACCGCACTATGAAACAACCCAGCCTTTCTGTGGCCACAATCAACCAAATTCTGCTACCAAATTTGTATTCTGGCTAGAAGTATTTCTCGACTAGCAAGATAAAAAAGCCCCTACATGGGGGCTGAGCCTCTCGTCGGTTGATGAAGGGGCCGGCACAGCACAGCTTTGAACAACATTGAACTGGCAACGTGGGATATGTATGCCCCTGAGTTTCGCTCTTGATTCAGAAATTGAGATCATCGAGTGACCGCTGAATATAACACCACAGGCTTCCTTCCTCGTTACGCCTTCTCCGTGTGTCTTGCGGTCACAACAACCCCGGCCTTTTCGCCGTCTTCTGGCGTAGCCTGAAACATGTCCTCCGCCTTGTACTTGCCGAATTTGCGCAGCGGGACCCCTTCGTTGAACATCCGGTCGATCTGTTCGAGAGACTTGCCCTTGCATTCGGGGATGCAGAACCACGTAAAGACAAGCGCCAGCACCAAGATTCCCGCAAAGATGAAACCGACTTTCGAACCTAATCCTGCGCCGGGAGTGTAGAGCAGGTATGGGATGCTGAAGTTGACGAGGAAGTTGGCCAAGACGTTGACCATTGACGCCGTTCGTTGAGAGGCGTCGCGCAGTCGGAGGGCCGGAATCTCGGTCGTAACAACGTAGTTCAGAGGCGCCCATGCAAAGACGTAGCCGGCGGCAAAGATCGTTAGCATGGCCACGATGCTCGTTTTGACGACGAATGATGGTTCGGCCACTGTACCCAGGGAGCCCATGGTTACAATGGCGGCAAATTGCCAAACTGCACCGATCAGGAGGAGAGGTCTACGAATTTATGAGATTAGTACACTTATGGCCCTGAAGGCACGACAGAGACGGTCTGTGGTAGAGATCTACATACCGACGTCCCACACGATCATTCAGGTAGAGTCCAACGAAGACCATGCAAAGGTTCACGACGGCGTTGATGATGGTCATGGTAAAGGGGTTAACGGTGCCAATGTCCTTGATGAAGATTGCACCGTAGGTAGAGGCGAAAGCCTGCCCGGTCGCTTGCTGGAAAAAGTTCATGGCCATCACGATACCAGTTCTCTTCAAGTTGACACCCTTGAAGAGTTCCATATAGTTTCCTTGTTCGACTTCCTGTTTCAAAGCGTACTGGAGGGCGGCGAACTGTTCATCGATCTCGGAGTCAGAGATAGTGCCAGCTCGGAGTTTCCTTAAGGAAATTTGGGCTTCTTCGACTCTGTCCTGGGTCAACAACCAGCGAGGTGACTTGAATGAAAGTCAGTAGGTGCAGTCTATCGCATGGGGGGTTGTGGTCGACATATGCTTACCTCGGGGATGAAGAAGATCAGGCCCATGACGATGACAGGAATGACATAGAATAAGCCCATCGGAATCCGCCAAGATGCATTGCCATCCAGGGTGCTGGTTCCTCTGCAGATAGAGTTGACAATCAGAGTGCCAAACTGGACAAAAAGTTGTTAGTTGAGCAGGCCTGTTACCTTAACTACTCCACTGACTGGAGACAAAAAGCTTACCATCAGACTGAATTGGTAGGAGCCGACTGCAAAACCACGAATCTCCGAGGGGACAATCTCAGACTGATACACTGGGACCACAGCGAGTTCCATACCAACGTAGATGTCTGCATGCTCCAGTCAGCAACTCTGATGCAGGACGAGGGAGAAACCGCTTACAGTTCAGAATGCGTGCAGCCATGATCTGCTCTCGGGTACTTGAAGTAATCGCGATTGTTGCAGGGATAACGGCCCACGCACTCATAACAAACATGCACCACCGGCGACCCCAGCGAGCACTGACGAGGCTACCGATGATGACCCCGGCCGCGAAGCCGATGTAGTTGAGACTGTTGAACAAGGCGAGCCAGCCGGTGGGAAGCTTCCACTTGCCAGTTGTGGGGTTCTGGTCGCCAAATTGGCGCTGGAACGCGTCCATCGCCTGTGTTGTTGAGTAGCCGGCGTTATCGAAGCCATAGTTGAAGGTCGAGACGGCAATTACGGTAAAGGCCGCAGCCAGGGTGCCGTTGAAATGTTTAAGGATTCGGTTGGGCGCCATCGCGAAAGTGAGACCTCGGAGATCTTTGTGCGACTGTTCGAATAACCTCAGCTCCTTGCCTCAAGTGACAGGGTGCTCGGGCTGAAATTGGCGATGCATTCTTTGCCCGGTCTTTATGTATTCAGACGCGTTGAAGGAATCAAACTCTACGCCTCGTGGTTATTACGTTACTACGTCGTTCCCTGTCAAGTGGAGCCAGGACTCCCCGTTGATCTGAGCTAATCACCCCTTTCACTGGCAATAGAGTCGTCCGATCAGACGCACGAGACGAACCAACACATGGCCGAGGAGGTTTCCCCAACTTGGGGAACCCACTGGGGAAGCAAGCCGTTCACGGCGCTAGGGACGAATTCCTGGAGGTGAGTGGAGGAATGGAGAAAGCCACGCTGCGACGGAGCGACCCAGCGTACCAGCAGAGAGTCCAGAACGAAAATCTTTTGCGGGTGAGGAACCCGGTGACCGCCCGCTTGGGATTTTGGCGTCCAACTAGGGTGGCCCCCGGGGCCCGGAACTCGGGCGGATGCGAGAAAGACAAAATCAACGCGGAACTCGGGCGGAAGACATGTCATCTCTTCTTCCCCCGACTTCCCACCCCGTCCCCCGACCTTATGCATCTTCACTCTTTTGATCAGAAAATACTGCGGGTAAGACTCGAACATGGAGACGCCTAATCCATATCGCGCTTCGGGTCGGCCCCGAAAAGGGTTGCAGATATGTTTCCAGTGCCGGAACCGCAAGGTAAGTCGCGGTCAACTTGCACCCGGAGTCTCCCTGCCGCGGTCCTTCGGGAAGAGGGTCCCCTAACCCGTAGCCGATAGGTCCGATGTGACGGCGCACCTGGAGGTTGCGAAAATTGTCGTCGGCTCAAGTTTCATTGCTCCTTTGCAGCACCTGATCAGTTGCCGGATGCTGCAAATTCTTCCACTCCTAGCAGCAGTGACCCAAGCCATCTGAGGCTGGAGAAGCGTCGCGTGCGTACTGCTTGCATACAATGTCGTGACAAGAAGACAAAGTGCTGTGGCACGCAGCCCTCATGTCGGCGATGCTCTCATCGGGGTGTGGACTGCCAGTACCCAGATGTGTCTAAGTCTTCATCAACCAGAAACCCAAATTCGGATCTCCGACACCAACCACCTGCTACAGTGCGCGGTGGTTCGGAAAACAGCATGGAAAATAGAACTTCATCTATGAATCGAGATTCCTCCGTTGCGCATTCCCCAGCCTCGTCACTTGGGTTGTAAGTTGAGTCCCTTGCAAGTCTACTTGGCAATTCCCTGTGTGCTGAAGTTTACTGAAATATGTTCTGTTATGTAGTGAGTTGAACTCGAACAAGACAATCATCAAGCAACACATCGATGCTTTCTTCGACTTTGTCTATCCAATACCCTGCTATGGCTTCATCCACAAGGCAACCTTCTGTCAAAGCTGGGCACAGGACACATACAACCCGCGCCTTCTGAAGGCAATGTGTGGTCTGACAACGCGCTATATTGCATCAGGGGACAGTAACCGTCTGCAACAAGCGACTAGATGGATCCAAGAGTCGGAGATGCAGCTCTTTATGCGGCTCAGTGAGCCTTCCATGTCGGATATCGAGGCACTTATGCTCACTACACTGGACCACATCATCGCTCGTCGATTTAGTAAAATGCTAGTATCTGCTTGCCTTGCAGCAAGACTAGCATTCATGATGCGGCTCAACTATGAAGATGGCCGCCTAAGCTTCCTTACTCAAGAGCGTCGCCGGCGTCTCATGTGGGGGATCTACACCATGGAGACGCTTTACTCCAGCGGAAGAACAGAATTCACCGGGTGTCCGAAGGAAACAATACACCTTCAACTTCCCTGCCACGAGCGATCTTTTACTCTGGATATTCCTGTAATGACAGAACCTCTGAAGCCCCCGGAAAATCAATGTTCTCTGGAGCTAGGTCTGATGGCGTACAATATCCGAGTCCTCGACATTCGAGATCGAATACAAAGGTACAGTATCAAGATTTTATTGCTGCCTTGACGGTCTGTCGGCCCCAAGCTAACCAGTCTATCTAGGTTATCGCACACAATCACACATCATCGGAAGCCCTTAGTTGAATGTGTTTCGCTCCTCAAAGGACTTGTGGACGAACTCGATGCGCTGCGCCGTTCGCTACCGCCGCAATTTGCATTCGACAAAAAGAACCTCTTTCTCCGAGCCTACACCCCACAACGCACCCCTTTCGTCATGTTCCATACATGGTGGCATCAGTGCCAATGCGATATGTACAGGTTTACGATACCGGGCTTTCGGGAAGGTCTCCCCGTGGAAGAGTTGCAAACTCTGCCTCAGGACTTGGTCTCTTTCTGCAGAGACAAGTGTCTCCAGCATGCGCTTGCTGTTGCGAATATCATGGCAACAGTGAATGAAATGGGGAGAGACATTTTTATCACAGATCCGGCCTTGGTGATGTGTACTTTCCACTCTGCCCGTGTCATATCACGGCTTGGATCAAGCCAGTTCGCCAACTTGCCCAAGGATGTCTTGATATCCAAACTGAAGGCGTGCTCAGATATTCTGGAGATGCCAGCTGAGATATACCCCACCACCAAGCTTTTGCGAGGTGGAATTGCAGATCTCATACACGATGTGGAGCGTGACTCTGGGGACTCCAGCCCGCTCAGATCTAATTGGGAGGCCGAACAGCCAGGATCCGACAACGAGGCGACCGGGGCTCAACAACCTGGTGTGGAGAGAGGTACGCAAGGGTCGGTAACGGAGGTTTATTCAAAATACAGCGTCACAGATGAGATTCGGAAACTGAAATTCCAACAAGACGGTGAAGAGAACAGGGATGAGTACCAGTCAAATGCGCCGGCAATAGGGGTGGGCGCAGATGGTGTCACACCTCAGCAGTTCCTGATGACCGATATGTCAAAGGAGCATGGCCCGCAGCCATACATGCCGATGCCTCAAGATTTGACAGCCAATGGCTTTGGCTTTTCAGAAGCTGGCTTCGGTACAAGTGCGGCACCATACGATGTGTCAATGACTCTGGGTTTTGAGCCGAGTTACGGGGAATGTCAGCCAGACTTATTTCTAGATACCTTCATGCCACTCCAAAACGACTGGAATATGGCTGATTCTGGTTGCTTTTGATCGTTGGTAGCACCGATCTCGAGATCTGGAATCCCAAATTCACAACGCTCTTGGCACTATTGTCATCTTGCAACGGTTTTCAGTGACTTTGTAGCAGGCTTCATGGAGCTATCGATGAGATCCTCAAGCCCTAAGCTTCGAGGCATTACGCAAGGTCTTTGTCTGAAGTCTCTATATGGAACAAATACTTAGTGCGTAGGTATATGTACATGTAACATCTGGTCAAGCCCGACCACGCATATGGGGGCCTTTACTCAAAGGCCAGTCCAGAACACGTCCTTCTCAAGCTCAAAGGAGCCATCTAAGATCGCGCCTCCTGCAACGATTGAAGCAGTATATCGGCCTCTTTCACAACACCAACTGTTCCTCTTCTCATCCCAGACAGCGGTGCTATATCTATCGATAGGAATTGAGACTCTTCTTCTCTCCCCTGGCTGCAAGAAGACTTTCTCGAATCCCATAAGCGAGCGAACGGGACGCGAAAATCTTGACTTGGGAGATGTAGTCGAGTAGTTGATGTACAGGCGGACAACTTCTGCGCCTGCCATCCGCCCGGTATTTTCTATGCTGATGTGAACTCTGGAGGATGATACCTGCATCTCCGAGATTTGGAAGGTAGTGTAACTCAGACCATGGCTGGGAGAACGTCAGCTTGCAGGCTTCTGCAAAAGTACAAGCAAGTCAACTTACCCAAATGGGAATGCAACCTCCATCTTTCTCGCTTCGTACCAGCGGTACCCAACAAAGATGTCTTCAGAGTAGTAGACCTTGCCATTGTCGCTGCCGAATGCAAGGTACGCAGGATTGTCTTCTAGCCGAGCAGGGAAGGTCATAGGCAATTTGCCGTTGGGGTTGATGCGTCCAAATATAACGTCCGCTACGGCGTTGCCCGCCTCATTGCCGCCGTACCAGCTGTGGACCATCGTCCTGGCGCTATGCCTCCAAGGTAGGCTGATTGGATTTCCGGCTTGAGTAATCACGATAGTGTTCGGTTGCGCATCTAGAACCGCTGCGATAAGGTTATCTACTTGTGGCGGCATGTTCATCGTGTCTCTATCTTTGCCCTCCTTTTCCAAGTCCGCCTAGAGTAACTATCGTCAGCTTTCTGGGATGCAACAGTCGTTGAGAGTTTCTTACATTTAGTCCGGCAACCACAAACGTGTACTTGCATCTCTTCGCTAGCTCGACGGCTCTCTGGATGCCCTCTTCAGGATCAATTTTACGGCAACCACCTAACCGGCACGCGCCACCTGGGATCGCTAACAGTGATCCACCCTTCACCTTTGATGTTGCAGCACTGCCGGCCTCAACGCGAAGGTGGTACCGCTTCCCAGCTGTCATCTCATACGTTGCTCGCCTTTCGGCTGAGCCCTTGCCGAAGAACATGCCTCCCGGTGTCTGTTCTGTCGAGTTGTCAATGACGAGCTCATCATTGATGAATAGGTCACCAATGCCGTAAGTCGCCAAACCGAATTCGTACGTGCCGGTGTGTTCTGGAACGAAATTTGCACGCATAGACATGAAGAAAGTTTCTCCCTTCTGGGGATGCTCGTAGTCCATCAGTTGATAGGTGGTGTCCGGTATCGTAACACGATCAAACGCCATTCGCTGTTTGATGATATGCGGCTCGTTGAATAATTCGATCGTCACACCTCGCTGACCTTCATCATTGCACACGTTGTCTTCTGTGAAAGGCGGTAACAAGATATATCCATACACACCCGGCTCATGGTGTACTTCAGCCGTAGGGGGCAGTGAGTCCCGTATGCCCTTGAGTATGGAACTGGTGTAGTATGGTCGAAGACTCGCGCTGCCTCCTCCACAAGCAGCTGCGAGCTCAGCATTTGGCCCGATGATGGCCACTTCACTGCAGTCTTCGGTTGATATTGGCAATAGATTGGCAGAATTCTTCAACAGCACGATACTCTCACCTGCCAAACGGTGATTCAGGGCCCTGTCTTCAAGAACATCCCGCATATTCTCTTCTTTCTCGACGCGAGCTGAAGCCGCGTCATTGACAAACTGTAAAACTTTTCGCGCTCGCTCGTCTATGGTGTGTTGATGTACTTTGCCGGAGAAGACTGCGGCAAGGGCTTCTTTCTCTCTGTAACGACTAGGGCCGGGCATCTCAATGTCGACGCCAGCGTTGAGCGCTCCCTCACAAGAGTAGGTGCCGTACCTGCACGTGTTAGCCGATACACTGTTGAACGAGTAGAGCATGAGACCTACCAGTCACTCATAATGAGACCATCAAACCCCCACTCTTTTCGCAGGATATCTTGAAGAATCATGGGGTTCTCAGAAACATGTAGGCCGCCGATTTTGTTGTAAGAAGACATCACTACTCTGGGGTTGCTATCTCTCAAAGCGATTTGGAAAGGTAAGAGATAGATTTCTCGCAGTGCTCTGTCAGACATGCGCACGTCGAGAGACATCTTTTCGGTCTCTTGATCATTAGCCACAAAGTGCTTCAGAGCTGCCAGAGTCCCTCGGGATTGAACCCCCCTGATGATAGCAGCTGCAAGCATTCCACTCAAGTGCGGGTCCTCAGAGAAGGACTCGAACCCACGACCATTCAGCGGGGAGCGAATGATATTGACCGTTGGGCCGAGCCAGACATGGGCACCTTTGGCGTCGCATTCTTTGGAAAGCAGCTGACCAGCTTGCTCGATCAACTCAGGGTTCCATGTTGCTCCTAGGCCGCTCCCACAAGGGATGCAAAGCGCGGGCACTGGGTTGAAGAATCGTGAGCCTCTGACGCCATTAGGTCCATCGGTGCATTTGATGGCCGGGACGTTGTGCTGGGGAAGAGGGGTGGAGTGCCAAAAGTCGGAGCCTTTACCCATAAGCTGTCAGTACTAGGGACTCAGCTTGATGGGTTTCTTTTCTTGGGGGTTTCTCACCGGCAAGCAGCGAGACCTTCTCTGCGAGTGTGGCATTTTCGATGATCTGATCAACGTTGACAAGCTTTCTTGGAGGCGGTTGCATGTTGGATGAAATCAACTCGTTATCGTGAGACACCATGTTCAACACCAACAACCAGTATAATAAACGATCTCAAAAAAGATGAATAGAGAAACTATTGAAATCGAAATATAGAGTGAGCTCCTCAAACGAGAGCTGAGAGGTATACGGAGAGCTACCCGGATACCCGGGCTGCCGTTTCGGATGTCGGGAGCCGGAGCAGCCCGGAAGTCGCCGTATTTGGTGCGATGCACGATGCGAATGTGGAGTGAGCTAAAATAAGCTAGGTACATTGCGGAGTGGAAATAGCGCTGAGGGGCATGTAGGTTAGCCTTCCAATTGCATGTGATTAATCACTGTGCCACTGTGATTGTGTGAGGACTCGTCTTTCTCATGAATACGGTACGTAGTATTCCGCAAGTCGGGCATGAAGACATGAGCTACGACTTGAATAGCCTTGTGGCTTCTTGTGATACTTCAATTCATGAATAGCTGTTGCCGTCAGATTGTCGGTCGCGGCGATCCCTTCCATGATTGAACTGATGGCAGAATCATGATATCCGACTGGCAGAGAACGACGGAATGTTATGAACGTGGCGAGTATGATGGGACATGGGAGGAGGTGTGGAAGTCAAGTGAGTATTATTCGTAAGTTACCGTGGTTGATTCATGTACTCTATCTGAAAACGTCCATATAGGTGATCCAATATGTTGACCCATAAAATCAGCCAAAATGAGCAAGGGTTTGACGATGTCCACCGTTTGCGCTGACAGCAGCTCCGTTGACCCAACGTCCCTCTTCACTCGCAAGAAATCCCACGATATAGGCGATATCATCAGTGTTCCCAAGACGTGGACCAACAGTCATGTACTCGATCTGCTTGTCGATGAACTCCGCATGCAGTTCCCTCGCCTTAGCGAGCGCATCGGTCTCCGTGGGTCCAACCGCCACGCTGTTGAAAGTCATTCCCTTCTCTGCGGCAAAGGTGTCTGCAAAAGACCTCGTGAAGCTATCGAGCGCGGCTTTCGTGGCTCCGTACGTCATGATCGGGCTCGGATTGCCCACTCTACCGGCAATACTGGAGATGTTGATGACGCGACCACCGTACTTGGGCGCATGCTCCATGAAAGCCGTTGTCAGGCTGACCGGGGTGTAGACGTTTGCGACCATGATGTCGTTGAAGTCCTTGGCTTGCAGCGTCTTGACGTCCGAGGTGTTGGTAATATCAGCGAGAATCGCATTGTTGACCAGAATATCAATAGTCGTAACTTTCAGTCCGTTCAAGGCATCCTTAATGATCTTTGGGGCGATTGTGGGATCGGTTGAATCCGCTTTGATTGCAACAGCATTTCTGACACCCAATTCGCGACATTGTGCGAGAGTATTATCGGCAGCGGCCTTGTTTGCCACGTACGTGATGGCGAGGTTTTCCACGCCCTTGCGGGCAAAGTGTACGGCAATTCCACTGCCGATTCCTCGGGAGCCTCCGGTGACGATGGCAGTTTTGCCCTTCAAGGACCACGGCTCAGCTGGGGAAGAAGTGCTAGACATTTTAGACTTGTTGACGATGTGTTCTGATGGGATGAGTTCGATCGTTGGTGGATAGCTTATATGGGACGTGAATGATGTTGGGAGAGATCGTTGGGTTTACTACCTCCAGACTGTAGGGTCCGACAGTCTTCATAAATAGTACGTTCGAAGAATGTTCGCGAGTACGAGCGGTTTTAAATTTCAGACGGTGATATCACCGAAGCATATGTAGGTTTGTCATCTTCGTTCGAGTATGGCGGACCGCAAAGTATGGATCCGGGGTATCTCAAACGTCCGAGCTGTAGACCGACCGCCAAGTCCGCAAGCGCAACGTTGATCGCCAGGGTATTTCTCATTCACTGATATGACAATAAGCGTTATTCCGATTCAAGAGTATAGATGCAATGACATGAATGAATAATTCATACGGAGCCAGCAAACATGCCGTCTAGGTACGGTGTAACGGCGCTGTACTTCGTACTTGGTGGGAAAGGATGCTTTCGTCCGTTCTACTATTTCCCAAAAATTGGACGAGTTTTGCGCAACACTGATTTACACACATTCAGATCTCCCCACTTTCAATTCTTGCTATGCAGTAAGCCATGTCATCTGCGCCTCTGTTCACTTGTGTGTCAAACAATACTTGGAGCGCTGGCTGCTTCGTCACTGGAAAGATGTGTTCCTAGTGGAGTTACTTGCGGAATTCATGCGGACTTGGCTAGTCCTAGTTCATCTGTTAAAAAATTGCAGTACAGCTTCTCGTATCCATGCTCACTGATGATTCGATGTGAACTGCACATCGGTTCGGCGGAGTGATGACGTTGCATAATAACCGGGCCGAATTCACTTGACATTAGAAATATGTGCCATAGGCCATGTCAGCTTGGATCCTGAAGACCTTTGGAAGAATTTTGAGAATTTTGTCTCGGCATGGGCCACTAAGGTTGTGTTCAATCGCCACCTGGGCAATACTCGAGACATGTCACTCGGGCCGTGAGTTGGTTGGCCACTCGTTCAGCACTACGGTTCTTCTCAGTCTTAACCATGGTGGATTATGTCAGGTGCTGAGCCGGCCGGTCCAACACTCGGACGAACTGGGTGGGATATGGAGTTTGCGGAGGTTAGCGCCGGCACACCTTAGCGGAGCGGGTAGTCAGCTCCCCCATGTCACTGACCCGGGTCACGATCACGATTCAACGTTATCCTTTAGGCACATCCTCCTCCGGGAGGCCTAAGGGCTCCGATCCGGGCGAAAAGCTGCTTTTGATTAGCATTCTAGTTTTCGGAGACTTTCGCGCCCCCGTAATAAATAAGATCTACCCGACTATCCAATTCGCCCACTGACTTGATAGGGCGTCCACGGAAACCAAAGTGCTTCCCTCTCGTCGGAGGTATGACTTTGGTTGATTTTGTGTTCTATGCCGGTTTCTATAATAATCTTCTAACCTGGTAGAAGCCGTTGTGTTTCCAGAAATCTTCCAAGCAAGTATTAACCGCTCGATCTAGTTTTTCTTCTGGTTGATGCCGAACGTTGTGAGATGCGGCCAATCTAGAAAGCCTCATTAGCAAAGGACTCGATCATTACCAGTGAAGTAAGGTTGAAAGCTTACCGAAAGTCGTTCTGTCCGAATTAACGCGGGAGATTCGCGCTTTCTGTCCCACGCTTAGTATCTCTCCAACAGCTGATCCAAAGCAGTACCCATAACGTCCAAAGACAGGACTATACTTGGCGCCCTTGTCAACTCGGCGATCTTTATTCAGCTTCTTCCACACCAATCCACGATCGTCACTCGCAGTCTTGCCAGTTTCATAGTCAACAGTAATGCTCTGGCAACGATAACAATTGGCCGTCAGAGGCATCTGGACACCGCCGTCGAACGTCAACTCGCCCCAAAAGTCCTCTGCAAAGGGACCGCTTGCGCCTTTGACGACGAGGTTCGGGCGGAACTTTCGAACGTCCATCGTCAAGTCGCCTTCTAGGCGAGAAGAAACCTCCGCGGTGGACTCTTCAGTGACGACGAGGTAGTGTGCAAGGTCGTTGAAGACAAGACGCTCCTCGGGAAACCGGGCAAATGGGACGAATGACCTGAGACGTCTAGCGAGTCTAGCCTTTTGCAGACCTGCTTTGCTGTTTGGTGCCAAAGACCCCAGGACAGGTCGCGAGCCGTCACCAATATAGGCGAGTCTCGCCTCAACACCGAGGCGCTCCGAGAACCACGTCGCAAGTTCGTCGCCCATGTCGTAGGCTTTGGCCTGGCTCACGTGAAGGCTTGTGTCGATCACTTCTAGCCCCTCTGTACTTGGTGATAGGGCGAATCGGATTTCGTCAGTGGTGGTGATGTTCGCTTCGTTGATAGATTTGCCATGCTCCGTTCCCCGGCCGTGCCATTTTACTATGACTTCTCCATCGGCCGCGTTTTCTTGCCTTCCATCATGCTCAATTGAAGCCCGGAATAGTGCCATATAGAGATAGTAGCCGATGAACATGGTCTCATACGTCTTCTTGGATGGGTCGGTCTTATCCCGAATGACCTTTTGCAGGGAAAACGTCCTATCTCCGACTAAGCCGTACTTGCCCAAATGTGCTCGTTGCACAGCGCATCCTCCTAGCCCTTTGATAGGATATATGTATAGCTATGAGATTTCAATCAGAATCATTCAAATTGGCTATCTTGCACACTGGGAGGCCAAGTTGTACTTGTGTGATTTCTAAGGGTTCACTCGCTGGTTGCGGTGACCGGGCTAGCCGGATGCCCAAAATGAGAGCTATGATCGAGCAAGCTACCAGTGCAACGGCAGTGCTCATAGTTGTCAATGGATTGGGCGTCATCTGGACTTCAGCCCATGTCTCATTCGTTGCAGGGTCCATTGTTGACTTGTCGTGAAGAGCTCACTCTTTATTGGGGTCGGTCGTTTGTCCACTCGAAATTTTGCAGCCATTGGGGTCAAGGCGGATTATGACCGCCCACCGGATGGGCTTCCGACGCGTTCTCTGATCTGCAAAACAAGGTTTGATCCCGGATAACAGTTACAGCTGTCACACAAAACAGTAGACCGGGTCATTTTAACTGCCGCTAAACCCCTTGGGGAAACTAGATGGACCAAATCTCGCAAACTTTGGAGCTTCGTCGAGTCAATCCAGCCCGGATCCCATCCGTGCTCATCCCCCTTTTCCCCCGCACAGCTTCCCCATCTACCGAATCCTTCTCGAGCACTTGGGAGGAGGGGCCTTGATACCAGACGGGAATCCGAACCCTGCTGATAGCAAACCACAACATCAGGCTTGGATCTCCACTCACTCGTCACTATCTGCTATCGCGAACGTCGCCGAGAGCTTACTAGTACCCAATTCGACATTGACGCAGCCTTATAAAACATCCAGCTAGCCGTCTCTTGACCGTTGGAGCCCCAAAGATGCCCACAAACAGAGTCAGGGTAGTCGAGGGATCTTGTTGGCCCTGCAAGAAGCGCCGCATCAAGTGCGACCTGACAAAGCCGCGGTGCAATCGTTGCGCCAAGATTGGGGCGGATTGCGACTTCAACGCTCGCCGCCTGAAATGGAGCACCCGGCCCACGATCAAGGCTCCGGCCATCTACCAGATCGCCACCAGAGACGCGCAGCTCGCGTCCTGTCTGGCTTCAGACGAACGGCGCGCCCTGGACTACTTCCACCACCGCCTGTGGCCGCTTCTCACGACAGCCCCGGAACCTTGCGCGGCCCCAATCTTACAGGCTCTTGAGCATCGGGTCGTACTTCTCGCGGCGTGCGTCATTGCGGATGCGCACCGGGTTCTCCAGGACGGGAGGAACAGTCGCAGTCTTCTTCGTATGAAGCGACTCGAGTGTCTTGCGGCCGTACGTGGTGAGGTCGGCGGCGCTCACATGGTCGATAAGAGTTCACTCATGACCCTGTTGCTTGCTGTGCTCTTACTCTATTTCCACGACGGATACCTTGAATGCGCTCAGGCGTCTGCGTCAACGTCCAGTCATCATGGGGGCGTGAAGGCAATCATCGACAGTCTCGGGGGCATTCTCCCGGTCCTGGAGACGAGTCATGAGTCGATCCACATGCTCCTCTCCGAATTTGCGTCAACGGATCTCACAACTATCATGCTCAAGGGAGGGAAACCCTCGTTCCCTCACGAAATATGGGATTCGATTGAGAAGAGATCCGTATGGTGGGGAAGAGACATCCTTGGACGCTCATCCCTGGCCTCAGTTTTCCAGCAAATATCTCGGCTAACAGAGTTCCGAGATGCTCTGAACAACGGCACCGAGCAACTCTCAATGGAAACTATCCGCAAGTTCGAGACGGCCTTGTCTCCGATGTATGCCAAGATCACGGACACATGTTCAGATACTGGAGATGTCGATCCGGACTCGGAGGCAAACAACGATTTCACTTTAATTCGCGCCTTTCAGCATACGGCTCTCATCTACATGTATCGAGCCATTTGCGGCCTACCAGTCTCTCATTCTCTCGTACAGCAGCACGTTCTGCCGTGTCTAGAGTGCATCATCGATATGAAACAGCCGTCAAAGGTGCTGAATTGTGTCATTTTCCCTTTGCTCGTTGCTGGTGCGCATGTTCAGTCCCCGAGACACAGAAAAGCAGTTCTGGGTATCCTTCATATTATTCGTGATGAGATGCGGTTTGCTAGCTTACATACTGTCTCTGAGGTTTTGTGCGGTGTATGGAAGGCCGCTGGAGAGGACGTAACGTGGTCGGAAATGTACTCCGACTTGGCGTCAGATGCCGTCGTGCTATAATTAATTCAAAAAGGAAGTTTGGGGCTGGCAATAGATCGTATGGCTTTGGGCTTTCAAGATTTCTCTACTTGACCAGTTCACAGTTTGAATCCCATGTTGACGTGCACTGCCTTTGTCTGTGAGTAAGCAGCCAGACCAGCTTCTCCCAATTCGCGACCAATGCCACTTTGCTTGACGCCACCGAATGGAACACGAATATCAGAGTCATTCGAACTGTTGATCCAGACCATTCCAGATTCGAGGCGGGCGGCTACGCGATGGCACCGCTCGATATCGCGTGAGAACAACGCAGCGCCGAGTCCGTATGAAGTGTTGTTAGCCAAAGAAACTGCCTCTTCCTCCGTCTTGAAGGGCGTGATGGCGACGAAAGGACCGAAAACCTCTTCTTGGAAGATCCTCATATCTTTCTTCACGTCGGAAAAGACTGTTGGCTCGATGAAGAATCCTTTGCCATCCCCGACGTTCTTGAATGGAACTCCACCAGTCACAAGCTTGGCACCTTCGTCCTTACCGGCTTGGATGTATCCCAGAATCTTCTCATATTGGACCTTGGTGATCTGCGGTCCCTGGAATGTGTCGTCGTCGAAGGGGTTGCCCACCTTGTTCTCAAGACATATCGCTTTGAACCTTGCAACATAGTCCTGGTAGACATCTTCATGAACCAGGATTCTGGATGTGGATGTGCAGATCTGGCCCTGATTGCTCATGATGCCAACATGGCCCCATTTTGCTGCTTGGTCGAGATCGGCATCGCTGAAGACCACGAGAGGTGACTTTCCGCCGGTCTCTAGCGTGATGTTCTTCAGGTTAACGCTCGCAGACTTCATAATTTGTCTTCCGGTTGCTGTGGAGCCAGTGAAAGCAATTTTATCAACATCGGTATGAGAAACTAGGGCGTTGCCGGCTTCCCTTCCAAGTCCATTGACAATGTTGATAACGCCTGGAGGAAATCCTGCTTCCTTGATCAGAGTTGCAAAGTACAGGACAGAGAGTGGCGTTTGTTCGGCAGGTTTCAAAACCACTGTGTTGCCACACGCCAATGCCGGACCGAGCTTCCTGGAAGTTGAATTAGTTCGTGCCTTTTAACTGTGAAGAAGAAATTTCACTAACCATGCTGCCATCATGATTGGATAGTTCCACGGAATGATTTGTCCACAAACTCCAATCGGCTGCTTGATTGTATACGCAAACTTCTGAGGCGTTGTCGGAATGGTCTCGCCGTGAATCTTGTCTGCCCAGCCAGCATAGTAGCGTAGCGTTGAGATTGTTTCCGCCACATCTTCTCCGAGGGCCACGCCATACGGCTTACCGCCGTTCCACGTCTCAAGGGTGGCCAGGGTCTCTTGGTTTGCCTCGACGAGGTCGGCGAGCTTGAACATCAATCTGCCCCGATCCGTAGCAGAGATGTCAACCCAGCCTGGGGCATTTAGTGCTGCCCGTGCTGCTTTTACAGCCTTATCAACATCTTCAGGTGATGCGGCTTCAACTGCAGCGATCTCAGATTCATCACTATGATGTCGTCAGTCTCGTGGGATTCGACGAGTAAATTCAACTTCTTATCGTACCTTGGGTTGATGGCAGTGATCTTGGATCCTGAGCTAGCCTTCACGAACTCATTGTTGATGAAGAGCCCTGTAGGCAGGGAGATCTTCGTGCCATTCGGCGCTGTGAGGCTCAAGGTAGCAGCTGACATCTTGGTGCGAACTCCGGAGTGTGTGGGTAAGGGGAAAGAAACCAAGATACAACTGCCGTAGTTGAGCAAATCAGGGCAGGGTGTCTTGCTTCAAGTCGAAGACGTGAGGCAGCCCGCCCTCTTATTATCCACGCAAACTGTCAATGCATGTCGGACAGACTAGGCAATAAATGGGATCATTGTGTCTCCGCCATCAAAGTGTCCCAGACAAGTGGGGAAGCGGATCTGTGAAATTCTGCAGATCGTCAGCGGCTAGCTATCAGACGGGGCCACACTGGCGGCTCGGAAATCCTGAAGCAGACAAAAGATGGACAAGATCCCGTCTCCTAGTCGTAAGTGCCCACCAGGTTTACATGTGTCCGGATACTTCTCCCCACCTTAGTTACTCCAAGCTGTGCAGCGTCAATTTCAACCATCCCAACGCCAATGAGAGGGGTGCGGGGTTTCCCGCAGGAGCTGTCCGAATTAGGCAACTTTTTTGACCATTGGCGCGGGGCTGTTGAGGTGCAGCAGCACAGGGTGGTCGGATAGCTTGAATTAGAGGGCCGGGAAGTGGAAGCTCAGCTCGGTGATTGCTTGACATGATTCCAAGTTGCGGATACGAAGCATGAGACATTTTGCCCAGTCCCAAGTCGGAACTGGATATCCGAGACAGGCAACACACCACTACATGTAGTGACGCTCAAGTTGCAGGTTGGTCGCATAGGCCTCAACTTTGGCCACGGCGGTCCATCACTACCCTGAGAAGGTTTCTCAACTGGAGCAACCAAGCTCAAGTTATTTAAACTTACTTCAGTGCCGCCAATCAGAATTTTGCCAACAGTGAGCTTACTTGCGGGTTGCGCCACCGCTGCATTTGCAGCCGACTTTGTGTCAGGATGAACTTGCGTCTTGGCTTGGACCTTCTACCAAAAGTATGGAAATCAGCGGTATCGTCGCAAGCTCGCAATGATACGTCGTAGTATTATTGGTGGTTAGTTAAGGTGAAGTTGAAAACTAACCTTTTTACACTCTCGGTATTCTACAGCCTAGCCATGGTCCCTTGAAGTCCACAAGGTGGTCCAAGGGCTGTCTGCAGTCACATAGTTGCATGTACTTGAAAGCATCAGAGTTGAGTGATTTTACAATATTTCGCTCAGTTTGTCAAAACAAATGATGCACAGCGGAAGGCTATACGATGTTGCACTTGGTGACTGATGATGCTCTGAAGACAGATAGCCGATATGGTACATAAAGTACGCAAGACACCGCGCCGATGTTGATCGTGTCTAACCCACAAGATTGGGAAAGTTTCTCTTGCATCCTACATCCATGTTCCTTAGACGGGGATCAACGCTTCAACTTCGATTTCAACCTGCATCCCTTCCAATCCAAGCTTGCCAATTTGGATGCACGTCCAGATAGGTCTATGATTCGGGAACAGTTTCTTGAACGTCGTCGTCATGACGTCGAAACTCGAGTCCATATCAAGATGATAGGAGCGAATCGCGTAAATGTCTTTGAAGTTGAGGCGTGGGTGAACGGCTTGAAGAGCTTTGAGAGCATTCTCGAACGCAATAGCGATCTGCTTTTCGAGGTCGGTTGTGATATTCCCTTTCTCGTCCCAGCCACCCTGACCTGATGTGCGAACGACGTTTCCGATCTTTACAGCTTGGGAGTAGTGGTATTGCTCCGCGTTGGACTCAGTCCCTGGATAGTTGAAAAATTGGGCAGAAGCCATATTTGGGACTGTATAGGATTGTGGTAGGCTCAACCTGGTGTGCTTGAAAGAATCTAGAAGCAGTATTGATGCATAAGATTCGTCAGACGGGCAACAGTACCATAGTTAAGCTAATTATCTACGCGAAAGGCAGTTGAGAAGGGCAGCCAAGAGGCTCAAGTAGTTTGCATGCAGCTAGTGCGGGGGGTCTGTATGGTGAAGTAATGCCAAGCTCGTACCGCTCTAGTATTGCAGGATATGCTCTCGGGTTGCCGCTTTCAGATGACCTGTCTTACTCCAGAATTGAGAAACCAAGTGAATCAACGATGAGGGCTGGCTTGAGTGGTGTTCCACAACGTAAGTCTCGAGTTGGTCCATCTTGTTACCCCTTTGGGAAGGATGTTGCTCGTAAAATGGAGGGGACGGCTAGATTCCCAGTTTAACGTGATAATGAATCAATTCTTCCTATCTACCTTAGAAGCCCTCACACAACTCGGCTGAACTACTGCCCGAAATGCGATGGCTTGCACTCGTATTCGTGTCTCGCCAAATCGGAGAACCAAGATTATGTCCTTGGCTTGCCTCATGAGTAACACTAGAACGAAGCGATCATCTATGAGACTTGGTCGCCGTGACTTTCAAAATGCTTGGGTGTAGGGTAGAAATGTCAAGGACAAAAATGTATGCGGGCAATCCAGGTGTACTGGGTGGCCTACAAGGATTCAGCTGCGCGGTATTTGGCGCTTACAAGTATCACATGTATGGAATAAACTCAAGCCTAGGTGTAACTGCATGTAGGTTTTCATAACACAAACGCAGTGTGGTTAAAAGACCTCCTTTACACGTGTGGAAAGAGCGAGAATTATTGCATTAAACTCTCTGTAAGACGTAGCTAATTTTTATGTAAAGACTCAGTGTCCTGAAAGGCTATGCTTTTCTACCATGTCCCAGTAATGAGGCGCCGCCATGCGTCGCAACGGTTTCCCTAAGTACATCATGACCAGACACAGTGCCCAGAATGTCACTCCAAGAACAGCTGTGACTATGAAGGCATCGCGAAGACCAATGCTATTGATCATCGGCACTACAGCATAGCTGAAAGCGAAGCCTAGGTATGGTTAGCTTTGAATCTGACGCCAAGAGGAATGACGGCGTCAACTTACCCATCGTGTTGCGAATAAGGATAGCTGACACGAAGCCCTCGCCAGCGAGGTCCTTGAAGCTGTCGAGGATATATGTGAACGCCATGCTGGTTCCCAGCGGGAGAGTGACAGAGATCAAGGCCAGCCCGAAAGCAATACCGACCCAGTGGATTTGGTATGAAGCCCCCACGCCGAATAGGATGCAACCGACAGGGTGGGCCACAATAGCCAGGAAGCATAACCAAAGACGATGCTCTGGTTCCATTACTCCTCCATGTCGGCGGGCCATCCACACTGACAAAGTATCGCTCGCCAAGCTTGATATCAGACATCCGATCGAGACTCCAATCACCGAAGCAAGGTAAAAGAGGCCGATAACGTTGGAGCCAAAGTTGTATGGTGGGTTGCCAAGAATGAGAGCCAGAGACCCGCCAACTACGTTATACCACGAGAGAATACCTCCAACCAGAATACCGGCGAAAATGACGGAAGGGAACCGAAGGAGGTAAAAAGGCAACAGAGACTGCTTCAGCTGTCTTGGTTTTCTGTCGTCTTGATATCCCCATAGCTTGAATTTCGACCAGAAAGCTTTTTCGGGTGTTACATTGACGCGGTTCGGTATAGTGCGTGTCTCAATTTCAGAATTGACACTGGCTGTACCTTCCGCAGGCTGAGGCTTCTGGTCTTCGGTCCGCTCGGTATCGATTGCGCTCTTGTCGCTATCAAAGAGCCCCCGCTGCTGATCGGTGATGCCAGCAACATCGGCTTGTGAACTAGGCCTACAGAACATGGTCTCTTCGAAGAAGAGAAATGTCAGAATGGTTATTACGCCACCTGTAATGGATAGGATGTACTGTATCCAACGCCAACCCAGGTCTTCGGCGATGAATCCTGTAGCGACTGGGCAGAGGAAGGCACCACACCACAACATCCAACTGTAGATACCCATGTAGAAGCCTCGTTGGTGGACGAAATACAGGTCGTCAATTATGACTTCGATCAGTGTCTCCATTGGCGAAGAGACAATGCCAATGATGATGCGATTAACAAAGAATTCGGCTCGAGACTTGACGTAGGCAGTCCAGAGACTGATAAAGGTCATCGCGACCATCGAATAAACGAGAGTCGGGCGCCTTCCGTAGTTGAGCGCGAAGTTCTGGGTGAGCAAAGTGCCCCAACCGAGAAAGAGGAACATGAGGCCATTGCCAGTGCTAAGGTCTGCTACAGAAATGCCGGTGTCTGCTTCGATTTGCAGGTAGGCGGGAGACAGGCCGGATATGATTGCAGCGCCGAAGAAGCACCATGTCATGACCCAGGAGATGTTGAACGTCTTGCGCTTTCGCGTCCATGATAGCGGATCGTTCGGGTCGCTGCTCGGTTGTGGAACAAGAACGATGTTGGTGTGCTCCGAGCCATGCTTCACGTCGAGGACGCCTTGTGTGTCGACTAGCTGCACCGTGCCCGGAATATCGAACGTGATAGTTGTGTTTGTCATGATGGTTGCTGGCACGGCCCATACGGGAGACCATCAAGAGCCCCAGCGGTGGCTCGACAATGATATACCGACCGACCAAAATTCTGCTCTTCTTCCATCGACTAAAAATTCTACACTACCACCTTCTTTTCTGCCGATTCAACGCCAACGAGGCGGACTGGTAGACCATTAAACTGATGCATGGACCATCGGGCCCTTTTCCAAACTCTGAGGCCTCATCCATGCCGGCGCTAAACCGTACGAGGGTAGGAGATGGTCCAGCACTGCTAAGCCAGCCCCTCGAAGCATGTGTTAGGCGTAAATTAGTTGGCTGCGAATGCCACCTTTCTAGACAGTCTTATCAATGCGGTATCTAAGTTCTGGAGATTTACTGCCCAACGAGGCCGTGCACGCGCGAGGATTTCTGCGTCCGATGCAACGTGAAGACACAAGCCGGCCCCGCGATGATTCACTTCCGGACGTTTGGCCGTGGGGGGAATGCCTCCACTTGAACCCGGAGACGCGGTAAGACGTGCATCTTTAGATAATGCAGGTCCATTGGTGTATTCGACGTGCACTGAATGAGGTTGCAGATCTGGATGCCAAAGAAGTGGTCCAACATGTTTCCGAATTTGGCCACGCCTATCTAGCAGAGTCGCCCGGTTTGATAAGACGAGATAACCCCATGGACAGGGAATCAATGTCTGCAATCTCTAGGTTAGGTATGATGTAGTTGGACGGGAAAACGTGCATCACGCGATTGTTATACGGGCATGGCATGGATTATTGCGGCTTCGAAGTGCGCGTGACATTTGATACGACCCAGGTGCGAGACCATTGGTGCGATGGAAATATTGAAATCAAACATTCATGCCGGTGATACGTATGAGTACAACATGAGGTTCCGATACATACTTACGTGGCAGTCAACATAGGTATCTATCACCAATGATTGATTTCTGCGAAGAACGAAGAGACAACCACTTTGATATGAGTCTCCAGTCTCCTTGATTGACAGTCACACTCATAAACGGTATCGGTGCGGATAGTAAACTTTGATATTTTGATATTTGACAGACTTGGCAACTTCAATCAGGTTATAACTCCAGCAGCGGTCTATTTGTGAGGAGAATCTTCTCCCCATATTATTGCAAGTAATCATGTAAAACTGCCCCGTTCTTGTTAAATAACCGTTATCAACATTGAAACCTCCCTATCTTTTCTAAGGCTCTCAATCTGTCAAAACATAGGCTTATCCGCGGGATCAAGCTTAAACGAAACGTGTGGTATCCGAAGTCTCAATCCACATCAATCACAACCTTCAAAGCACCATGTTTAGACGCTTCTCCGAAGGTATCATATGCCTTCTCCATGTCACCAAGCTTGAAGTCTGAAGCTCCTGTCAGTCATGTTCTCATGGAATGTTGCACGGTCTTAAATAGAGATTCTTACGGTGAGTAATAAGTTGCGAGGGTTGCAATTTGCCAGACTGTACAAGCTTCAAAAGCATTGGTGTCGTTGTTGTGTCCACAAGTCTAGTGGTGATTGCTGTATGATGAATTAGAATTGGCGTCGACGTTTTCGATCACCCAACAGCTCGACGTCTTGAACTCACAGATATTCTTGTCCCAAAGATTTTGGAGGTGAAGGTCAACCTTGGTTCCATGAACTCCCACATTCGCTAGAACACCACCAGGTGCGAGCAGGCTCTGACAGAGATCAAAGGTGGCGGGAATTCCCACCGCTTCAATGACCGAGTCAGCGCCCTTGCCCTCCGTCAACTCTTTGACTTTGGCTGCAGCATCTGCTTTGGAGCTGTCAATAGTCTCGGTTGCGCCAAATTGCCTTGCGACATCAAGTCGCTTGGGATCCATATCGATGGCAATGATTTGAGACGGGGAGTACATCTGAGCCGTGATAATAGCCGCCAGACCGATCGGACCTGAGCCGACAATAGCGACGGTACCGCCCGGCTGTACCTTCCCATTCAGCACACCACATTCGAGTCCTGTCGGGAAGATGTCGCTTAACATCACCAGTGAGGAGTCATCGGCGCCGTCCGGGATCGGGTGGAGACTGGATTCGGCGTGGGGAATGCGGACATATTCGGCCTGGGTGCCGTCAATGGTATTCCCGAGGATCCACCCACCGGACGTGCAATGACTGTACATGCCCCGGCGGCAGTACTCACACGTAGCGCAGCTGGAGATGCATGAGATGAGGACTCGGTCTCCTTCCTTGAATCTTGTGACCGAAGCTCCCGCTGAGTGGATGATACCTACACCTTCGTGACCCAACGTGGTGCCTGGCTGGCATGTCGCTACGTCGCCCTTGCGAATGTGGAGATCAGTGCCGCAAATGGTTGTCTTTGTGACTTTGACTATGACATCGGTTGGCTTCGAGATGGTGGGGAGAGGTTTATCCTTCAATGACACTGAGTTTGAACCGTCGTAGACGAGGGCCTTCATCGTTGACAAATGCCTCATCAACAGCGAGCCGGCAGGGCTTAAGTTTGTGCGAGTGAAGGCTGGGCAAATGCAAGTCGCTCGGCTCGAAGCTGCCAGTGCAGGCAATATTGATCTTGAAGCTCGAAACAAAAAGGATCTGGCAGCTCGTGAAGTTGCAGCCATAATGCAAGGTATTCTTCAATTACTGGCGATTCAGAATGATAGTAGTGAATTATATAACATTCCAGGACAAACAGGTATAAGGCATTCATACAATGACGGAGTTGGATGTCAGCTCGGTAAATATCATTGGCAAACGGTCCCGAGGCTCTGGACTGGGAATCGTCAGATCATATGAGTGACAAGCAGGCTGTGAGCTTATGGGCTGACGTTCCGTGACGTCTGGGGTTGATGTGGGGATATTGCCTGCAGAAGAGGGGAAGCACCTGATTCTAGGTCTGTGGTTCGTCTCGGCAAGCACGGGAACCAGGACCAACTTCACTGAAAGCCTGTTGAATGTAAGAGTATTCCCCCGCAATCGGCTAACTGGACATCTTCGCTGATCATGGGGGACGATGTTCCCCTGTTGTTGCGTTGGGGGCAAGGTACAACATCAGGAGTTGCGGTTCCGCAGAGTCCATGCGGTTCCGCTTTAGACGAGTCATTGCCCTGTCATTTCCCAAAAGGCGTAGCTTCCAAATATTTTAACGTGATCAGCGCATCACAATATAGACTATCGAACAAAGAGGCCCGAATCTCGGGCTTCTCATTAATGAAGGCAACCTGAAGAGAGATATCTGAGGCACGCGGCGTTGAGACACCTTCAATAGCTGTTTCATTGTTCAGACGCCGTGATTCCGGCAGGTCCTGTGGCATCACGCAAGCAAGTCAATTGCTAGCGCGGTCCATCATGGATAGTGTGGACGTCCGCTTAGCATGAGCCAGGTAATTTGGTCTGATACCGTCTTTCGTGTGTGGAGGTCTATATCTAATGCAGGTGGAATGATCGTTCTGCTATTCTAGTCCACAACAAGGCCGATGAGTCTATCCAGCATCCCAGGATTCTGGGTCTTCATCTTCACTTGCGGGGAGCTGCCTTTGTGAGCCATTCCCGAACCCTCTCTGATGCCAGACGAGGAACACCATCGTACTTCTTGTCTTCATATGTCGCGTCGATATCTTTCGCCAGGCGCTGCGCCTTGGCAATGGTAATCCTCTTCGCGTTGGTCCAGTGCGTCGTCGAAACAAAGTCATCCGCGTCGTTGACCAGCATTTGGCGCTTTTGGCGCAACTTGGCGTCGTCGGTCTTCTCACCAGCGCAAAGAGCGCAGTCGCACTCGAAGCCCCACGTCGTCATAAGAGCCTGCTGTCTCGCCTCGTAGTTGCTCGACTCATCGTAGCTGTGGAAGATTTCCTCGCCCTTGGCAATTGGTTGTAACGCGCGGAGGACCATTAGATCGCCGACGTAGTCCTTCTTGGCGTTGGCAATGCAGGAATGATTGATGTAAGCCGCCCAGACCCAGAGACCGGTGCTTGCGTTCCTCGCGCCCTCCTCTCCGTACTGGCCGCCGGGCCCAAAAGCGTTACGAGAGACGATATCGTGGATCCGGAAGACGTCGACCACCGGGCCCTCTGAGGTCTCTGACGTGGCCTTACCCTCACCCTGGTAATCTCCGTAAAGATCCAGCACCTTGGCGATTTGCGAAGGATTCCTGAGGAGCTTCTGAGAGATGGCCTTAGTTAGGCCGACGGGTGCCACCCTAATCTTGTCGTCGCGGACATCGTAGGTCATTGCGGTCAGAACCTCGCTCTCATGACCCCAGACCACACAGAAAGCCTTCTCAACCATGACTATCTCTCCAGCGGCAATATCGCAAGTTGCAAACAAGCCTCGGCCTCGCCCTTTGCTATCCTTGACCTCAGTCTTCGCAGTGAAGGTTGCCGCGTCGGCCCGTGGTGAGACTCTCGTGAGATTAGCCCTGATCTTCTGCAGGTCATACGACCCCTTTTCCTGTTCGCGAAGCCGCATCTCCACCTTGCGCAGATACACTGCCGCACCTCTTTCCGCGGGTGCGAGTTCGTGAGCCTTTTCGAAGTACTGCTTGGCCTCTTCAAATTGGCCCAGGTTGTAAGCGCCGCTGCCGGCGCGGAAGTAGGCTTTGCTGTCAAGTTCCTTAGACTTCTGATCGTCGGCGCCAATGAGAGAGGCCTTAGCGTCAGCGATGGCTTCGTCTTGTCGGTCCATAAGCAGATGCGCGTGAGCTCGGTTCCGTGCAATGTCTCTTGCGATGTCCGGGTTCGTCTTTTGGACGGGCTCTTGCCTGGCAACCTTGAGTCCTTGGCTGTAACTTGTCCGAGTAAGAGGGAGGTCCTTCTTTTGCAGTGCCGCGTTACCCTTGTCCTTGCACTTCTTTGCAATCTCGTCCCCCTTGGTTCCATCCTCGACCTCGCTCAAGCTGCCTTTCACGATCTCCTCTCTAATGATAACGAGATCGGAGGGGTGGTCGATCCGCAGGGTAGCCTCACCCTCTTCCGTCAGCGTGAAGTACGGCTCCTTGATGATGAATCGCCGAGCCGACTCAAGGGTGTCTTCGCCGTCTGTTGTCTTATGCAGGACCATCTCCAAACGTTCCGTCTCCTTCTCTTCGTCATCTTGGACAACAGTCCATGACCGGGCGGCAAGAGCCACCACCGGACAGCGCCTCGCACGCTGCACTGTCAAAGAACGCCCACGGTGATGAGTCTCTAGTGTGAGTTCCGAAAATTTCATAGGCTTGAGTTCACCCAGGGATACGGTGCTTGGTGGATATGTCTGACCAACACCAAGAGCTGGGATTGTGTCCTTCTGACCCTGTCCACTCATTTGACCCATGTCCATCATGAGTGATGTACCAGTCGCCTGGCTGACAGTAGCGTGAGCATCTCGAAACTCTCTGGCGTTGCCCTTTTGTGTTGAGCATTTCTTCTGTGTCTCTTGTACAGTGGTCCGAATCCGCTGGGCCTCTTCTTCGGTCAGCAAGACAGTGTTCCCGCCGTTCTGATGCGCCATTTTGGAGTACTGCTGGTGGTGCACGGTCTTCGCGTTAATGAGATTTTGACAACTGCTAGGCGACACAGCTGAAAAGAGCTGCTAGATAGAGACGGCTATGCTCTTGGTCGTACAGAGACGGAAAAACTAGAGGTGCCGGAGCCAACGAGGCCGTGAACTTAGATCAAGTTCTGTGTGCAGTTGTTCCGAGCAAGCTTTAGGGTTCGATCTGCATGACAAAATTTACGCATGCCACCTCCGCCGTTGTTCCCACCGAAAAACTCAGAAACTAGTCAATTCGCCCAATGGTTTGGCATTTCCACGGACCTTTCCTGCGTCATGCTGCCCACTCATACCCCACCATCCTCAGCGACGTCAGTGTCCCTGGGATATCCTAAATACTAGAGTTAACGTGATGAGAGATTGACAGGATTCATTGGATTTCCCCCCAATACTGATAATGTCACTCCCAAACACAACCACTTGATGGGCCATGGAGACGAGCCCAAGGTATCCTCCCGAGCAATGTTCCAAGAGGAGTACTCGTCCCTGGCGTTGTGACTTATCGCGGCGCATCCTGTCAACGGTCTCTTCTGGGGTGCTAAGATGTTGAACCGCCAAGTCTTTGAGGTCCAATACTCGATAGCCACTACCATATTACTCCCAAGGTAGAACAAACGTGAGGGGAGCGAGTTTCTTCTTGAACCGGCTATCCAATTTAACCAAATTAGGTGCCCTTGTTAGGTAAATGCATTCATCATGGCAGTCGGACACGGACTACGCAGGCGCTTGGGAATCTACGCTTGTTCCTGCAACTTCTACCCTTGAAACAACCTATCAAATTCTCCCATCGTCATCCGCCATTTCATGAACGACTGGGCCTGCACAATGACAATCTTACACTCGTCCGATATCTCTCTCGTTACAGAGGTGCTTTGTCGCAGCACGATTTTCAGGAGACTGTCGCTCAAAGTGCCCGAGGAATCCAGGTAGAAGTCGGTGGGATGAGGAGGTTACTACTTTGGAAGTCACCAGAGTCGTGCCTCGTTGTAACTCAATCCCGCGGAAAAATGCAATTTTCAACTTCAAGATTCCTTGCATTGACTTCACTGCGCGAAGGGGTACTGCGATTTTAACGCTACCCACAATACTTCTGGTGACATGCAATTTCCACTCGATTCAAAAAAAACAAAACAAAAAAAAGGCCGACAACCTCGGAGCCGTCTTGTGATAAAGAACCCTCCAGGCTTTCTGCTGACTTGCATGCGTTCACATGCATAAGCATACTCGTGAGGATTCTTGGGGCACCTAGTCTGTACGATCGTTGAATTTGACCCATGGGAGCTCGTGGGCTTTGCTAGGATGGCTCAGGTCGGCGTCCCACCATCGTCATACCCATCTACCTTATCTCAATCGAAGCCACCAGACATCAGCATCCGCCACATGGCCAATTGTTCCTTCAGACCCAATTATTACCTAAAGATTGTGCCTGGCATTCGGCTTGATTGGTTCTAGGAAAAGTTCACCTACGCGCATGGGTGTTTACCAAAGTCCCTCATCTTTGGAAGTAGGTCAGAAAATGGCGGATTTGGCTTGAGGGCCTCGGTACCGTAGCTTATGCAGGTACGGACACAGCTCCGCTTCAAGTCCAATCCCTGGCAAGAATTGAGGCCAATCCTGACGGTCTCGGCCAAAATTAGCTGCCAATCCAATTCATGCCGTCTTCTTTCTTCTTCTTCCTTGGTGTAACACAGCCTGTGGCACTCAACCATGCTTTAACTATGGCTTACGGGTGAACAACACGAGCGGCAAAGCATTCTCGTCAATGGCCGTCTGACAACTTACCGTCGCTCGAGATGATAGGGCTGTGCCACATGTATTCAGCCCCCAAAGTTCTCCTCGTGATCTGCCTCACCGCCCGAAGGCCGTGTAAACGCTTGCTTTGTTGGCTGGTAACCTAGGCTGACAGGACCAGGATGTTCGGTCGAGAGCGGAAATTCATTACGGGGTCAGACAACGGCCAACGGCGCTCTTCGGCCCTATCAAGCGGCTCAGATTTCAACCCGCAATCAGCGCCAAGATGCGCTTTGTAGGCAGCCGGGCGGCACAGTCAGAAGCTTGTCCAGACTAATGTTGTCGGGTACCATTGAGTTAACCTGGAAGGGAAACTGGTTGACTTCGATTTCAGCTTGCCCTAGAAAATTCATTTCCTCGCTGGAGTCATCAGGCAAGGGTACCTTTGGTTGCTTGTAGGCATCAGCCCACGATGAATTGAAACTGTTGCTTGTCTCCCGATGATA
Organism: Colletotrichum costaricense; assembly: GCF_030867565.1. Lineage (NCBI taxonomy): Eukaryota > Fungi > Ascomycota > Sordariomycetes > Glomerellales > Glomerellaceae > Colletotrichum > Colletotrichum costaricense. The sequence goes on along the minus strand of NW_026848254.1, from coordinate 114,067 downwards.
AATAGTTGCTCTGTTCCGGTTGCAAATGAATGTCCACGATCTGTAATTGCATCAATAACCATTTTGAGGACTCTGTTTCTTTCGAATAGCACCTATCAAGCCCAACCCGCCTTGAAAAATCCTCCTGCTTCGTCCTTGATACTGAATCAACATGCGCGTTGCTACCGTCTTCTTCGGCGCTTTCGCCGCAACTGTTGCTGCTGCCGCCGGCGACGTCCACCTCCAGCTCCATAAGAGAATCGAACCGACCAAGATCATCAAGGTCCTTGAAGCCCGCGGCACCCCCGAGTGTACAAACGCCGTCTACGCATTCGCCAGCGCCGTCACCGGCAGCGACCCCCTCCCCACCCCGAACTTCGCCCTTCAAGAGTGGGCCGCCACCGCGTCCCTTGCCAACGGCACGGTCGACCCTTGCAGCACCATCTCCGTCACGGACTCGATGAGCGCCCAGTACACCTCATGGTCGAGCGCCGTTGAGTCATGGCAGACCGCCCATATGTCGGAGATGCGAGCCGTGTGGCATGAGTGCACCGACATCCCCATCATCGCGGCCGAGGTCAAGAGCCTTCTGGCCTCTGGAGGCTACTGCAGCACCAAGCTGGCAGCGCTCACCAGCGAGGGTGGGGCGGGGGCGACTGCCACCAGCAAGGGCGCCGCACCGAGAGAGACTGGAATGGCTGTTGCTGCTGCCGCTGCTGCCGGCTTCGTCTATGCTGCTATGCAGTAACGAGAGCTCGATACTGTTGGTGGATGTTGTCATGGTCTGAATATCCGCGATGCCCTTGGTGTTTGGTGTTGGGAATTGCCGGGATACAACACTTGGAACTTCGCCTGCTAGAATACACACAGTGTATAGAAGGCCTGCGCTTCATGACGCGTCAATGATATTTGATACCAATAAGCTTTTTAATATAATGGTTGTTTCTCGTCATATGTGCGTAACCATTTAGAGTTCAACGTTCATACAGTCCTTGATTTTCTGTGAAATCCACGGCGCTTCCGAAATTTCTGCCAAGCTTCTAGAATATGGCCAGGGCATTTGGCGGCGATCCTACAAGACAGGAGACGTTCATAGGCGCAGAGGTCAAGAAGAACGAGTATCTTCCTGTCTTTTGGCAGTATGTCGACAGGCGACTGAGATCCCATAGCTCGCCGATGGGCATGCCGAAAAGACTCAAGAAGTAGGGATGAAGAACTGCAGTAACAGTTAGCCGGGCTCGTTCTGCCATTGTTTCCTTCCAGCTCATCACAATGACGTACCAAGATCAGTCATATCTGCCAAAGTTCCGTCTGGCTTGACAGGTGGAAATGCCTCAAAGGCATTGGAGTCGCCAGCAACAGCGGCAAAGTGCTTGTTCCAAAACCACTTGGCCGTCTCTTCTGTGCCATGCACGCCGGATAACTTATACTGCCTCAGCTTTGCAAAATCTTCCGGCGTAGGCTTATCTAGGATCTCAGTGATGCCTGTTCTAAGCAAGAAAATATCGCCCTGCTTGAACTCTACGCCTTGATGCTTGGCTACAGCCTCAATATCTTCGATAGTGATGCGGTAGCCCTCCATGGGATGGTAGTCTATCCCCTTCGCGTCGGCATATGCCTTGTAGTCGATCAAAACCCCGCGTCCCACCACGCCACCCCGCTCATGCCAGTGATCGATGGTGGGCATCTTGTTTGTCGCTGTGGACGTCGCCGAAAGTTCTTCTTGAGTTGGCTTGAAGCCATTGTAGGCGAGTCCCGTCGGCTGATGCTGCCAGTGGACAAGACTGTCCCACTGACTGCTGCCTTGTGTGTTGAACTCTAGCTCGTCGTCCCAGCCAATCCCTTGACTAAGGCCGGCAATCTGCAGCGTGTGCACCTTATGAACCGATTGCTTGCGTCCAGGGATAGCCAGCTTGTTCATGCTGTCCAGAGGCCAGCTATATAGCGTTGTGTTAGCCTTGGGGCGTTGGCTCTAAGTGACTAGGTAACATGGGCATCTCACTTCAACGAGATGGACACGCCATCTCGTATTTCAGCGCCTGCTGCCTTCACAACTGAAGGGGTGAGCAGGTTTAAGGTCCCGAAGAGGTCTTTCTTTCCATCCTTGTCGAAAAGTCCCCAGGCACAGCCCTTGGGCATGCCCTCGACAGGCGGAAGGTCATCGTAGTCAGGAAGATGCAAGTCATCCATTGTGACGGAAGCCATGATCTCAGGAGGCTTGAACTTGAGGTCAGCTATGATAAATGGGTGTGTAGGGGATACCTTGAACTCACTTACGGATATTTTTGGCTGAATACGTGAGGTTTCGTTCGATGCAATCGTTCACTGGAGCAAGCACAAGAGTGAACTGATCTGGCGATGATGCACCCGCCTGGATTGTCAAATACCTGGCTTCTACATAAACCCTCCGTTTCGCTTGAGGGGTAAAGTCAGGGGGTTGAGGTGAACAGGGGGCCACTAGTAATGCGATGGGCATGTACGAAAGTGGGTAGAAATGCCAGTCGGTGGTTAGATCGCGAGCCGTCGATTTTCAGTTGCGTCCAATTTGGATGCACGTGGGATCCAAAGTTCAATTTTTGAACAACGAATACAAGCAGAACATTGCGCGAGACTGTTCACTCTGAGACTGGCACCTTAGTTAAGTGCTTCGCGTACATTCTGACTTACTTGCTCAAGTACTTCGCCCAGGTTTGTGATGGGCTCTCGGATCACTCAATGAATTGACATCGAGAGGGGTAACGTTTATCCTTATTCTACCGCACTGGTTGGAGCACCTGGTCCATAGCCATGGCTACACTGATCCGCGCCATATGGTTGCAAGAATGGATGACAACCTGGTCAACCGGTGCTTCAGGTACCGGACTCAAGCTCATGCACAGACTAACTTATATCTGTCGCCAGCATGTGGTCAACATAGACTCGGCCATCCCATACCCCGCTACATCAAATTTGAGTTGATGCAAGCTTATCCCCAACTTTAATACCACATCACTATGAGACTTGGGTCTGAAGACGAGAAGCGCATAAATGTCAACGTCGCCCGTCAGTCCTCACTTTATCTATGCTGTTGCAGGTCAATTATGACACCAGGCGAGCTGGTTGTGGCACACGGCGGTCGCTCCCGCGCAGTCTAGCGGGAAGTACCCGTTCATGGAGTCGTCTGATCGGTTTCGGTCTCGTAGCGGTGGGCCAGTCGCGTTGGAGTCTCGAAACCGAGCGTGCTGCACGGAGCAATGTGCATCGACTCGTTGGACAATGACACCATGGATACATGATGCAGCAGATGCGCCACTCGCCAGGCCCCAAGCGAGACACGCATGTTCATCTCCAAACTTCTTGAAGTGTCAACCTATAATAGGACTCTTAGCCACGATAACCCACCAAGACATGCAGGTGGTGTTTGAGGCCAGGCCACGCGGAGTTTGTCGCATCTGGCTGTCTTTGGACGACAGCTTCTCCGCAACGCTTACCCATGCAGCGGAGCAGGAGCCGGACCCTTAGAAGCCTGGCGGGTCTATGTAGATCCTCAGATCGTTTTAGTCCAGCAGAGGACAAGATCCACCATCAACTACCGCATCATTCTTTAAGCGACGTTGCTATGTTGCACTAGATATGCGTGGAACGAATACGAATACGTTTGTGTCGATCTGGAGGCACTGGTCCCTCCATTGAAGCGAGTAATGGCTCGTCGGGCTCATAGTACTCCCCGACTAGCCATAGAACGAAGCTCCAATACGACGACCCGTAAACACGCCCCGGCTCAGAAATATCGTGGTAGGCGGGGATGCTTGGCCCTCTTCTAGGGAACCCCAATGGAGACCAGATGACAAGTGCGAGCATGGAATATGTCACTGGAGCTGTTTGAGGACACCGCTTGGACTGTCCTAAACGGACATGTACCCGCATATTTTGGCGACTCAAAACTAGACGATTCGCCTCCTCGTAGACATGATAGAGAGGTCACCAAGCAGAATCACTTTCCTCAACTACACCTCAATTCGACCTGCAAGTCAACTGTCAACATGGCTGCATCTCCACAGATCACGACAGACACCGCGGCCGGGGCTGCCGCGGCCGACTTCATGGCTCTCAACAAGAAGTACACAGAGGAGAAAGAGAAGCGCCAGCGGTCTGACGGCAACGCGCAGTACATCGAGATGGAGACAGACGCGAAGTTCAGCAAGCTGGCCCAAGACCCATGGGTCGATCATGAGAAGCTCAACGCCCAGACGCCGAGCCTCAAGGATGGCGACGAGATGAAGTTCATCATCCTCGGCGCCGGCTACGGAGGGCTGCTGTTCGCAATTCGATTCATCCAAGCTGGTTTCAAGCCCGAGGATATTCGCCTGGTCGACGCCGCTGGTGGATTTGGCGGCACGTGGTATTGGAATCGTTACCCGGGTCTAATGTGTGACGTCGAATCCTACACCTACATGCCGCTCCTCGAGGAGACGGGCTATGTTCCCAAGCACCGATACTCGTATGGCCACGAGTTGCGGGCTCATGCGGACCGAATGGCAGAGACATGGGACTTGACAGACAAGGGTGTGTTCCGCTCGCAGATCAAGAGTTATGAGTGGGACGAGGACGCTAAGCGGTGGATCGTGGTTATCGAGCAGGTTCGCGGCCCGAATGAGTCGCCCATCACGATGACGGTTCGATCACAGTTCGTCGTTCTGGCCAACGGTGTTCTGAACCATCCCAAAGCGGCCAAGAACCTCGAGGCGTTTGAGGGCGACATGTTCCATACTGCGCGGTGGAATTACGAAGTCACTGGTGGGAACGCGGAGGACCTCGAGAATGTCCAGCTTACTGGCCTTGAGGGAAAACGTGTTGGCATCATTGGTACTGGCGCAACCGCCATTCAGCTCGTTCCACAGCTCGCCAAGTGGGCGAAGGAGCTCTACGTCTTCCAAAGAACGCCGTCATCTGTGGAAGAGAGAGGCCAGAGGCCTACTGATCCAGAAGAGTGGAAGAAGATTGCCGACGGCCCTGGCTGGCAGAGGCGTCGCCTTGACAACTTCAATTCACTCGTTTCTGGCGGCGAGGTAGAAGAGGACTTGGTAGATGATGGCTGGACGAAGATTCAGACTTACAAAGGCCTTGTCGGCGCACCACACGAGAAACCTCTTGGATTGGAGGATATTCCCAGCCATATCGGCAGTCTTCTCGCCCTGGATGCCCCGAGATCGGAGAGGATTCGACGTCGAGTTGAGGAAATTGTGAAGAATAAGTCAGTTGCTGAGGCTTTGAAGCCATGGTACCCATCATGGTGCAAGCGACCGACCTTCCATGACGACTACCTCCCGGCGTTCAACCTACCCAACGTACACCTTGTTGATACAAATGGCAAGGGAGTCGACCACGCCACCAAGAATTCACTAGTCGTCGACGGTACAGACTATCCTCTCGATGTCATTGTGCTGAGCACGGGATACAGGCCGCCTGCAGCAGACATGGCCGAGCCATCAAGCAGATCCAACATGACCATCAAGGGCCGGAACGGCGAGCTCCTATCGAACAAGTGGTCGGACAAAGGCCCGTCTACCTTCCACGGCGTCCTCACCAACGGTTTTCCAAACCTGTTCCTGACCGGCCCTTTGCAGATCGGCGCCGCGGCAAACTTTGCTTATGCCCAGGACGTCCTTTCTCAACATTGCGCATACATGGTAGTCGAAGCTATGAAGCGCGCGGGGAAAAGCACCAATAAGGTGACTATAGAGAGCATATTGGCGGGGGAAGAAGCATATGTCGGTTTCATTATGCAGCATGCGGCTTGGTTCTCTAGTTTGTCTATATGCACACCAAGCTACATGAACAATGAGGGCGAAAAGGCCCCACTCGAGGCACAAATGAAGTTGGCCAGAGGAGCGCCGTTTCCACATGGTATCAATGCCTATGTAAAATTCCTGGAGGGCTGGCGGGCTGGTGGCTCGATGAGCGGTGTTCAAGTCACAGCATAGCAACGAGCTATATTGAAGTGACATGGACGTTTAAACAGAAAGGCTGGAGGATTGAAGTAGATGACATTATGTCAATGCATATGCAGCCTGTACATAGCCCTTCGTCTAGCTTAGCAGAGATGAGAAGCTAAGGGCGTTTTACTACGCCTAACTTTATAGCAATTGGCCGCCATTATGCTTGTCGGCGTTCTGTTCGTCTTGGAAAACTTTTGTAGAGCAGCAACAGCAACGAAATCCTGTCGGTCGCGAGTAACAAATAGGCATATGCCCACGTCATAGAGTCAATGGAGGTGACAATCGGGTAGATTCGATTTTCGGTGAAAAGATTTTAGTACGGGAGAGCTCATTTGGATATTTGAATCGACATCAATCCGCAGTTAGTCGGGTGTAGTAATGTAGTAATAAGACTTGAGTACATAGATACATAATCAAACAACTCGACAGGAAAGAGTGATCACACGTACAGTTTATCTGTCCCCGAGAGATGACTCATTCGATGCTCCAGCTTTCGGAATTTAGGTAACTTTGAGTTTCTGAATTCATTAGCAGACTTGGAGTAATCTGCGGACAGTGATCTATAAATATGTTCCTTTCCTTTAAGTCTTGTTTCATCTCACCAGGGAGTGCTATTGACATGGTAATTACTCAAAATATTATTCATTGTTGTTCAATATACCAATAACAAAGGCGATACTAAACGTGGACAAACCCCAATTACTTGAATGCCAGAATTCTAGTACAGCACAGCCAGGATACCGATGGCCACCGACAGCCAACTGCCAGGTTGTAGGGCTTGCGAGCCGGCTGTTGGAACGACCACGACTCCTGTGCCTGAAGCCGGACTTCTAGTCGTCGCGGTCTGGCCTGAGCCGCCGTTACCGCCGCCAGAGCCGCCAGAGCCACCACCAGTAGCAGCACCACCACCGCCATTTCCTCCGTTGCCGCCGCCAGAGGCACCGCCGCCGGTAGCACCACCCCCGGTGCCACCTCCGCTACCTCCTCCATTGCCACCACCGTCTCCTCCATTACCACCGCTTCCACCTCCGCTACCTCCCCCACTACCGCCGCTACCTCCACTGCCACCACTTCCACCGCCACCGACAGTTCCAGTGGACGCAGGGGGGTTGCCAGCCCCGCCAGGTACAGTCGCACCCGGCACCATGCCTGAAAGATTATGGTCAGTGGTTGAACGCGAGCCTCGAGATTGGAATATGTCACTCACCACCAGTGGGATTGGCCCCAGGAACGCCCATAGGTACTGTTGGCAGGCCTGTAGGTATGGCAGCGCCCTTAATATTATCAGTGATTGCTAGTAACATATCTTGGGAACAGGTCAAACTCACGGAGCAATCAACCGTCGACGTCAGGGACATGACCCTGATCTCAGTGGTGACTGCCGCCGTCGAACATGCGTATAGCGCAACGCCTAGCAACATGTGGGTCTTCATTTCGGCGGCAGCTCATTCAGAGGAACTTGAATGTGGTTGTTCAGAGCCTAGTGAAAAAGGATCGGACTAGAGGGCCGATGTGTGTTGAGTTTATATGCCGTGGGAAGGTAAGCAGTCGGAAGATAGACCTCACCGGATCCGTGTAGATGATGTTAGTCTTGTAGAAAGCCGCAAGACAGCTAAGTTCTTGCTCATCATTCAAATATTCCGGAAGAAGATTAAAGAGTTAGCTACTGGGGTAATCGGTGGCGTTGCTGCTGGGAGGATATCGCGTGGGAATTGATCCAGCGTCAGGTGGCTTCAGCCTTTGCAGACCTAGCCATTCCAAGTCTGCGCTCTGGTTTCTTTATCGCGCCATTGAAGATCCGCGAGGCTATCCGCTTGCGTCTTTGACTGATTATGAAATCTCAAGGTGAATGGGCCGTCAAGGTTTAGTGATGGAGATGTACTTGGTAATGAAGTATCCTATACCTGTTCTTGTAGACCATGCCACGAAGTCGGTGAAAGTCCGTTCGTGGTCTAGCAAACGACGAGGGTGTAAGCTTAACTCAAGTGTCATCAATGGATACTTCGTATCCGGACAAGATGGCGTCCTGAGCCTGACAAGGAGGTACAGCCACAAGACTATGCAGGATCGAAGGGATGCCGGCCCTCGAGCTGAGCATGACTGTTAGTCTGGAAATATTCGTTCAGGATACTACTAGCTGAGCACGAGCTGGATCAAAGACTTGTGATACCTGCCTGGTACCCCACGCCGATCTAATTCCTCTATCATGCTAAGCTCATGCACCCTGGTCTTCTCGAAGCTGCTTGCAGATTATGAACGGACGTAGAGTTCCTGGCTCGAAGCTTAAGCGTATTCTAGGTCGACCCCATAGAGGTAAAGCTGAACTGTCACACTTGTAAGTCTCTTTAGGCCACAAGCCATAAGGTCGTTCGCTACTAGGTATTCTTCCCGAAGCTTTCGCCCTCCTGTGGGGTCAAAACCCAGCACTAGACACCAAACCTCGTATTGGAGTGAGCGAAGCTTCTGCGAACTATGTTCTGCTAGCTGAGCTCGAGGATTTAGACAAAGTAGCTTATTCTTTTACCGCGATGCTACGTTGTTAGTTGCTTGGATTTGACCGCAAGCGTCAATAGGAGAGGCTGAGATTTCCGAATAGACACAAGGATTAGGCCGGTGTAAGAAGATTTCGGGATCCTGATTCCATGACCGACGAGTTAGTTAACGTACTTGAAAATATAACATCTAGAAACAGCCTAAACAGGAATGCCAAGTCTAGTGTCTTTATTCCTTTACTTTCAAGATTCCGAAGTATCCTCTGCTATAAGGTAATTACTAAGATCCGAAGTTGTTCCCATAGGTAGCGGATGGTATATGCGGCGGCAAATTTGGTAAATTCCAGCAAATCCAGATGATTTTACTGAGTTAGCTGACACAAACTGGAATGTGGCGGCGAAACCTCACACTTACTCTGGCTACCAAACGGCGAACGGCACAACGCTTCTGGCCGACGCAATGGAACTAAGAATCCCCGTGCCTGAGACTGGATCTGGGTGATCGCCCACACAGAACGCCCGCCGATTGTTGGCACTCAACGTCGCGGCACATTGTCTCAGTTGAGTCTCCGCACAGTGTTCGCGCTACTGACGCTATTTCTGCTCTGGGTCGAGCTAACTTCTGGAGATGGCTTAATTGCCGAAGTTTATCTTCCAAGGAGGCCAGTCAGCTTTCCCCATTTGGACGACAGCGTTCTGTTTGCCGATAATGGGTATACCTGAAAATCTCGTCATGGTGCCCTTTCCGGGACTTCGGCAATACCTTTTTTCTCGGCTCTAGTCTTCCCAGCGGCACGGCCGCTACATGTGCCGGGCAGTGCAACCACCAGTCGGATGTCTGAATGGCCGGATTCTCGGACGTAATCCACTCAGCCTTGGGAGGATGCAGATATTGAGGAATGATGGAAAGCACAGGGCTTGCTGCTTTCCATTAAAGTTACTAAAGGCAAGCAGCCATCTTAGTGGGATCATATTGTCGTGATGTCAGAAGAAGAATGTGGCGAGCGTCCTATCACTAAGTACTGACACCGGGGCCGGAACCGCTTGATCAATCCACAACTTACACATAAGTCGGCCCGCAAGAGGCTGTGATTGTCAGCAATAAGGCCCAATCAATCTTTAACAAAAGCTTCGCGAACTTTACTGCCCAAGTGGATCGCAGTCTCACAACACTCCTGATCGCATCAACATGACCAATTGCGTCGGCCAGATTATCGGTATCGTCTCATAGTCAGCATACATGGCTAAAATCCGAAATCATAAAATCAGCATGTTCAAACCAGGTCCAAGGACCGAATTCCTCATCTGCATGTAGCGAAGTTTTACACATAGTGGACCCTCACGAGACTAGTCTGTGTGCGAGCGGTGCGTCCCGTCCTCGCTGGAACCGCTAGACGATCCAGTCAATCCACCAGAGAGCGGGTATCAAGCCATCTTTACTCTCACCAGCCCTGGCTGGTTCATGCGTCAGCAGCGCTTGTCACGGACTTAGTCCGTATGCCGATTTCCCACAACAATTCAACCGCTTCAATTGTGCTAAGGGGGAGGTTTGGCATGCTCCGGATCTGGGAACTAACAAATAGGGCACGGCATTTGTTGTGGGCGATCAAAAACACCTAATCCGGGCATGAGATGGCGACATTGACGGTCCCTTGGCTGCTACTTCGGAGCCTGCTCCCATTCCGAAGAGCGACGGCACCCCACACGCCCCCCGCATGACCACTCGATCACAAGAACATTGATCCAACTAGCAAGCCTTGTATCTCGTCTGTACATTGCAATCAAGTACATGGTGGTTCAGAAACTTTGCCCAGCACCGTCAGCCAGGCCCTTGGCACTCAACTCCAGAGTCATGTTGAACGGGCTCCCTTCAACCCTGGTTTCGGGCTCAAGATATTGACTGATTCCAAAGGATTCACGCCGCGCAAAAAGTTTCCGAGTTCGGTCTCGACTGAGCCGAGTTCCATGTACTTCTTTTGAGTGTATGTACAAATAACTCTAGATGTTAAGATATTAAATAAGGAACGAAATGTTCTTGGATTAAAGTATGACCAACAGAGTGTGAAGCGTGCTTGATTCATGCAGGTACAGCGCTCCAGCAATTGTCAAAGGCTGTTTTCTACATATCTAATTTGTGACAACCGGCTTTCTATAACTCTGCTAAATGGAGTTGCCATATCGGCATGCAGCATCAACACCAACTTGTTTTGGTCATTTAGTCATCTCGCCGGTGCTTCCGAGGCGTCAAAGAGTTTGCCTATTTTGACCTAGTCTTTCGAAGAAGAATGCTGACAGGCTAGCGAAACGCTAAGTTTTTCTATAGTCAAGCCTTCAAGCGTGCGAACTAGGGTCATTAGATCCCGGACACTGTACACTCCACTACTATTCAACCGTACACCCTCAATATCTCTCGTTGTCTTTTGCACCAGGTACCATGACAGTCTAGTCAATCGCAGTCACAGTCTGTTCCAGTCTTGTTCCAGATAATAACGTTACCACGCTTATGGGAACTAACGTGCTTTTGGAGCAAGAAGTATTGGCTACCCAACAACCAAACCTGCATAGGGATACGAACTTTGCCTCTCAACCATGGACTTTTGCTTCGTCAGTGTGACTGAGTGACACCCAACTAGAGTCTTGGGACAGGCTGATCACTAATGCCAGACAGCATATAGTTCCATGACGCAAACAGACAACATCTATCGAAGCGACTGAAGGCCTCAGTTTCCAAGAGATGTCTAGGAAGACCGGGAAGGACCTTCTCCGGCCGAGAAACACAGCATGTCTGCTGTTCCTGGTGGCAACGCCTAGCTGGGTTGGCTGATTTGTTTGTTCGCAAGGCAAAAGAACGATCGTCATGTTGAACGTTTGCGGAATTTTGCGAGGATGGCGTATCGCATGGAAACATCTTCAATTTGTTCTACACAACGACGAGCAACAACTTTAGATTAAAAGACGACCGTAATCTCTCTCGTAGAAGCCTTTACTCAGCCAGAGCATCAACGACATCAAGCTTCCTCTACTGCATCATCAGAAGCTCAAGGTAAGTATCGCAACAGTCGGATTCGCCAGTTACACGACAAGATGAGGTGGAAAATCCCACTGTCTCTCGTCGTCCACTGGACGGGGATTGCCAACGCCGCCGCACTCTCCAGTAACCCACCATGTCCAACAGATGCCAAAGTTGTCATCGAACAGCAACCGTTCGAGATTCAATGTTCCGGGAGCATCTCCCTCTCGACCAGGACTAGGTATGTCATCTATCTCAGACTCTTGGGTCGAAGAGAACAGCATTCCTTAACATCTTGCAGGACCTACACTGAGTGGGTGACCACCACCGATGTTGTCCAGGGTGGGACCACGTCAAAGGCAACGATAGTTTACACCACTTCTAATCCTCCTGGTCTTATTACCGTCACTTCAACCGGCACTCAGACGGGAGCTACAACCATTCCCCCAAATAATCCCGGCGATCCGACCACTATCGTCACCTATGTTCCACCTCTGCCCACGGTCACTTCCCTCGCCAGCACCGCCGGCTTGACTACTGTTCCGCCTGGTCCAAACGGTGGCCCATCGACCGTGGTCACCTTTGCGACAGGCCCTGTCACGGTGACCTCGTCGGCAAAGACTACCGGCCTTACCACAGTTCCTGGTTCAAATGGAGGTCCTCCTACCGTCATCACTTTTGCCACCACCCCGTTGGTTCCAGTGACCGTAACTTCGACCGCTTCAGTCACCGGGTTGACAACTATTCCTCCCGGACCGAACGGAGGCTCGCCTACTATAGTAACCTTCGTGACGCCCCCTGCTGGTCCAGTCACGATCACCTCTTATGCCTCCACGACCGGCTTAACAACTCTGCCTCCTGGCCCGAACGGTGGCCCCCCAACTGTCATTACCTTTGCAACTGGGCCTCCAGGCACAGTAACGATCACGTCTTTTGCGTCAACTACGGGCCTAAGCACCCTTCCGCCCGGTCCTAATGGCGGCCCGACGACTGTCATCACTTTTGCTACCACACCCCTTACCCCTGTGACTATCACCCAGACGGCCTCCACGACCGGCTTGACAACAGTCCCTCCTGGTCCGAACGGCGGCCCGCCGACGGTCATCACTTTTGCCACGGGACCTCTGCCTCCCGTGACGATCACATCGACAGGATCAACGACCGGCCTGACCACGGTCCCGCCTGGTCCAAATGGCGGTCCTACTACCGTCATTACATTCATTACCGGTCCCCCACCAGTCACCCTCACATCCACTGCGTCGATAACTGGCTTGACTACCCTCCCAGTTGGACCTAACGGCGGACCTCCCACCATTGTCACATTCGTCACGCCTCCTCCTCAGACCCCCGTGACCATCACCCAGACGGCATCAACCACCGGCTTGACTACTCTTCCCCCGGGCCCTAACGGCGGTCCGCCGACAGTCATTACCTTTGCTACCGGCCCTCCGGGTGTCACTCCTCCCGTCACAGTGACTTCGACCGGAAGTACTACCGGCCTTATCACAATCCCGCCCGGGCCGAACGGTGGCCTCACTACGATCGTTACCTTGGTCACCGGTCCCCCGCCGGTTACGGTAACGTCCTTCGGAAGCACTACCGGATTGACCACTTTACCTCCGGGTCCTAACGGAGGCCCGCCTACTATTGTCACCTTCGCAACCACCACCCCGCCAGTGCCGGTCACAATTACTCAGACTGGCACTACTACTGGGCTCACAACCGTTCCTCCAGGGCCCAACGGTGGACCTCCCACAGTCATCACTTTTGCAACGGGGCCTCCTCCTGTGACTCTCACCCAGACTGCTAGCACAACCGGCCTGACAACGATTCCCCCTGGCCCCAACGGCGGTGTCCCCACAGTCATTACTTTCGTAACCCTTCCTCCATTGACCCCGGTCACCCTCACTCAGACTGCGACCACCACTGGTCTCACGACAATACCTCCTGGACCCAACGGAGGGCCACCAACAGTCATTACATTCGCAACGGGCCCTCCCCCCATTACTATTACTCGAACTGCCAGCACAACTGGTCTCACCACCATTCCCCCTGGCCCGAACGGCGGCGTTCCTACTGTCATCACTTTTGTAACCCTTCCGCCGCTGACTCCAGTGACTGTCACTTCAACTGGTACTACCACAGGTCTCACGACTGTGCCTCCTGGACCTAACGGTGGCCCCCCGACGGTCATCACTATCGTCCCAGGCCCGTCCCCAGTGACTCTCACTCAGACTGCAAGCACTACTGGTTTGACTACCGTTCCTGGCGGTCCCGGTGGTCCCAACACAGTCATCACCTTCGTAACGACCCCGCCCCCGGTAACTCTCACTCAGACTGCAAGCACTACTGGTTTGACTACCGTTCCTGGCGGTCCCGGTGGTCCCAACACGGTTATCACCTTCGTAACGACCCCGCCCCCGGTAACTCTCACTCAGACCGCCACAACTACCGGCCTTACAACTGTGCCTGGAGGAGCCGGCGGCCCTAACACCGTTATTACCTTCGTCACCGGCACTCCTCCAGTTACCGTCACTCAGACAGCCAGCACGACCGGCCTCACTACTTTACCTCCGGGGCCCAATGGCGGACCGACTACTGTAGTGACCTTCGTCACCGGCACTCCCCCAGTTACCGTCACTCAGACTGCCAGCACGACCGGCCTCACTACTTTGCCTCCGGGGCCCAATGGCGGACCGACTACTGTAGTGACCTTCGTCACTAGCACTCCACCTGTCACTGTGACCCAGACTGCCAGCACTACTGGTCTCACCACGTTGCCTCCCGGCTCCAACGGAGGACCGACTACCGTGGTTACTTTCGTTACTGGCACTCCTCCCGTTACCGTGACTCAAACCGCCAGCACTACCGGCTTGACAACCGTTCCGCCCGGTCCCAATGGGGGTCCCACCACCGTGATCACCTTCGTGACGAGCCCTCCCCCAGTTACTTTGACCTCCACCGCTACTACAACTGGCCTCACAACTTTGCCCCCGGGACCTAATGGAGGACCTCCTACTGTGGTCACTTTCGTGACCACCACCCCCCCAGTCACAATCACATCAACCGGCACCAACACTGGCCTGACTACAATCCCTCCTGGAACCGCAGGCGGACCTCCCACTGTGGTGACGCTCGTGACCACTACCCCTCCAGTCACCCTCACATCCACTGGCACAACCACCGGTCTGGTCACGATCCCCCCCGGCCCAAGCGGTGGTCCTCCTACCGTGATCACCATCGTACCTCGCATCGGTATCATTCGGACTTTTACTCAGACCGCCAGCCAGACCGGCGTCACGACTTTATCAAACTCCGATCCCTTCGGCACGACTACCGTCATCACCTTCGTCACGGTGCCTACTGGTGCTCTGACTACTGTCACTTCGACTGGTACCCGAACTGGAGCCACAACCATTATTCCCACGGATCCGGCCGGCACTACTAGTGTCATCACATTCGTCCCGCCAGCGACCGGATTCGTCACGACACTCGTGTCAACAGCAACCCAGACGGGCGTCACCACTTTGCCCCAGACGGACCCCACTGGCACAACAACCGTCATCACTTTTGTCCCTGTGACGGGAGCCATCACAACCCTCGTATCGACGGGTACTCGGACAGGCGTCACAACTTTACCTCAGACGGATCCCTCTGGAACAACAACTGTGATTACCTTCGTTCCCCCCGTAACAGGTGCGGTCACAACTCTCGTATCGACAGGCACGCAGACGGGTATCACAACTTTACCTCAGACGAATCCATCGGGCACAACAACTGTGATTACCTTCGTTCCCCCCGTAACAGGTGCGGTCACAACTCTCGTATCGACAGGCACGCAGACGGGTATCACAACTTTACCTCAGACGAATCCCTCTGGAACAACAACTGTGATTACCTTCGTTCCCCCCGTGACAGGCGCGATCACGACTCTTGTGTCAACGGGCACGCAGACAGGCGTCACGACCTTGCCCCAGACAGATCCCTCTGGTACAACGACGGTGATTACTTTCGTTCCCCGTATAACAGGCGCGATCACGACTCTTGTGTCAACGGCGAGCCAGACGGGAGTAACGACTTTGCCCCAGACAGACCCTTCCGGCACTACGACCGTCATCACTTTTGTTCCTCCTGTTACGGGCGCAATTACGACTCTTGTCTCTACGGCTACCCAGACGGGCGTTACGACTTTGCCCCAGACAGATCCTTCCGGTACTACGACCGTCATCACTTTTGTTCCTCCTCTTACGGGCGCAATTACGACTCTTGTCTCTACGGCTACCCAGACGGGCGTTACGACCCTGCCCCAAACGGATCCCGCTGGTACTACTACCGTTGTCACTTTTGTCCCTCCCCCAACGGGTGCTATCACGACGATCGTATCAACCGGGACGAGGACGGGCGTAACAACTCTACCTCAAACGAATCCCACTGGTACAACGACCGTTGTCACCTTCGTCCCCCCCGGCGCTTGTGCCACTCCGCCCGTGGATTGTGCCGCATCCGGCCTCACTCTCAAGCTCTACGCAAACTCGGTCCAAGTTGCCGATGGCTATGGAGTCTCAGACGGCCGATCTGGAGTCGGGCCCGATTACTACCTCACTCAGAATGCCCTGGCTCAAGGCAGCACGAACTCAATTTCCGTTCCCTACAAGGATGCGAGCGGCACGACCGTCACGCCCTACACTCCCCAGACATCAGGCTCTTCGACGGGCTTCCGGTACTACGAGGGTCTGACGCAGACGTACGGCGGCATCACGTACAACGCCAACAACTTCACCCTCGTCTTCACCGGATACTTCCGGCCTGATCAGAGCGGAACGTACAACTTTTGCTACGGGTACGCCGACAACCGCGACGCTTTTTACCTTGGAGACGCTGCCTTCGCTTGCGGCAGGCCCGCGAACGCGGATACCCCCAGGGGAGCTACTCCCCTGGCAAAGAGTTGGTTCGCTGCCGACGGAAACACCGGCTGCGCCAGCGTCAACCTCGTCGCGGGGGCCTTCTACCCGGTTCGACAGGTGTTTGGTAACTGGGGTACTCCCTCGTCTCTAAACTTCTTCTTCAACGGACCGGGCCATGCGACGAACTCGTCTGACATCTCGGGGCTTGCCTATCCTGAATCGTGCACCGCAGCCCAGCCCTCCAGCTCGTCAACAACTTCAGCCGCCACGGGCTTCGTCACTACGATCGTGTCGACGGCGACGCAGACCGGCGTGACCACATTGCCCCAAACGAATCCCGGCGGCACGACCACCGTCGTCAGCTTTGTGCCTCCGGCCACGGGTGCCGTGACCACCGTGGTCTCAACCGGAACCCAGACTGGCGTAACTACTCTGCCCCAAACTGACCCGACTGGCACGACTACCGTGGTCTCGTTCGTACCCCCAGTCACTGGCCTCGTAACTACCGTGGTCTCGACAGGTACCCAGACCGGCGTGACTACACTACCCCAAACTGACCCGGCTGGCACGACCACCGTAGTGTCATTCATACCTCCGGTCACTGGTGTCGTAACTACCGTGGTCTCAACCGGAACCCAGACTGGCGTAACTACTCTGCCCCAAACCGACCCTGCTGGCACGACCACCGTGGTCTCGTTCGTACCTCCGACGGGCGCCGTGACGACCGTAATCTCAACCGGAACCCAGACTGGCGTGACGACCTTGCCCCAAACCGACCCGGCCGGCACAACTACCGTAGTCACTTTCACGACGCCCATCACCGGCGCCATAACGACTATCGTTTCAACGGGTACCACGACCGGCGTGACCACCCTCCCCCAGACCAACCCGGCCGGCACAACCACCGTCGTCACTATCACGACGCCCAGCTGCACCCCGGGACTCCGATGGGCCTACTACGGCTTCTCCCGCGCCGCCTCCGACACCGTCAGCACAGCCGGTCGCATCCCCTACCACAACACCGACGACACCTCCAAGGCGAACTGGAAGACCACCTACTTCAACATCCCAACTGTCCTCAATGGCCAGACCCCGAGCAACACGGGCTACACCACGACCATCGGCCTCGCTCAGCAGTGCGACACCACCACCCGCACGGTATACGGTACAACGACAAGCGGCCAGTCCAACTTCATGATCGTCCAGCACATCGGCTACTTCCACCCTCTCACCACCGGCACCTACACTTTCAGCTTCAGCGGCGTTGATGACGGCGTCTATCTCTGGCTCGGCCAGGGAAGTGCCGCAAAGACGGGCTTCACCAACGCGAACGCGCAGAAGAACGTCGATTACTATGACACGAGCAGCTCCGGCACGTACACGTTCGCGGCAACCGCGGGGCAGTACTACCCCATCCGTCTCCTCTTCGTCAACGCTCAGCAGTGTGGTCTGTTCAATTTCTCGCTCACGAACCCCTCCGGTGGCGTCGTCGTCTCCAACACCCAGGCCGTCACGAACAACCAGCTCGTGTTCAGCTGTCCCACCGTCGCAGACGCTCAACCATTCAATTTCTAAGCTTTCTTTTGTCTTTTTTCTTGATAATTTCATATTGGTCTACATTTTATACTCATCTTCCACTTCGTCACCTGGCAACAATATCTTGTTTGGTTCCTGTCTTGTGGCGTCTTCGGGGCCGGAAGATCATACCTCCTCTGTGTAGAAGGGGGATATCATCTCAATGGATATAATCGGGAGTCGCTTCGGACACGGATAATTATGTGGTTGTAATTGATCATGGGCTAGCATTATAAAGATTAGTTTTCTTATTTGCCTACTAAAGGGTTTCTCGAAACTTGTCCTCATCTGATGACTGTTTTGAACCACAGTTTTGCTATCTCGTAGCACGTATTGAACACTGCAAGCGAGTATATCAGTCGTGAATATAACACATTTCTTACATGAAGCATATCTTTCCAAAGGTAACTCTCGGTTGATTCTCTACATGGATACTAGACATGATCACACGCCTCTGAGGGCGTTGCCAATCAAATGATAGGCAAACCGGTTGTCCTGACAGTGACTTCTACTGCGTTCGATCTTTCGAGTAAATTTGATGTGATTAAAAAAGAAGCTCAACTAAAGTACTAATTTCGCTTTCTTCTTGTGGCTGAAAGTGAGAAGTACGTACACGTAAACTAGCTTCAGCCCCGGATCATTCGTTCTCTCACTTGCATGAGGCACAGTGATGAGTTTGACCAAGGTTCCATACATTGCAGTTTGATGAGACTTTATTCAGGCTGCAAAGTATGTTTCGCGGGAGCGAAGAAGCAACAAGTCGGATGAACTGAATAGCATCACCTTGGCACGCTCACAATCCGAGGTCCCACCCGTATTGATTATTTTTCGGCGGACATATTGACGAAGTATTGTCGTAACACAGTGATATCTTTACACCAACAGAAACCGGACTTGTAATGCCCTTGATAATTTTAATCACCATTTTCCGTTGCATTACTAATCTACTACGACGAGTTAGTCGCAGTAAGTTTAAGTAAGTCGGTACTTTGCCGTCTATTAGGATCTATTATCATGACTTGCTCTTCAGGGGTAATACAGGCCAGTCATAATCCCGGACAAAAATCGTCTTAAAATTCCATTCCCCCACACCTACCACCTCCAGTTTCTCTCCCTCTTCGCTCAGTAGCACAACCTCGGCGGTGACACCATGAGGTATACTCAGTCTAACATGCAACATCTCTTTGCCTCCATTGACCACTTTCGTCTCCCAAGAGCACTCGATGAGCCCATGACGACTCATATGAGACGCCGAGGCGTGGGAGAACTCAGCTCCAATAGCTGGAGCAATGCGGCATCTCGTCCACCCTGGCTCAAGTCTCTGAAGACCTGCTATTCTTTCAAACAGGAACTTTGCAATAGCACCGAAGGCATAGTGATTGAAAGAGGTCATCTCGCCTGGATTGATGCTTCCGTCGGGGAGCATAGAATCCCACCTTTCCCAGACCGTTGTAGCCCCCATAGTGATGGGATACAGCCAAGACGGGCATTCTTTTTCCAAAAGCATGCGGTAGGCTACTTGAACATGCCCTGTGATGAACAGTGCCTCGCAGAGGTATGGTGTTCCAGCAAATCCTGTTGCAATCTTGAAGTCATTCTTCTTCACGAGCTCCGCTAGACGTTGGCCGGCCCGAACTTTCTGCGACTCGTCCAGCACATTCAAGCAGATGGCTAAAGCGTATGCTGCCTGGGTGTCTGACACAATCCGCCCATTTTGAGTCACGTATTCTTGATGGAACTGTGCTTTGGCTGCCCTGAACTCTGATTCAAAGTCGACCTTCCTGGTCTCTTCACCAAGGATGCCAGATATACGAGCCATCAGCCGCAGACTCTGGATGAGAAACATGTTGGCGACCATCTTCGCGTCTGTCGGGGATTTCCACGGCGCGTCTGGGGGGGCGGTAGGATCGAGCCAATCCTGTCGAACATCAGTATGACCGCAAAACTTAAATTAGGAGAGCCACGCACGCCGAGCTGAAAGATTGAGTTGTCCCACAAGTGCTTTGCACCAGATTGGTTGCGCGGCAACTTGACCATCCAAGTCAGCATGCTGCCATACTGTTGAGATAGAATGCTGTCGTCTCCAGTCTCTTGATAGAGCGCCCAAGGAGCTAGAATAGTAACATCGTGCCAGATAGCGCAAGGCACTCTTCTACACCATATCGGATCTGGAAGTGTGGCATTCGGACTGACCATCGGCGGCACACCACCCAGAACCTCTTGGTCGTATGCTACATCAATGAGCCAGTTCTTCAGCATTCCATAGCAATCAAATAACAAAGTTGCCGTCGGTGCGAAAAGCGCTAGGTCACCCGACCAACCAAGCCTTTCATCTCGTTGAGGGCAGTCTGTCGGTACAGACAGAAAGTTTCCGCGCATGCCCCAAACAATGTTTTGGTATAGCTTATTCAGGAGGGGGTCGGAGCAGAAGAATGACCCAGCAGCCTTCATATCTGTATGGTAGACTATGGCTTCGACTGATGATATCAAGTCATGATCACTAGTCCACCCATCGATCTGTGCATATCTGAAGCCGTGAAATGTAAATCGAGGTTCATACCCTTCTCCCTCCGGGGCACCGCTCAAGATGTACTCATCTACAGCTTTACAGATACGCAGAGGGCGCGTTCCGAGCTCATCG
Source organism: Colletotrichum costaricense (assembly GCF_030867565.1). Classification (NCBI taxonomy): domain Eukaryota; kingdom Fungi; phylum Ascomycota; class Sordariomycetes; order Glomerellales; family Glomerellaceae; genus Colletotrichum; species Colletotrichum costaricense. The sequence goes on along the minus strand of NW_026848254.1, from coordinate 93,488 downwards.
TTCTCTAGCACCTCGGCGTGTGAGAAGGTAATTTTGTGATTTCTGGGTCCTTTGATGTTACGAAACTTGAGACAGCCGACGAGGTTTTGACCAAAGTCGATGATCGTCTTGCCGGAGGGAGTCGTTATTTGGTTGACAGGCCCGACGGCTTGAGTTTTCCGCACCGGCTCGCCGTATCCAGCGACCAAAGTGGTCGAAATCGGCAAGAATTCCAGAGTTATCACTTTCTCAAAGCGAAGTCCGTCCGACATGCTAGCGGCCACCCATTTCGACCAATTTGGCAAGTCAAGGGTGGCGTCATACTTCTCTCCGTCGTAGATCTCAGCAAGTATGATGGGACCACGAGCGACCTGCCAGGATCCGTCTGTCGAGATTCTCTGGATAATCCCATCGCCAGATATGATTTCCAGCTGAGCAATAAGTGCTGTGTGAGGACCCCAGATATTTCGATGACCGCCCTCAAATCCTATACGCCCAGAAAACCACCCTTCTGCAACACGGACTCCAATGCAGTTCTCAGGCTGATTGCTAGAAAGCAACGAAGTGACATCATACGTCTGATACTGAAGTCTTCCTTCATAAGATGTCCATCCTGGAGCGAGGAAATAGTCGCCAACTCGCTGACCGTTAATCTCTGCCTCGTAAACGCCCTGTGCTGTGACGTACAATCTAGCCTGAAAGGCGGGGAAATTGACTGAGAATTGCTTGCGAAAGAGCTGCTCTGGGTCGGGAGCGACTGTACCGGGGCCCCAGGGTGCAGCAATGCGCTCACTACTCCAATCTGTACGAGCAAGAAGACCGACCTCAAGGTGCGATGGTTTGCTCCAATCAGTCGCCTTCTCGTCCTGGTCCCAGATTCTGATTCTCACCGAAATCCGCTGACGTGAAGAAAGTGGCTTTCGAAAAGGCCACGGCACCAAACTTGATGCAGATGATACACATTTCAGGGTCGATACGACCTTTGAGATAGTAAGAATCGTCTCAGAGAGCTCAATCTCATAGGAAATCTGACGAAAATCTGTGGAGACTCCCTCGATTTTCCAAGAGAGTCTTGGTGTGGTCTCATGAACTCCAATACAGCCAGAGGCATGATAGTGCTCGAACTGAACAGAGGTAACCGTAGCCATGATGTAAAACTCGCTGTTGTGAATGATGAACTGCGATGGCGTCTTTTCAGAAGTCGGTCTTGATGTGGCCAGCGAGAATGGGTCTCAATAATCCGCAAAGGTCTTGAGCTTGCCCATCGATATGGCTTATCACTCAGCATCTGTAGTAATTCCGACCTAAAATTCTTACAGCCGTAGGCAGCATCTTCTCGGGTTCCTGTTAAGCCCCGAAAGATTGCTGTGTCGGCGCAACATACAGCGACCTCAGCTGGGAACCATCTTTATTGTCTTGTTCTGGTAATTTTCGCCTGGAGCACAGCGGCGGAAAACCAGGCGCAGATCTTCTAGTGACCTAAGTCCAACAGTCTCCACCCGTATTCGTACGTATATCGTATTGATGCCAAGTTACGAGGGTACTTTCAAGCAGGAAGCTTGGTTTTTGACGTGTCAGTTGAGCCCAAGGTGCCTGTCTTGACTGGTCCTCGTTAACCATCCATGCTGAGTTGTGAGCCCCTCCCCGCAGCGAGCTGACCAAGAACAGGAGGATCGCTGTATCATCAGAACAGGCTCGGTGAATGTTGATACGAGTATTTGCTGCAGTATTCTGGTACTTAAATTGTCCCATTAGTCTGATCGAAGACTGCTTGACGCTTGCACCTAGCCCGGCTGGCATTGTCATCATCATTCCGATCTCAACCAGGCTTGTTTTCCAATCATGTCCAAAGAAGCGGCCATGTTCCAGGCTGGAGACCTGGTAGCATACAGTCAGTCAACCGGCCATGATCTCCCACTTGAGGATCTCCGACTTCCGTCAGATTTTGTCTGGGGCACCGCCACTGCCGCCGTCCAGATTGAGGGTGGCATTTCCCAAGATGGAAAAGGGAAGTCGATTTGGGATGTGTACACCCATCTCGAGCCGTCAAGAACAAATGGCGAGAATGCCGATGTAGCATGCGACCACTACAACAGGGTAGCCGAAGATGTAGAACTCATGTCCTCCCTCGGCGTTGACGTCTACCGATTTTCTCTGGCCTGGACACGCATAATTCCTCTCGGGGGACGCAATGACCCTATCAACGAAAAAGGTGTCGCTTTCTATGACGATCTCATCAACCGACTCTTGGCAAACAACATCGAGCCTGTGGTGACTCTTTACCATTGGGATCTCCCACAAGAGCTCTACGAAAGGTACAAAGGATTACTCGACACAGCTGAGTATAGAGCTGATTTCCAGAACTACGCCCGGATCTGCTTCTCTCGGTTTGGCGATCGAGTCAAGAAATGGGTGACCTTCAATGAGCCCTATATCATCTCGATCTTCGCGCATCACAGTGGCGTACTGGCGCCAGGCCGCTGTGCTGCCAGTGGTGCCAACACCAAGACAGAACCTTGGCGCGTCGGTCATACAATCATTTTGTCTCATGCTTCCGTGGTACAAGTTTATGCGGAAGAGTTTCAACCATCTCAGAAAGGAGAAATATCGATTGTTCTCAACGGACATTTTTACGAACCTTTTGAGGAAGGCAATCAGACCGACGTAGAAGCCGCTCAACGCAGAATGGAGTTTTACATTGGCTGGTTCGGAGACCCAGTGTTTCTGGGAACAGACTACCCATCCTCAATGAGAGCATACCTCGGCTCGCGCCTCCCTGAGTTTACGGCGGAAGAACGTGCTCTTCTTCGGAAGACTGCCCCAATCAACGCATTTTATGGTATGAACCATTACTCTACCAAGTACGCGCGTGCTCTGCCAGACCCCCCAGCAGACGATGACTGGACTGGCAATATCGAAGAGACGTCAGTTAATAAGCAAGGAGTGGAGATTGGACCCATTTCGGGCGTCCAGTGGCTACGACTTGCGCCAGAAGGATTCCGGAAGTTATTGAACTGGGTGTGGAATCGGTATCAGCTTCCCATCATAGTCACGGAAAATGGGTGTCCCTGCCCCGGTGAAATCGATGTTGATGTTGCGCGAAAGGATAACTTCCGTCAGAGATACTTTGGCCTCTACCTTGACGCTATATCTCGCTCCATTTATGAAGACGGGGTCAGAGTAGAGGGTTATTATGCTTGGAGCCTTATGGATAATTTTGGTAAGTTAACCCCCTCGAAGATCAGTATTCGCAAGTCGACCCGAATGGATCTAACACAGCCCAAATAGAATGGTCCGCTGGGTATGGTCCACGGTTTGGAATTTTTCATGTAGATTTTGAGACGCAGAAGAGGACGCCCAAAGGATCTGCCCTGTATTTGAGAGATACATTCCGGCGACGAAGAGGGTCACCCCACTAGCTCTGCTCTTCTTTTATGTTGCTAAGAACAATGCAAATGACACAGGAGTAGTGCGATTGACCATGAGACCGAAACTAAACTTAGACCAGTTTTTAGATGAATCATTGGTGGAACAACGAGATGTCGTTGTACAAAAAAAAGAATCGGAGAGCCGCTTGAGTTCAATGATGACTCTTAGAGGTATCCTGGAGCTCCAAAGTACGTATGAAACTCGCCCAGATCTTGCAGTCTGGCAAACACTTTCTCTCGTGATTGCAACATGCAGACATCTCTATTACGGTTTATTGGAAGACACCTTCCTATGCCTTCAGGAGAATGGGTAGTCGGGGAAGATTTCCATTCCCACGACCGTAGGAGACTTTTGACCACATGGCATCCACTTGAGGAAGGTAGTATCGGGATAGACTCAGACGGAAACAAATTTCAAAGAGGGGGTGCTATTGGCATCTAGCTTGTTGTTCATGAGTCCACAAGTCGAGTTAGCATCCTCGCATGCTGAGCCGTATTCCGTATTCATGGGCCCCAATTTTCATGAGCGACGCTGTCTCCAGAATAGCCCGAAAGGTTCGTATCGGGATCTTCACGCCAGATTCAGGTCCGAGAGTTTTCCATGATCATAAAGACGACTGCTGGTCGCTGAAATATGTGAAATTGAGAGCACGGCTATATAGATGTGTCACAACATTGTCGAGAAGCGAATTTCTCGATTTCACACAACTGTCTCAGCCATGTTATCTTCTATCCTCGCGGTTGCTCTCACAGCCAGCCTCGCAACGGCGGATACCGTACCTTCACCCCCACAACCGGAAGTATTCCATATTGTTGAGCTACCTCTTCCCCCCGTAGCTCCATCTTCCGATGAAGGTTCTTGTACAACTTTGATCAACCCTCGTGGGACAGGATGCATCGCCAAAGCCGTAGGCGACTTTCAGGCGGGAGACTTCACACCGGATGGCAAAAATGTTATCGTCAACGTGGTCTTCACCGGCGCCCCTACAGCTCCCAACCCTGCAAGCATCTACGATGGGGAGCATGTTCTTCTCATCAAGGCAGATGGCACCAACTTCACCAACGGCGATCCATGGAAGTGTCTGAGCTGCGGTGTTCCCGCCGTCAACGCCATCTCTCTTGACCCCCAGAAGGACTACCCCCACGTCTTCCGCAGCGGCAACAAGGCGCTTTGGGGTCACAACATTCTGGACTGCGGCGGGGCGCCTCTGGAAAGCGATGCATGCACCCCGAACAAGACATACATCTACCCGATCCACTGGAACACTGCAGCCGATGGCTCGGGGAAGGGCGGCAGTCCTCGCGAAATGCGCCTGCACCCAGACGACGTTCATATGGGATGGAGCTCTTTCACCAGTACAGGCGGTCAATTCGCTTACACTGGCCGCCTCAATTTCAACGCTGAGCCAACTGTGGGCGAACCACTCGCCCCTCGCTATGATCTCGTCGACGTGAATTTGCTCTTCGACCCTACGCGCGCGAACCCCATCACAACCAATGGCTCCGAACTCATCATCCACAACAATGCTATCGCCGTTGGCGAGCTGCGTGGTTTCAGCGGAAACGGCGAAGAGATCACCTATATTGGTAACCCCGTTGAGTCAACTAACATCGACGTCTTCGCCGTACATGTACAGACGGGCGCCGTCCGCCGCCTCACTAGCCACCCAGAATACGTGGATCCCATGGCCTTCTCTGCCGATAACGACTGGTTCGTTGCCATGGACACGCGAGGTACGAACCGCCAGATGTGGATGTCTGGCATGCGTGGGATCCCGCCCCTGATCGACCTCGTTGCTGTGACTGTGGCCGCCTCCACTCGCAACAACGGCCCCCGTCGCTTCTTCCAGCCAATCTTAATCGATCGCTACGGCGATCGCGGCGACTATTATGGTCAGCGGATCAATGCTGCGGGGGTCGAGAGCGGCGGTGCCATCAACGACCCGAACTGGAATGGCAGAGCGGACCCGGCCTTCTCCTTGGACGGAACAAAGATTACGTACTGGCAGGCTCTCGTGGTCTCCCCTTCATGTGGTGGTGCGAATCCCCTTCCTTGCCCCGAGTCTACAGCCCAAGGAGGCAGGGAGTATCGCGTGATGTTGGCTCAACGGATTGGTCGCGAGGCTACCGCGCCGGCGCCAATTTACAAGATTCCGGACGTGATCCCTTGGGCCACGCCATTTCCTCCGGGCACAGCTATCCCGGAGTCGCCGTTCACGGTCGAGCCAGGCAACTATACACTCCGTGGGAAGGTTTCTGGTATTGCTGGTGTAAGCATTGCCCCGGACTCTACTAATGTGAGCGGGCTGGGCAGCGTTGCAGTGAACTACACCAACTACTCGGATGATGGGGAGCACATCCTGAATGGCTTTGAGGACGTCACGGTGAAGATTCTTCTCCCCAACTTCTGGACGAATCAGGTTGACTGGGTTTCTGATATTGTTCAGACTGGGGTGGTCAATGGGACTAAGAAGACTAGCGAGGGGGGTTTTCACTTGATTATTGACGCGGAGCTGAACTTATTCAACGCGAGTGGGACTTTGGTCACCACCATCGACGGTGTTGAGTATAAGCAGCCTGCTAACGGTACTTGATCATGGAGTATGTTGTGCAAGGGGTGACATGTACTTTGGGATGGCGGGTTTATCAAGTAGATTACGTCTTCTCTTGCAAGTCGACTTTCAAATGACACCATTGTTCTGATTAATCAAATCAATTGCACCTTTCAGAAATCTGATCTTCCTTCTCCTTACCTGATATGCGAGTACTTGAGGGTACATGTAGACACGATCAACACACTCTCAAAATTTCAAGGGGAAATGTCTTCGCCATCCCCCTCTCGTAAACTCGACAACTTCAGTTCGACCTACTTTATGTCATCCAGTGTCCTAGTCCTCGCACCCTCATCAATGACCATGATGCCATTCCCGGTGACTCGGGTAGTCTTTCCTCAAAGCACCCAACAGTCACCCAATTCCGGTCCATCTTTTGGAGAATTTTCGTACATTTTTTCGTACTCTCATCCAATGAGAGATATGGACGTTTACTAGCCCCAACTACCACGTCGCATTGCATCGGAGGTCGTTACTGCATGGTAAAGCGTAACTGACGACAGCCCAATGGGAAAGCCCTGTGTACGGCATACGGAAGATACGAACAGTCTCCAAGCTTGACATCAATCGTGTCAACGTCCCAATTCATAAAGGATTATGCGTGCTTGTCCCAGGTACTAATTAGCGATAGCTTCGGTATCCTCCGTACTTGTTTATAGTCCGAAGCCTCGGAACGCCCATCTTGGGTAAGTTCTCCCCCCCCCCCCCAAAGTAACCTAGATTATCCCCGTGGGGTCCTCGCGGGGTCCCATACCCCGGATCGTTCGTCATGAGAAGGCTTGGGAAAATAGACAACGAGCAGCGGACCCACAATACGAATGCGAGCAAATGTCCATGGCAGCGGACAGAAGTGTCCATTCTTTGGGCAAGTCCATCACACTATTGTATACGAAGGTCTTTGGTGAGCTGGACACAAGACGTTGTTTGCAGACTGTTCCGATAGGTCTAGACCACCACCGTCTCGATGAAAATCGACTCGTTTCGTGACAACACGTGCCGATGTGTCAAGATAAAAACCAAGCCAGATTCCGAAATAGAATAGCAATCATCATACCAAGAAGTTAGTAGCCATACTCTTTTCTGGTTTTGCCCTTTATCCTGTGCAGTAATGGCATCTCCACGTGGAACTCCCAAGAAGCCGGTCGACAACGTGGCCTACGTTGAAGACCCGGCGGATGATGGCCTGAAATTCAGCGACGCAGCTGTCGACGCGGCAACCCGCGGCCAAAACATTTCGGGATACGAGTCTCTATCCATATGGGAGACGGTCAAGCTCTTCAAGATCGCCTCAGCTGCGTGCTTCGCGGCGGCCTTCAGCGCCGCCACTGATGGCTATCAAATAGGGTACGCTTCACACTTTGCTCCTCCTCGCGCATCCATTGTGCCCCAATCTCTAGTTTACATTGCTAACCCCGTCACTCCACCCACATCCAGCATGAACGCCAGCATCGTAGCAAATAAGGGCTTTGTCCACCAATTCGCGACCCTTGCCGACGCCTCTGGAAAACCTTACCTTGACTCCCCCATCCTCTCGGGCTGGTCCTCCATCATGTCCGTCGGCCAGGTCCTTGGCATGACCACCATCCCCTTTCTCTCCTCTCGATTCGGCCGGAAGGTTGCCATGTATACCCTCTGGCTTGTCCTCGCCGTCAGCGTCGCCGTTGAGAGCGTCGCGCGCGCTTGGCCCGCCTGGCTCGTGGCAAAGCTCCTTGCCGGCGTCGGCGTCGGCTGCCTACAGTCAACCCTCCCCGTCTACATCGCCGAGGTCGCACCTGTTCGGATCCGCGGCGGCCTGCTCATGTGCTACTCCTTCTGGTGGACCGTTGGCACCTTCTGCGCCCACGTCGCGCTACAGAACCTGAACAAGAACGAGCCATACAACTACTTGAACCCTATATACACGCAATGGGCGCAAATTGGCCTCATGATCCTCATATACGTCTTTCTGCCCGAATCCCCAGCTTGGTGCGTCAATCGTGGCGATGAGTCGCGCGCAAAGAAGTGTCTCGCCTGGTTATATCACGGCGTTCCCGATTTCGACCTCGACCGACAGTACGCAACGTTGCTGATGACGGTGGAGCACGAGCGTTCCGTAGCGATGGAGCAGAAACGCGAGAAGTGGACGGCGATATTCCGGGGCACCGACGGACTGCGGACGCTGATCTCCCTCTGGACAAACCTGTCGCAACAGTTTATCGGCCTCACACTGTTTGCGACCTTTGGGACATATTTCTTTCAGCAGGCGGGGCTACAGGACCCGTTCCTTATCAAGGTCATCACATCGTCGATCAACATTGCCACAATTATCGTGACTATTTTCACGGCTGATTGGCTTGGTAGACGGTGGATCGCGTGCGGAGGCATCACGCTGTGTTGGGTCTCTTGCGCAGTCATCGGCATCATCGGCGTGATGAAGCAGGTCAGGGCGTCGACATATGTATTCGTGCTGTTCGCCTGCTTTTGGAGTAAGTTTTCGTCGTACAATTCATCAAAAATGGGCGGACTTTATGATCATTGTACACGTGCCTGCTAACAAGATTGTTTTTGAAGATATTGGCATGACGGCTAGCGGGGCGGCCGGTTGGGGATTCATCGGCGAGATCTCGTCGCAGCGGCTACGCCCCCACACAGCCGGCTTCGGTGCCGCGTGTACCTGTGTCATTGGTATCGTCATGAACGTTCTAGTGCCTTATAGTACGTTGATTAACTCCGAGACGAAGGGGTACTCGATAGAAGAAGTGCTGACAATATGATCTAGTGGTCAACGCCAATAAGTGGAACTGGGGTCTCAAAACAGGCTGGTTCTATGCTGGCGTTGGGCTGCCTTTCGTGATTGGCATCTGGTTCCTTATCCCCGATACCGCCGGGTAGACAGTCCATCCTACACATTTTGCCAGCAGAGCCACTTGCTAATACAAGCTCTTTTGCAGACGATCCGCAGCCGAGCTGGACGAGCTCTTTGAAAGAAAGATCAAACCGTGGCAGTTCCACAAGATTCAGACGGCCACACAGGCTTTGGTCAAGCAACAGGAGTCGGAGCATCGCTGATTTAATCTGCTGCCGCAAGTCGCGCAACTACAGTGGGCAGCATGTGAGGGGTATTTCATCTTGGGGAAAAGCCAAATTCGTGGAAGTAACGGCTTTACAGTCAGCCATGTAGCAGTCAGTCTTGTTTCCCCACTATATGCTGTTGAATCGGACTTCTGTGCTCTTGGTCTTCCCTACGGATCACTGTTCTTGAGCACTCTTGTCAGCACATGCAAGCTTATCAATGACCCTGTCATGGCACAGCTACTTCCCTTATTGTGAAGTATTTGCACTATTCATCATGCGAGGACGCTTTCCTTACTGGAATTCTCCTATCCAGCGCTTTCTACGTTCCTTCGTATACTTGATATGTAATGAAACTCCAGGTCTTCCATCATCCTAGTCGTATAATACCTCGTCTGCTCCATTCTCTCTAAAATTAGCCAAAGTGGAACGCTAACTAGAAATATACCCGTATAACTTATCCGAGGATATTATGTGGTAGATACGTCGCTTTATTCGAATCATAGATTAAGCCCGCCACCGAGGTGATACGTAAAACCTATACAGCTAGACGACTCGTATCCATACCTAATAGCCAACTATCTCGGCCATGGTGTCAAATAATAGCCGCGACCAGCGCCTAGATACTTGATAGGAAATTTTTCGAAGCTCTAATTCGCAGTGGTGCAGATTTTGTAATGGAAGATGAAGGAAAGAAGGCACCTCTTCATTGGGCTGTAGAGTAGGGCCACGGGGGCTGCGTCGAAATACTCCTGATTCATGATGCCGCAATGGAGTCAAAAGACGAGATGCAGAGGACACCCCTTCACTGGGCCTCTAAATCAGGAAATCTCGACTGCGTACGAAAGCTTCTTGATAAAGGCGCTGATGTGGAACCAAAAGATCGCGATGGTATGGCGGCGCTTCATTTTGCTGCCGAGTCGGACTACTTGGACGTCGTTGAGGTACTTCTCCAACAGGATCCGAACACCAACTCGGTGGCACACAAAGACAGACACCATTGATGTTAGCGGGCAGAGCTGGTCAAAGAAAAGTTCTTGAGGTTCTTGTTCAACATGGCGCCAAGTGTGGTTTACAAGGTACAGGAGGAACTGCCTTGGAACATGTAATCAAAGGGTGTCGTTCCGAGGTTATCCCTCACGTCATCAAGACTCTAGTCAGGTTGGTTGCTAAAGTAGATGCCCGCGGGAAAGCGGGACGTACACCTCTATTGGCCCCTGTTAGTGATAACCACATCGGACCTGCGCTCCCAGCTGTGAAGCAATTGCTTGATTGTGGCGCAGAACTTGAAGCCACAGACTTGCGAGACAGAATAGCATGGAAATTAGCTTCTTGTTGGGGCGGCGACAATCTAGCCGAATTTCTGCCATGGATCCGAAGGTCGCGTAGGCTGCATGTTCCTGAATAGTACACATGGCCTCTTGAAAGTCAATTTTTGCAGCTAGCCGGATAAGGCCCGTCTCTGATATTCATCCTTCGTCGTAGTTGAGTAGTCAGTTACGGGGTGTTATCGAATCAAGTGTATAGGCTTATGGTGTTTTCTAATGGAAAATCCGTATGCCACAGGAATAACCTTCGTTGCCGTGATCGTAACCCGTAGTTAAGCCGCCTGGCACGTTCGCAACACACCTTCACCCGCAGCTGGAACCGCGGACGTAAGCATGGTTTTGCTGACCACCTGCCGAGTTGCCATAAGCAGACCCTTGATAACTGCTCAGTAAACTACAGCTTGTGCTACTGCCCTGATAGAATGAAGCAGCGACACACGCTGAGTTTGCAGCACACTTCGAAATGCAATCACCCAAGCTTGTGGCATCGACGTAGCCAAGATAGTCTCCGGAGGCAAGCCTTCCGCAAATGATCTGGAACTTCTTCGAACTCAATGTCCAGCAGTAGCCGTTGTTTGCGGAGCAAGTTGGGTTGCTGGTCACCGTACCTGCGCATGCTGAGCCAGGGCAGGTTGAACACGTCCCTAGTGAAAAAGATTTCTGGCATCCAAAGCCACAGAAGTCGTCGCCGGTGTTGCAGTATCCATTCTTCGAGCTATAAGATAACTTGTCAGTGGTCTACTAATGCAAGAGTATAGGAAGAAGTATTGTCTATGACTTACCAACACAAGCCAGAAGGGCATGTATAGCCATTGGAGCCACCACAAGTGTTGTCTGGACTCATCTTGACGCCAGTGGATGCAGGCTGCGCTGCTGAAGAAGAGGCCGCAGCCCCTCCGCCTGAGGACGCAGAGCAGGTTCCAAAGGATGACTGGCAGCCGGTGCTGCAGTGATCGGTAGACGAGCCACAATATCCCCACTGACTGCAGCAGTCACCGAAGTTGCTACCTCGACACGTATTCCCACCTGTTCCACCGCAGGTTCCATCCTGGCTGACCGTCTTGCCACCGTTGGTGACGGAGCTGCAGTCACCAAACTTTGACTGGCAAGAGTTGAGGCAATGGGCATCTGTGTTGCCGCAATATCCCCACTGGCTGCAACAGGTTCCGAAAGTGCTTCCCTTACAGGTGTATCCCGCGGTGCCGCCACAGGTGCCATCCGAGCTGACCTTGCCGTTAGTGCTGGTGCTGCCGCTCCCGCTGCTGCTAGAGCCAGTGGTGCATTTGCCGAACTTGGATTGACATCCTGTTCCGCAGTGTGCGTCAGTTGTTCCGCTAGTGTACCAGGTCAGCTTTGGTAATTCTTCGCAGTCTCGTCTATCATCATCGAGGTTAACCTTACCACCAATTGTATTGACTGCAGCATTGAGATCCTGGACAGGTGTAACTGTTGGAACCTCCACAGGTCTGATCTGGAGAGGTGGCCGTTGCAGCGATCCCTGCCAAGGACAGCACTCCAACAATGGCGATTTTAACCATTCTTCACAAGACGACAAAGTATTGATGTTGATGGACCTTACAACAAAGAAAGCCGCGGTCTGCGTTGGGGGCTGATAGAATTGACGACAGTTCAGTCTGGATGACACGGTACTTAAACCTCCCGACTTTTGAGGCAGCCTCTAATTGGAGATTTTGGTGCTTTTTGGGCGGCCATCGCTTGCGGATGCATGCGGCGGTCATGGGAACATTCCCAGGCTCTCTAAAGCGGATCTTCGATACGGAAATTTGGCTTCTAGCTTTACTCCAGTCTGCACTCCATATGATCCGTTTCCGGTCATCATGGACCACAGCTGGTCACTTCACCCATCCAAAAAGAAACGAGATGAATTCTTCGGCCGGATCTGTCCGATCTATGCGGCCGGCCCGAGGAGATGGCATGACTATCGTCTCCAAGATCGGATCTACAAGATTAGTGCTGTCGCTCACGCCGCTCTAGATTTCCGAGAATTTGACTTGCCTTTAAGCGGAGCTAGAGGAATGTGCGGGTGCAATGAGGTGTTGACTGAAAACGGAACAGATATCGAAAGTAACAGAATGGCTTCAGTCTAGATTACGTGCCGCAGAAATGGAAAAGATTAGCGCACTTGCGGTGATCGAATGGATGTTGCCGTCTGCCGATGTATACAGTCATCCAGCCGGCTGGGTGCCTCGTGCCTGCGCGCTTCGTCTGATGACAAGCAGATGTCTCAAACCTTCTTCACTGTTGCTTTCTTCGGCTCAGCTTCAAGCCACCTCCACGCTTTGTTCAAATAAGGTTTGAGATTTCCATGTCGGTGTTCAACCTCATTTCCAACGTCAATGTCAATTTTTTTTCTTTGATCCTCTCCTAGTTGAGGGACGTTCTTCCCCCAAACACTTCTTCTCAGAATCCGAATACAAACAAGTCACGCTGTAGTTCTCCGGGGACTATCGCGCCAAGTCTGGGGATTTCCAGGGCTCGACGGCGTGATCCAGGCCATGATAGGGCTGTGGTAAGCGGCTTAGTAGCGCTGGACCGTGCGACGGTGCTTTGGACAAGGCAAACATCTTCAGCGCTCAACTGAATCACGAATATTCTCAGTTTCCAACAAAAGCATTCCTCCTATCCCTGACATAAGGCTGGTACTTCAGCTGTGGGAGGACTTGTGCGTGGAATGGTAAAATGCATCGGAGTTTGCTTGTATGCAGGATATCAAGTCGCGGGTCGATCGCTGCAGACGCGTTCTTGTTCTACGATCCATCTCTCTGCCAGAGAGTGTGATTACGCCGAACGTAAGTGATTGCTGAGTATGCGGCGAAATGTCCCCAGTGGATTGGAATACGAACCTGAAGAGTAAGTCTAATATTATGAGGCACTCGTCAGCGCAACGCATGGCAAGGACACAGGATGGGATCCCTAGCAAGCTGACTGGCACCATATACACAAATTTCAAAGCGGAGATCCAACAATCGGAAGGGTGGCCGAGTTGGTTATGGCGCCAGGTTAAGGTCAGCTTAACATCTGTTTCCTGGTGGGGCAACCCGCGCGAGTTCGAGTCTCGTCCCTTTCATTTTGAAGTTTTTGACGGGTCTGACGACTTTTCGGTCTTGTACCATGAACGTCTTGCTGCTCCTGGTCGTTAGTCAAACCTTTTGTTACCAAGATAAGTGGAGGGCTCATATCTTATGCCATTGGAAAGTGTAAGGCCGATGTGAGTAGACCTTCTTTTGTTTCTTCCCACAAGGCGAAGTTGAGCGTTTGAAAAGGAAATTGGTCAGTCTCCAAATGGCGATTCCCATGTGCTAGTGGGTGGGCTTTATCACTGGAGCTTGATGTATTTGAGCTTGGGACTCAATCCACTTCGACAAACTTTTATTGCTGCCTAATAGGTCTTACCATGTCTGAATGAAGTTGGCTATCTCGATCTTTGGCCGTGCTTAGTCTCTATCAGGATCTCGGAGACATACTATGCCGCAGTCCTTGAGTATCAAACGCTACAAGATACCTTGAAATTTATCTCACATGATGATTCATCCCATGAGCCAAAAGCGCAGGATTTAAGTCCCGTCAAGCAGCACTATTCCCACGCAGTGAGGCATTAGACCTGCCAGACAGCGCCCAGCTACTGCATTCATCGGGAATGCCCAATTTTTGGCCATGTATGAAAATAAGGAGGTGACTATTCCGATCTTTTCACATGGACCGTTAAACTTGCTGTTGGTGACCGAGTCATTCGTTCTGCTGGAGTATTTGGCTCAGCTAAGATTCTGTTTCGGAGTGAGTATTCCCCTCTCAATCCAATAGCGAGATGACTGCTAACACTCTCGAAAGGTGGGATTGGCCCGAAAGATCAGCTAGAGACTGCCCAGAAAACCGAAGGCGACGTATTCATCGACTCTACCCAGTGGATTGATCTTCCGGTCGGTCACAACCTCGACGACCATGTGAACGTAATACTTGCTTCAGCGTAGTATAATTAAGTTAATCCTCCTCAGACAAACATTCTCTTCGAGTACCCAGGCATAGCCAACTACGACTTCAATAGCACTTACGACAATCCCAGTCCGGATGACGCTGCAGCATACCTATGTGAGATAACAGACCTCTCCATGCGAGATGGTTTGGCTTTATTGACTGATAGTAATCTTGCGGCCAACCGATCAGGCATACTGACCCAAGCAGCCCCAGACATCAACCCCATCTTCTGGGATGCGGTCAAAGGAGAGGATGGCATCGAAAGATGGTTTGAATGGACGAGCTATGTTGGCGGGCCGCATAAAGGCAAGACATACAGTGCGTAGTCATATTTCTGTTCTCAGATGATCATTACTCATAGCCACAGATACTTCTGGCATGGCAGCTGCCCTTGGACTCGGCAAGACTTCGAGGGGTCGCGCCACAATCAACTCGTCCCTCATTATGAACGTCAGTGTGTTTTCTTACTTCAATGACGAAGGGAATCTCGACTTTGAGACTGTTGTAGCCACAGTCAGTAGAGTTGTCAAGGCAAATTCATCCATTCCTGGCGCTACAATGATCAACCCCGCCCCTAGTCAAGACGTGCGAGACTACGTCCAAAAGGTGAGTCAATCTTACTTTTCGCTCGGAAGTCGATATGAAAGTAAGTGCGCTGAACATATTGTGTGAGTAATTGTTTGTGGATATTGGCCGTACTGCCAATCACTGGGTTGGAACCACCCGTCTTGGAACCGACTCTGCTCTGGAAGGTGGTAAACCCGTCGTTGATCTCAACGTGCAAGTCTATGGAACAAAAAACCTGCACATTGTTGACGTAGGAATACTCAATGGGATTTTCACTGCGAATCAGCAAGCTGGAATTGTTATTGCTGCCGAGAAGGTAGCCGAAGAGATTATCAAATTGCATGGATAAACGAGCTTCCAGAGTTTCGGCAGCGTGTCTACATGTAGCGGTGGTGGAGATTTAAGAGGCTCGCTCGATTGTTTAAGGTTAAGGTACTCCGTATCCTGGCTTGGTATGTAAACCTCGGTAATTGTCGCCTGGCAGACAAGCTTTCTGACCCGACGGGCTACTCCGGACTGATTGCCTGCCTTCGTGGGTGACACTTTAATATCGTGCCGCGATTATGGCTCTCATCATCGTCTCCGTGATTCGTGAAGACTTTGGATTCGACGCAATCACGTCCAGGCAAGGATGGCCTCAGCACTTGAAGTTCATCGATCCCAGAAAACTCGTAGCCATACGCGCAGCTTGTACCCACGTCCGCGTTTCCACAGGCTTGTCTGGCAGCAGCTTAAGCCCCAGACTCAACCGGATCTCGGCACGAACGCCTGGAGCTCGAAAGTGACATCCTTAGCGCATTCGCAACTCATTTCCATGTTCAGATGACCTTCCTGTTTGGTGATCGTTCTTACATTCGTCCCCCAATCTCGGGACTCGCATTCAGCCGCCCGAAAAAGCTTGAAATCTCTCGTACGGCTTACCAAGATGAATGATTCAACGTGTAATTCGTCACCAACCCGACATTCGATGATCAGAGCTCATCCAGTTGCTAGTGGCACCGTGCTGTGGTAGCAAATCTTTGAAGTCCTGATGCCCTTAAGCACTAGCAGCATCATTGTCGCTATTGTCGCGCCAGATTGCGAGTCATAGCCCGACTCGCAAGATTTCTCGCGTCCTGAAGCAGAATGGACCCTGACTCCGTGTGAACTTACGATAGCACCCCAAACTTGCCGCCTAGGCGCATCAAGGGATCCTTGGCTTGATTGGCAGCACCGCATAGTAAAACACTAGGCGAGTTCGTCCAACAAGAGGTTCCTAAACCGTCGACTTGCAACTTCATCAATCGTCGCAGCCGCTATGGACAATTTCACGACCATCGCCGAATGCGAGGGGTCTTTTGGCCCCGCTGCAACCGTATGTAGCGATCGATTTGACTTCACCCTACTCTTCGAACAATCTATCATGAACATTGGTCCGTCTGCAGTATTGCTTCTGGCCCTCCCTTTCCGGCTACAGCAGCTTCTTCATCAACGCCGCAAAGTCCTACGACATCCCTTGAATGTCGCAAAGATCGCCATCTGCATCGTCTTTGGCGGACTTCAGATCGCCTTGCTCGCGCTATGGACGCAAACACCGCTCTCCAACCGCGTCTCTATCGCTGCCGCAGTCCTCGGCGTTCTAGACGCCTTGGCCCTCACTCTCCTCAGCCATGCAGAACATCTCCGATCCATTCGACCGTCCACCACGATCTGTGTCTACCTGGCGTTCTCGCTCATCTTTGACGCCGTACAATGCCGCACACTATGGCTGCTTCCCGGATTGCACAACTTGGCCAGCGTCTCCTGCGCAGCGCTGGCAATGAAGTTGACGATGTTTCTTCTCGAAGTGCAAGGCAAACGCACATTCCTCCTCGCTGCTCTGCGCCACTTGAGCCCCGAGGCCACGAGCGGCATCATCGGCCGCGGTTTCTTCTGGTGGCTCAACAGCCTGCTAGGGAAAGGATTCAAGGCCACCTTATCTCCGTCGACACTCTACGACATAGATGATGATATGCGGTCCGAGCCCCTGCTCCAGAACCTCAACACCGCGTGGAATGAACGAAGAGGGCATGGGAAGCGGGCCCTATTACGCTCGATCTTCAGCACGACGAAGATGGCTTTTTTGGTAACAGCGGTACCCAGACTCTTCCTGATTGGATTTAAGTTCTCGCAACCGTTTCTCATCAACCGAATCATCAAATACGTCGATGGGGACCGCGGATCTGATTCCAAATCTATTGGGTACGGTTTGATAGCTGCGACGGGCCTAGTCTACCTGGGCAATGCGGTGGGTTACAGTGAAGCTGCTCGGTTGTAGTTCTCTCCGCTGATACGGCTCGTCTTGTGTTAGTTGTCGACAGGTTTCTACCAGCACAAGCTCTTCCGTTATATCACGATAATCCGTGGATCTTTGGTTTCCCTCATCATGTCCAATAATCTCGAGTTAGACACAGCGAAGGCCAGCGATCCGTCTGCGCCATTGACCTTGGTCAGCACCGACGTGAGAACCATTTGCAGGTCGTTCGAAACGATTCATGAGGTGTGGGCAAATCCCATCGAGATAGGCATTGCCATATGGCTACTTCAAAGACAGCTTGGTCTTGGAAGCGTTGGACCGGCTGTAACCATTATCGGTAAGCAACTGTTTCGAACTGAAGTATGATGCTTTTGATCTAACATCGACTTGAGCTTGCACAATTGGTATGGCGAGGTTGTCGAAACTTATGCCTCGAGCCTCGAAGATTTGGAACGAAGAAATCCAAAAGCGCATTACAGTCACTTCAGAAGTTCTTAGTGCAATTAAGGAGTCGAAGATGCTAGGAATGGTAGACTTCCTTCAGCGTGCGATTCAAGACCTGAGAGTGGCAGAGCTGCGCAGAGCGAAGCAGTATCGCCGATTCATCACTTATATGAACATGCTCGGTAAGCTTGAGGTTCTTAACCTCTTTATATCACAAGCTGACACCTCGCTATCCAGGCAACGCCCCATCAATGATCGGTCCTGTTGTCACGTTTGGCCTTGCCATCCTTGCGCAGAAGATCAACGCCGGGTTGTCACTCTCTATCGCCACTGTCTTCACTTCTCTGACCATTATCGACTTAATTGCTGGGCCTCTTGCGCAGCTCATCACCTCGGTACCGAGCTTAGTAGCATCTTTGGGAAGTTTTGAGAGGATTCAAGCCTTCCTTGAACAGGGTAGGCCATCAACGGTCGTAGATCCTGATTCTCTTGAAGCTGCAAGCCACTCTGACGACCTTGGGCATGCCGGAACTGATCATGGCATAGAGATGGGTACGATACGGCCGAAAACGTCGTCCGAGCCATCTTCCGAGCAGAGAGATATCGCGACAGTTCAAAACGGTTCGTTCAGGCTCAAGGCTGACGAGGAACCCATTCTGCGCGATATCAACCTCCACATTGCCCCTTCCACCATGACTACCGTGATTGGCAGAATTGGCTCGGGGAAGACCACCCTTCTTCGGGGACTCCTCGGCGAACTTCCGACTAGCGGATCGGTCAAGACTCTTGAAGGTCCTGTAGCGTATTGTGCTCAG
Organism: Colletotrichum costaricense; assembly: GCF_030867565.1. Classification (NCBI taxonomy): domain Eukaryota; kingdom Fungi; phylum Ascomycota; class Sordariomycetes; order Glomerellales; family Glomerellaceae; genus Colletotrichum; species Colletotrichum costaricense. The sequence goes on along the minus strand of NW_026848254.1, from coordinate 74,996 downwards.
ACAACCTGGCTGACGACAGCAACCGTCAAGGAAAATATTCTCGGTGAGACACCGACTGATGAGGACTGGTACGAAAGGGTGGTACATGCTTGCGCTCTCGTACCCGACTTCTCTCAGCTAGCAAACGGAGATCACACAGTGGTTGGAAGCAAAGGCCAATCCCTGAGCGGAGGTCAAAAGCAACGGGTTGTAAGTTAATATTCTTCATCTTGCTGTCAATCGTGCATAATCGCTCACTGGCTTTGACAGGCTCTGGCGCGAGCAGTATTCTCTAGAAAGCCTGTTCTAGTTGTTGATGATGCGTTGAGTGGGCTGGACAACGCAACCCAGACTCATATCTGGGACTGTCTTTTCAGTCCACGAGGACTTGTCCGCCAATATGGGGCAACCGTGATCCTAACAACACACTCACGTAAGTGGAAACTCATATATCCCCGGCAAGATTTCACAAGAGAGGCTTTGTACTCATACTGTCTGCAGTGAGATATCTCAAATTTGCGGATCAAATCCTCATCCTGGGCGATGACGGACGTATTGCCAGCCAAGGCAATTTTGACACTATTCGGGAGAGCGCCTATCTTCAGAGCCTTTCTTTCGAGAATGCGCAGCCCAGTGATGCAAGGGACACTGAGACTATTTCAGTCGCAGGATTTCGACAGCAAAGTCAACCACAAACCAAAGGGGTAGAGGCTGAATCAGAGCAGGACCTCTTGAGAAAGGCGGGCGACACTACCCTCTACTGGTACTACCTGAAGTCCATCGGTTGGTGGTATGGCTCTGCCGGTGCGATATCCTTGATTCTTGACTGCTTCTTCCGAGTCTTCCCTCGTAAGTTCATGTTCCCTTCAAATAATTATATCGACTATGGTTTCTGACCTCTGATAGAAATTTGGCTCAAGATCTGGACGGAGGAGGACGCAAGGACCGGTCCATCAGACACAGGCTTCTACTTCGGAGTCTACTCTGCGATTTCTGTCGTGGGCTTGTTTGTTATTGGCGTCAATATCTGGTACATTGCCAAAGCATATTCCTGCCGACTGATAATCCCGGCTCTGCTAACAGAAGCCTACAGGATCATGTTTGTTCTGATCGTGCCTAAGTCTTCTCAAAGCTTGCACTGGACACTTCTCCAGTCTGTCATGAGGCGGGTCACACTTTGCCAAACCGTGGTGCACATCGTTGCTTACTACTTTACAGGGCCCCGCTGTCGTTCTTTGGATCGACAGACACCGGCGACTTGATCAACAGGTAATGATATCAGAATCATCTCTAAAGCTGTAGATGCCTAACATGTTTTACAGGTTCAGTCAGGACTTGTCTCACATTGACCGAGATCTTCCTACAGCGTTGTTCATGACCTCAATCGGTGAGTGGCTTGTCCCGGGTATCACCGAGACTACGTAGCTAATCCCTCTCAGCTGTGCTTGATTGCTTGGCAGGAGCTGTCCTGATTGTCATTGGTGCCAAATATCTTGCAGCTGTCATCCCGTTCGCCTTGCTCGCTCTCTACTGCCTACAGGCTTTCTACCTCAGAACTTCTCGCCAGATGCGATTCCTCGATCTTCAGGCGCAGGCTCCTCTTCTTACCAAGTTGATCGAGACCATCGATGGCCTGTCAACCATCCGCGCCTTCGGCTGGCAAACTGCCTTCCGAGAAACTTCACTTGAACTCTTGGATGAATCCCAACGGCCGTACTACCTGATGTTTTGCATCCAGCGCTGGCTCACTCTGGTTCTCGACATTCTTGTCGGTGCTATTGCAGTATTGCTGGTCTCAATGGCCATGATGATACCGGACGCTACTAGCACCGGAGCCATTGCCATTGCGCTCTACAATGTGCTCAACTTCAACCAATCTCTGGCAACTCTGATTACCTCTTGGACAGAGCTCGAAACATCCCTAGGAGCAATCTCGCGATTGCGAACCTTCGTATCTCGAACACCAATCGAACCAACGGCTGAAGTGCTTGACAAAATCCCACGCCAATGGCCTGCACAGGGCCAGGTCGAGATACAGAATATCACGGTATCTTACTCCGCGGAAACGAGACCGGTACTCAAGGGAGTTTCGCTATCTATCCAGCCAGGAGAGAAGGTTGCCATCTGCGGGCGTACAGGCAGTGGCAAATCGACCCTCACTCTCTCTATCTTCAAACTTCTTGGCCTCGATGCAGGGAAAATCGTGATCGATGGTGTTGACATTGGCGGTGTTCCAAACGATGTGCTCCGCCGATCACTCATCGCCATCCCGCAGGAGCCGCTCCTCTTGCCCGGCAGCCTGCGCACGAATCTGTTCCCCTTTAGCGACGACACAACCGCAGGCGAGGCGCCGTCCGATGCTGACCTCATAGATGCCCTGACTACGGTCTCACTATGGTCAGCCATCTCCTTGAGTGGTGGTCTTGACACGGATGTTTCCAACCTACCACTGTCCAAGGGCCAAAAGCAGCTGTTGTGTCTAGCCCGGGCTATAGTCAGGAAGAATTCTAGCAAGGTCCTGGTTCTTGATGAAGCTACCAGTGCCGTCGATCAAGAAACCGAAGACATGATGGCTAGGATCATCGAGAGCGAGTTCGTTGATCATACTATCATATCTGTGGTTCACCGTCCTCAGGCCCTCCGTGGCATCGATAAGATTGTCACCTTTCAGGACGGCCGAGTAGTAAGCGTGGGGTCTGCAGAGAACTAGTAATAACGCGGGCTTTAGAATGCAGGAGCGGGAAAGATATATCTAGACAATATCAATGACAGATAGGATAAGTTTGGATCCCGGTTGTTCATTGTTTTTGTCTTGGCTGATATGAAAAACCTGGCGGTCAGCTGTTGGTTCTCACTGTGGGCTCATAGGCTTGGTTCCCTGTGTATTATACTGTAATTTCCAGAGCAGAACTCCTTGGTATTGCGTCTTCGGCACGATCCGCCGGGTGGCTATCCGCCCTGCGATGCCACTAAGGCTTTACTTCGCATTGGCCATTATGATGAGAACCAGGATGTGCAAGGGGGTCTTCAACGTCGATCGCTTTTCTGTTGCCGCAGTTGAGGTTTACTGATTGCGTCAAAGTTGCCGAGGATCTTAATCTGACATGCGTGAAGATGACTTGAAGTCTAAGAAATGGCGTTACTTTTTCACATAGCTACACAATAACGCCTTCGGAATTTCTTTCATTCGACCCATGTACCTTGATAAGTGGCTAATATCATGCGTACTTGCACACTGATAGCCTATCATCTATATTGCGTTTCGTGTGATCCGAAGTCTCATTGTTTAGTGCTGTACTCCACCGTGATTGTCTTCGTCTGGACAATATTGTTTCCTCGCATGATGGCTTTCTCTGATGAATCATCCTCTGTCGGATCACCCTCGTTATGACCAGTCGCGACAGTAACTGGGTTGTTGGACCCCATGCTGGCCATCACAAATGCCTCGCCATTGTTGTCGCGATCAAATTGCGAATACTCGGCTCTATTCCGCGTCCCATTTGTACCACCGATAGTCATTCGTGATATGGGCTTGCTCCCAGTACCACCGACAGTCTTGGTTTCCTTGCCATATGTGCTTTCGCCGATGATCTTGGGTGCGACGTGTCGAAAAAACTTGCGTAAGGTCGGCAGAGAGGCGCAAATTACGACTAGGTTCGCTTCAACGATACTGAAAGATCGATTTGTCAGACAATACAGCCACGGATATTGGGGATAGGATCAAAGGAGGCCGAGCTTCACTTACATCCACAAACTGGCCCATGAGATGACCCAGCTTTGGTCCATGCTTGTAAGCATGGCTGGAAGGAGAGAAACGCGGACGATCGAAGTGACGACTGTACTACACGTCTTGTTAGCTTCGCCAGAGTCTCGCTACGTGTACCATCATCTTGAAGAATAGTGGCGATGCTAACTTACAGTGACCCAACTGCGAAAATGAAGAACAGCCCAACTTTCTGCCTACGCGGAATCTGTAGCTTCACAACGATGGGTATCGGAAGCGCGAAAAGTATCAAGTCCGAGATGATGTTTGCCGCAGCAGTCGCAATGTATAGTGATGGTCGGTTGATGCATGCGCCTTCCGTGATGGTAACGTCCCAGCTCATTGCGATTGGATCACAGGCGAATACCAGAGCAAAGAAGATGCCGATACTGTAACCGGCAATGATCGCAAGAGAAATCCACACAGCTCGTTTGAACCATCTCTGAGGTGATAGTCGGAAGTAAAATACCAAGAGGGAGACTTTGGCGAAACTTCCACAGAGGGTATAGATGGCGGCGGCGAGGAAAACATCCTGCGTTGACGATTACGTTAGTAAACCGGGCTCGCAAAAGAACATCCTAGTCTCCAAAGACGGAATGAACAGACAGTGGGATCCGGTACCACTTACCATCATGTATATGTTGTACTTTTCGATAGAGATCTCCCATCCGTGGACACCTCCAGACCCATATGCAAACATATCTACCGAGGGCTTGTCAGCAACAACCTAGCCGACCATCTCAGCCTGGCATTTTCACTCACGAACACATAATCCAATGGTAGCGATAGAGGTGAACTATAATACAGTCAGCGAGACTGGTCTCAACAAGTTGATCAAGCTTGTCAGCGTTGTGTGGCTGAGCTTGAGGCTGCACGTTGCTGCAAGTCGCGACCCGGTGTCCGAGATACTGGGACTTACCCAAGCCAGAAGAAGAAAGACTGCCAAGACCAAGCGTTAGTCCACGCAGCTTGCCAAGTCGCTGCTTAAGATATGATGAAAGTCAAGTAGTGACGATACAGGATAGTGTAGGAAGAAATCTCATGGTGCTGTTTGTTGGGTATTCTTACCATCGTCCCACTGCAATCGACCGATCAAGAAGGCTTTCGTGTACAGCCTTTGCGCCATGAGCAAAACACTGAGAAGTGTACCAAATCCAGCTACATAGTAAGCTTCGGGTACAGCCTGCCGCTGTGGGTTATCGAAATTGACCACATAGCCTTCAGGAGGCGGAAGAACAGTGACAACGCCCTTCACCACTGGCATGGCTTGGATACTACAAGTCGGATGGGCAAGCTGCTGATTCCGTGCTGATGCTTGCGGTGAAATGTGTCACTCAACAAAGTCGATCAAGTGGCAGGAACACAGTATCATAAGTATGTGGGCGCCCGGTGGCTTAAAGAAGATTACATCCTTCGGGCGAAAGGTATTTTCGGACGCCATGGCCGTTATGTACCAAACGGTACGAGAGCAACCGTGGAAGTATTAGTTTTAGCATGTATCATTCTCGACTCCTTGACACCGACACTCTTTGCACATCGTATCTAGAGTGTGATTCGCAAGCATGTTCACGTCTATATTAAACCTGAGCTTTGAAGAGCGGAAGAAGGCAGTCCACATCCTCGGCCCCCCGTGCTTCCTGATGCAAAAGGCCCTGTTCTTGTTCCACCGTCCTGCAGTCACAAATTTCTGTTGGAACCAACGCCGTAATACCCTTGACTAGCGGTTGGCCAAGATAATTCTGCGCGATATCACTTCATCCGGCATTCTGGCCCGAAGAACAGCACGTAATTGTCGATGTTTCCACTTTTACCTGTCGCTCAATAAGCCCGGTCACAGGGATGAATTGTGTTGGAACTAGGTTCTTGTGAAGTTGAGACAAATCCTTCATCCTCTCTTTCGGTGAAATACACGAGAGAATTTAGCAACCGCGTGGCGGAACCGACGACCAGGTCGTTCGATTACCTATCTCGAGGCTCAAAAACACTCGCATAAATGCGCCTCGTGCCTGCAGTTCTTGGCTGCAAGAGGCTGCATCTCAATTTAAAATGTCTTGGGAGTTATTTGCAGCATTTTTTCTCACTTGCCACTTGTCATGTCTTGATCTCCGGTCCGACCGCTTTCCGTGCCACTATGTGAAAGGAAGTTGTAGCAATGGCAAGCTCGATCGATGCCTGTTTTGCAAGGTCGCCTGGATGAAGAGACATGAGATGCTGATAATTCCGGAGAAAGAGGTAGCTTCAGCCTTCCAAATGAACAACGCCGATCAGACTTTGTCCTAGCATACCTTCATCACCTTGCATTGTGGCGCTGTATCTGATAGCACCCGTACCGTCGATGAGCTACCCCGGATGATGGCGGGGGCTAAATCGTTCGATGCGGCATGGCCCCCCGTGATCGGCTCAGTCCGTCGAAGCGTGGGTCAGTAAGCATTTTCATCTGGCCCTGGCCGAGGCGATGTTGGTTGCTCGTTGTTGTCGGCGTAATGCCTGTAAGTTGTCAGGGTTTCCAGAAGGATGGGCTTACGCGGAGGGCACGGAATCGAACCCCAGTGCCCGGTAGCAAGTCAATTTCTTCCCCGACAGCAAGGCCCAGGATCTTGGGTGGGACGACGGAGCTTCGGTGACTGGGATGGTATTCGGTTACTTCCAACAACATCGAGCAACGTTGTGGAAAGACATAGGATGGGAAGAGGGAAGAGAGCAACAGGGGTTGAAATCGCACCAACGACATTCTGTGCTGCCAGACGGGGGAAAGAAGCATGTTCGCCAAGTCTCCAACGCAAGGATTGCAGCAAACTTAGCCACATGCAATGGATGCTACCCACCCTTGCCAGAACTGAAGATTGGACCGATAAACATCACATCGATGACAACTGGACGGTGCAAGCCGTGATGAGGGGCCGTCTTGTTCTACACTACTGCATCACGGCAGTAATGTCCCACCTTCATCTCAGTCCTTCGTTTGTCCAGGCCCTTTCATGGACCAATATTCCATTTCGGGCTTCTTGCGGTCCACCGTGCTGGATTGCAGCTCCGAGGTTGCTTCAGGACAGGGTAATATAAGGACAAGCTGACGGCTTATCATAGAAAGTCTGCCTCCGTGTTCACATCTGTCAGTGCAACCCACTCCCGTTGGTCTTTTTTCACAAGTCGCTCCTTGGCTCTGGTGTCGGCCTTGCCACAAGAATTCTTCCCGTCCGCCCTATCGACTGACCGTCGCGTTTCAATCCTTTCCAGCCTCCATGATGAAGTCTAACATCATGGCAATGAGCACTGCAGCAGCTTTGTTCGAAATCGCCTCGGCTGCGACTTGCTACTCACAGTCAACGGCATGCGTGAGTTCCCCTAGCTATAGACATACCTCCGTCGTAAAAATTCAAACATGTTACTGACTTTGACCAGTGCTTGAAATTGAACAAGGCCCCAGGACTCGCTGGCAAGATCTACTTCCCCAACTCCACCGAGTATGTGGAACGTATGGACTCGTACTGGTCCATCACCGCTGCCCTGGACCCTTGGTGTGTCGCACAGCCCTCAACAGCCGAGGATGTCTCGACCATCATCACCACCCTCGCTGCGTCTAACTGCACATTCGGCGTTCGCGGCGGTGGCCATGGCTCCTTCGCTGGATCCAACAGTGTCAACGATGGTGTCACCATTGACTTTGGCTTCTTCAACAGCACCACCTACAACCCCGACACCAAGATCGCCTCCATTGGACCCGGCGGTCACTGGCAGACTGTCTACGACACTCTTGCCCCGTATGGAGTTGTCGTCACAGGTGGCCGTGCTGGCACCGTCGGAACTGGAGGCTTCATTCTCGGCGGCGGCAACTCTTTCCACTCGGCGTCTCATGGTTTCGCATGTGACCAAGTTGCCAACTTTGAGGTGGTCCTTGCTGATGGATCCATCGTTAATGCCAATGCCACTTCCAACCCTGATCTGTGGCAAGGCCTCAAAGGAACCGGCGCCAACCTTGGTCTTGTCACCCGCTTCGACATGTACGCCATTGACTTTCCCGACCCAACAAAGCCCGTAGTCTGGGGAGGCAACCTCATATACGACTTGGAGTCCGGGCCCAAAGTCATCGATGCCCTCGTTGAGTTCACGGAGAACGTCCACAAGGACGAGAACAGCTCTTCCATCGTCTACTGGGCGTACCTCCCCCAGCTCGGCGGTATGATCCTCAACGCCGCTATCGAGAACACCTTGGCCGAGGTTGCGCCCCCTGCCTTTGACGCTTACTATGCGGCTGGCAACATTACCCAGGACACTACCAAGGTCGACTTAATCTCCATCGTCGCAAACGAACTCGGTTCCGGTCAGCCCGCCGGCTTCCGCAACGCCTGGTTCACGCTCGCATTCGACAACGATGCTCGGATCATGAACTACGCCGTCGAGAAGTTCTACACCCTGAACGCGGATCTCGAGAAGGCCGTCGGTGCTGACTCAGGCTTCAACACCCTCTGCATGTTCCAGCCCATCACCAAGTCCATCGTCGACAAGGGCATCGCCATGGGTGGGAACAGCATGGGGCTGGACCACTACATCACCAGAGGCAACGGCATCATGTTCCTCATTACCTTCGCCGTCAACGGAGCTGAGAATGAAACCATTTCCTTCCCGTACATCCAGGCTTACACAGAGGACGTCGAGGCTTATGCTGCGTCTTTGGACTTGAACTGGGGTTGGATCTTCCTCAACTATGCCCACAAGGTACAAGATGTTATCTCGTCGTACGGTGAGGCTTCCATCGAGAGGCTGAGGGCCGCTTCTACCAAGTACGATCCTACTGGTGTTTTCCAAAACCTTCGTCACTCAGGCTTCAAGATTCCCTTCTAGATTTCCGGTGTAACAGTTGGCGAGAGAGAGAGCCTCCAGCATCAGAGATCATCGATCTACTTGGTACCTTAATGAAGAAGGTCATTATCACATAGACTCATAATACTAGAAAATACACCCTCCAACTTTGGCGACTGTCTACACTCCGTGCTAAATCTACGTGCTCTTCCCAATCGTCCTGACACTTCATTGGGAATTTTGATAACACTCAGTATGGAAGAGTTAGAACAAGTGACTAGGTAGTTGGTATTAAATTCACAACCGCTAGAAGGAAAGCTACGTTTGCTATGTGCTCTATGCAGAAAGCGACCTCTATCGAACAAATCCGACTATCAACAGGTGCAGCCACCGCTCAAGGCCAAACACGGCAGCCAAGTGCAAAACTCCCAGAAAGATCCATCACCCGCCATGCAAGTACAGCAGTAGCAACCAGCGCAACAACAATCTGGACCCAGACTGCCGCCCACATTGGCACCACTCCTCAAAGGATCCATCTGTTTTCCAGCCTCATACGCGCCATACACGATTCCGGCTCCGGCTCCCGTGGCAGCGACACCCCATAGCCCGTTCTGCATCGAATTCTGGAACCCCTTGACGGCCTTGTCCGGAGTAATCTCGGTGAGTCTGTGAGTTGGCGTCTCAAGACTTTCCGTGAACCAGTCATAGTCTAGTGCACATCCTTCAGGCGTCTTGATGATGCTGCCGAACCTCTTGAGCAGCTCCCGGCAGTCGTCGTATCCCAGATCTTTAGCGGGAATGGATGAGCGCGCGGCAGCCCATTCGGTGTTGACTTCGTCTTTCGTCAAAGTCGTCCAGCCGATCTGACAAACGGTGTAGTCACGGGTGTGATAGCCCTTGGACGGTGTCGAAAGCTGAAGTGCTCTGAGCTTATTCGTCTCTTCCTTTAAGGACCATGCAGCCACCCTCGCTTCATACACCCGAGCAGGCTCGAAAGAACTGGTCTTTTCGCTCTCTGGCACCTTGTCGTTCGGCTTCGGGACACTGCCATTCGGTAGGCGGAGCTCGTATTTCTGGCCGTGCGTGATGATGGCCCAATGTAAAAGACACCCGTCGTCGACGCGGCGAGAGTACCACACTTGTTCGCCCTTGGTCGTGTCCTGTCCCTGCTTGCCGCGAAGGTTCACTTCCTCTTTCAACCTCTTTCTATCTTCTTCTTGTTCCTCTCTGGCCCTTAGGACCTCCGAATTCTTGAACATTGTATAACGAATTCGAGTCTCGTGTAGAGTTATCGAGGCGTGTGGCGTAATGGTCTGTAAGAATTTGACGACGATAACCTCACAAATTGAGTCGGAACGTATGGCAACTTTCGCTCAATAGACATCGGCATGTTACACTCCATAAAATAAACGTGGGATCCTGGTTATCAATGCGTCAACGAAGCCGCTGACGGCATGAGCTGCAGCAGTGCGGCGTGTCCAGACATCGCTGCGTGGGCTGCGCGGACTGCGCCGCAGATAGCTGCCAAGTCTTCCCCATCTCATAGGGCAGTTCGCTCTCACGCATTCTCGGATTGACCAATGTCAGCCTACTATCAATGGGATGTTTTTGAGGAGGGTCTTTTGTGTCTCTCTTTACTACATGCAGGGAGGCGCACCGCCTAAATGGACGACGAATATGACATCACCCCCTAGTTACGGGAAGATCTTCCCTACATCGCCTCTGCTAAGCTTTCGGGCGGTTAATGTGGGGCGGTCTAATACCGGTCCCCTTCTTCCATCCGATCAGTGAAAGACTAAACGATACTTCATATGTGCACGGGAGACACGTCGAACTACATGCAAGTTTCGCGTGCCACTCGGCAGAGGTGATGGGCCATCCTTGGCGCGTGGTCATTCCGCCTTCTTGGTGGCTGGTGCCATCGGAAGACTTGCTCCCTCCAGTCCTGATGATATCTGTGCTCACTATGCGCAGTCCTTTTGTCGTACCCTAGTTAGACCCAAGCATGCAAGCAAAGTACACAAATTTGACATGAAATACTGACTGCAATTGTTACTGAATGATGAGCATGTAAGCTACCCAGATGTTTAAGCAGCTGTGCTCCCCACGACCTGCCGGAAGAGCTTCGTACTGCCCTTCCGCCTATGGTGTGCCTCTCGACGCCTACTATTTGGACCTCATGCTAGAAAGCATACTTGGTGGATGGTCGGTCTCAAGCCAGCAGCGACAATAATTAGCCACAGGACATTCCGTCTCTTTATTCGTCATCTCCTTAGTCTTTTCAAGAGAAGTAATTATTGATTGGTCGACACTCAAATGGGTAATAAAATAGGATTCTAGTTAAGAAGATTAGAACGCCTACCTACCTACACACCATACCTAATATTCTTATACTTTTTACTATTTCTATCATTACTCTTACTCTCTTTCATACATTCATTAAAGAAAACTCTTTAGAAGACAAATAAGAATATGGATAATAAGAATAAGAATAACGGGGTCAGAAATAATAGTAATAGAAATGATATGAATTAAAAGAATAGGAATAGTAAAAAGGAATAGAAATAATAAGAAAGAGCTAGGGAGGGTACTAATAGAGCGGAAAGCGATTTTATTACCGGCTCAATACTTTAATACATCAACCTCCATCTTTAATCAACTCTTATTAATAGCGTGCAGCGATAGGTCGTAACCCGTTGATGAAGAAATAGGCCCATACAATACTGGTGAACTGACTAGCTAGCCATTGCTCAAAGGAAGCCAGCTGAGAAAAAACTTGACTTTCCGAAGCCGTCAAGTACCCTCGCGCTTCAACGAAACATCGAAGCAAGGTATCGCAACAAAAACCCATAACACACTAATCTCGTTCTCGACTCATATAGGTCCAGTGCACTACTACAAAAACTGATTTATCCTCTTTCCCGCGTTAAAAACAAGCTCTGAGAATAGGGATTACGCAACTCACGAGCGCGGAGCTGCATCCTCATGCACCTGCTGCAGGAAAACGAGGCATGCAGCAACGAGCCGCGACTAAGATCGCTGTTACCCAGCCGAGACTCCACATTCAACTAATGGCAACATGGCCGAGTGGTCCAAGGCGATAGACTTGAATTGTTCACGATTCAGACATCTATTATCTTCGGATGCGCAGGTTCGAACCCTGCTGTTGTCGCAAATGTTTTTGCTTGGCAGGCTTTCAGGATTTCTTTGCATCTTTGGCCAGTACAGTTGGGCGAGGATACATGCATCGATGGCCAGTTGTTGTGGTTATGGCTTGGCATATCTGAGAAGAAGTGTGGACCTGGGTATGGAGTTCATGTTGGACATCAATAGAGCAGCAATCTCATCAAGTACCTGTATCATTACAAAAGCCTCAAGTCGTTGCCAAATGTCAATAGATGTCTTGACTATGGCTTCGACAAAGTGTACGAAGCAATTGATGATGTATTGTAGTTAAGTGCGTAGCTAGCGTGAAATAAATCTGACCTGACCTGGCACTCTTCCCAAAGCAGGAGGAGTGCCTTTTGGTATTAAACATTAGAACCACGATGCAGAAAAATCCCCGCTCCCAGGTTCGTCACCTTGACAGACAACAGCAAAAGTTAGCCCACAGGGTTCTCAAAGCAAGTGGCCACGGGGTAAAGGAACCCAGAAAACGTACCACGATCAGCAGCCATCCGGCCGTTCAGAAAGGCACTGGTCCATGCAGTGATTGCCCACAATAGCACCATACACCTTGCCAGAGACGTAGCTGCGCATGATGTCACGGCAGTTATCGTACACAATCTCCGCGGCGGGCACGAGCTCCGCGACGGGCGTCGGCTTGTCAATGAAGGCGGTCCAGCTGACGCAGCACCGCGCCGTCTCGATCTCGAGACAGTAGTCCTGAGGGGTACCGCGGATCATGTCGTTGGCCTTGTCCGTCTTGAGGACCTTGATGAGGCGATAGCAGATGCTGGCCATGGCCTGGTGGGCCTTGTCGCAGACGAGCTCGTTCTCGCCGCACATGGCGGACGACGGCTCGCCAGCGTCGTCGTTCTTGGCGACGGTGTTGTCCTCGCCGTTGGCGGCGGGAGTCTGGGTGATGGTGATGTCGGTGTAGTTCTTGCGGCCCCAGACGGAGAAGGTGCCGATGTCGTTGGTGTAGAGGTCGAGGACGATGCGCGAGGGGAACTCGGCCTCCATGGCGAACACGGCGTCCGCCTTGGGGAGAAGGTGAGGCGGGAGAGCTCTCGCGACCTGCATGTTGGCACTCAGCGCCGTGGTGGCCTCGGGGATAATCATCTTTGGCGACGGTGCACTATCGATGATCAGTTGTCTGTATGTTGCACTCTTTACACTTGGTAAGACTTGATGTGACCTTACCTTGAAGGCAAGATTGCCTCGACTTGCTTGTGTGAAGGAAAGGCTGTGAAAGAGGGAAAGATAGAGCTGCGAAAGGCAGTCCGTACGCCGCAGGATTTATACACGCCGTAGGAGAGAAAACATGTAATATGTGTACGTGTGCGTGTGGCTGACGAAAAATCCCTACCTAGGAAGTAGACAGCGAAATGAGAGACCGTGTGTGTAGAGCCCTCGAACTAAAGGAGTGCAGGAGAATAGTATCTCAAATGTGGGAAGGACAAAATGCCGTCAAGGTCACGATACTCGAAGAAGCGTATCAACTGGTAGACCACCCTGCTAGAAAGAGAATGGCCCTGCCGCAGACCGGGGCACGGGGGATTGAGTTCTTTTCTAGACAGGCTATGTAGTTGTGGACTCCGAGACCTGCTCAGCAAGGTCCAAGGCAACGAATGATCTATCATGAATAGTAATGCCGGTAATGAGCACTCAATCAAGTGACATTGAGTGAGCAATCAAATATTCTCAGTGGCTGCATCCTCTGTAGCAAATACAGAACTCAATGCGTCCTCACCGCAAGGGTCCACGCTCTTTTGCGTCCCTCTTCCCAACAGAGCCTGCCAGCTTCCCACAGCTCGACGGCAGGTGGCTGCATATGTACTTCTTCGTAAGCCCTTGCGTGAACGTCGGCGTCCCTCTGGGATGATGTTAGGTTGAGCTGAGCAAGCCCTCAGGTTCCAGACCGATAAGTTGAGGCTGGAGACTAGAAACTTAGAGGAGGGGTGTAAGTAAGGAAGCATGCCATGAGAGGTAAGTCACCAGGAAGCAGATAGACCGGAACACACGGCCATTAGAGTCACAAAAGTGTGGGAAAGCAACAAGGTTTGAGGTCTTGACAAACTGATTTCACCCAAAGGCCCCTCTCTGCCCGGAGCGGAAGTATCCCTACTCATCCACCAACGCCATTCGCCCAACGTGGGAAGCCACTAGATAAACCACACCAAGCAATCTGCTTTTCGCCCAACGTACAGCGAGGCACACTCCCAAGTCCCAGACCGAATGATCATCAAGATTCCTACGCCAACCACCATCGAATAGCGCCAGCATGACCCTCTCGTTAAGAGAAACAGACAACGGGTTAAAAGGACCATGATACAAGGCGAGGACGCACAGCCTATTTAGTACTACAAGCAGCAGCAAATTCGTGAATGACTGAGGGGTATCGCAACTGCAGACCAATGACCGACCAACTAGCAAAGCAAACAACAGGATTGGTTCACACGCAGAACGGTCACGAACAAGTCAACAACGTGGCGAAAAAGCAAACTAAAAGCTAGGAAATCTCTGTTGGGGGAGTCCCGTGTGGAAGTAAGACGAATAGAAGGGGCAACCAAGTCGCAAAACCATCCGAACCCGACGCCCAAGACAAGCCCAGATGTCCAGAGAGGTAACTAAGGCCGCAAAGCATGCAATCGTCGTTCTCGTGATGTCTCACAATCGTATCCGCTATCCGTATGCCTAACATCAAACAAGTCCAAAGAAATATGTGTCATTCGCCCAGGTATCCATCGTGCAGCGTTAAGAGTCCAAGGCGGCGGCAGCGAACGAAGAACGATGAGAGAAGCTCGAGAAAGGGTGAAACAATAAGACAGTTGAGAGCGCAACTCTCAATATTTCCTCAAGTGCTCAACTTGAGCCCAGAGGCAAGGGGGCCGTCCAGGAGACCCTTGAAACCTTCGATCTACTACAGAGGATGTTAGCCCAGGTGTGTTCTGACACATGACCCATGGATGCTTACCAGAGGAGGGGCACCAGGAGGGCCCTGAGGTCCCGGAGGGCCATGAGGACCCGGCGCACCGAAGTGAGCAGGTCCGTAGGCGCCAGGGCCGGGAGCCGGAGCGAAGTAGTGAGGCGGGGGAGGGGCAGGACGGTAGGGGGTACCAACACCAGAGTTGTTTTGGCTGCGGCCCCAGCTCAAACGGACACGGGAGTTTCCAATAGGGTATCCCTGCATCTGGTTGATGGCCATCTCGGCAGCGTGGCGATGGACGAACTGGACGAAACCACAGCCCTTTCCAGGCGGGATCTTGACGTAGGTGATCTCTCCGAATCCTTGGAAGAAGCTTCGGAGCTCATCCTCAGTGACGTAGCCAGACAGGCCACCGACGAAAACGGTCGTGTTGTTGGGGTCGGTGAACTGGTTCATCTGCTGACCAGGAGGGTTGTAGGGGGCTCCGTAAGCACCGCCGTACTGGGCAGGCGAGGGAACGCCGTAGAAGCCCTGCTGGTGAGGGGGGAGGCCAGGAGCCATCATCTGGTTACCATGGTGCTGCTGGTAAGGGCCGCCGTGGTTGCTTCTGCTTTCGTTAGTTTCTTTCATTCAAAATTTGGCAAGACGTGCAAACTCACCGGTTCTTGGGGGTAGCGGTGGAGATACGCATGGGGCGGTTGCCGCAGTAAACTCCCTGCATCTCCACAAGAGCACGCTGCTGGTCCTGCTCGTCGGTGAAGCGGACGAATCCGTAACCACGCGACTGTCCCGACATGGCATCGGTCATGATCTTAGCAGACTTGCAGGAGGGGAATCGCGCCTGGAAGAGAGACACGAGAACGTATTCGTTGACCTCAGGGCCAAGGTCGCCAACGAAGATCGAGTACTCGGGACCACGATCGTCGCGGCGGTCGTTGATGCCGCCACCGGAAGCCCAGTTGAGCTTGAAGGCGCGGTTGGAGTTGGGGACGGGGGATCCGTTCAGGGTGAGGGCCTTGCTGGCGGCCTCGGACGAGGTGAACTCGACGAAGCAGTAACCGGCATTGCCCGAAGTCTTGTCACGAATGACCTTGACGTTGACGGGTTCTCCGGTGGCGGTCAAGAAGACACCCTTGATGAAGTTCTCATCCATCCAGGGCTCGAGCTCGCCCATCCTGTCTTGTGTTAGTCCAAGCTAGAATGCAAATCTGGATGGTCACGTACCAGAGAGTGTTCTTATTCGCGTCCTGCTGGATGGGGGCCTGGCCGCCCGGGATCTCTCCGGAACCATTGTTGCCGGGGAAGGGCATGCCGCCGGAGACGGGAGTACCGAAGCCATCGCCGTTAGCGTTGGGAGGGGGGGCACCGTTGCCCTGAGCGGGGTTGTAGGGGTTGATTCCGTCCATTTTGGTGGTAGGATAGTAGTGACAAGTTCAGAACTGTAGCTGTCCGCTTTCAAAAATGGTTGATGGTTTCGAGAATCGAATCAGAACAGCCTGTTTTAAGACGCAAAACCTGTACTCCGAAGGGAACTTGGTAAAAAGTCGATTCTCTCTGACGCCTGCACGCCCCGTTGTGAAAACGAAAAATCGAGATGTCGCGGGATGTTCGTGCAAAAATGCTTTAGCCGCCGACTCAAAGAACCGAGCAATGCTTCAAATTCGACTTTTAGGTCTGTTTCGCCGTGGCCAACGTGAACTTTGAACGGTTCGAGAAAAGGTCAGAGGAAGAATCCGAAATGATTGGACCTGACTAGGGTTAGCGTTCAGATGTACACATGTCATCCTGTCAGCTCGTTGTGACAGTTGCATTCACAATCGCATTCGCAGTCACTCCGCAGTTGCTCGTCCAGAAGCTGTGCCCGCAGGAATCATCGTGGGTGGTGGTTGAGAGCGCAGCACATGCGGCATGTGTCCAATGCCAGTCAAATTGGTACCGTGGCAGGGACGTCCCAGACAATCCTTCGCAAACGGACACCTGAGGGCAGGTATGGTGTAGAGAGCTTGCAAGCCCTTCAGTCGCATACCTGCTTGCAGTTGAGGTGTAGCAAGCTTTGAGAGGGCGGTGGCCGGGCAGCTTGTGAGGCAATTGACGGAGGTCATCTGACCGTCTGCCTTTCGCGAGACACGTCATCTTCTCAGCAATGACAGGCCTTGGTGACACAAGACCAGATATTGCCATCTAGCCTGGTGCTTTTTCCTGTCCTCGGTGTGTGATGCGCTGCGAATCCAATCTTCGCCCTCTCCAGTGTGTTGCGGCATTTCGGCTAGGCGTTGGGCTTCATGACGAGAGAACCGTGCCATACGTCAAGCCGATATTGCAGAAGTTCGTGACGAGGCCTTCCTTCCTTCTCCATGGCCAAAAGAAGCTGCGAACACGGCGCGGCGGGTGAGGTAAGACGGGACTTGCGGATATTTTGGGTGCGGGGGTGAGGAAGAGCCGGTTGCTGATGGTGCATATTTCGTTTTCCCGGGCGTCTGACGGTGACGACTCGTTGCACGACACGTCGAGGCTGAATGGCTTCGGCATTTGGTTGTCGATCTTCAAGCGCGATCCGGGATGATCCACGATGCATGGAGGGGTTCGATGATGCGCCCAGAACTGCAATTCCATCTTTTCTCCGACCAACATCCTCCAGAATCGCTCTTGGGGTCAATTCGAGGCGAGCAACGTCGAGGTACTCAGCAGAGGATTGCCGAGGATGCCGAAGGCCGGATGGTCGGACACGAGCGTTCGATTTGCGACTGCGGCTGCGGTTGCGGATGCGACTGCGAGAATGCGACGGAGGAGGGGAAGAGGAGTAAAGGCAGAGAGAGAGGTAGGAAGAACCAGTGAGGCAGAGATAGAGAGCATTGATTACTTACTTTTGGGCGCCAACGAAAAGAGTCTTTTTCCGGATGACCAGGAAGAAACGTCGTGCGACTCGTAAGGAGGGTGGGTGAGAGTGGTGAGGAGGAAGAATTACAGAGTAATTTTCGTGTCGAGGGAGGAATTTGGGAATGGGGGGGTTAAACGACGTGGGAGGAACCGGACAAGGAAGTTGCGCGAAGAGATTTTTTTTTTTTCGCAGCTGGTGAAGGCCGTGGATCTCGCTCTAGTCAGTGGTGACGTGAGGTGGACAAAAAACGCGGCAGCTGGAGCAGCACGGATTTCTTTTGCAACAACCAAGACAATCGCTGAAAAGGATGCTTCGATTTTTTAGCAAAACCCGCAGAGCAACGCAGAGGAGCAGAGCAGATCGCAGAGAGCAGACAGAGAGACGACAGAAGAGGCAGAGAGAGGTGCAACTCTAAAGAAAGAGGAAGAAGGAGAAATGGACGATGATGGGGGTAGAGGGGGGAGTGGGAAGAAGAAGGAACCAAGGGAAGGGAAAGTGGAAGGAAAAGGAAGAGACCACCAGCCAGAGACTCACGCACGCCAAACGGGGTACCTAGGCAAGTACCTTCCTTACTCACTAGCAATGGAGGACGCAGGTGCAGGCGCAGGCGCAGGCTCGAGACGTAGAATGTGGACTTTTGGGCGAGGGGGAAAGGGAAAGCACGACCTGAACTCTAGGGGTGAGAGGGGGTGTGCGAGGCGGAAGGAAGACAGGCAGGTACCTTCCTGGGTATTGATCTAGTATGTGCGTGTGTGCGCAAGAACCTAAGGTTGTGTGTGTCCATATGTGTGTGTGTGTGTGGGTGTGGAAGGAACCTTGGGCCCTTAGGGTGAGGTGAGCTAAGGTACCTTACCACATACTTGGCTATTCTCTCTGTCTGTTTCTCCCGTTTCTTCCGTCTCTGTTTTGCGTGTCTCCGATGCTGTTGCTGGGGACGGCAAGTGCTTGTGTCCGGTACCTAAGGCAGCTAGAAGTATGGGATGTCTGTGTGCATGTGGTGCTGTGCGTGCCTCCTCCCCAGCTCTTCGGAGCAAGCAGGGCAAGGTATCTCTTACCTTAGCTTAGCTCTACTTTTTACAAGGTACCGGTGGGAGAAGGTAGGTACTTTTACCAAAGGTAGGTAGGGAAGGTATGGAGTCGAGGTTGAAGTGCCTTCCAGGTTGAAAGTTGAGCGCAGGTGGAGCATCAGCAGACGAGCCTGTTTCCTTACGTACCTACCTCAACTTAAGCCGCACTTTACTGTGTGTGTACTAGCCGGGTGCATCTCAGCAAGCAAGCGCACCGGGTCAATCCAGGTCAGCCGCAGCAAAATAGAACCTAAGAGGCTCAGACTCCAAATCGACGAAGCAGCAAAGTGGGCAAGTCTCCATTGGCCATGAGTCCATGGAGGGTTGGTGTGGGTCTGGTGTCGGTGCTGATGCCGTGCGCTGGAGTTGGGGGAGCCGTGGCTGCCACCAGCGAGCTTTAATAGAACGCCGGCAACAGGCGGACTGGCATCGCGTTTTTCAGGTCAGGTACGTCGTGCATCTACGGAAACAGCACGAGGCGCCCCAATGTGTTTGTTTTTCTCTCTTGGTTTACCCCTGCCTCCATGTTGAAGTCGTCAGCGAGATTTTACTCCAGGACATTGGATATATCGATGACAGTTTGTGGTGAGGCAAGTACTCTCAGGGCTGGCCTGGGGCATCCACCTCGTGACTCCGAGGCCAGATTACCGAATGAGAAATAGGGTGTCGTGTGTGGGAAGGAATGAAAGGAAGGAAGCCGACAGGTACGGAATACAAGCAAAGGTGCAGGTGCAGCTGACAGCCCTCGCGGCAAGTGACAACCGACTTTCCTCGCGACACTTTGATTCTGCCCTGGAAAGGAGTTTGCGCTTCCCGTGTTCTTTCCACCTGGCCGGATAATATTCAATTCGATATAACTTTACGGAGCATCGATGCAATAGGTAATAAGCTCTTTCCGTCCGTCCGTTCATGCCCAATTGATAATGGATTGGCGCGTGCTCTGTCTCTTTCTACCCTGACCCGGGAAAAGAACGAATGAAGAGCGCCCCAATCCAATCCGGCCCAGCTTGTCCAGGTTTTTTGCACCTTGCAAATGGCAACTGTACGAAAAGGCAATGTCCGGGACTATGGGCAGCAGAGACTCAACCTCGGAGGCTCAGGTTGGCCCGGTCACTGGCGGCGTCAACGTGGACTTGCCCTGACAGGAAAGGCATCCCGGCTCCTGCCCTCGCGTCCCCCCATCTGCCTGAAAACCTTGTTGCTGCTCATGGGCTCCATCTTTTGCATCCTTTTTTGGCTCCGTGACTCCGTCCGGTTTCTTTCGTGGACCTATTCCGCTTCCCATGCGTCTTTGTATCTTTTCCTCCCAGCTGCATGCCGTACCGCATCCGCAAGATGTAGATCGCCCCAAGGCCAGACGACAGAGAAAAAAGACTTTCAGTCACTTCTGATGCATGCCGCCGGCCATAGCCAATCTACGATCTTGCACCAAAACGACGGTACCTTAGGCCTCATTAGGGCGAGGTAGGGCAATCCTCCGGGCAGATCATACGGGGGCGGGAGAGACACGCTAAGCGCAAAACGCAGTTGCCCTACGTTGACGCCTCGTCTCGCCTGCCTTACCTTGCCGTGCTTGCCTTAGCTGGAGGGGAGCTCACGGCGCGAATCCCAGTACGTACCGGATCAAGACGCGAAATGGCGTCACGCAAAAAGGGAGGAGCAGGGGGGTCCGCCGGATTAGGGAGGGGCTCTTTTCTTGACCCTGCAGCCAGGTGTCGCCTTATCCCCGATGCCTCACCTCAAAATCGGGAGGAAGGCACGAAGGTACCTATCTTACCACGGGTACTTCGATATCACAGTTTGATACGGCAGTGAGTTTTCGATCAACCTAGTATCTACGCAACATGCAATACCCAGTCTGCCAGAAATCCATTCTCAACAGATAGGTAATACCTCATCATCACATCAATCAACCTTTTCAAATGCAGCCACCTTGGTATATTGGCCTCAGTAGTCTTACTCAAGACAAGTCATCTCTCCACCTTCACGGTCGTCGGAAGCCCCAACCACACCAGCCACAGCAACAGGAATGCGAGCTGTTCTTACTTCACCTTCACTGCGAGCCTCGAGGACAATCATCCCAGGCTTTGCTTGCTTTTCCGGTTGAGGCCATGCGAATTCACTCGCTACTCGCACCGCATCCAGCCGGACTCGAGCAACGTCGGCCCGGCAATGGTTCGCTTGAAATGCGCCGGCTCAGTCCCTCATTCCAGATGCCGCTCACCGATCGGGCCCTTCCCGCTCGCATGTCTCTCCATAATCAGCCGCTGGCCGCTGGACGAGCACGAACGACGAGATGGCGGATGCGACAAACACCAAAGAGCGAGCCGCATACAAGACATGGGCCTCCTTTCATTTCTTTTTCCCCGTCGCTGACTTCCTCCACGGAAACCTCCTCGACAACTTCTACATGCGCCAGCCGATGTTAGTCTTCGACGCGTGTTGACTCGCCCCCCCCCCCCCCCTTCCCTTCGAACATGTCCCAGAGCCAGCGGGACATGTCGTGATATTAACCTTTGCCGCAGCTGTCTTCGAGCCTTAACTCGCTAACCGATTGTGCGCGCACCATGTTTCGAAACAGTTCGACGGTGTCAGTTTCTGCTCCGATCCAAGGACAGTCCTCGCTCTTGGCCACCCGTTCGCTCCCCCAACAGTGCAGAACACTCGAGCTTCTTCTGTCTGTGCAGCTGCCGCACGACCGCCCTCATCAATATCGAGGAAGCCATTCTACAGTTTTGTACATAGTTCCAATTACCACTTCTAGCAACGAGATCAACAAGTAATGCGCCAGAGTATGCTGTTTGCACACGGTGGACTTGGTATTCGTGGCCTGCGACTATCTCCTCCCAACTCGTCACGACAGACAGCTAGTATGACCGTCACCGAAGATGCCGGCCGAGTAGGAATCCTGGCCGACCGGCTAACCTTGACCACGAAAAGACACGTCAAAAGGCTCTGATATCGGCAAGTCATGGCTGCCTTGCCTTCCTTGGTACCCCCGTCCGGGAGATGGTCGAATAGCAGCGTTGACGTTGCACGGTACTTGCGCCGCACTTTACGCGATCCTCGTCCTCTGAACAGGTCACCCCTGGCTTACGGGTGACGTTGGCAGAGGCATTGATTAATTGTTCGTCTACGGATACCGCAGTCGTCAACCCCGAAAGCCGCAGCGGCCAGGACGGCCCATCCTTACGAAATCTGGTTAAAGTGCTGTCTCCGCGCCTCATTGACACGCTGGCACTCCGGCAGCTAAGGCACGCGTCTCCTTGTCCGGGGCGGACGGCTATGAGGTTCAACAAGGAGCCGAAGCCTCGGGATCTGGGCATCGTCCGCCGCTGTGCCGCATCCACCCTGTCGGCTAATTGCCCGAGCGATGCCCAGTGGTGATAATTTTACGACTTCGAATGGGCTGAGAGTACACCGCGCATCCGCCATGGATACTATTCAGGATTGTCCATATTACGGATTCAATCTTATTCGGATCGCTCAAGTTCTCATGTATGTAAAGGGCCGAAGCTGTCGTCGGGCTTGCAGCTTTTGCACAGCACCCAGTAGCACCCAGCACGACTCGCATGACGGTGAATTTCGGGTCTCCGTCGCATGCCGACTGACGCTTATTGGGTACATCAATCATTGGCTTGACAGTATTTTTTTGCCCTGAGAAATGAAATCATCGGTCGGACCAGGGTGGAAGGGGGTGGCCGCATGAAGGAGAGTTCCCACTGCTACCGTGGATCGAGGTGTGGGAAGAGTTAGATCTCTGGATTTTCTAGCCCTTCTCTCTCACTGGTCGCTGCCTCGACGCGCCATGTGGCCCGGCCTCACTCAGAGATGCTGTGGGCTTGGATTGGTGGTGAGTTCAAATGACTCCCTTTCCCTCCTTCATTCCTACTCGTGGGCATTGGTATGCTATGCGGCAGCTGTCCATGTAAATTACCCTGTAGGTCTCGGCCGATAATAGGCATCAAGTATCGCCCGCCAATTGATACCTTAGTCTGCCGTTGCGTGCTCCCGCGGCTCAAGTTGGAGCATGATTCAGCTCGCACTAGCAATCTCCGGTGCAACTCTTGAGCACTCGTCTTCTCGAGCCGATTGACGGCACCGTCCCCTATCGTTCGCGCAGGTCAGCCAGCTCACGGACGCAAACCTGGAACCTCTCGCTCAATGTCCATCTCTCCACACTGGTCGTCAAAAGAGCCTTCCTCAGCAAATGCTCAGTGTACGCCCCGAAAAGAGCATCGGTATGAAAGGGGCATCAACATATCCCTGCCCGCCGTCGTGACCATTTCTGCGACGCATCAACGATCATACGAAGACTCGTCTGGCACCAAGGAAAAAAATTGTCGTTCCATGTACATCATGTCCGTGGAGGGCATTAGTCTCGATGCTAGCCCCAGTTGGTGTATTCCTTCTGGCAGCAGTGACTTGCGTCCTCATCAGCATGAAGACTAGCAGGGTTCGGCATGTCTCAACCGCATGTTGTCGCGACGAATCATCAAGGGGCTTTTGCAATTCCACCAGGTCGTGAATGCATCTTCTCCCTCATCAGGACACGTATAGCAGCATCGTGACCTGCGCACACATCCTCTGGCAGGTAGGACTGGCGCGGGTGGGTGAGACGTGCAGCTTGTTCCTCAGAGTACCCCCTCAGTGGCTCAAACCACATTAATTGACGAAGGGGCTTCTTCTCGAAGCCAAGCTGACAGGCACCTAGCTCCTCAACCGGACGTATAGGTATTACCGTATTTCGTCTGATGATCCAGGGTCACATAGCCTGCAGACCACAAAGTACAGACTGCGAAGAAGCAATTTCCCTCCCTTTCTCGCACCCTTCAGTTGCGTTCCCCAGCTTTTGGAGGGGTCTAGGTACAGACTTGAGACCTTCGATCAGCGACTTCGTGCATACCACAGATAGGCCGGCGCTCTCTGCCTCGTCTAATTCTTACGCTACATGGCTCCCTCGGTACCGGGCTAATTAGTCCGCAAACACATGGCCCCGGCGCCCACGGATTCAGTTCCTCATACCTAAGCCCAGGAAGCTGAAGGGCCCAGGAATAACTCGTCGTAGGACTTACGCCCTGACGTTGAGGCACCAGGAGCCTGCCAACTCGCATTTATTTGCGCAGAACGAACTGGCTTCACTTTTTGAACTCATCTACCATTGCTTTCGTCTATGGTACCCGACAGGGTGTATGTCTAATAAATTGGTGAGCGACAACCTTCCCCCTTGACTCGCGTACCCAATTCTTGGTCTCAGTCTTGGGCGGAACCTGAGGTACTGGTCGTACTCTTGCTTCTTTCCATCCCTCTCCGGCTACCCGGCCATTGCGCTCAGGCAATGCAGCGGATACCACTGCTGACTGCCCAAGACGACATCGTAGCATCCAGTTGCGGCGCTTTGAATGGCAATATCGATGCCAGCTTTTTGCATCAGTCAGGGGAGCAGGCTTCTAGGTTCCTACGTAGGTACAGGAGGAGTTGGGATGGACTCGTTTGATTTTTTCCAACGAGTTTAGGAACTAGTCGCAACGTTGAGTGTCGTTTGCAACTCGCCAAAGTGGCTCGTCGCAACCTCGCCCGTCATGAACCATGGAATATGGAGCTCATCGACTCGGCAATCTGCCATGGATTGAATCTTCGTCCTCAGATGGTTTGGGGGCCTGATGACACAATGGTCACGCCGTCGCCCAACTTCTCTTCTCCCTAATCAGCTTCAAAACAAAAGAAAATGGTAGGTTGAAGTGCGTACGGGATACCGATATAGGGTTGGCTTGCAAGCCTGGTAAAGCCTGGAAAATCCGTACCTTCCAAATCGCAAACTTTAAAAATGAGTTTCGGAACAGGAGCTAGTTGAGAAGTAGCGTCTTCGATTAAGTGTGGGTGTGTGGGAGTATCGATGTGATGTGATTAGGTACAGGAAGACTTTGTCATGTGAAGCTGACTCTTCCCATGTTGCGGGGATGGTTTGGCGAGAGGGGAAGGGAAGGGGGGAAGATGCAGTGTGATATCAGAAGGACAGATGTGAGTCCTTTTTGAGTTTCTCCTACAGCTACCAATGAGGCTTCTCCAATGGCACTCCGCGTTGGTGAGGTGGTGAAGGTGTGCTGGGATCATCTCTGTAGAGTTGTAGGATTCTCGCGGTTTCGCTGTGTGCGTTTGCTGCATGACAAAGTGGTGAATCGATAGTCGATGTTCGTATTTAGGCCGATCTCGGATCGGTCTTGGTAGGATTGGAGAAGTGATGGGGTATGGCAGACAGGTAGGTAGGTAGACAACGTTGACGCGTCGATGTTGTACTCTGTGGTAGGTTGTAATCTTCCCCCGGGGCCCCGGAGCGGGCGCGCTTAGCGGGCGACGGTACCTTACGCCGGCCGCACGGCGCGCGTTCCATCAGCGAATGCTGTGTCCAAGTCGTATCTTTGCCCAAACTGCCGCCAGACTAAATTCTCACTAGGTTTGACAAGCGGTTATCGTTTAGCCGGCTGGAAAGGGGGGAAAGAAAGGCTTCCTTGATGGTTTGAATGTGCATTTGAGGCCCCTAGTGTCGAATTCTGAGTAGTTAGATGATCTTCCGGGCAAAAGTCAATCAGACTATTCTTCTGTGATGACTTCGACCGAGTTACATCGTGGGCGGGGTACATGTCGTTGATGCGCAAGCGTTACCGGTTGGCGATATGGTTCGTGGAGACGATGGTGGGAGTTTGAGGCTAATTGTCAATGAAAAGACCGCATTATATATTTTGTCATGGCCAGGGGACTGGGAGCATAATTGAGGCTGATTATTAAACCATCGAGTCAACAGCAATCTGATGAGTTCAACGTTGAGTTCAGCTAGAAGACTATGAGGTGAATGCTCACACTGATAGGTGTCCTTGGTGTTCTCAGAAGGGCAACCAGACACATGTCCATCAGGGAGTGGTAGTTTCGTCTCATGGGGTGTTGCAAGAACTGTTAGTTACCTAGGTTCAAGGGGCTAGCCTTTCACTTACTAGTTATCCCTCATGTTGGGGTTTCGTCTGGGATCGGCAGGCGGGAAGGAGTGACTAGGAAACTCAGCATCTGCGATTTGTTCCGGGTTGCTAAAGTAGATCCGAGTTTGGCCGAAGGGTTTGTTTGATCTTTAAGGTAGAACGGGATGCCCTCAAGGGCTTTTGATAGGTGTATGAGATTTCCCTCTTTCGGTGTCCGTTGATATCGTTTAGGATCAGGTCATTGCAGAAGAGAATACGGATGGTAACTTCGACTTGAAAGCATGAGAATCATTGGACTCATGCTGCAGGAAGTGGTGGAGTTACAGAGAGCAACGTTCACAACGCAGGTGTTGAGAGATCTTGTCAATGTCTATGTCAAGGGATCTTGAACACCTCTATCCAGCTGGATGGCTTATGAGAGTTGGGGGTTAGGGGGGAGCGTGACAACTTTTGGTTGACATTGGCGATCTCATTTGGCACCTGAAATATACCGATGCTATGCTTTTTAGGATCATACAGATGATATCCACGATCTAAGCGGTCTCTGGCATTCAGGATGCGAGCTATGAGCTTTACGACCGTCAGGTAATCGTCAGATTTGGGTATGCTGCCAAATGCCTCCAGGCATCAATAACGCCCTGATGGCCCGTCCAACTCGTAAGATGATAATTCCGGTCATGTGCCTCTACTGCCATGAGTTCAATTGTCTCTGATCGCAACAGTACCACTGAATGCTTGATGGAGACACACGCAATAAGCCTGATACTATGCAGTAATCCAAATGGAGGGCATAGTACATCTGACCTTGGCCTTAAACCTGGAAACTCCTCGCAACTGATGGTGACGAGAGATATTCTGGAATATTATTTGAGACAGCTAAAGAGTCTATGCAACTCAATTTGATGGAGGAAGTTGAAACTTGGACAAATGAAATGATCTCGCGTTTGCGCATGTGGCTCGACGACTTATATCGGCAGATAGGGAAGCTTTCAGTGAACTCTGCCTTAGCTCGTCCTGTCATACAATTACACACCTAATCACACTAACCAGTGCACAATTATTGAAATAAACCTCACGTTGAAATAGAGCTTGATGAGTTCAGATTCTCACTTTTCTTCAACGTCACTCCAGAGCCTACCCATCCAGTATACTGACACTTCACCAAGAGTTCGAGGTCACTTCTGTACATATGGCTCTTTATTCAGGTAGCCTTAACCATAAGTTCACCATACTTTTAATCTCGCGATCAAAGAAATTGAAAAAAGGGCTCCACTCCAATTTCCTTCGACTTTAGTTCACAACTCGACATGATCTAGCTTACTATCATCCACCTACAGCAAAGTGCACATATCGAGGCCGTTACGGTTGCAAGCGATGTGACCTGACTCAGCGGCTGTTCGATCATTTCTGTGGCAAAGAAGTAATAAGGGACCCTGAGGTAAGGTATAAAGCGCCCGGCTGAAGCTTCAATGCCGGATTTCATAGCACCTTTGCGCTTGCGAGCAGAGGGAGAGGCGGGTTAGGGTTTCACTCCCTTCGAGTTTCAGTAATTCGCCTGTGCCATATTTGTAAGTGACTCCATCTATCTTACTACTTCGCCTGATTCTTTACATGAAAGTTCTAGATTTCAAATCTCCTCATCTCACTGGTAGCATATGTTTGGGAACTGCACCCCGATGATTAAAGACAGATGCGGCTGAATGTGAACTCCAAGATGACAAAGTCCTCGCATGTTCTATGTGATCAAGATAAAATCACCCGGTAGATCGTGATTGCTTTTTGCTTGCCTTGTTGTTCCCTCACACATCCTGATAACAATATTCACAATTGAAATAGGACGGCACTGAACTGAGACGGCGAGTGCTCTCGCCTCTTATGATTAAGTGAAGGCTGCTTAGAAGAATTGTACCAGCCCCCCCCTCACCTTGCATTGTTCAACTCTCTAGGCAGATTAATCCTGCAGGGCCATATCCTTAGGGAGAAAATCAAAAGAGGACGGTGCAGAGGTAAAATGGGGAGAGCTCTCGTCTTGTGTGGTTAAGACGACTATTGAGTAGACCCGCATTAATTACACGTCACCTTGTCTACCTCTTATGACACGCTGTACAGAAATACAACCAGAATCCAAAATAGGACGGTGCAGAAATAACCAGCGAGAGCTCTCGCCTTGTGTGACCATACACTTTGAAGCTGGGTAGCACCCGCCTTTCTAGTTTGTTTCTGTCTCGGAGTCTCTCGAAAACATCTCCGGCGTTTACTCGCTAAACCGATTTCGGAGCAAACATTGGCCACATTGTGGCGGAGGTAAGTTGCCGCCCCCAACTGTTTCTCCCCCTGTTCCGTTCCGTTTTCTGTGGAATTTCTGGAACCACTCGGACACCAAGCTTAATCAGCTCAGGCAACCGGAAGCAACGTCGACTCTTCCCACAGCACGCGTCAGGTACATTTACATGTACCCCCACATCTCTCTCTCCATCATCACCTCTCATCATCAACCCAAATTCAACGCTGCGACAGCTTCTTCAAGATGTCTGGCGAATCTCCCGAGGCCAAGGAGAAGCGCCTCGTGGGGACTGTCCAGATTCGGCTTCTCGAGGCGTCAAACAACGAGACCAAGTTGAACGAGTTGTTGGGCAAGTACCTGTGCGCGCTGCTACTTAAGGCCAAGAGTGACTATCCTGCAGTCCGCACTGAGGCGAGAATCCACCACAAGCTTCACATAATTATTTCTGATACTGACGTTCGAGTTAGGTGATCACATTTGCCGGCAAACTCAAAGGCCTGATCATACACCCGAGGTACGAAATTCCTTGTCTTCCGCGTCTTCCAGGATTTGAGTGTGGGCACTAACGGTGTACACAGCATCATTCTTCCGGTGGAGAAGCTCATCGACCAATATCAAGAGGTCGACTCACCTATTCTTCGCGTCTTAGATATTTCCTTCATCCAGCATAGCATTCTGCGTCTGGATGATTACGAAAGACGTCATCTATTCCCCAAAGTGGCAAAGGGCATTTCATCGCCCAACCATGCCGCCACCCAATCATCCATGTTCAATGTTCTCTTGAAGATCATTCCCGATATCCAGGTACCATCACGCGGCAGCGAAGAAGACGCGGCCTTGAGAGAAGCTAGCGGTCTTTCCAAAGATGCAGACGCCCTCTTCGTCGCAAGATGGCTGGGTAAGGTGTTACTCCTCAGGATCCCGGGTGGCTCGAACCCAACTCGACAAGATTTTGAGAGGATGAACCCGGCCCTGCTTGCAGCGGACCTGGACTTCCTGAAGCCGGAGCAGCGCGATACCGCAGCTGCATTCCAGAATATGCAGGCCCTCCGGCGCAAGATTGCTCAGCTCTTGGCTAGCGGTGCTTTCAAAGATGAGGAGAGACTCTTGCCTGCGCTATCTGCTGCAGCGAGCCCCGACTATCAAGTCTCACAGGCCGGGGAAGACATCTTGAAAAGAATCACAATCGACTTCGAGAAGGCGTCGGTTATTGAGGAGTTGTATAATGCACACGCCCGACTTCCTGCGCCCCATAGAATCAAGATTCTCCCTCTGCTTTCGAAATCGAAGCTTGCCACGACAATGCAGGATAACATCATGAACGTCGTGACGCTCGACTTTGGTACAGAGACTTCATCCATTGCGCCAGCTCATTTACAAGCAGCAAGTGGCCTGGAGCGTACCAGACTTCACAAAGCTCTGTTTTATTTCCTCAACTGGTGCGCCAACATCGGACCTACTCAGGCCCCCTTCACCATCGGTCCCAAGTTGATCGACAAGATGCGGACTTACGTGGAAGACCAGGGCTGGCCTGTTTCACGGACACTGACGGCAGACGAAGAGAAGCTTCGGTCTATGGCCTACGACTTACTTGGTGTTCTTGGCGCGGGAAGTGCATCCAGCACACAGGACAAACTGCATCTCGTCGGTTGGCTCTTTAGATCCATGTCCGAGGACCCTACCGTGGAGGCGGTCTCTGCCATTGAGGGCTCACTTTCGGGACTGACCAGAAGCTTCGACCCAAAGACAGTCAGCGGCGACGGTCGCGGCAGTGGTATGATTAGCCTCATCTCTCTCCTCCTGCACTACATGAATCTCCCTGAGGAGAACCCTGCCGTGCGAAGTGCAAGATTCTCAGCGGTCAAGTGGGCGAACCAGACCATCGCATCATGGGATGTGCGAGGCAGATGGATCGATATCCTGACCATAGCCGGCCGCAAGTCAGAGCGCACAGAGGTCGTCGAGGAAGGCAGAAAGGGCTTGGATCCCTGGACGTACAGGGACGCCGAGGCGCACAAGATGCCGGATTGGATCCAACTCATGACGTACTTCTTCTGCGACAAGATATCTGACGAAATCTCAAGTGACGAGTGGAGCAGCTCAGCGCCTCCCAAGCTTGACTTCGATGATGACTGTACGATGCAGAACTTTCAAGGCGAAAAGATGATGGCTTACTCTGTTGCCGTCGAGTATGTCAAGAGGGCCCTGTTCGTCGCCGCGCTTCCGGACTTTCCTCTGGTCCCTGATTGGAGTTCCCAGCTCGACACTCTTGTTCGGAACGACGTCAAGACCCGGGAAACCATCAGAGCCTACTTCCGTTCCGTTGAGCCGGAGTACATTGGCCTGTTCATCAAGATCTGCTTCGATGGTGTTCGTTACCTGAAGAACCTGGATGGAACCGATCGCGTCGTTGAGAGCTGCCTGAAGTCCATGGTTGATGTCGCATCACTCGCCCCCGCTGGCACTATCAACTACATTGCCCCCTCAGCATGGGTTCTGCAGAAGTGCATCGCATCAAACAACAGACACACCCGTGCTGCCGCCGCGCAAGCCGTCGGAATTCTCCTTCCTCACCCCCTTAATAAGGTGGACCTGGCGATTCCTGAGGCGGCTCCCCACCAGACGAGGAACGAGAACGTTCAGAAGTTCCTGAGAGATCTCAAGGCTATGATTTGGGGATGGGAAAAGCATGTTGGAGCAGTCGCCAATGGTGTCGAAGGAGCCCTGCAGGCATTCGGCCACATCTTTTCGAGGGCCGTGTACTATGGTCTTCCTATCCCGATCGACGTTCATCTTCCAGCAAGGATGCTCATGGACAAATCGCGCCATGGCCCGACGTTGGAGAATGCTATTCTCGAATGTTACGGAGAACTTTGGACCGCGGGACTTTCCCAGTATATTCCGGACAATGTTAACAACCTTACGGCGGATTATGTGATTGAGAGACTCACGGAGAATGCAAATGCAGGAAGCGACAAGTCCATCTTTGCACTCGGCCGCCTTGCCTTGGCGTTCAACGAGCCGAATGAAGAGGCTACCCCCGAAGACGGCCTGCTGTATCCGTCTAGCAAGACTTCAGGCATCGATAGCGTCCTAAAGAGCCTTTTCGGACTTCACGCGAGAAAGGAGACCGAGATCCAGTTCACTGTCGGCGAGGCCATCACTGCCGCTATCGCCTGCTGGGACTCTGACTTTGTCAAGCTCTCCATGAATGTCGACTGCACCGACGGTCCCTGGAGAAAGGGCAAGCGCAGCCAGAGAATCACCGCCGTGCTCGACAAGCTGTTCCGCGACTGCAAGACGACAAAACCCAGCTTGCTTAAGGCCTCTGGCATCTGGCTCTTCTGCGTTGTTCAGTACTGCGGACATCTCGACGAGGTCCAGTCACGTCTCCGAGAGGCCCAGGCCGCATTCATGAGATTGCTCAGTGCGCGTGACGAGTTGGTGCAGGAGACGGCCTCCCGCGGTCTGTCACTGGTGTATGAGAAGGGCGACGAAGGATTGAAGCAGGATCTTGTCAAGGACTTGGTCTCGGCCTTTACTGGGAACACCACGCAGATCAAGGTTGAGGATGAGACGGAGTTGTTCGAGCCCGGCGCTTTGCCTACCGGCGAGGGCAAGTCGGTCACGTCGTACAAGGATATTGTCAGTTTGGCGAACGAAGTCGGTGATCAGAGTCTCGTCTATAAGTTCATGTCTCTTGCGACGAACGCCGCGACCTGGTCTACGAGATCTGCCTTTGGCCGCTTTGGTCTCAGCAATATCCTCTCCGAGTCAGAGGTCGACCCTAAGCTTTACCCTAAGCTGTTCCGTTACCGCTTCGACCCGAACTCCAACGTTCAACGATCCATGGACGACATCTGGAAGGCGTTGGTCAAGAACCCGAATGAAACGATTGGTGAGCACTTCGACGCCATCATGCAGGACCTCCTGAAGAACGTCCTCGGCAAGGAGTGGCGCGTCCGACAGGCCAGCTGTGGTGCCATCTCCGACCTGATTTCCGGACAGCCCTTCCACAAGTATGAGAAGTACTATGCCGAGATCTGGACTGCGGCACTGAAGGTGCTTGACGATGTCAAGGGATCTGTCAGAGAATCTGCTCTCAAGCTGTGCATGGGTCTGACCAACACTATTGTCCGTCAACTCGAAGAGGGTGGGTCTTCGTCGTCAGCGCAGGCTATGCTGAAGCAAGCTCTTCGTTTCCTCCTCTCGCCCAGCGGTCTCGAGAGCGGCGTCGACGAAGTCAAGATGTTTTCGCTCAAGACGATTATTGACATCACTAAGAAGGGCGGCCCTAATCTGAAGCCCTTCATTGTCGACTTCGTCCCTCCTCTTCTGGGTCTTCATAGCACAATCGAGCCAGAGCAGATCAATTACGCTTACCAGAAGGTTAGCGAGGACTCCCGTGACCAGCTTGATAAGCTCAGAGCTAGATGGGTCAACCAATCGCCAATCTCGGAAGCTATCGACAACTGCCTTCGGCAGCTTGACGCCGAGGGGATGAAGCAGCTTGCGCCGAAGCTCGAGGAGATCATCAAGACCGCCATCGGCATGCCGACCAAGATTGCATGTGCTAGACTGATTGGCGATCTCGTCATGCGCCACGCCGTCGACTTCAAGCCGGTATCACCAAAGTTCATGCAGATTATGGAGAAGCAAGCACTCGACCGCAACGACGAAGTCAGCAAGGGCTACGCCAGAGCCGCGGGATACCTGATGCGCATCGTTCCCGACGCATCCAAGGAGCGCCTCGTCGATAAGTTTACCGAATTCTACTTTGCCAGCGAAGACGAGGCCCGCCGCGCCAAGGTATCCGACGTTGTTCTCGGCGTGTCCAAGCTGGCCCCTGACCACTTCAACGCCCTGGCGGCCAAGTTCATCCCGTTCACCTATATGGGAATGCACGACACGGACGAGTATACCCGAAAGTGCTTCGACGAAGTCTGGAACCAGCACGGCGGCAGCTCCCGCACCGTCGCGCGCTACGTTCCCGAGATTGTAGGCTTCATCAAGAGAGGCCTCGAGGCGCCGCGATGGAATCTTCAGCATACCGCCGCCTTCAGCATCGCGAGCATGATCAAGGCCGTTGTTGCCTCCAGCGATGCCACTGGCGGACAAATGTCCGAGGCAAACCTGAAGCTCATCTGGCCCGTTCTTGACAAGGCGCTCGCGCTCAAGACCTTCCCCGGAAAGGAGAAGGTTCTCGAGTCCTTCCCCCAGTTCGTCGGCAAGGGCAAGGCTCTCTGGCAGAATGACTCGACCATCGCCGCACAGCAGCAAAAGATTGCGATCCGCGAGGCGAAGAGAAACAACGAGGACTACCGCCCGCACGCCTTCAAGGCTCTCTGGCAATTTGCAGAGCAGCGCGACGACTTGGACCTTCTCGAGACCATCTCCACCATTGTGAGCGGGCCTCTGGACGACTTCATTGACGAGGACCGGATGGATGTCGACAGCTCCGGCGACGCGACTCGCAAGGCGGCCGTCAACGGCATTGAGACTGTCGCGCGGGGCTACAACCGCAAGGAGATCAAGGAGAACCCCGGCGCCGTGCTCAAGAAAATCTTTGAGCTTCTCAAGACGTACCTCGACAACGCCAAGTTCGAGGGCATCAAGCGAGAGGTGTGGTACGAGTCCGTCAGAGACCTGATGGAGGCTGCGCCTGCCCCCGCCTCCAGCACCCCTGCCAGCAACGAGAAGGAGGTCGCTCTGGCCTATCTCCGCAGCCTGGATCCCGAGTCCGTCGACAACGGCACCGAGGCCCAGCGTACGATGCGGGTCCTCGCTATTGGCGGAGTATTCAAGGCCATTCAGCGCGGGGTGTTTGGGGAGGGAGCGGCGGCGGCGGAGGAGAGGAAGGGCTTTGTGGAGATGGTGAAGAAGGCTTTGGGGGCTGAGAGGTCTCTTGATGTGCAGAAGCACCTCAAGGAGATCCTCGCGGAGTTGGAGAAGTAGGAGGAAGAGGAGAAGATACTTCTCCCTACTTCTCCAGCAAGGGAAGCTGATGTTTTTGGCCGCGAGGCGGCAGGATATGGCTCGCGGGGTGTTGATACCCCTATATTAGAACTTGCTCTTTACTTGAATGACTGTTACAATGACGCCAGCCTTCCTCTCAACGTGCTATTGATTTCGCAGAAACAATTCATAGATGTACACATGAGATATAATGGAAAGAGGGCAGAGCCAATGAGACAATTTTGAAGCGCACTTTTTGTAGCTAAGGTTGGTTACGCATAGATGGATGGCATCGGTTCGGAGTCGCAAGCCAAGCGATACCTGTCCAGTCCAGGTGCTGCTGCCTCGAAGCCTGGGTGAATCCTCTGATCTATGTCAGACTGCACCAGCTACTTACCTTTAAATAGTGCGGCAGACCACAGGAAGCCTAGATGATAGTTCTCCTTGACAGGGGCCTATTCGCAGGTAGTAAGATTCCTACATCTTGCAATTCGTGGGTGCGGGACATCGCGACGCTCAGCCAGATATCCGTTTCTTGAGATGGCAAAACCGGAAGCAGAAGCTATATCTTCATATCTTGATGTAGATAGAAATGGCAGGTCAAGGCAGGATGAATCCAGAGACGGGCCTGTGCATATAGTCAGAGCAAGAAAGAAGCAGGCTGCAATGCTCTGCGTGGGGTGATCTTCAAGACAAACATCTTCGTGTGTGGCTGAGGACAAGCCACAAGGTCAGCCACACGAGATTGAGCACCTTGGTGGCCGTGGCGCAGTGAATCACCTCATCGCATCAACATTCCACCATTTCTCCGAGACAGCCAAGAGCAGGAAGGATGGCTCCGAGGCTCGACCGGCGGTTGCGTCACAGAGTTGGACGCCTTGAGGGTGGCACTGGCCCGATAGCAGCACCTGCCCTGCGCTTCCACCCGTGCCTGCACTCATTTGCCTTTACACGCGCCGGGACAAGCCCGCAACACCATCCCGTCCTCAGATCAGTGGCGGCGCAAACCAACCAAACCAGCCTTGCCTTTCCCTTCCCAACAAGAAGCCGAACCTGAAGCTATCGACTTTCTTTCAAGTTGCTCGTTTGGAAACCGCCGTGGACTTCTTCACTTGACGGGGCCAGACAATTTAGACCCAAGGACCAACGCGCCCGACGGTGACCTGCAGCTACCCCTCCGCCCCGTGCCAGACTCCAGCACCTTCGGTTCAAGGTGGGGCAGAGGTGCCATCCGTCTCCCACCTTCAGCGACTCTTCTTCATTCACTCTTCTGACCGCCACCAGAAAAAAAAAAGAATATCTTTTGACTGATTGCTGGCCGGTACCAACTGCTGAAGGACATCTCACGAAGCCACGCACGAAGCCAAACTTTTTTCAGCGACCTTAACAGTCAAGCGCACACCTTCGCCATGGACGAGGATATCTCCAACTTCGTCGCCATCACGGCAGCTAGCCCGGAGGCCGCTCGCGGCTTCCTGGAGATGACCAACAACAATCTGGAGCAGGCTATTCAGCTTTTCTTCGAGAACCCCGACATTCAGAGTAGTTTCAACCAGCCGTCGGCCACCTCCTCGACAGCGCCGCCAGTGCCCTCGAGCACCCGACCGAATGTTGGACGGCAGGACGAGCGCGGGGTCATTCACATAGATAGTGATGACGATGGCGATACGGCTATGACGGTGGACGATATGGACGATAACTTTGGACACGACGACTCCGAGATTGCGGCAAACGAACAGGTGGCGGCCATTGCCCGAAGCGCCCAAGAGGAAGAGGATGCCGCCATGGCCAAGAGATTACAAGAGGAACTTTACGGCGGTGGTCCTGGAGGTGGTGGTGGCGGCGCTGGAATTGGCGGTGGTCAGGATGATGTCAGATCACCCATCGCCAGAACCACCGAGACGCTGGTTGGAGGCTATGACGGTGACGATGGTATGGACATGGACACCATCATTCGGGCACAAATGAGACAGAGAGAAGCCGCCAGGGCAGCTCGAGGTGCGTATTGGGCAATGTCTACGTCTTTGGGTTTGCCATGCTAATATTTTGGGCACCAGCTGGTGGTGGAAACCCCTTTGCTCATAACCTGTCCATCTGGGATGATGACAGCCCAGCTGCCGCCCAGCCCGCCCAACCCGCTGCAACGGAAGGCGGCACGCGAGCCCAGAGACTGGCAGAGCTGTTCCGGCCGCCCTACGACATTATGTCCAGACTGGAGTGGGACGAGGCGAGACAGGAGGGCAAGGACGAGAAGAAGTGGATTCTGGTCAACCTCCAGGATATGAGCGACTTCAACTGCCAAGCCTTGAATCGGGATATTTGGAAAGATGCGGCTATCAGGAGGCTATTGGATGATGCCTTCATCTTCCTGCAGTATGACAAGGACGCCATGGCGGCACAGCAGTACATCAACTTTTACTTCCACGGCACCGGCCACGAGAACCCAGATAACTACCCGCATGTCGCCATCATCGATCCGAGAACAGGAGAGCAGGTCAAGGTTTGGAGTGGAAGACCGTTCCCCAGCGCATCTGACTTCCACGCGCAGCTGGCCGAATTCTTGGACCGCTATAGCTTGGCGGCGAACAGCAAGAACCCCGTAGTGGATCAAGCAGCGCCCCGCCCCAAGACCGTCGATGTCGACCGAATGACGGAGGATGAGATGCTGGAGATGGCATTGCAAAACAGCCTTGCAGCGTCCAACGGCGGTAGCAGCAGCAGCTCCAAGCCTAAGACGAGCGTATTCGATCCTGATGCGCTGACCAAGTCGGACTCATCCAGTGGCCGAGGCCAGGGCATTTCTTCAGTCGAGGAGGCGGCGGGCGGCATTACTCCCCCTGCTGAGCCGGCAGCGGCGCAGAGCGCCTGGGCCCGGATTGCGGGTGACAAGCCGCACACGGAGCCAGAGAACAACCCGGCAACGACGACAAGGATACAATTCCGACACCCTACTGGACGTGTCATCCGTCGATTCAATCTGGAGGACCCGGTCAGACGCATCTATGAGTGGCTCAAGGCCGAGCCCCTCGAGGGCAAGGAAGGAATTGAGGTTGAATTGAAGCGTATGCCGCAGGGCCAGGACTTGAGTGACGGGTTGGACACGACTATCATGGAGGCTGGGCTCAAGAACGGCACCGTCATGATTGAGTTCATTGAGGACTAGAGCTGGCCTGGGTTCGACTCAGCGACTGATGATTCGGGCGGGAAACGTCGGTTACGGGCAAGGTGCATTTATTCAGCAGGGCCAGGGCCAGGGCATGGGCGATAGAACCGGAACTGGACAGGCGGAAGGAAGCCTTCTTTCAACATTGTTCGTTTGGGCTCTTCTCATACATACTACGATATCCGGCGAGGGCAGGCAGGCAGGCATGGAAGGACGCAGTTTATCGAGGACCACGGGTAGCCTAACAGAGCCAAACAGCGGGCCAGAAGATTCGGACGGCCATCCACCGTAGGTAGACGCTTGTTAACACAGAGACGGCATCAATAGACAGGGAAATGAAAGCAATGCTGGTCGCGTTGTGATACGATTTGAATCATTGAGACGCGCATACAGAGAATGACTTGACGCGCTTGTGTCCCCTAACGCGTGTAAAGGAACAGAGTATCAACGGCCAACGATCCGATGCCAATCATCTTGTCGTATTCAGTGTGGATGTATTAGTGGAAATTCACACCCAGGGCTGAACGGAATCGACGGCGAGATCAACCAAAAGAAGAAGCCAAAGGAAAAAAGATGGCTCAAAGGTGCCCCGTAGATGTCCTGGGCTGAGAAATGTGGCTGTTTCACTAGGCTAGAGCATGAACTATCTATCTTTGGGAAGTGTGCTTGGCTCACCTGGGCATCGGTGGTGGCGCCGGTTGGAGGGGAACCAATTAGAGGGGGATGACGGACGGGTTCCTGGACGGGACGTGTCACTGCATGGGAGATGGATGGAGGGGTGATTGGATGTGGTGGGTTGCTCTCGTCTGTTAGGTATAGTGCTAAGGTAGTACCTATATTGATGTTGGTGTTGTTGAAGCTGAGATGGCGAGATGGTGAAATGAGAGGTGGGAGATGGATGTCTGGTTGGCAGCGTTTGGGTCGATTCTGTGAGGTGCAGTGCCAATTGATAAGCAGGATGTGATCTGTGCACGCTCGCTTACGTTGGCGATAATGCATTGCGTATGTAGATACTCCGTACCTTACGGCATTCCATTGTTTCGACTGCTGGAGGTCGCTGACGTTTTTACTGGACAGGGCCACCCCAAGGACCATACCGATGGCAGGGGGGATGGATACTTGAGGTGGGATGAGGGGAACCTGGGAACCCAATTGACATCAACAGCAGTGGTTGCTGGTGAACCGACCCCTCGGTTACCCTTTCAGATCATGGCATAAACAACGGGCGATGGGAGGCCCAATAGACACCTCCTGATTCTGTTTCTGCCTTACTTTGGCCATTCCAACCTGCTTTACGAATACCTCAGATTCAATACTTCCTAACGCTGGAACGTCACATTTCCGTTTACATGTATTTGGGGAGTCGATCTTACCAAAACAGTCCAAATCTCAAGGTGCCTATCTACCTACCTATCTACCTACCTACATAGGTACCTACGAAAAAGTCCAAGCCCCGGATTAGCACCAACACCAAGACCACACCCCAAACATTGACAACATCCCAAGACAACATTCAAGAAAGCGACGACGACGCAAAGACAGCCACGCCACCGCCCTCTTCTTTGTGGCCTCTTTCAACCGTCCAGAGGCCTGACTGCTTGGTCTTGGTCTGGCTTGGTGCCGTCTCTTGCTACCCCACACTCTGCCTCGTGTGCCCAAACATCAGATTCCCGTCCGTCGTTCCCTTGGGATCAAAGCACAGGTACCAACCGCAACCCCACGACGCTTTCTTTTTTGCGCGGCTCTTCCTTGCCATACCGTGAGATTGCCCATCTCTATCCGTACTCTGTAGGTCTCTTGAATATCCCCTGCTGTTTGTTGTGCCTACCTACGGACTGTCATCTAGTACCGTGGCCCGTGGCACTGACGTCTTTCCTTCCCTCTCCCTTTGCTTTGGCTCTACCAAATCCACCGACTTCGCGAGGAACGCGAATTATAGCGGCCCGCTACAGTGTCTCACCACCACCTCTGGAACTTTTTTTTCCTCATCCTCACCTACCTCACCTACCTACCGTAGTGGTTTTCCCCTCTCCTTGTTTACCTCGTCATTCTGTCTCTGTATCTTGAAGAAAAAGGAGAGACGAGACATTCGACACGCGACAAGAGCCCACGTACGATTGACGCCGCCCCCTTGGGAACTAATCACCGTTAGGCTCCGGCCGACTTTGTCTCTAGCACATTTTTTGCTAACCGCTCGCCTTGAACCAGATCGCTTTCTTTCTCTCCTTAGTCTGGGCCTCCAAAACCAGCCTTCTCGGGGGCCGCTTGTGACCACCTAGCCCGGCCTCAATTGCTTCTACCTCAGCTCGACGACAAGCCGTATCCGTCGTCCCCCACCGCCTCTGTCCCTCTCCAGGTCGCTCGCCCTCAACTCCAGGATCCCCTCTTCAACCAGCTGCCCGCTGCTCGCTGCCCACTGCCCGAGCACCAAGGGAAAAAGAGACTTTCCAGTCCGAGAACTCAATTTCCCGCCAACCGAACATTTCTCTGCCTGACGACAAGAGGCATCGGACCAGAGACGAACCACCACCGCGCCGACGCCGAACTACCGCTAATCCCACTGCGCTGACGAACTTTCGGACCCCTTGCAACCCCGCGATCCTCTCCTTTGCGACGGACGATAGCTCTCGACGGATCAGCCTTCTGTTGTTGCGCGGCGTCAATTGAACGACGGCTCCTCTCTGCTGGGAACCCACCACCATCCTTCGCAGCGCTAGACCGCAATCATGGGCGATCGCGATAGGGATATCGAGGAGGGCAACGAGGCGCTTGATCCCGAGCTGCTCTACACCAAGGAGTACTGCATCGGTATGCGCGCTGCTTCCGTGCTTGGTGCGGCATGTTGCTAATACACTGGATTTGTCTAGGTGGAGGAAGCTTTGGCAAGGTCTACAAGGGGTAAGTACCGCCGAGTTCCCCTCCCCTCTCCAGCGAGAAGCATCAGAGGACTGACCATCACTCGTACAAACAGAGTCGACAAGCGCACCGGTCACGCCGTAGCCATCAAGATTATTGATATCGAGAGTGCCGAGGACGAAGTCGAAGACATTATCCAGGAAATCGCCATCCTGTCCGAACTGCAGTCCCCCTATGTTACGAAATACTACGGCTCGTATGCCAAGGGGGCGGAGCTATGGATTGTCATGGAGTTTTGTTCTGGCGGAAGCTGCGCAGACCTCATGAAGCCAGGTCTGATTGGCGAAGACTACATTGCCATCGTCATTCGCGAGCTGCTACTCGGTCTCGATTACTTGCACACGGATAAGAAGCTGCACCGCGATGTCAAAGGTACGTGGATCACTCTATAATGCGCACCATTTGCTATTTTCCTAGAGCTGACATGCGGATTCAGCTGCCAATGTACTACTCAGCTCCAACGGGCAGGTTAAACTCGCGGATTTTGGCGTTTCGGGGCAGCTCTCGGCTACCATGACGAAGAAGAATACTTTTGTCGGCACACCTTTCTGGATGGCCCCGGAGGTCATCAAGCAGTCAGGGTACGATCATAAAGCTGACGTCTGGTCGCTTGGTATCACGGCGCTGGAGCTTGCCAACGGCGAGCCACCGTATGCTGATATCCACCCCATGAAGGTGTTATTTCTAATCCCCAAGAACCCCCCACCACGGCTGGAAGGAAACTTTACAAAAGCATTCAAAGATTTCATCGAGGTGTGTTTGCAGAGGGACCCCAAAGACCGACCCACGGCCAAGGACCTGCTCAAGCATCCGTTTATACGTCGCGCAAAGAAGACGAGCTACCTGACCGAGCTTATCGAGCGCCACAGCCGGTGGGCTGCGACGCACAAGGGCGACGATGACGAGAGTGACCAAGGGGGTGAAGAATACTACGAGCGCCGGCAGGTCGACGAGGACATGTGGGATTTCGGCACAGTGAGGCTCGTAGGAGATCGTGGCGGCGTCGTTCCCCGTCCCGGACTTGGTGCCCTGGACGAGTCTGCCACCAACGCCAGAGCTGCGAGATCTACGGAAAGCATAGATGATTACGGAGAGCGTTCGAGAGACAGCAGTCCGACCAAGATTCGCGACTTTGGCCGAGACCTCGCCGTCGCCTCTGATACCCTCAAGGCGGCCAGTGCCAACACGGGGACCTCTCGACAGGCATCGCCGCAACGGAAACCAGTGCCGTCGGTTGCGCCTGCGCCCCAGTCGCCGGCCAAGGTGCCTCTTCCAATGTCACCTGAGAAGTTGCAAAGAGGAGGAGGAGGGGGTCCAGAGACACCGCGACCCGTCTCTCGATTGATTCCTCCTGCCGTCCCGGTCAGTCAATCTCCGGACTACGACCGAGAATTACAGGTTCAGTTGCAGAAGGACATGGGCTTGATGAGTCTAGGCCCTGTAATTCAGCCCGCCGACTTGCAACACCTCGATGATGCTACACCCCCGCGACCCCCTCTCCATGGGCCTCGGCCAAACAACAAGTTTGCACCGATTACTCTTCCAGAAATCCCACCATACCGCGGCAGCCCGCAGGCGCAACAAACGCCGGTCAGGATACCGAGCCAATCTCCGAATGGGCAACATCGCCAACCGTCTGGCCAGGCGGCGCCGCCTCCACCACCAAAGGCATACGCGCTGCCCTCAAAGACGCAGACACCTACTCCTGAACCCGCGGCTCCTTCATCCTTCCCCCCGCCAGCGCCGTCTAACCCCAACGGGGAGTTGGACGCCTTGAACGATGTCATTTTCCCCGCACTCGAGGAGGCGCTAAAGAGGAGACAAATTAGGCTGCAACA
The DNA here is from genome assembly GCF_030867565.1 of Colletotrichum costaricense. Taxonomy (NCBI): domain Eukaryota; kingdom Fungi; phylum Ascomycota; class Sordariomycetes; order Glomerellales; family Glomerellaceae; genus Colletotrichum; species Colletotrichum costaricense. The sequence continues at coordinate 33,291 of NW_026848254.1, read as the reverse complement.
GGCATTCCGACCTCAACAGGGTTCGTCTAGCCTCGTGGCCATGAACCAGGTGACCCCAAAGCAACAACGAGCGGAGGCGGCTCACGAGAAGCTGCGAAAGCTCGTATATAAGCTCGCTCATGTGTGTAAAGAGATTGACCACTACGACAAGGCGGAGCCCGTGGGTATGGGCAGGGACGTTGGCACCTTCCTGGAGGGGCTGTTGGAGGAAATTCTCGTCAGGGTTGAACCCCTCGACGAGGAGGATGTTGCGGCGTGAACCGTCTGATGGTCCAGGCGGCTGTGTGTGAGGCGGAACGACAGACAGGGGTAATGCTTGGTGGGGCACCCGACGAGCACATGCTCGGATGCTCGCGAGTCGTCGCCGGCTGACCGGCGAGGTGGGATGGAAGATGGGAACGAGCTGCCCCGTTGATGACACGACAATACACGGGGTTCTGGAGGATATCTATCGCCCCAATGCGAAAACGAAGAGGCTTATTACGTACGATGCAAAGGGCCAAAGGAAGGGAAATCGGGGTTGATGGAATGCTGGAAACGACAATGACAAGACGACGGATATGACATGACGGATAGGACACATACACATACACATACACACACTTGGCCCGTTCCCCTTCTCGTCTTTTGACTCGGAACTGGGAAGTAAACACCGGGTGGCGGATCCAGGGTTTGAGGAATAGAGGATGGGATGGGCAGGGAAGGGGACGCAGGAGTGGTTCACAAGACGCCTTTTTCCTTTCTGTTTTTCCCTTTTCTACAGTTCCTCATGTATTATACCCAGCATTTACCAAGAATAGAGTGCGTGCTCTTTCTCTGAGACTACCGGGCCACCACACCCCCGGAGAAACCGATGCAAGGCTGAAGAGGGAGGCTTTGGTGCACTAAGCCGTATGGGGGGGTTAATTCTTTTCTGCCCAGTGGCAGTGGCTGTTCCCGTGTCTGGCTGGGTATGTCATGTATGGGTCTATCCGTATGGGAATCGTTAAATGTTGCCGAGAGTCAATACTTTACTGTAAGCGAGCGAGCCTTGGCTTTGCCGCTGCAGAGACAAGGCAAGGCCTAGGGAGAAAGTCTCGCTCTTTCTTGGGGCCTGCCCCGGCTCTCCTGAACATTCGTAGAGCGTTCGGCTGGGGGAGGGGGAGGAGAAAGGAAAGACTGGTGGATCGACCGTGGAGTTTATATGGTATACGGACGCCAAGGCGCCGTAGGTGTGTGGTGGTGTTGAACCATGACTCTATCTACGACGGACCCATGTCCGGCGCGGCTGAAGAGGATGGAGGGGCCTGGAGAAATGCTTGGCAGGCCGTACGAATCGATCGAATGGGGATAAAAAAGTGCGTGAGGGGGGAACGAGGAATATGAGTCTTTTGAGGTTTCCGATGGCGGGATTCTGGGTGTGATGTTTGACGTTGTCTGTGTGTCTTTGAAGGCCCGTGGAATCCTTGTTGGAGGGATGAATCCGGACCAAGGCAGCACGAAGTTTACAACAGGATCCATCGAGGTATGATCCTTCTGTACTCCGTACGGATGGATATCCGTAGCTTATGGAAGAAAAGCAGGTTCCTGCAGCCAGCTTCGGCCGGCCTTGTGTTGGCAACCTTGGAGGGACTCTCGAGTCTTGAGTCTTGAGTCTCGAGTTTCTTGGAGAGAAGGTCGCAGCGGCAGATAACCTGAAACCAGACGCGCGCGTGGGGCGGATGCTGCGGTGCTGGGCAGCCAGGAAACCCTGCGGCGAGTCATGGACCCTGAAAGAAAATGCCACAATTACAGATACACTCACTGGTGCGAGAGAGCGAAGAAGGTGGGAAAGCTGCTGAAGGTGTTGGAACGGCATTGACGATGGCTGGCCTTGCTGGGCAGAAACTAGGCCATGGACCTGGGTTGTTAGTACCCACAGATGGCGCTACGGCGTTACCCGTCGCTGACACCATGATCCCTACACTCTTTTCCCATTTCTTTCAAGTCTGACTGGTTCTGTTCCCAAGATGTACGGACAGACACAGGCAGACCGTGTCCTTCCGGGTCTTCTTCAGGCCAAGTCTGGGGGGGGGCCTCTTCTTGGGACGAGTCAATCGAGTCAATCGTCTGCGCCTCCACCCCGGTCTCTCCCTCAAAGTTGGGACGCTGGGCGCTGCAGGACAAGCAGTACGGCTGGGCTCTTGGAGGATGGGATCCACCATCTCTTGTATGTGTTCTGTACTCCGTATGGTCTCGTCTGGGTGCGGCTGCGGCTGCGGCTGGGCTGGCTTACCTACACATTATATAGTATCCGTGAAGAGTTGTTAAGTGGCATGGTAGCATGACCCCCCCGGGTCGGCGTGCTGCCGGCGAGATGTTCGTGGAGAACGGGACCTTTCTTTGCCCCCCTACTTCCCTCCTCCTGGGCAGCTTTTCTTCACGAGACCGATCCAAGAGGCGAACTCTGGATATGGGGCAGATGTGGTGGAGAGAGAGAGAGGAAGCACGGATCCAGACTGCCGTGGAGAGGAGTTTGGAATATGTGACTTCTCTTAAGGTCTGGCAGCGCCGCCCTTTTCTCGTTCGTTTGGAAGGAAGGTTTTCGGACTTTCTTTGCAACTTCTTCTCGCTCCTTTTTTGTTTGCTTCCTGCTTCCTGCTTCCTGCTTTTCTCCTCCCTCCTTTGAAGATGAGAACGTGTTGATTACGTTTTCTCTCCCTCTCCATCTCTACGAAACCCGAGCAGAAAGAACCAAACCCCCTTCCACTCATTTTTAGCTCGTTCTTCTTCTTGTTCAGCTACTACGCCTTCTCGTGGAGGTAATCTTAATCCTACGGGGGAGGATCAAGGAGCCTTCTACTTATCTTTGCCCTTCTCTGCTACTGGTCTGGTCCGTCTGGTCTTTCTGTCTTCTCGAAGTTGGTTCCTGTTTCGAAATCCCTTGGAAGAGAAAGAGCGAAGGTTGTCGCCTTACCTCAAACACGTTGGCACACCACCACCCATAGCCCAGCTATTACCTGGCAGAACATCTCATTACTCCTCCTCTCACATCGCCCACCCCACCCCTCTTCTACACATACCACCACCTCCATCTCATAATCACTCCCTCTACCTATCCTTCTCGCCGTCGGGCTTTCTCTTCCCTTTCCGACCTCCTTTCCCCGAACAAACATTCCAGCCTTTTGGGGGCCGGAGCCTCAGACTCGTCGTTCCTTTCGTCATCGAGCATCCCCGCCTTGTACGATCGATACGTTTGCGGCTCTTTTGAACGACTGTTTACGACTGTTTGGCAACAATAGAGGCTGGTTCTCTCGAATACACATCTTCTTGTCTTCGGCATCGATCTTGGTCGGGTTACCCTCTTCGGAATTGGTATTCGCTGGGCCAAGTGTATTTGGGAAAAACAGAATCCCCTGGCCTAGTCAACTCTCCCGGCCTCTCTTACCGGGCTCAGATTCATCTAAACGACATCAAACATGGAGACGACGACAACAAAGGTGGTGCTGCTCACGCTGCTCAGCAGCAGCGGCTTCGTAACATGCGCCCGGGCCGCGGCGAACCTGTGCTTCTTCCCCGGCGGCGTGCAGAGTCTGGACGTCCCGTGCGATCCCAAGGCCGAGGTCAGCATGTGCTGCGGGAGCGTGAATGCGTGTTTGAGCAACGGGTTGTGCAAGCTCGAGGATACGTCGAATAACACCGGTATTGCGTATGCGAGAGGGACGTGTTCGGATCCGACGTGGCAGAGTCCAATTTGCCCGCAGCATTGCGTGTTGAGTAAGTCTTTGACGAATCCTTTCCGAGGGCACAGGAGAATAGTTGGTCATGGGAGATCATGGACCGAGACTGGCGAACCTGAGATGGAGGGGTGTTTGGATTCAGGAAGGAACAGGAGTACTAACATGAGGACAACAGACCCCGACACAAGAAAGAACAACACGGCATACGACTTCAGATTCAACGGTGTCCAGGTATGGCAATGCGACAGCCAAGGCTTCGGCGTACCGGGCAAGTTCTGCTGCGAATCCGCCGCCGAGAAGACGAGATGCTGTTCCACGCCGCCCGCCATCTTCGGGCCCCTCATCGCCGCAACACCCGGCAATGCCGTCGCCGTGCAGACCCTTAACACGGGCGCCAAATCCACGCCCACGCCCTCGGGGTCGGGACGCGCCGGCGTCACGGGCGGAAGCAATTACCCCTCGCAGCAGACGCCTGAGATGACGGCCGTGCCGACGATGACGAGCAAGATCCCCGCCACGCCTGGCGGCGCGGAGGCCAGTCAGCCGACGGCGGATACGAATACCGGAAGCAGTGGAGATAGCGGGCAGAAGGGTATCGGGAACGTGGCTGTCGTGGGACTGGGTGTCGGCGCGAGTGTGGGTGGTGCGCTGCTCGTGGCGGTGGGCGTGATGTGGTACCTACGCAAGGAGAGGTCTCGCCAGGGACCCGTGGAGCTTGATGGGTCGAGTATCAATGGTGGGTACGGCGGCAGCAGCGGGGCGAGCGATCTTTCGAGGTCGAATACCGGACATACCGGGCGGATCGCGTATGGGGGGATGAATATTCACAATATGAACCAAAACGGGGGCACGGGGACGATTAGCTCCATGGGGACGGGAACGTATAACATGTCGGCGACGCCTGGGATGATGACTGTGAGGAAGGCGAGCAGTGAGTGGGATGGGAGTCCCGGCGGGTTGGGCGGGAATTATCAGATGGCGGAGATTGATGGCAAGGAAGCGATTGTGGTGGCGGAGCCGCAGGGGAGGAAGAAGAGTCTGTATGAGCTGCCGTAGCCCGGTGGTCTCTGGAAATGGCGACGATGTTGAAGATGGAGGTTTGGCACGAGGCAAACCATACTGAGATGGCATTTGTATAAAAAAAGAAGAATAGGGACGGGATGGTGTATGGTGGTGTGTGATACCTTGACACTTTTTGATAGCGGGGTGGTTTCTTTTCTTACTCCCCCTTTTCTTTCAAGTTTATGGCTCATGAGAAATCAAATTTTATGAACTTTAGACGCCATTCCTTGTGAATGTTTTCCGCCTTTGTGACAAACAGGTGACAATTTGAAACTATCTACTCAGTCAAGACTTGATCTGACGTGACTTAAGCTTATCCCTCATCTATCTGTGATCTACAAGTCTGGCGGTTGGGTTGAGAAAACAAGAGCTCGGACGGGGAACAACGATGCTAGCGTGGGAAACAACGATGATGGGCACTAGGGCCTATTAGTTGACAGCAAACATCACGACATCTTCACCATCATGAAGCAGTACGAGGTCAGCAGACACGTAGAAGACGCTAACGAGGTATGGTGGTACGGAGAAGAAGGGAAGGGTGCTACCAGCACTCCGGAACCTGTCACGGTCGGAAGCGCATCCGAACGGATCAGCGACCACCCAAAAGGTATTGTGTTTTGTCGTGAAAGGCCCGCCAGAGACTGGAAGGGGGGAAGAGAGGGAAGAACGTGGTTTACCGGCCTTCTCGATTCGGCCACCAACACGTGCAGCGCCCTACGGCCTTGCTGGTGGGTGGTACTGTAAGTGGATGTCGACCCCCAAGGAGTGCAGGGGCACACTTGAGGGCTGAGGGGCTTGAGGGGATCGGGGACGTCTCCAGCCGTTGCTTCATGGTAGGGTAATGATCGGCAGGGGAGCGCTCTGCGGCTCTCTCGTCGTGCTTCGATGTGACGTTGGAAGGGGGAAGAGCCGAAGAGGGACGGATACAGTGCGGCTGGCCTTGGATCCCACGCGTAGTGTTGGTTAGGTTTTCTGCAAGGTCAGAGAATCGTTCAACCGTCTTTCCTTCGTCTTCGTTGCCTTGGCCGCTACTCCGCGAATCTGACGCGGGGAAGGCAAGGAAGGACTGCCTTGGTCTTGTCTTCTTACCAGACCCGGATACGTCGATCATTCGCCATCTTCCATGCTGGGAGCGGGTAAATGATCGAGAGGAAATGCGGAGCAGCGAAAAGAGGGAGCATGGAAGATTTTGATGTCATAGCAGTGGCGCGCATTATAGATCAGAGGCCTTGTTGCTCGTACAAGACAGAGTCTGGGATGGTTTCCTGGAGGGTGTTTGTTGTGTGTGGGTGGGCGGAATAGACGCAGGGACCTCGATGAGACTCGAGAGAGTGATCGAGGAGGGGATTCCGTTGCCGACGGCCCTGTCTGCGCTATGTGAGGGACCGGACAGGCGTACAGGGGGTTAGAGGGCATAGAGTTTGCCGCGACGTCTCATGAGGTATGATTGTCGATGGCATAAGAGCGATGGAGTCGGATTTGTGCGGCACATTTGTTGCCTTTCTGATTGGTGTGTCTGTTGCAGGCTCAGTGTACACAGTTTGATTTGGTCGCGTTGGCGAATACTGGAGAAGGCGTTGGTGATGTTGGAATAACAATATCTGGCTGGCTTGTCTACCATCTTGATCTACTTTAAACCAGTAGGTTCACTGGGCTTGGAGATACATGGAGAAGCTGTTGGAAGTTTGACTTGGCGCGTCTCTCTTGACATTTTTTGGAGTTCGGGTGGTGCCTTGCGGTGAAGGTGTGAAAGGGGACGAGGGACGAGACGAGTGGCAAAGTGTATATTAACCAGACACACGCTCGTCAATGTAACTTTTGAACAGAACCAGATATCCGAAGAATTCGGCACCAACGATGGTCGCATTCAGTATCCAGCCACACATCACACGCATCACATAGTCCGAAGAAATCGGACTCGGAAAGAGAACGAAAAAGAATTTGCATTGATGATCGGATTCTTTCGGTTCGACACAAGACGCCATAGTAGACGGTTGAGTATAGGTTATATGGAACATTGTATGATACGGATCTGCGAGCCTATGAATAAAAGCCGCAAATGCGAGGACCTTGAGGGTGAAGTACACTGGAAAAGGCACTCGTCAGCCAGGGGAAGCCGGGCGAGAACGGAGTGCGGGAGGACTGCGCCCCCTAGACAATGAACATCCCCGGCCCCGTCGACACCGGGGTCAACCCACCACTGCACCGGGGCTTTGAAAAGAAAGCGGAGATGCGGTTCTGTCATCGGCTCGTGTAGCTAGTAAGCAGAAGCGTGTGCCCGCGACGGACGACTGACTGCCGGAACATCGCTTACTTGGGAACATAAATTGCCGATGACTGCTGGTGCGTCTGTGTCGTGTTTCCACTGCGGCGGGCGCAGGATGGGAAGTTTGGGGGCTGATCTTAAGTTTCTTGCTTCAGACGTTATAGGGGCCGCCCACATACTATGACGCTGATGTGCACGGCGGTAAACGGGGGCCCTTTTGGGGAATTACGTGCTGATTGGGATTTTCTGCAAGTTTGTCTCTTGCCCGTGCCTGTGCGAGTCTGGAGAGTGTGTCGCTTCTGGGGGCCGTTTCGAGGAAAGATGGGATGATGCGCTATTCTTGTCGATCGGTCGCTTCGAGAATGTTGGGGAATCTGGGGCGGCACGATATTGGGCTTTGTGATCTGCTGCACCAAATGCTTATCTTGCTGATCGGTCATTAGTGGGTGATCATGGTCCTTCTGCTCGGTATCGCTGCCGGTAAATCCTCCATTGCAGTTATATCTGCGCTTGATCGACGTGATGTTGGATGAAGTATTTTACCCTCTCGAGAGGTATAGTAACCGGTGGCCACCGTACCATGAAAGTCTGTGAGAACTTTCACCTGGATGATCATGTTGGTAAATGGCTTGATTGAGAGGAAATTTGGCCGAGATGAATAATTTAACTTCTTAACTTTCATTTAGGTGAGATGTCGAGATGCAGCTATGAAGGTTCTCCATGTAGAGTATTAATAGCAGTGAGAGTCAAGATGAAGTGCGCAGCAGTTATAGCAGGTGTGGCAGTACCACCCCGTGGGTAACATGTGAATCAGACACTTCGAACGCGAGACTGCGTATCCTATACGCATAATTGTGATCCGGGTCAAGGTTCTCGATAGAGATTATCTGCCCACAATACAGGTTGTTTGAAGTTCAACAGATCGCGAGGGGGAGCGTGGATGCCGCGGGGAGGCAAAAACTCCCCAAACACGAATGAACCCCTCGATGAACCGCCCCCAACAATACGCATGAAATTATTGAAGAGTGCCATCGCGTTCCTAAAGTCTAAAGTTTCCTTACAAGGCCAGAAGTGTCGAGTCGCCGATGAGCCTTACTAAGTCATCTAGGGATTTGCCTGTATACCTCTGGAAGAACCGTGATATAATGACACCATTTAATGTCCCGTATTCGGTAGGACACATTTTGCACCATTTCCCTACAGCGAAGATTCAACTTTGACACACACAGCACTATGCCTGATAGAAAATTACCAGATAATCACACAAAGATTCCAACGGCATACGAGAAATAGAGGATTCATTGCTGTAAAGACAAATAAAAACTTCCTCCAATCCATCACTTCGATCTCTCAAATCCGCACCCGGATGAACATGCTAGGCCTAAGATGATGAGCATACACAGACCGGGTCGTTAGAAGCCACGCTGCCAATGTAGACCACCTCCACAGCCGCAAAGGCAGCCGTTGCCGCGAAGATCTCAGCCTTCTTTGCCCCAGTAAGTAGTGCAAACAGGACTGAGAAAATCATGGTAAGGACAATGACAAGTCCTATTCTATGCAACATGTCCTGTACGAAGTACAAGGCCAGGATTGCAAGAGTTGGCAGTGCAGCGGACAGAGTTGCAAGAATGATGTCACTAAAGCGTGAGATCTTTTCCTCGTTGTAAGCACGCGTATCGTCCGGCCTAAGTTTTCCACTGGACTTCCCGGTATGGATGTTAGTTTGGATGCTTCGGAGACTACACGACGGGAAGGTTTGTGTAAAATGGATGCCAACCGTGCTATGTTGTCCGATCACTCTGTGATACAGGTTGACAACTTTGCCGTTCATGAATTTAGTGAACCTGTCCGTCCCGACTGCTGGCCCCCCAATATTGAAGGTATCGTCTTGATTGGCCCGATTCCAAGTCATTGCTTCTATGCCTGTCATGTCAAGAAACCCATTTCCCCCTTTCGGCTTGCGCAGCCATGTTGCAAGAAACTCCCACTCGTCGTCAGATGGCCGAGGCAACTTTTGTAAAGAAGAAGCATGCTGAACTGCCTGATCTGGACTCGGGCTTAAGATGATATCATGCAAGGGAATGAAGAAGTCTTACGGTATTCGTCTAGCCTCTTCCCAATTTCGAGCAGAAGCTCGTACTGAATTGAGTCTGGATCTTCTGTGTATTGCTTCATCACCCGGAAACTGGATCCATATTCCCGTCGTATGGGATTTGTAGAGTTTCTGTCTTCATCTCTTGTATCTTCGAGCTGTTGTTCAAGATCTTGGAGTTCAGACTGAAGACGAAGGAGATTCATCATGGTGAGATGGTTGAATTTTCGAAATATTGCCACTTCGGGTGATCTGGCGAAGAGGCCGGCTAGATTGCTGTATCCTCTCTCAGGGAGACTTTCTGGCCTTTGAAAGGTGCTCCCGGCCGGAGAGGCCTCGATTTGGTTCGAATCCATTTGCAACGAACGTGCTACATGCGCGATGCAATCGATCTCAGGCTCGTGAGACTTGGCAATAAATTTGATGGAACGGTCGCTGATTTGACACGATCAAGGATATGATGAATAACTATCAATTCAGTTGAGCGAGCTTCTCAAAACTCCGCAGTTCAGCCGTGTCCAAGTGGAATCAGGCTGCTTCTGACTGCATATCACGAACTATTACGGGCGTAAGTGCTAATATCACTGTCACGTCATGCGGCATAGCCCCAACAAATGGATGGTCATGTGACTTGTCAGCATGAGCGATCTTATGCGATGATTTTAAGCCGATTTAAATCCCAGCCTGATTCTGTTCCAAGCAAAGCCATTCTCATCGTGAGCGCAACTTGCAAGATCTCCTTGTGTCATTCTTTTACCTCTCAATATGGCAGAACCCTTGGGTATGGCCGCGTCGGTCTATGGCATTATCTTGTCTCTTTCTAAAGCTCAGAATGCTTTGCGAACAGCATTAAGCCGCTCTTCCGAGAACGTGAGCGCCCAGAAGAGTCTACGGCGATTGGCTGCCTCGATGACGATGCTCAGGGTCATGTATCTAGACCTTGATCCGGACGATCTCTCTTATCGCATAGGGGATGAGCCAGCCACTCATATATTCAGACTGATTAGCGACATTCGCCTGGCCGAACTAGACAAAAGTCTTACTTATCCAAGTGACAACAAACTATGGAAAAGGTATTCCAATCACGTGGAAGAATTGACTGAAACGCTCCAAACGGCAATGCAGCGACTCAGGGACATTGAACAAACGTCGGTTGAAACTCCGGCTGAGGAAATTTAAGAAGTGACTAACCGTTATAGCTCCATGTTGCGGCGTATTGAGAGAATTGTTGTCAGATCTGAACAACTCCATCTGGAACGGGATGCGGAGTGCAACAAAACACAACAAGCGGTGGCAGAGATCGGCCAAGCTCTATCGCTATTCAAGTTACATGTGGTAACGGATGGGAGAGCATCGGAAAATTCTATACAGCAGGCGTTGGCCGAAATCGGCGAAAAATTGTCGAAAATCAGCAGCTCATTATTTGTGGACGGAGATACTTCAGATCGAACGATTGAAGAGCTTCGCACGGCACTACAATCAGCCATAGGCAGATTCCAAGGGTGTGACCGGAACCGAGTCGTTTTCCCATTCGTCATACCAAAGCAAGGGGCCAATGATGTCATAGCCAGAGTCATACTCGACACCGGCGCCCAGGACAATTGGATCAATACGAGAATACTAGAAAGAGCGAACGTGACATATGATGAGGTTGAAGGGGCGGGAAATTACGTTGGGGCAGGAGGATCGCACTTCACACCTCTTGGCCAGGCCCAACTGACATGGTATTCTGAGAATCAAGCACTCAGCAAAGTCTCGTGCTTTCTGGTACACAGCGATCTTCCATGTGATGTTATCCTTGGCAGCAAGTACATTTTGGCAAGTATGGATGACGTTCTGGAGCCGGTCCTACCTATAAGGAACACCCACTTGACCAAAGGTGAGTCTTCTTCCGCACCATAATGGCCTACCTTATAACTGAAAACATCTGATAGAGGATTATGTTAATCTTCAGCGGGCTGGAAGGGAGAATGGTGTCAAGAATGAAAGAATCATTGCCCTCCAGAGAGAGCAAAACAAAGCTGAAAGGGAAAAGAGAAGAGCCCAAAAAGCTGAATATCAAATGTCAACAGCAAGGCCTTCGGCACCGTACACGGAGGCAGCAAGCACTCATTCTTGGACCCCCGATGCCTTGTCCAGACGCCAAAGCACGCTGTCTTCGAGGCAGTTTTCGCCCCTGAACAGTAGTCACTCAAGAAGGCCACAATCTGTTCCTTCCACGATGACGTTCCAATCATCTACAGCTCAGGAATATGCAGTGGATTCTTCATTGGACGGTCTTTCTCCGACGGTATCTTCAAACACCGCTATACCTGAAGTAGCAGGGGCACGTGAACAAAATGGGTGAATCGAGAGTCTGGGAATTTCGTTAAACCTATCTTCCGCCTCAAGAAGGCGTAATGATACGTTTCATTATTTTTTTCTGTGCAGTTTTCTCGTGATTGAGACCTTTCCGAAGTGAGCGGCCTGCCTCGCACCTCTGTACAAGACAGATCAGTTGCTGAGCAAGACCGGACGGAAAAGGCGGAGGAAATGAGAGACCCCGTTGCCAGGTTGTATTATCTACTCGCCCGTCTCCCGATTGTTTCGCTCAGAGCAGTGTCTCTACATTTGAAGTTGGGCAAACGTGAAGGCATAATGGCAATCGGGCCTTTCGAGGTCCAAACGTTGATAACTTTTACTCAACCACGGGACTAGGACTTGTCCAAGAGGTGCGAGAGTGATCTGCATTATCCGTATCAGGCCATAATACCAAGCATAGACTCTCAAAGTTATCTTTGCTATACGAAGAGATCGTGAGATCATAAATTCCCTGCTCATACAATTGCTGAGCGCGCCCTGCGTCGACCTGATATCGGCCCGTCGCATTGACTACAAGCAATGCCGGAATGGGAATTCTTGGAGAATTCCTTGGCGAAAGGTTGACACTCAGAGCAGACATGTCAACTTCATGTTGCGTTCTACTACGGAGAATGCCATGGGCAGCTGTAGAGAGAATGATTGTCGTCCGAGCTATGCGCTAGAGTGGCCGTGTACCGTGTTTACCTACAACCGTGTGCTTATCAGCAAAGTTTGGACCGACGGTTGCCAGGACGCCATCGGATGGTTCAGCGCCCGGTTAACGGCATACGAAGAATTAGCAAATATAGGTTCGGTATGCTGAGATTGTTTCTCGTCAATATTTGCAAGGAGCAGAAGTTGAGGCAAGAATACGGTAGCATAGAATTAAGCTCAGAGGGTATGATGAGAGTATACTTTGAGACCAAAAGAACAGGCTAACTGCCATACCGAGGCAATCTGCAAGCGTCAGCGACTCTTCGAATCATTCTTTGTGCGGGGGGACGAGTAAGTTGGCAACCACAGTACGCTTGGCGCCATGTTGTGGCGCTTTGGTGAAGCTAAGGTGGCATCCCGCGGGCTTCCATTGAAGACCCTAAACAAAGCCAGCCTACATTATGGACTGGGATAGACTTCAACGGTGTCTTGGGTGGGATGTATGATGGCTAAGAATGCTCGGACAATTTCACTCGAGCGTTCGACTTTGGGACGGATTACACGGGAGGAACTTGGGTCTTGCGCTAGACACCCTGCGATTCCTATTGCAGTAATCCTAGCAGCACTACCGAACTCTAAGATCAGCAAGACATACAATAGCACCGAGAATTGGGCATTTCCATTCGTTCCCCCACCTGAGAGATCGACAAAGAATCCCCCAGAGCTAGCTGATCGTCAAGTTCTCCAGCTCCCCCCAGAGAGCTTGCTCACAACACCTTGCCTAAATCCGCTCAACACGTCGTTAGGTGCAGTGTCACGGATCCGCTCTAGGGCCTTCAATGCCGGTAGCTTCGGACACGTTGTGGCGCGCACACTTTTCACACTTTGTTCTAGTTCTTACCTCATTTGAGTCCGATGTAGCTTGAGATATAAGTAGCTCCGGATCCTGATCCGAAATTGAGATCTTGAACTCTCCAAGTCATCAGCTTCCAAAAACAACCCAATTCATTCTCTCCCAAATCTTCAGTCTTGTCTTTCCTACTTAATCTTTAGCAGTACATTTCTAATTTCACAATCCTTCACATAATAACTACAACAATGCGCTCACATATTCAGCAACTCGTCCTGGCCGCAGCTTTGCTGCAGTCCGCTGATGCCGCCCCGGCCGGCCTTCTCGACGGTCTCGGAGTCGTAACCCAGCTACTGGCACTTCCGACCGACTATGTGTCCAGCTTGACCGGGCTTCTTGGCACGAAGCCCGGGAGCGGCGTCGGCGCCGGAGCGCTCAACGTCGGAGATCTCCAAACGAAGCTCGGATCGATCTGGAACACGGGAAGCACTGGTGACTTTTACGGAAAGCTGCAAAAGCAAATCGGCCAAGGTCTCGTCCCGAACAACCTCCTCTCTAGCTTCCAGGGACTTCTCGGCACTGGCCTTCTGGGTAGCTTGGACCTGGCCAACAATGCCAACAAGCTGATTGCTCCTCTCAACGGAATCGATTCGACGAGCAACAACAACCCGGTCAACCCGGCCAAGTCTGTCTACCCCAAGAAAGATGCCTCGGATGCGCCATACACCCTCTCCGAGCAGCAGCTTCGCCAGGCCATCTACATCCCCCAGACTTTCACCTACGGCCAGAAGCCTCCTGTTATTTTCATTCCCGGCACTGGTGTCTACGGAGGAGAGACCTTTAGCCCCAACTTGTTGAAGCTTCTCACGAACGTCCCTTACGCAGATCCCGTCTGGCTCAATATTCCGGGCGCTCTTCTTGGCGACGCCCAGGTCAACTCTGAGTACGTCGCCTATGCCATTAACTACATCAATGGCATCAGCAACAAGAACTCGAGCATCATTTCTTGGTCTCAGGGTGGTCTAGACACCCAGTGGGCTTTCACCTTCTGGCCTTCTACCCGCAACGCTGTCGCCAACTTCTTCCCCGTATCTCCCGACTTCCACGGAACCGTTCTTGCTAACGTTCTATGCCTTTCACCTGGCAACGGAGCCCTCAATGCTCCCTGCGATCCTTCTGTCATTCAACAGCAATATACCTCCGTTTTCATTAACACCCTTCGTTCCCGTGGAGGAGCCGACGCCTACGTTCCCACGACAACTTTCTACAGTGCTATTCTCGATGAGGTTGTCGAGCCCCAGCAAGGCACGGCCGCTTCCGCCTACCTGACCGATGCTCGCCGTGTCGGTGTCACCAATATCGAGGTCCAGTCTGTCTGCCCCGGCCGCCCCGCTGGCAGTATCTACGGCCACGCGACGATGCTCTTCAACCCCTTGACAGCCGCACTGATCAAGGATGTTCTTCAGAGAGGCTCAGGACCCGCCAAGATTAGCAACATCAACCTCAACGACGTTTGCAAGGACTTCATCGCCCCTGGCCTGAACCTCGAGGATGGCATTGCTACTGCTGGTTCGATTGTTGCTGCTGGCATTCGCTTGTTGGCCTACCTCCCGAAGCTCATTGCCGAGCCCACCCTCATGGCTTACGCACGTTCTTGAGCAATCTTTTGTGTAAACAAGATGTATCTTCTAGAGAAGCTATACTTCTCATGAGAATGACTACGAGGTTAGTGTGGGTGCTTGGGACGAAGTAATGAAGATGAGGGTGAGAATAAAGTGAATGTAAATCTTCTTTGTAACACTGTAATTAGATGTACAATTGGGTATAAATAGACGTAATTAAAACAGTTGAACATCAACCGCGGTTTCAACGTTGGGGCGCTCATTCCACACGTGCATTAACGCCATTTAAATGAAAAAATTGTGAAATCCATGACTCGTTGAGTCTTGATTGGTTTGTGAAGGTATGAGTATGATTTGCAAAAGATTGATTCTGGATACCAGAAAATTCCAGAAGGCAAAATCACATCTTCGCATCTCTCCCAATACCCGTCTGCCCCACAGCAAATTCCTTTCTCTCATCCACTGACAACCTCGTCTCGGCTAGTTCACCAGTTTGTGGCTGTTCCTCTACAGCTGCAGGTCTGTCGGTCTCTTCGACTGGGACGTGGTCTCTGACCACCAGCCACGTAGGATAAACGGCCAAACCTACATCGATTAGCATCATCTTCAACTTCATCATGGACTCTGCTTGGCTTACCCAGGAGTATAGTGTTGACAGCAAGTGGTACTCGACCTCCCTTCCACTTCTGTGTGTTCAAGCCAAACGAGACAGCCTGGGAAAAGCTCTCCTGGCCTCTAAGAATACCCGAGAAACGAGTGAGCTCCGAGATGTTGTCCGTCTTGGTAGCGAGAAGGTAGTAAAGCCAGCTCTGCAGTGCTTGACGGGCGAAATCCCACAACAAGAGCACAAAGAAACCCTCAGTGAATCCCTTATCTTCCCAATCGTACGCAGGTGGGTTGCGGGTGTACTTCTCTTGAATGACCCAGCCGTAAACCCATGCAATGACGTGCCATACAATGACGTAGTAGAAGCCAATAGTGATGCGCTTCTTTACACTGAATTTCTTGTAGTCGAGGAGAGTGCTAATCAGCTGCGATGAGAGAAGCGTGCCGAAGTTGCTGACGAAACCGATGAGTGCGCGAGCTCGGATGCCGAAATAGTAGGCTTGGAAGTTTCCGCTGTACTGGTTGAAGTAGGCAGCCCAAAAGATGGGGAGAAGCAGCAGGATGTCCTTGCGCTTCGACACGCGGAGCAGCTCTCTGAACTCAGCCTTGAACGACTTCTCGGCTTTGATAATAACTTTGCTACCGTCGGATCTTTGGACCTTCTCCGGGGGGGATAGAGCGAGTGCAAGGGGCACGCTGAGACATTGCAGAGCAACAAAGACCAGGTAGGTCTGGTATCCAACCTTGCCCTTCTTCTTCGCAGCCGCATCGTTGTTGAGGGCCAGAACGATGGCTCCACCGACAAGAGGACCACCGGTTCTGAACCAGAGCCAGATGTTCATGTACTTGCCACGCTTAGACGGCTCTGGGTATCCAAGAGCAACAGCGCCCTCGGAGGCCCAGAACAAGCCGGCAGAAATACCGCAGGCGGCAGCTCCAACAAGAACGAGCCAGACGTTGCCGTAACGGTTGTTGGTGTACAGTCCAGCGGAGTAAAGTGGGTAGCCAACAGCTCCAAGCAACAGCGTTCTTGAGAGCCCAATGCGGTTCGCGATGGGCCCACCGAATAAGCACAGGAAGGCCATGAGTCCGAAGACAAGCGCATTGGCGGCATTGACGAGGAACGGTTCCTGGGCACCACCTGCGCCGAGGGCGTTCATCGCATTCCACAGGCCAGGGGCCATGAAGCCTGGGTGATGTTAGTAATTGCTACTCTGACAGTGCACATGGCTTCATACCAACTCCTCCGATCACGAAGGCATTGAACAAGGTGCTGTGGTACCACACCCGCTTCACCGGTGGGTCAGAGACCGCATCGTGGACGTCCGACGACACGGACTTGGGTGATTCTTCGGCCATCTTCACGGGTTCTTGGACTCGAGGTTGACGAACTTCATTCACATACGTTGCTTAGAACCATCGTTGACTTATATGATAGCTCGTAGCCTCGGCTACCATCGCCACTTTGACGATGTTCTAGCCATCTCATGTTCAAAAGTCCCTCCAAATTTTTCTCATAGGATGAACTCCTCATTCTCAACATGAATGACGAATATGCTAGTGCAACGTTGAACCCACCGTTCAAATGACAATCGTGCAGCTCATTCGGCAGTTCATCATCGAGGTCCACTAAACTCCGCGTGGGTTCCTACCCCTCGGTCGAACTCCGTCGGAAAATTAACCGCAATGGGTAGGTCTATCGCGAATTCGGCTGGGAATAACACGCAAAATCGCCTATAATAGATCTCGCGTAGGAACTGGCGTCTTGACAATGAGAAAAGATGGGAAAGCATCTGGTTAGAAAGTTGCGCTTATGAGCGGAACAAAGCTTGTCAAAGCAAGGGAAATTTCCTCTGTTATTCTAACACAAAAGTCTAGTGATTAAAATCCACTCAAAGCCGAAGCAACATGGCCCTGTGTGCTCCTACAGTCAATGTGTATCGAGCCTACAACTTGGACTGGATTTTCTTTGCCTCCTCTTCCTTCCTCTTCAACTCCTTCCACCACTTTTGCTTCAGTGCCAAAACGCCGAAGCCCAACAACGCCCATTCATCTTCCCACGCAGGCAACTCATAAGCATCCGTGCCCGGTGCAGGAGGTCCGGCAACACCTCGCAAAAACTCGAAATATTCTGAAAAGTCGGGCTTGATTTCGTGGAACTGGGACGTCGGCCCCTTATACTGCAGTCGCTTCACTTCCCACTCGTCCTGCTCTCGTGGAGAAGGCAGACCGCCTCCCCGGTTCGCGAAATAGCGAGCCACGGCAACGGCCTGGTACTCGTAGACACGGAACGAGATGGCCGCCTTGACTTGTCCAACGACTGTGAGTGACGGATCCGCGATGTTAAAGACGTGTTGGTAAAATCCTGAGAGGCGCCCACTTGGCGTCACGGGATCGGGACGCAGGAAAGGGTAGGAAAGTCGATAGCCGGTGCCGAAGTGAACTTTCTCGATACCGTCGACTTCACTGCCGTCCGAGAATTTGACTTTGACGGTGTTTCCAGATCCAACGGACACTCGTGTGATTTGCGGCTTGAGAACGACGTTGGGTAGTTCCCATGCATCCTGAAGAATTTCATTAGAGCC
This sequence comes from Colletotrichum costaricense, assembly GCF_030867565.1. NCBI lineage: Eukaryota > Fungi > Ascomycota > Sordariomycetes > Glomerellales > Glomerellaceae > Colletotrichum > Colletotrichum costaricense. The sequence goes on along the minus strand of NW_026848254.1, from coordinate 15,516 downwards.
TCGCTGCGAGACATAAAGGGGCCCAGACACGATGCTGTGGATCTCTGAGACTGTGTCAGATGCAGAAACGTTGCCGCCGACGACAACGACTTTCTAAACCCTCGCGTTAGTCATGTTCATTCATCTCATTGACGGATAAGGATAGAAGTAAGTAGATACCTTGCCAACGTAGTCCTCAGGAGACCTGTAAGCCTTCGAGTGCTCAAACCTTTGAGGCAAAGCAGCAAAAGTCTCTTTAAGACCGTCAATATTCGGAACGAATGGTACACCGTAGTGCCCGGTGGCCACAACAACAGCATCGAATGTGTCTTGCCACCAGTAATCTCTCTTCTGGTTCTTCAGATAATGTTGGGTTTTCCTGAGAGTCAATTGCCATTTCTTGCCCACTTTCTCTACACGCTCCACATGCGTATTGAAAGTGAACAAGTGCGAAAACGGCTCTGCAATCTCCTCGAGGTAGCCAGCGACTTGCGCGTAGGGATGCGTCGGGTTCCTCTTGCCAAAGCGGTTGATGGAAGAGGCCGAGTTCACATCCGGAAACGGCTTGTAGGTGAACGCCATCACTTGGGAGCCGACATTGCTGTCCAAGGCGGGATAGAGACCTGTCCGAGCTGTGACATTTTCAGATGCTGGTGGCAATGACTGTGGTAGCTTGGCTGGAATCTCTCGCACAGGTTGCGCCGAAGATGGCGAAAAAGGTTCTGGCTGCTCATCGTAGATCCTGGAGGCATATGTCAAATCGAGTTCAAGCATTTTATGATGTAGATTGCATACCATGTGCCACCGATGCCTTCTCTTCTGTCGAACAATTGGATTCTTTCGAAGACATTCTCTTCACTCAAGGCTTTCACAGCGGAGATGCCAGAAGGCCCAGCACCGATTACTGCGACACTGGAATATCTGGGAGCCATGGTTTGAAGTCGAATACGAGGATGCCGTTTATTGAAAATCGAAAAGCAAAAAGCTTGGTGAATCTGTTGCAACAGTTTACGCCAAGTGAAGAACATATAGCCTCGAAAGCTCTGACGAATTGATGTTGCATATGACGTGCTTGCACAACACCCAGAACTAGATGGAGATAGTGAAAGTCCCACCGAGGGCTTATCGCCATTATTTGCTGTGGGAGCTCGACTTGCATATTTCGTTGGGGCACTGATTAATACGATATCCTCCTCAATCATTTGTAACTTTACAATGAGATCTGGGCTGAGAGCCGAGAGACCTTGAAGGCGGTATGGAGGCTTTCAGCTTTCATGTCAATTGGTTAATTAACATGCAGGAGGAATCTCATAGAACAGGTATCGTAGCTGATATTCAATGTTGTTTCTCCTCAGATCGTAATCTGTGTTACGTGATTGATGGATGCTTGCCAGAGCCACTTCGCGCAATCCTTCCCTGCTATGTCGCGACAAACGCAACAGACAATAACAGCATTAGCGAAGCAAGTCCTATCTGTATCATGCAGTCGGAAGCATTAATAGGCGACTTTCTATCAAGTACTACAGCCAAGCCTTTCTACTCGATTCCTCGGCCATTTTCTCATCAGGTTCGCATATCAAGTCTGCATTCATCAACCTCCGATCATGTTAGACATACACTTGTTGATTCACCAAGCACATGGAGTTCCTCGAAACATATTCTCTTCGCTTTCCTCGGAATATGCGAAATGAGAGAACTGTTCAGTCAAACGTCTCACAAGTAACATCTAAGACTTGCAATGCATTGAGCGTTCAGAGTTGAGTGTAACCAGGTGTTCAAGGAAGACCAGACATGCGATTGGCAGGTGGGAGAGTCAATCGATTTCCGCATTTGTTTGCAAAGTAAGCGGGTTCAACTTCCGCTTCCAATTATACTCAGCTATCCTGTTCTCAGGCTCTGCGGGAAAACAAAGGCTATCAAAAACGCATCTCCACTTACGTTTGTTAAATCGACAAAAAGTTGTCACTTGTCAGCTCGTCCAGCTCAAGTCAGCTAAAGGTCTGAGAAAGCCAGAGCTACTAAAAAGTCTGAGAAAATCCGTATCATGCCAAATCACACGAAAGATTGCATCTCGGCAATTGGATGACATCCTGCGGAAGGCGCGCTGGACTTGGGCTTTCGAGATGTGTTTCCTGATCATTGCGCGATCACACGCTTTCGTCTTCTGATACATCAATATTGAACTAGAAAGCTCATATAATCACTACCGTGAATTCTGTGTTGTGAATCATTATTAACAGACACAGGCTGGCCTGTAGTAAACTCTTGAGACTATAGTCCATACATTTATTGAGTCCCCAAGCAGAACCCTGAACCTAACTCCAGATGACACAACTCAACTTCTATAGCGATGCTCGTCACATATATGTAGTTCATGATGAAATTCAAGTCGATTTCGACAATATTCCGCTCAGTCTATATCGAGCGCTGACACCGGCGACCTTTGACAACTTGTTGGTGAAGTCAAGAATCCAAAGGGCTCTCAACATGAATTATCAAGGCATGGCGGATGGCAAGACTTAGGCTGTCGATACAAAGTGTCTGGTCTCTAATTCTTCATTCCCCAAACCAAAACCAGTGCATCAAGAGATTGAACTTGATCACAAAGCGCTCGACTGTCCGAGAAGACATGCAGTGATCCAAATCGAAAGGGCGGCGGCGGTGGGCCCAGCATCGGCAGCTTTCGGAAAGGCAATGCTCCACCAACACGTGGCAGCCCGAACTGATGTGCCCCGCTCCAGCTCCCGCTACCGGCGTCGACCCGGGCCTGCGGTATGCGGGGCAAACAGCTGGTTCGATTCCTCAACGGCTCAAAGGTCGACGGACTCTGGGGATAGCGCTGGGGGATCTTCAGTCCGGCTTATTTACTGAGCCTTCCTTTGGTCCTTGCTGCGTAACTGTAGTCTTTCCTGTGAAGCTGTGTCAGGTTGAGATGGCATTAGGGCTCCGCGACTGGGCAACTGAAAGATCTCAAGCAGCGGACCATTGGTGGTTCTGTTGTGTAAGTGTGTTCCGATGTAAATGAATTGAATAGAGAAACATTACTCATCACCTGGCTAGATTATCAAAGTCAAACGCGACCAATGTGACTTATCGTAACCAATTTTTGTACTTATTAGTAGTGAGATTGCTTTCAGTGGCCTCCGCGGGCGAATTTTCGTCGCAGTTGGCTCGTTCACACCTAGGAAGACTTTCACATGCGTCATTCGTCCCCTGCAGACGCATGTTTCCTGCCCCGACGAACCCCATCGAATCCTCAAAAATGTTCCCGGCTGAACTAAACAAAGAAGCCAAAGGACCAGGGGTATAAGCTCGAGGTCACATTCTCACTCCATGTTTCTGTCTAGCGGATAGGGCCCATGGAGGCAAGCTGCAGGACTGCGTTGTGCGAGAGAAGGGCGTTGGACGCCGCAAGCCAGTCGGAGAGGCCCGTTGGTTTTGGGCCCTCGGTCTCCCGGCTCCACCCCGGGAAGTTCTCTAGTTTTCATTAGGCAGTTCTGACGGCAAAGACGGGCTCCATAAAAGTCAGGCCACCTCGACCCCATCCGCCTTGAATCATTCCCTCCTTTCTCGGGGCTTCCAGCCGTCACTTGACATGCTTTCGTTTGCGATTTTGCGGTACCTAGACATAGTTGCCGAGCATTCGGATACGCTTGATACGCCTGGCCAGCCATTGCTTTGCAGTTCTTCTTCTCCTCTTGGTGCTGGTTGTTGGCGCTATCCGAGGTCATGTTCAAGGCTCAGGCCAGTGACGAGAACCAGCAAGAAAGTTACAGTTACAACTAACTTACATGAACGCCCCCACGTAAGGTACTCGGCAGGCGGATGTACCATAATATGTGTTGCTCGTGTTACTCGGCGTGATCCTTTCACAAGCCCTGTGCCTCCCTCCATGTCGTGGGAGCCAACCAACCCGTCCAAGTCCGAGCGTGCTCGTCGGAGGTCCCACCTTGCCGCCGGGCCGCTGTCGGTGAGGTAATCACCTGGGGAGGTTCCCATTGTCCCAAAAGGGTCTTTCAGGTATCATCCCCGGGTTGCCTCTCGAATAATAATTTCTGCCCGTTTCCTTGCCGTCAATCGTCGAACTTCCTCTTCTACACCACACTTTTTCTTTTTGTCCTTAATCGTGTTTCTTCCTCAATAGACCAAGTTCCTCTCTCTTTGCCTTTTCTTTTTACGACAGATCGACCACGTATAGATCCAGGCCATTACATCTGCAGAATCATAAAACCAAGTAAGCCGTGATCATCCTACCTAATTCTCGCTCGGGCCAAGATACCCCGCGAGGTCGCAGTCGCATTCGCTGACCAGGCTCGCGTGACTCCAGATTCCGAGCAAACCGAACACTTCGCAACAAAGAAGTGAGAGTCAACAACACTCAATACGCACGTAAACACCAACAAACAAACCGCAACAATGGTCCTCATCACGCGAGCCATCTCTCTCACCAACTTCCTCGTCGCTTCGTCGGCCCTCGGCTTCCAGGTCTTCGTCCTGTACCCATGGCACGAGCAGCTGTCCCACGACTTCGAGGAGCTTAAGAAGGAACACATCCGCGTTCTTGACTACGTCAAGGGTGTCGACGCCGGCCTGAGAAAGGGACAAGGCGGTGCTCCCGCTGGTCAATCTATTCTGGAGAGACTAGGCTACAAATGAGCGGGGTCAATCGCCTCTTTGGGTAGCCCTCGGACTTTTCCTTCTTTTTCTTTCGGGGTTCAATAAGGGTCGGTCGGTCTGTCTATCTGTCCAAGTTGTCTTTCATTTCCACGATTGCATGCGATACTCCCTGAGAGCGAATTCAAAAAGAGCTTATTCCCCCAATTATGCAGCAGCCTCATTTTGTGATTATTCCACAACATTGCGGACCGTCTAGTGAGTCGTCAATCTCTGAGATGCCACATTGGATCGGCAACAGCCTCAACCAGATGCTTCGATTGGCGCGATATTCTTGCAGGAGTAAGGAGACGTGATTGAATCGCCCCAAACTCCCATTCAAGCGATTGGAGAACTGGAGGAACTCAGTACACCTCATTAAATGAGATCGCCTGCCGCAACAGAACTCGCTCAAACCACCGATCGGACACCACCAAGCATCACGTGGGGCGAGACCCGCTTCACCGCCGGCAGATGCAGCAGCTCCGGAGCCCGCTCCGGAAACGCGCCAGCGAATCGACGCGACGATGAGCGATTCAAGGACTCGATGCATTTCGGGTCACTCATACACCTTGCGCGATGAGACTTAGGGCAGCCTGAAGCTTACCTCGCCCGGATTTGGCTCATCCAGAGCGCATCCAGAGCGATCAAGAGGGAGCACGCAGCACCTGGTTCTGTCTCACCCACCTCGAGGTCTGATGAGCGTGGCTCTCGTTTCATACATATGTCCAAGAAGCGCTAGCTTGATTCCATGAGGCAGAAGTCGGACTGACCAACAGTGCAGCCATTTTTCATTGCGATGCGTTCACGAGGCTCATGAAAGCACTTGGTGTCTCATTTGATCTCATTCAGCTAGACGAAGCCATATTGCTCACGCAATTCAGCAATTCTTAGCTACCTATGCTAGGGTATCGCGAATTCCAGAGTGAAGCATCAGTTTTCATGGGCCTCCCTCCCGTCCTTGCCCTTCCATATCAGTATTGTACCGCCCGAAGTTTCTGCTTCTTCGATCCTGCCCACTTTCATCACGCGACTTGTAACTCCTGAACTGGCGAATCATTTCGAACGTGTCACTCAAAGAAAACGCCATCGTGGCAATGCTATGCTGCTCGACTAGGCGTAGCTCTCGGCCTCGGCGGGCCAGGTAGCGACCCACGCGACGCCGAAGATGAGAAGCCACATGATGAGCCAGGTAGCGTAACGGCCGCCGTTGCCAAAGCCGATAATGCTGCCGACGAGGATGGCGGCGTGAATGAAGGCGGTGACGAGCAGGAAGATATCGAAGTGCCAGCGACCCTGGGAAAAAATAAAAGCTCATTAGCTGTGGTCCTCTCATCTCACCAGACCCCACCTCATCTCAGACAAGTACTTACAACCATGACGCCCAAAACCTTGCGGCGACCCTCGGCCTGGCCGATGACGGCAAGGGCCCAGGCGATGAACAAGAATCCCAAGATTCCGAGAATAATGTCGAGAATCAGGCTGACGATCTGAGCGTGGGTAACGTCGTGGACGATGCCGATGATGGTGATGGCGGTCCGAATACCGAGAATAATGATCATGCAGATACGTCGAAGGAGTACAGCCTTGTCAGAGGTTTTCAGGTTGTACGACTCCCAGGAGAATGCCCAGCAAGTACGCATGTTGGGGCACATGCGATTCTGGATGCTGCTCTGGCCGGCGGTAGTACCACCACCAGCGGCAGCGCCCTGCTGATCGCCGTAGGCCATGATCTCGCTGTTGGTGAGGCCGAGAAGGGGCTCAAGCTCGTCGTCCGAGTCGGAGGTGAGGTCGCCGGGCTCGAGGGTTGTGCGGTAGGTGATCTCGGGCCAACCACCAAAGTAGAGAAGAGCAGGATCGGTGCCGGGAGGCGGGGGGAAGATGAGCTGCGAAGGGTGAGGCATGGTGGGCGCTTCTTATATTCCTCTCCCCCACACAGACGGGTAACGGCCACAAGCGAGATGGGGAGAAAAGAATAATTGTCTTGGTGTTTGCGGATGGGGATCCCTGTGCTACGTGGCGCAGCGGAGGTTGTGCGAGGGTGGATGGTTTGGGGGTGGTGATGGGTGGAAGAAGAGGATCGTTGGTTTCACTGCAGGGGAGGCTTGCTACCTAGGTAGCTTCGCCCAGGAAATCCATGGCGGGTTTGTTTATGATTCATTTTTCTTAATTGGGCGAGAGCTATCGCGGTCCTCTTCTTGAATAGGCGGGTGCAATGGCTCGAGAGTCCAGTTGCTCTCGCCCTCTGGGGTTGTTGACGATAGCATCACGACTAAGCGATGTCGTGAGTTTCAAGCGGGAGTCGAGTGGTTGTCCAAGATGACTTGTGACTGCTCGAAGTGGGACTCGGCCAAATGGCAAATACTTCCTTCATTTAGACAAAGAACTGAAGTTTACCGTATAGTTGCAGAGTAAAACGTTTCATGCCGGTTCACAGCAACTACAATCTTTACCAAAATCATCACAGACAAAGACTTCTCAAGTTTGTTCATTATCTTCGGGGTTTGGGCTTGTGGTTGGCTTTACCGGTGTAAGCCACCAAGCTGCGTCCATTGGGACCACCACCACTGACAGCAGGGGACCATGTCTCTCCAACAGAATTTAAGCTTAAACCATCTATCAATAGACAAGCCACCGTGGATCACTTGTTGGCTCTGGGAATAGACACCTGTCTGACAGCTCAAAGTCGTGGAACAGACGAACCATGACTGCAATAGACATGACGCCCCCTTCATCTCGACCTTCGATGTTGAGAATTAGGGCCATGAGACGCTTTGATTTCAGGGGATGGGACCCTCAATCTAGCGACTTCAGCCCTGTCCACTGTGGAGGTAGTAATTAATTAGGCAACGGCTTTCGGAAGTTCTGGCGTCTTGGCACACAATCCTCACGGCTAGGTAAGCTTTGTAATTGCCTGCACCAGCCACATCCTGAATCCTTTGGAGAAGGCTTCCTAGAAGTTGTACCCAGGTCTTATAGGAGGAGTGTGCTGCCTACCTTAAGTTTTCATAAGTCCTACAGTGGAACCTAGAAAGAAAAGAGAATAAGTCACCCAAAGTTCTAGTCTAGGATTCCATCCTAGGCGACAGGGATTTGCAGCGCATTCAAAAAAGGTTTCTCATGTCCCTGTCACGGAGGTGGACTCCAATTACTAGTATGAATCTGGTCCGATTGGACCTCGTCGCAGCAAGATACACCGAGCCATAGGGCTACGCCGGCCGGCTTAGAATGCCCGGACACGTTAGGAAGCCGGGCGATCCCGGTTCTCATCCGCCGCCCCGCTTCCCGGAGCTCGGAGAGAGCGATCGCTGAATACTGAGTCCAATGAATGATGGCTTTTCTCTTCTGCTGGTCGGAACTTCTTCGAGTTCAACCTTGCTATACAGCAGGTCAGCAGTCTGGTACGTTGAAGAATAGAAGTTGGGGGCATTCCACAAAGACTCATAACTTAGGTGACTATTGACATCGGTGAATCATCACATGGGTGAGTTATCTCATGTTAAATCCATCATCTGGAAATCTCCCCAGTTAGCAAGTAATTACTAGTCGCGGGGAGCCATTCACCGTCTGGACACAATAAGACGAATGTAGAATGATTGAGTAACGAAATTTATGAGATTAATCTTTGACAAAAAATCTAAAGACGATATGTGTGCAAAATGCTTGCTGCTGAAAATCCAAACCCTTCTCTGATCCAATGGTATACTTGAACTAATCCCGAAATAATCCATCCTTCTCCTTCAGTTTCTCAAAGTCTTCTATGCCGAGGCAGTCTTCTCAATCTGGCTGACGGCCGCCATGGACTCCTTCTCGGAAATTCTGTCAGTGGACTGAGCTCCGTGAGTGAGACCAGCAATCTCGGTCTTCCTGAACTTGCGTGCCGGAATGCGCTGATCAAAGAGAATCTCGAGCTCGCCATAGGTGCGGCCTCTGGGCTCAGGCAGACGGAACCAGGTCCAGACGAAGCAGATGGCACAGCTGACGGCCCAGAAGAAACCGCTCTTGGCGCCCCAGTTCCACGCAGAAGGGTTGAGCATCAGCGGGGTCAGGATGTTGGTGGTGATTCCGGTGATGTTGTACAGGTTACGCGCGAGCACGACAGTCTTGGTTCTCAGGCGGGTCGAGCTCAATTCAGAGACGAGAGAGTAGCAGACGGGGCCGACAGTGCAGTCGTACATGAAGGTATAGACGAGGAGCAAGCTGCCGATGGCCCACTGTGCGGCGACGTTGGACTTTCCAGCCAAGGAGGCGAAGCCAATGGCTGCGAGAATGGCGCACATGATGCCCTGGCCAGAGAGGTAGAGAGTGCGTCTGCCAAAGTGCTGCATCAGGAACCAGGAGAAGACTGTGCCGAGGGCGCCGAGAGCGTACTGGGCCAAGGACATGGTGAATGCGTTCTCCTTTGCCATGCCGGCTTGCTGGTAGAAGTATGTCGAGTATCCCATGAACGTCGAGCCGCAAAGAGTCTGAATGGCCCATGTGACGCAGACGATCTCGGTACGGCGAAGATCGGTGCCCTTGAAGCAGTCGATGTAGCTTGTTCCACTCTGCGCGGCCTTCTCGAGCTCGTTGGTGTGGACCATCATGGAAATGGTCTCGTCGGCGTTGAAGTTTTGCTGTTGGTTGCGGCTGGTGAGGCGGATGAGAGACTTCTTGGCGTCGTCGAGGCGCTCCTTGCGGATGAGCCACCAGGGAGATTCGGGAGCGAAGAAAATGCCGATGATGAGGGGGACGGGCCACATCCACTGAAGGGCAAAGGGAATCTTGTATCCCCACTCGTCAGTACGGGTGATGACACCTCGAAGAACACCGCTGGCAATGAGTTGACCAATGACCCAGCAGAGATTGACATAGGTAGTCTGAATAGAGAGTTAGCGATTAGCCCAAAAAAAGGATCTGGCGGGAATATTGTGGCTCACAAGGTAGGCTCGCAGATGTGTGGGGCAGACTTCGGAGGCGTAGGTGACAGTCAGGGTCTGGAAGATACCCCATGGAATACCAATGAGCATCTCTCCGATCAAGAGCTGGACAAGGGTCTCGGAGAAGAAGATGATGAAGATGAAAGCCGTGACGCCAACGAGGCCACCAATCATGGTCTTGCGGTATCCGTATCTCTCGGCAATGATACCGTTGAGGAACAGGCCGGTGATCTCGCCGACAAGCGCGCCGTTACTGAGACCAGCCTGCCACGCCGCAGTCAACTGATAGCTGCCGTCGGGCTGGATCTCACCAAACTTGCGCTGGAAGACGTCGTAGGCATAGAGGTTGCCGATGAGGGTCTTGTCGAAACCCTCCATGATGACGGCGGTGCTGAAGAAGAGCGACCACATAACGGCCCTGGGGTAGAGCTTGATCGATGCCATGAGGCCCATACTGAGCTCGGCCTCGGTCGCTTTGGCCGCCTCACGAGCGAGCCCGGCGGCGTCGGCGTCGGCGATGGACATGCGGCGGGTGGCCTCCGAGTCGATCTGGATGGTCTCGGTCGGCGCCCTGCCCGCGGATGATCCGATGTGCACCATGGTTGCGGTGTACTGGTGTAAAAAAAATGGGGAATGAAGAAGGATTGATAAACCGGGGATGAATGTGGGTTCGGGCTCGATCTTATAAGATCAGAGCGGGTGTTCTAAGACTCCTGTCAAGGGGAATCGAAGATGCTCGAGCTTGAATTGTTGTCAATCCCAATGAAGTTGCTGAAGCTGATGTTCTGAAGATGTGTTGAGACTGGGGATATCAGATCATCTTATATCTTGTCTAGACGTTTGCTCGATCAACCTGATGCTATGCGCCAAGGAGGTGGTGGTGATAGTCCTTTCCGGAGAAGCAAGGTAGTCGATTAAGCGGCGCGGCTTCTCACTGGCTCGCTCAAATTCAATTCCAAGGTGGCGGAAAGAAGGTATGTATGATGTTGACGTTATGGACCATCCGTGTCTTAAGTCGCCGCACTTCAATGCGAGAAGACAGAACCAAAGAACCCCAAGGCTTCCTTTTCGCCCGTCCCCCCTAGCAGTCTAGGACCCAAGGCTTGGAATCCGGGACTAAGGACCACGCTATGCTCCACTTTCTCCGCGACCCATTGGCTCGCGCGGGGAAAGTCGAGGGATGGATGGTCTGGGGTTGGAGATGCAGTGTGGTTGGTACTTGTTTGCTGGTTGGGGATTGACAGCGAGATGTCTCGAACGGCTGGGTCGCATATGGATGTGGATGGGTCAAGTATTGGGAAGGGAAAGGGGTGGGAGGGTCACGGCAAAAGGAGAAGAAACCCACATCAGACAAAGTACGGGATAGCATTGCTTAGGCTCTAGCGGACACTTCTCGCCTCACCCAAAAGGAGAGAAAAACTGTCAGCCCAAAACTCAAAAAGACAAGGCCACAGAGTGAGACGGTAGTGCCAGCTGGATGTCTAGACTTGCCGTACCGTACACTAGAAGTGTTCGCCGGCGACACCGCGTACATCCCTGCGCACATGTGGCGTACCTGATGCTGCTTCGGGTCAGCGAGCCTTTCCCACCAGGGAGTAGCTTGGTAGGGATCCTGTGCAAGAATCCATGTCTGACGAATGGCGGCACAGAGAACATTCGGCGATTCCACCCACCGGCAATTGGGGCGAAGATTTCTGCGAGATTTCGTATGGCGGGACGGCCAATAGGTCTTCTTGCCTGACGTCGCTGAAACTAGGCATCCCTGCCACAGACACTTGCAGATGGGATGACTGTCGCTGTGGGTGTTCTGGGGTTGGCGTTGGTTGCTCCTGTTGGTTCAAATTCCCTTTCTTTACGATCCTGACAGTTGGGGGCTGCGAGTGAGAGGAGAGATCTAGCAGCGATCGACCCCATCAAGTTATCCCACTATTGCCGTACACTACTGCGTACGTGTGCCGTATCCGTACCAACTCCCAACAGACAAGCGCCTTTTTCTTAGCAAACCGCCTGATGATCGAACGGCGAACGGCAGCGTTCTTCCCCGCGTAGCCTCCCGCAGATACATCAAGAATATTGCGGGACGCTAGGCGGGGATTTGCGCCAGAGTTCCAGCGATTGGTCGGTACCGTCTTTACGCAACGTTGAAGGTTCGTTGGTCTGGTCTCTGGTCTCTTGTTTGAGTCTCTGGCGGGGGTACGGTGGAGTGAGGATACTTGGGATTTCGAGAAGAAGGTTGGGCGGGTGAGCGCCCCCAGACTGAACGAGTTCCAGGTCCGCGAAACTCAAAAAAGCACACTGGCGTATCACGCGCGAGCAGAATTTCGCTGAAATTAGGAGCTCCTCTCAACCATTCCCTAATATTTCTGCCCAATTTCGTTCGGCGCGATGCCGGCCTCACCTGGATTCCTGGGTCAATCGTCGAGGCTCGACCAAGTCAACACCATCTCTCCCCACGGGGACAATGTGGAACAAAGAGGTCGAGTCCGGGGATGGAACTTGTGGTGGACACAAGATCAAGCAAGCATCCGACAGAGCCAATAAGTCCCCTTTCCACCTGCCACGTTGTCGTCATTGCTCGCTTATGCGACATCCCCCCGCAGCCCATCGTGATCATCCCGAGTCTTGGCCCTCCAATCATCTCCAGATGTAGAAACCAAGCTCACCGGATAGATCTTACACGTGCCTCGGATATCGACGGGCAGTCAGCAAATGATCGAATCTACTGCCCAAATCCATCGTATCTAAGTGACACGACAGGATATATGATATATCTCGATTTCTTCAGGGCAATGCATAGTGCGGCTCTGTCAGATCTACAGTCAGATCCTTAGACAGACAACCGCAAATCTGGCCAACCCAGATTTGAAGGCGGCTTAGGGCGAACTCATTATCGTGTCAATGAGACGTGAACCTAGAAAATGACTAGCGATTGAGGCTGACGAAGGCTACCACACAAGACTGCCGACGGGAGTGACAAGGATGGCACGAGTATCCCGCTGTACGATCCGGATAGGATTATCGCGAGTCACGAGTCACGGCTCCGTTCGATGTGCACCGTAAGTGGAGCCATAGGTAATCGGGTTCGGGCCTAAGCCCATCGTTACCGCAGCATCAAAATGGGGCAGCACCAAGTGGCCGGGTCCGTCTCATCTCCACGGCTCCGATTATCACATGCTAGGCCCGCCGGCTGTCTTCCGAAGTTTCCGGAACCCTTGAGCCCGGACCCGTCCCCGGGCACCAGGCTCCGCCCCGCACCAGTCACGGAAGCGGTAGAAGTAGTACGGACAGAATACCCCGCCATCGGGAGAGCACAGCAGAACTTGGCCATTGTAGAGATAACAATAGCCCATAGTCCTGTCTGTTCCTGTCGCAATCCATTCATCTCTTAACTACCCGCCTAATGAAAGTCAGGTTATCGTTGCCTTATGCAATCAAAATTATGGCTCTATGGTTCTGACACGACACAACGATCACGGGTTAGCAGATAATGCATTGGCTTCACGACTTGGAGCGGAATGGTGATTATTAGGAGTTGAACGCCACGCTAAGCTCAAGGACAACGAGCGGGTGTGCTTTAGCAAGTTCGCAGACAACCCCTGGGCATGGATGGAGCCTACTTTGAGACTGTGGCTGCCACAATCCATGATGCGCCATTGAGCTAAGCTTTTTTGAGGGATATTTATGATGGCAAGAAGCGTAAGAGTCACCCCGTGCAATGTTCATTCGCTTTGATGTTGAGAATACCTACGATATACCAGCATCCGGTGTCCCTCTGTGCCGACTATTCAATCATCGATATCAAGGCAAGTAGTATTGGATCCGGCCGTTCTTCGTATTCGTGTCCATGGCTCTGCGAGCAGCACGGACAGGTCAGACCGGCGCCTTTCCACAATAGGCTCGAAATATGGGTCTCCCGAAGACCAGCAATTTCATCAGAAAGCATGGTAAAGCGGAATGATGCCTGCAGAAAGGACAGAACGTTTCGAGAGATATCCACAAATTTCATCAGAATCCTCCATTGAGTGAGGACACGGCTCTACGGGAGCGAACGGGTTGTTGCATCATCTTCGCGATCCACCGTCTTTCCCATTTAGGCAGGGTTGACGAATCAGAGAGACTCCAGAGCTTTGCCCGAGTTGACGGTTCTGGCATCCGCAGTGGGGGTAGAGAGGCGCATTCGTATTCGGATTTGATTGCCATCGAGGAGCTTATCACGTATTCGTGTCTGACATCTCAGCCTTCCTTACTTTGTGAACTGGAATGATAGAATCAAGATGTCCAACTTATTGAATTGATGGTTGAAAGCAACGTTGAAGAAAAATCACTTAAAAGCAGAGGAGACGCTCTTGTTGATGAAAAAGGATGACACCACTTCGAGTCTACGTCTTTCAACAACCTCTGCCAAGTTTCTACCAATTCTGGGCATCGCAAATTAACCGTTTCCAACTCGATTACAAGACACAGTCATCTACAAATCCGACCTCGTCATTCATCATAATGGTTGGAACTATTCCAGAGGAAGGGCAGATGCTCTTGGCCAAAGATGCCACGTTTGAGAAGATTCTCCACAAGGGAACGTCCAAAGACGTCGGCATGTCAGCAATGTTGAAGAAGGACTACGAAGCCCAGAAGGCGGCCACGGACGAGTACTTCAGTCATTGGGATAATAAGAGCGCACAAAAAGAAACGAAAGGAGACCGTGATGTACGTCCAATATTACGAGCACACTTTTATCCAACTTTGCCTAACTATTGCTACCATACAGGCTCGTACAGCAGATTACGCTTCTCTTACTCGGCAGTAAGCTCGATCCTCACATTAAGAAGCAATCTTGTGGTCTAATTGTTGGCTTTCTAGATACTACAACTTGGCGACCGATTTCTACGAGTATGGCTTCGGCCAAAGCTTCCACTTTTCTCGCCCTTCTGCCGGTGAATCTTTCAAGCAGAGCATCGCAAGACACGAACACTACCTCGCCCACGTTATCGACATTAAAAAGGATATGAAGGTACTGGACGTTGGCTGCGGCGTGGGCGGACCTGCTCGGGAGATTGCCAAGTTCACAGGGGCGTACATCACCGGTCTCAACATCAACGAGTACCAGGTGGAACGGGCCACGAGGTATGCTGTGAAATCCAAGTTAGATAAGCAGCTCCAATTCGTCCAAGGCGACTTCATGGTATAAACCCTTACCTTCGATAAATCACACCTACAAGCCTAACTGACAACAAATGCTCAACAGAACATTCCCTTCGAAGACAACACCTTTGACGCGGTCTACGCTATCGAAGCCACAGTCCACGCCCCGTCCCTACAAGACGTGTACTCCGAGATCTTCAGAGTCCTCAAGCCTGGTGGCGTCTTTGGCGTCTACGAATGGGTCATGACGGAAAAGTACGACAACGAAGACCTCCGTCTGCGCAAGATTCGCATCGACATCGAACAAGGAGACGGTATCGCCAACATGGTCAAAGCATCAGAAGCTGTACGCGCCTTCCAAGCAGCGGGCTTCGAGATGATCCAGAACGAGGACATGGCAGAGCGTCCGGATCCGAGCCCGTGGTACTGGCCGTTGGACGCGGGTAGCTGGAGACACGCGCAGACGGTGGGCGACTTGCTCTACACCTTCCGCATGACTGGGCTGGGACGGGCTTTTACGCATGGGTTCCTTGGACTTATGGAGACTTTGAGACTTGCCCCTCCTGGGATGATGAAGATGTCAGATAGCCTTTGTGTCGCTGCTGATGCGCTTGTTCTCGGTGGCAAGGAGAAGATTTTCACACCCATGTACCTGATGGTAGGACGCAAGCCTGCGAAACAGGAGTAGACGCTTGCGCAGCCATTTCATCTTCCCACTTCGACATCGAAGCAAGACTAGAACTATAGACCTTTTACAAGTTGATAATGCCTGGCAAGTTGCGTTTCACCTCTTCTGTGTGAAGGTCCCTGAAGGGGGCGGGGGGGG